>NW_027361754.1:48985500-49663500 GCF_039654945.1 Dendrobates tinctorius
GAGCTCTCCAACCTAGATTGTCTCAGCTTTTCAGTGTTGGCCACACCCCTCTCCAATATATGCTCACCACTAGCAATTGGGAATTGCCAGTGATAGTTCTTACTGCGTGGTTAGGAGTTGAAGGTGAAGTTCATGGTTGGAGTAGGCGTTTGGAAAGTTATTCAGGAGATTGTTAAGTGGAGTTTGTAAGTGTGTTCATCCTCATCCTCAACTATTTGGTTTCACCTTCCTATATCTCTCCTGTGCTGTTTGGTGACTGTATTTTGTATGGTTGTAGTTTTCACTTATCCTTGTTCGTCTTCCCTTGTTTGTCTGATTAGTGTTATCCTATAATCTTCAGCCTCACACCTCCCTGGATAGAGGAGGAAATAGATGAAGATTAATATCGGAGTATGGCAAGGTACGTGACTGGCATTTACACCTTCAGGAGTATTCAAGGGTACAGGGATGTTAGGCATCTGTTTCCTGTCGCTGCACAGCATGAATCCCGAGCCTTGCATTTGGCAGTCTTCCATTCCTCTCCGGCCACAGAGGAGGCTGCTCAGCAGACTCGTCGATCAGGCGCTCTGCTCAGACCAGCTCTGTAGGTTTGGTTGCTGCTGCCACCTCTGGTTCAGTTATAGCAACGCATGCTGGTCAGCAGCGAGCTACTCCAGGGATTAAGTCCTCCTTTCGGTCCACTGAGCATGCCTGTGGGACGATCTCTCATTGGAGATCGGAGGTCACATGCTCAGGTCCTTCTCCAGCTCGCATTGGACCATCAGGAAGGTCAGAAAGGTCCCGGAAGGATACGGCTATAAAAGGTTGGCCGCTCGGCCATGCACTAATATAGAGAAAGATTTAGACCATGTGGAGTGAGAGTTGTATGCACGTATGAATGTCTCTGGTGAATGACTCATTGGAAACCCCTACCCTTGGTACGCATGTGTTGTGTAGCCTAGCCTGTTAGCGCCCAGGCTGATGAGCAAGTAGGAGGCAGAGTCAGAGACTGGCATCAACGCCAAGTGGTGCCTTGGTCTGTATGCCACGGTTCTCTTGGTCGACACTCCACGGTCGCCAGCGTCACTCAGTGGCGTCCGCAGTTGCGACGCTGCACGCTTAGTAGGTCTAGAGGCACTTGGACCCTGTGTCCTTGGGGCTGAGTCCTGTGACCTGATACTGAGTGTTTACCTTGCCGAGCTCTGTGAGCTTTAACAGGCTCCGGCATTTATGTTCAGCGGTAGTGCGGCTCTGTGAAGCAACAGAGTCCGTCCCTGTACATACCGGGTGACGTTAACCCGCGTGTGCCCCTCTATTATACCGCCATATAGCGCCGCCATTACTAGCAGCAGTTTACCACCGATGCACGGTGGACCCCGGGCTGCGAAGACACCTTTTTACCATCTATATTATTTGGTGCGTTCCGCCAGCCCCATCATTATATTAGCGCCAGGGTCTGGCTAGCAATGATGGACGAGCAGCGTCTGCAGAGATATGTCCAGCAGCTGGAGGGCAGGTTGTCAGCTCTCGAGCGGTCAGCCTCAGCTGCGGATGTCACTGCAGTCGCTGTTCAGGCAGCTGCAGAAGCTGTCTCCCGTGCCTCCACGTCCATACCTGCCCCAACTTTGTCCCGTCTCCCGCTGCCCGACAAGTTTTCGGGTGACCGCGCCTCCTGTAGGGGTTTTGTGAGCCAGTGCTCTATCTAGCTTGAGCTACTGGCCAAGCGATTCCCCTCAGAACGGGCTAAGGTGGGGTTCATCATCTCCCTTCTGTCAGGTAAGGCTCTGGAATGGGCCACTCCACTGTGGGAGCGTGGTGACCCCATAGTACTGAGTGCCGCCCAGTTCCTGACATCCCTGAGACAGGTCTTTCTGGGGCCACGGGTCACACACTACACCTCTCTTCAGTTGTTACCATTAACACAGGGTTCCTTCTCGGTCAGCCATTATGCCGTCCGCTTCCGAGCTGGAATGGCCTGATAAGGTGCTCATTCCTGTGTTCTGGAGAGGTTTGGCGGAGCACGTCAAGGATGCTCTAGCGACCAGGGAGTTTCCCGTTAATCTGGAGGAGCTTATTAACATCTCCACCCGCATAGATCTCCGTTTTACGGAGCGCGGGTTAGAGCGCTCGCAGTCCAGACCGAGGGATAGGTCGGCCCCCGCCTTCTCTAGACACTGGAACTTTCTCCTCCAAACTGTCCTTTAGAGGGACGTTAGAGAGCGGTGCTTCCACCTGGGAGGTAGAGGTCTGCGTGGACTCCGGGGCGGAGGGAAATTTTATGTCCTCGGCCTTCGCCCAACAGCACGCAGTTCCTTTGGTGCTACTTCTTCATCCTGTGACCATTAGGGTGGTGAACAGTTCAACCTTACCACCTCAAATTACACATCAGACAGCTCCCCTTAGGCTCTCACCGTCCCACCATGAGACGTTGTCCCTTCTCATTATGCCCGAGGGCTTCGACCAGGTTCTCCTAGGAGTTCCCTGGTTGTGTTGCCACTCTCCCCATATAGAGTGGTCCTCGGGGAGAATACTGGGCTGGAGCAAGTCCTGTGAGGGTAGGTGCGTGAGGGAGTGCGTTCAGGTAGCCCCCACCGAGGTCCCCGCGGATCTCTCCGCACTCCCAAAGCACTACCAGCAGTATGCGAACATGTTCTCTAAAAAATCTGCAGACTCTTACGCCCCATCGTCCCTACGACTGTCCTATAGACCTTTTGCCAGGCACAGAGCCTCCTCGAGGTCGCATGTATCCCTTGTCTCTCCTGAAGTCGGAGGCCATGTCACAATACATCATGGAGAACCTGGCAAGGGGGTTTATTAGGAAGTCGGTGTCTCCAGCGGGGGCGGGGTTCTTTTTCATACAGAAGAAGAGTGGAGAGCTGCGCCCTTGTATTGATTACAGGGGTCTTAACGCCATAACCGTCAAAGACAAGTACCCTCTTCCCCTGATATCTGAGCTATTCAACAGGTTGCGTGGGGCCCGGATCTTCACTAAGCTAGATCTACGGGGGGTTTACAACCTGATACGCATTCGTAAGGGGGAAGAGTGGAAGACGGCCTTTAATACCAGGGATGGCCACTATGAGTATCTGGTCATGTTAGGCGTCGGGTTCCTGCAACTGCACAGCAGGGATCCAGAGCCTTGCATTCAGTGGTCTCCCATTCTCCATCGACCGCAGGGGAGCCTGCTCAGCAGTCCCGTCGTTCCCGACGCTCTGCTCAGACCAGCTCTGTGGGTCTGGCTGTTGCTGCCACCTTTGGGCCAGCAATAGCAATGCAGGCTGCTCAGCAGCATGCCACTCCGGAAGCTAAGTCCTTCCGTCGCTCCACTGAGCATGCTCACGAGACAAACTCCCATTGGAGATCGGGAGTCACATGCACAGGTCCTTCTCCAGATCTGATCTCAGGGATCTAGAAGCTTCCGGAAGGTCCCGGCTATAAAAGGTTTGCATGGCCGCTCGGCCATGCGCTAGTATAGACTCTAGTTTCTACCTGTGTGAATGATGACTCATTAAGATTCCCCTCCCTCTGATATTACGTGTGTGTATAGGGAACTAGTGATAATGTCAGCGCCAGTCAGTGGCAAGCTACAGGCCACGGTGCATATCATCTACGGTACTAGCGTCCAACAGTGTGCCTGCTACCGGGCACTGTTGTCTTGCGGCAGTGTCTGTCGCCGCGCTGCAGTCAGCAGTACTTATTGGCGTCCGCAGTTGTGACGCCGTATGAACGGTACGTCTAGAAGGACGCTGACCCTGTGTCTGGGCCGAGTCCTGTGACCATATACCGTGCGTGCATTCCGCTGAGACCTGTGAGTTCAACAGGCTCAGCATTTGTGTTTAACGCCTCGGCATCTCTGTGAATCAACAGAGTCCGCCCAGCACACACCGGATGACGTTCAACCCGCGTGCGCAATACCGCCATATCAAGCGTCTGCCATTACATAGCAGCAGTGTAACATCTCTGCACAGTGGACCCCGGGCGGCAAATGCACTTTCTATTTATTATTTAGTGCGTTCCGCCGTCCCTAACATTATACTAGTGCCAGGGCCTGGCTAGTGATGGCGGACAAGCAGCAGCTACTGCAGTACATTCGGCAACTGTAGGGCAGGTTGGCGGCTCTCGAGAGTCCCACCTCAGCTGCGAATGCTACTGCGGCCGCTGTTCAGGCAGTCACAGAGGCTGTCTCTCGTATGCCCAAATCCACTCCTGTGCCGACATTATCCTGCCTCCCGTTGCCCGACAAGTTTTCGGGTGACAGCGCCACCTGTAGGGGTTTCGTGAGCCAGTGCTCTATCCAGCTTGAGTTACTGGCCACACAAATCCCTACAGAGCGGGCTAATGTGGGGTTTATTGTCTCCCTCCTGTCGGGCAGGGTGTTAGAATGGGCCACGCCACTGTGGGAGCGTGATGACCCCGTAGTTCTGAGCGCTGCTCAGTTTCTAATGTCCCTAAAGCAGGTCTTTTTGGGACCACGGGTCACTCACGACCCCTCTCTCCAGTTATTAGCTTTAACACAGGGGTCCCTCTCGGTCAGCCATTATGCCATCCGTTTCCGGACACTGGCTTCTGAGCTGGAGTGGCCTGATAAGACACTCGTCCCTGTGTTCTGGAGGGGTTTGGTGGAGCATGTCAAAGATGCTCTAGCTACCAGGGAGGTTCCTGTAAGTCTGGAGGAGTTGATTGCTATCTCCACCCGCATTGATCTCCGTTTCACTGAGCGCAGGCTGGAGCGAGCTCAATCCAGACAGAAGGTTAGGTTGGCTCCCACCTTCTCTGAAACCCTTGAACCCATGGAGGTGTCTCGCACCGGTCCCAAGCCACGCCCGGTGCGAAGCTCTGCACGCTGTTACCAGTGTCGACAGTTTGGTCACCCGGCTAACAGGTGTCCGCAGTGGTCGAAAGAACGAATACATCCAGTGGTAGTAGGTGGGGGTCTATCCGATATGAAACCTTTCTCCCCCAAACCGGTATTCCGATGGACGTTAGATAGCGGTGCCTCCACCTGGGAGGTAGAGGTCATGGTGGACTCCAGGGCAGAAGGAAACTTTATGTCCTCGGCCTTCGCCCAAAAGCACGCAATCCCACCATCAGGGTGGTCAACGGTTCGGCCTTACCATCCCAGGTTACCCACCAGACAGCACCCCTTGGGCTCTCAATCCCACCATCTCACCACAAGATGTTGTCCCTGCTCATTATGCCAGAGGGCATCGACCAGGTGCTTCTCGGAGTTCCGTGGCTCCGTTGCCATTCCCCTCATATAGACTGGTCTTTGGGGAATATACTGGGTTGGAGCAAGGACTGTGAAGGAAGGTGCATGAGGGGCAGCGTTCAAGTAGCCTCCACGGAAGTGCCCGCGGATCTCTCCGCGCTTCCCAGACACTACCAGCAGTATGCGGACGTCTTCTCAAAAAAATCAGCAGAGACGCTTCCGCCGCACCGCCCTTACGACTGTCCGATAGACCTTTTGACAGGCGCGGAACCTCCTAGAGGCCGCGTGTATCCTCTCTCTCTCCCGGAGACGGAGGCCATGTCACAATATATCCGGGAGAACCTGGCAAGAGGGTTTATCAGAAAGTCGGTGTCGCCAGCTGGGGCAGGGTTCTTGTTTGTGCAGAAGAAGAGTGGAGAGCTGCGTCCCTGGATTGACTACAGAGGTCTCAATGCTATTACAGTAAAAAACAAATACCCTCTTCCCTTGATCTCTGAGTTGTTTGACAGGTTGTGAGGGTCCCGGATCTTCACTAAGTTGGATCTACGGGGGGCTTACAACCTGATCCGCATACGCAAAGGAGATGAGTGGAAGACAGCCTTTAATACCAGGGATGGCCATTATGAGTACCTGGTCATGCCCGTCGGCCTCTGTAATGAACCTGCTGTCTTCCAAGACTTCGTAAACGACGTCTTTCGCGACATGCTCTCCACCTCGGTGGTGGTCTATCTGGATGACATTCTCATCTTTTCTCCAGATTTGGCCTCCCACCGGAGAGACGTCTGCAAGGTCTTTGACCGTTTGCAGGTGAACTCTCTCTTGCCAAGTTGGAGAAGTGCCAATTTGAGCAGGAGTCCTTGCTGTTCCTGGGCTATATCATCTCGGCCCAGGGGTGGCTATGGATCCTGCCAAACTGCAGGCGGTAATGGACTGGCAGGAACCCCATTCTCTTAAAGCGGTGCAGCGCTTTTTGGGGTTCGTTAATTACTACCGTCAGTTCATTCCCCACTTCTCCACACTGGTAGCTCCTTTGGTCACCCTCACCAAAAAAGGAGCTAATCCCAAGGTTTGGTCAGAACAGGTCTCCATGGCCTTCTCGTCTCTGAAAACCCATTTTGCTGGCGCTCCTATCCTACACTATCCCGACGTGGATAAACCTTTTATCCTAGAGGTGGATGCCTCATCCGTCGGTGCAGGAGCAGTCCTTTTCCAGAAGGATGCTCAAGGTCAGAAGCATCCCTGCTTCTTTTTCTCAAAGACCTTTTCACAGGCGGAGAAAAACTACTCCATCGGGGACATGGAGTTGCTGGCAATGAAGATGGCCTTTTCCGAGTGGAGACATCTCCTGGAAGGAGCCCGGTTCCCGTTTCAGGTGTACACTGATCATAAAAACCTGGTTTATTTACAAACGGCCCAGCGCTTGAACTCTCGTCAAGCTAGGTGGTCACTCTTCTTCTCCCGCTTCCGCTTCACCTTGCATTACCTGTCTGGTGAGGAGAACGTCTGTGCTGATGCTCTCTCTCGCTCGGTGGTCTCGGCGGAGGAGGAAGAGGCTGAGCCTCGGCTAATCGTCCCCACTGAGAGTCTGAGGACCGTTGCCCCGGTTGCTCTCGACTCGGTGCCGCCGGGCAAGACCTTTGTCCCTCCTCACCTGTGGCCGTTCTTGCGTGGGCACACGCATCCAGGGTGGGTGGTCATTTTGGCAATAAGCAGACCACAGAACTCCTGGCAAGGTCTTATTGGTGGCCGAACATGACTCGGGACATGAAAGAATACATTCAGGCATGCTTCTCTTGTGCTCGGAACAGGTCCTCTAGGCAGAGGCCGGCTGGGTTACTGTATCCCCTGCCGGTGGCAGACAGACCCTGGAAGATGGTTGGCATGGATTTTGTGGTCGGCCTGCCCAAGTCTGGTGGCAGCACGGTCATCTGGGTGGTCACCGATCATTTTTCTAAAATGGTGCATCTGGTGCCACCTTTGGGCCAGCAATAGCAACGCAGGCTGCTCAGCAAGCCACTTCGGAGGCTAAGTCCTTCCGTCGCTCCACTGAGCATGCACATGAGACAATCTCCCATTGGAGATCTGGAGTCACATGCACAGGTCCTTCTCCAGATCTGATTGGTCCATCTTAGGGATCTAGAAGCTTACGGAAGGTCCTGGCTATAAAAGGTTTGCATGGCCCCTCGGCCATGCGCTAGTATAGACTCTAGTTGCTACCTGTGTGAATGATGACGGATGCATGGACTTGCAAATGACTCATTAAGATTCCCCTCCCTCTGATATTACGTGTGTGGATAGGGAACTAGTGATAGAGTCAGCGCCAGTCAGTGGCAAGCAACAGGCCACAGTGCATATCATCCACGGTACTAGCGTCTGACAGTATGCCTGCTACCGGGCATTGCCGTCTTGCGGCAGTGTCTGTCGCCGCGCTGCAGTCAGCAGTACTTCTTGGCTTCCACAGTTTGCGACGCCGTACGCACGGTAAGTCTAGAAGGACGCTGACCCTGTGTCTGGGCCGAGTCCTATGACCATATATCGTGCGTGCATTCCGCTGAGACCTGTGAGTTCAACAGGCTCAGCATTTGTGTTAAACGCCTCGGCGTCTCTGTGAATTAACGCACACCGGGTGACGTTCAACCCGCGTCCGCAATATGGCCATATCGAGCATCTGCCATTACATAGCAGCAGTGTAACACCTCTGCATGGTGGACCCTGGGCGGTGAACGCACTATTATTTATTATTTAGTGCGTTCCACCGTCCCTAACAGGTCACGCCCTTCGGCCTCTGTAATGCACCAGCCGTCTTCCAAGACTTCGTGAATGATGTCTTTCGGGATATGCTCTCCACCTCAGTGGTGGTCTATCTGGATGACATCCCTATCTTCTCTCCAGATTTGGCCTCTCACAGGAGAGACGTCCGCAAGGTCTTCGACCGCTTGCGGGTGAATTCTCTCTTCGCCAAGTTGGAGGAGTGTCAGTTTGAGCTGGAGTCTTTGCCTTTCCTGGGCTACATCATCTCGGCCCAGGGGTTGGCTATGGATCCTGCCAAATTGCAGGCGGTAATGGACTGGCAAGAACCCCACTCTCTTAAAGTGGTGCAGCATTTTTTGGGGTTCGTTAATTACTACCTCCAGTTCATTCCCCACTTCTCTACCTTGGTGGCTCCCTTAGTCACCCTCACCAAAAAGGGAGTCAATCCCAAGGTTTGGTCGGAACAGGTCTCCGAGGCCTTCTCTGCCCTTAAGACCCATTTTGCTGGCGCTCCTATACTCCATTGTCCCGACGTGGATAAACCCTTTATCCTAGAGGTAGATGCCTCATCCGTCTGTGCAGGTGCGGTCCTTTTCCAGAAGGATACCCAAGGTCGGAAGCACCCTGCTTTTCTCCAGGACCTTTTCACCGATGGAGAGAAACTTCTCCATCGGGGACAGGGAACTGCTGGCAATGAAGTTGGCCTTCTCCGAGTGGAGACATCTCCTGGAGGGAGACCAGCTTCCCTTTCAGTTGTACACCGACCGTAAAAACCTGGTGTACTTGCAAACAGCCCAGCGGCTGAACTCTCGCCAAGCCAAGTGGTCACTTTTCTTCTCCCGTTTCCGCTTCACCCTGCACTATCTGTCCAGTGATCTGTCCGGTGAGAAGAACGTCCGGGCTGATGCCCTCTCTCGCTCCGTGGTGTCAGCGGAGGAGGAGGCTGAGCCTCGGCTAATTGTCCCCTCCGAGAGTCTGAGGACCGTGGCTCCGGTCGCTCTCAAATCAGTGCCGCCAGGCAAGACTTTTGTCCCTTCCCGCCTGCGGCCAGAGGTCCTCTCGTGGGCTCACGCGTCTAGGGTGGGCGGTCACTTTGGGACGAAGCGGACCACGGAACACTTGGCTAGGACATATTGGTGGCCGCATATGGCTTGGACGTGAGACAATACATTCGGGCATGCGTCTCCTGCTCCCAGAACAGGTCCTCTAGGCAGAGACCGGCCGGACTACTTTACCCCCTACCGGTGGCGGACAGACCTTGGGAGATGGTCGGCATGGATTTTGTGGTCGGCCTGCCCAAGTCCAGTGGCAGCACGGTCATCTGGGTAGTCACCAATCATTTTTTTAAAATGGTGCACCTAGTGCCACTCTCGCGGAGGCCTTCTGCCCGAGGTCTGGCGGCGTTGTTCATAAAACCCATGTTTTGCTTGCACGGTATGCCGGACAAGATAGTTAGTGACCGGGGTCCCCTGTTCACGTCCCGGTTTTGGAGGGAGCTCTGCAGACTGCTCAGTATTGAGCTAAATTTGTCTTCTGCCTATCACCCTGAGACAAACGGGTTGGTTGAGAGAGCTAACCAAACCCTGGTCACATACCTTCGACATTTTTTTTCTCGGCCAGTCAGGATGACTGGGCATCCTTACTACCGTGGGCAGAATTTGCCCTGAACAACGCTGTAGCCGATTCCTCCGGTCAGACCCCGTTCCTCCTTAACTGTGGCCAGCATCCGCGTGTTCTTGTCCCGATGCCAGTGTCGTCCACTGATTTCAGGATGGCAGACTGGGCAGTGGAGGCTTGGGACATTTGGGACCGTACTCAGGATGCCATCCGGGCCTCTAAGGAGAGAATGAGGGCGTCCGCCAACACGCACCGGCGTCCCGCTCCGACTTTTGCCCCTGGCAACTTAGTGTGGCTCTCTCTGCCCGTAATATCAGGCTGCGGGTCGAGTCCACTAAGTTTGCGCCGCGCTACAATGGTCCCTTTAAGGTCCTCGAGCAGATCAGTTCTGTGGTCTATCGACTGGCCCTTCTACCACCCTTGGCTATCTCTGACACCTTCCACGTGTCCCTCCTTAAGCCGGTCCACATGTCTCGGTTCTCGGAGTCATCTGCCGGAACATCAGACCTGTCTTCAGACGAGTTTAAGGTTAATGCCATCATGGGATGCAGGGTGGTACATGGAAAAAAGTTTTATTTGGTGGACTGGAAGGGTCATGGTCCAGAAGCTCGGACCTGGGAGCCAGTGGAGAACATCCGTGCTCCGCTCCTCATTGCGGCATTTGAGTGTAGCGAGGCTCAGAGGGGAGGGGGCCGTAGGAGGGGGGTAATGTTAGGCGTCGGGTTCGTGTCGCTGCACAGCAGGAATCCCGAGCCTTGCATTCGGCAGTCTCCCATTCCTCTCTGGCCACAGAGGAGGCTGCTCAGCAGACTCGTCGATCCAGGCGCTCTGTTCAGACCAGCTCTGTAGGTTTGGTTGCTGCTGCCACCTCTGGTTCAGTTATAGCAACGCATGCTGGTCAGCAGCGAGCTACTCCAGGGACTAAGTCCTCCTTTCGGTCCACTGAGCATGCCTGTGGGACAATCTCTCATTGGAGATCGGAGGTCACATGCTCAGGTCCTTCTCCAGCTCGGATTGGACTGTCAGGAAGGTCCCGGAAGGAAGCGGCTATAAAAGGTTCGCATGGCCGCTCGGCCAGCATCACTTAGTGGCATCTGCAGTTGCAACGCCGCACGCTTAGTAGGTCTAGAGGGACTCGGACCCCGTGTCCTTGGAGCTCAGTCCTGTGACCTGATACTGAGCGTTTACCTTGCCGAGCTCTGTGAGCTTTAACAGGCTCCGGCATTTATGTTCAGCGGTAGTGCGGCTCTGTGAAGCAACAGAGCCCGCGCCTATACACACTGGGTGACGTTAACCCACGTGTGCCCCTCTATTATACCGCCATATAGCGTCCGCCATTACAAGCAGCAGTTTACCACCCCTGCACGGTGGACACCGAGCTGCGAATGCACCTTATTACCATCTTTATAATTTGGTGCGTTCCGCCAGCCCTAACACAGTCACTATATGACAGCGTCAGCCTCTCCTATGATGTATATGCCCCCAACCTCTCCTATGATGTCTAGATGCTCCAGCTTCTCCTGTGATGTATATGCCCCAGCTTCTCCTATGTGATGTATATGCTGCAACCCCAGTGTCTCCTATGTGGTGTATATAGAGCAGTCTTGGTGTCTCCTATGTGATGTATATAGAGCAGTCTCAGTGTCTCCTATATGATGTGTATACAGCAGTCTCGGTGTCTCCAAGATGGTGTATATAGAGAAGTCTTGCTGTCTCCAACATGATGTCTATAGAGCAGTCTCAGTGTCTCCTATGTAATGTATATAGAGCAGTCTCGGTGTCTCATATGTGATGTATATAGGGCAGTCTCAGTGTCTCCTGTGTGATGTATAAACACAGTCTTGGTGTCTGCTATGTGATGTACAAGTGCTTCTCACTAAATTTCTCATATAACAAGGCCTATATAAAGCTTCCTATAATCTGTACTACAATCCAGGAAAAAAGAGGAAGTATGAATAACACTGTAGAAAGACATGCAGTTAGCTAAAAACAGCGTTTATTAAATCAAAATAAAATACATGCTCATTGTATGGATCACAAAAGGTATACATAAATACAGTGTGCACAATGGAACCACCAACAAGGGTATCACTACAGGGAAAATGTTACTATCATGTAATTTTATTCTGGTGCACTGAATGATGGTCTGCAAAACAGTACTGACAATATATAATGTATAGTTACACCAATGCACTCCCCTTTTTTTTTTTTTTTTTTTGGGTGTATAAATATTAAACAAAATCCCCAATAACATCATTTATCATGTAGTAAAGGATAATAATATGAGGAGGAACTGCCAAATAGCATATGCAAGTAGTACACCACCAGCTGAATCTTCCCAAACTAGCTAGTGCATGGCAGACTTGGAGAAGACTGACAACAATGTATAAAAATTATATATCTATCTTAATCCAAAAGTGCTAAGTGCTTAAGTGCAAACTGCAATAAGATAAAGATATATAGCCTAGTGGCAGTACATAGAAGACAAGTCGCAAAGTCAGAAAATCTCCTACCATGGAGAGGACATATTGCTATGTGGAAAAGTGCAAAAGCACCACTGAAACAGTTAAATATGCATGGCAGCTCAATGTGAATACCTGACCAGTAGGTGGCAGCCGTTCCCCGACGCGCGTTTTGCGTGAGCTTCTTCAATAGGGGGTAAGAGTGTATTCTCACTAAAGTAGAATATCATCAAAAAGTTAATTTAAATTCTTCAATACAAAAAGTGAAACTCATATTATATAGCGTCATTACAGAGTGATCTATTTCATGTGTTTATTTCTGTTAATGCTTATGATTATGTCTTACAGCCAATGAAAACCTAAAAGTCATTATCTCAGTAAATTAGAATACTTTATACCACCAGCTTGAAAAATAATTTTAAAATCCGAAATGTGGCCTGCTGAAATGTATGTTCAGTAAATGCACTCAATACTTGGTTGGGGCTCCTTTTGCATCAATTACTGCATCAATGTGGTGTGGCATGGATTTGATCAGCCTGTGGCACTGCTGAGGCCTTATGGAAGCCCAGGTTGCTTTGATAGCAGCCTTCAGCTCATTTGCATTGTTGGGTCTGGTGTCTCTCATATTCCTCTTGACAATATCCCACAG
Source organism: Dendrobates tinctorius (assembly GCF_039654945.1). Lineage (NCBI taxonomy): Eukaryota > Metazoa > Chordata > Amphibia > Anura > Dendrobatidae > Dendrobates > Dendrobates tinctorius. The sequence continues at coordinate 48,998,168 of NW_027361754.1, forward strand.
ATATGGGGTTAAGGTCAGGCGAGTTTGCTGGCCAATCAAGCACAGTGATACTGTTGTTTTTAAACCAGGTATTGGTACTTTTGGCAGTGTGGACAGGTGCCAAGTCCTGTTGGAGAATGACATTTCCATCTCCAAAAAGCTTGTCAGCAGTGGGAAGCATGAAGTGTTTTAAAATTACCTGGTAGATGGCGGAACTGACAATGGTTTTAAGAAAACAACAGTGGACCTACACCAGCAGATGACATGACTCCCAAACCATCACTGATTGTGGAAACTTCACACTAGACCTCAAGCAGCTTGGATTGTGTGCCTCTCCACTCTTCCTCCAGACTCTGGGACCTTGATTTCAAAATGAAATGCAAAATTTACTGAAAATAACACCTTGGACCACTGAGCAACAGTCCAGTTCTTTTGCTCCTTGGCCCAGGTTAGACGTTTCTAGTGTTGTCTATTGGTCATGAGTGACTTGACACAAGAAATGCGACACTTGTAGCCCACGTCCTGAATATGTCTGTGTGTGATGACTCTTGAAGAAATGACTCCAGCAGCAGTCCACTCCTTGTGAATCTCCCCCAAATTTTGAAATGGTCTTTTCTTAGCAATCCTTTCAAGGCTTCGGTTGTCCCAGTTGCTTGTGCACCTTTTTCTAACACACTTTTTCTTTCAACTCAACTTTCCATCGATATACTTGGATACAGCACTCTATGAACAGCCAACTTCTTTAGCAATGATCTTTTGTGGCTTACTCTCCTTGTGGAGTGTGTTATTGACTGCCTTTTGGACATCTGTCAAGCCAGCAGTCTTCTCCATGATTGTGGAGCCTACTGAAACAGACTAAGGGACCTTTTTAAACACTTAGGAAGCCTTTGCAGGTGTTTTTTGTTATTCTAACTCATGTGTCGTTTTGACGCTGTGCCGAACTGCGTCGAACGTAACATGTTGAATTTTGTTGCTGTCAGCGCAGCATCAAAACGATGCATACGGAGGCATCCGCATACATTCACATGGCCTGTGTACCCAATGTTAAAGTTAGGGTACACAGTACGCATGCCGACGTAGGCAGAGCTGAATGGAAGACGTGCGGCAGTGGGCAGGGCTTAACGGAGGAACTGCGCAGCCTTCCGCAGCTATGCCCTATGCAGGGGTGGATTAAGGGTAGCCAGGGCCCGGGGCAGTTCAGACTCTGTGGGCCCCCCTCGTCACGTGACGGGGGTCACGAATCGTAGAGCCACACTCTACATAGAGAATAATGGGGCCTCCAGCACCGACCTCCACCCGCACTCCACATAGAGAATAATGGAGCCTCCAGCACCGACCTCCACCCGCAGAGCCGCACTCCACATAGAGAATAATTGAGCCTCCAGCACCGACCTCCACCTGCAGAGCCCCACTCCACATAGAGAATAATGGGGCCTCCAGCACCGACCTCCACCCGCAGAGCCACACTCTACATAGAGAATAATGGGGCCTCCAGCACGGACCTCCACCCGCACTCCACATAGAGAATAATGGAGCCTCCAGCACCGACCTCCACCCGCAGAGCCGCACTCCACATAGAGAATAATGGAGCCTCCAGCACTGACCTCCACCCGCAGAGCCGCACTCCACATAGAGAATAATGGAGCCTCCAGCACCGACCTCCACCCGCAGAGCCGCACTCCACATAGAGAATAATGGAGCCTCCAGCACCGACCTCCACCCGCAGAGCCCCACTCCACATAGAGAATAATGGAGCCTCCAGCACCGACCTCCACCCGCAGAGCCCCACTCCACATAGAGAATAATGGAGCCTCCAGCACCGACCTCCACCCGCAGAGCCGCACTCCACATAGAGAATAATGGAGCCTCCAGCACCGACCTCCACCCGCAGAGCCGCACTCCGCATAGAGAATAATGGCGCCTCCAGCACCGACCTCCACCCGCAGAGCCGCACTCCGCATAGAGAATAATGGAGCCTCCAGCACCGACCTCCACCCGCAGAGCCGCACTCCACATAGAGAATAATGGAGCCTCCAGCACCGACCTCCACCCGCAGAGCCGCACTCCACATAGAGAATAATGGAGCCTCCAGCACCGACCTCCACCCGCAGAGCCACACTCCACATAGAGAATAATGGAGCCTCCAGCACCGACCTCCACCCGCAGAGCCGCACTCCACATAGAGAATAATGGAGCCTCCAGCACCGACCTCCACCCGCAGAGCAGCACTCCACATAGAGAATAATGGAGCCTCCAGCACCGACCTCCACCCGCAGAGCCACACTCCACATAGAGAATAATGGAGCCTCCAGCACCGACCTCCACCCGCAGAGCTGCACTCCACATAGAGAATAATGGAGCCTCCAGCACCGACCTCCACCCGCAGAGCCACACTCCACATAGAGAATAATGGAGCCTCCAGCACCGACCTCCACCCGCAGAGCTGCACTCCACATAGAGAATAATGGAGCCTCCAGCACCGACCTCCACATAGAGAATAATGGAGCCTCCAGCACCGACCTCCACCCGCAGAGCAGCACTCCACATAGAGAATAATGGAGCCTCCAGCACCGACCTCCACCCGCAGAGCCACACTCCACATAGAGAATAATGGAGCCTCCAGCACCGACCTCCACCCGCAGAGCTGCACTCCACATAGAGAATAATGGAGCCTCCAGCACCGACCTCCACCCGCAGAGCCGCACTCCACATAGAGAATAATGGAGCCTCCAGCACCGACCTCCACCCGCAGAGCCGCACTCCACATAGAGAATAATGGGGCCTCCAGCACCGACCTCCACCCGCAGAGCCGCACTCCACATAGAGAATAATGGAGCCTCCAGCACCGACCTCCACCCGCACTCCACATAGAGAATAATGGAGCCTCCAGCACCGACCTCCACCCGCACTCCACATAGAGAATAATGGAGCCTCCAGCACCGACCTCCACCCGCAGAGCCCCACTCCACATAGAGAATAATGGAGCCTCCAGCACCGACCTCCACCCGCAGAGCCGCACTCCACATAGAGAATAATGGGGCCTCCGGCACCGACCTCCACCCGCAGAGCCGCACTCCACATAGAGAATAATGGAGCCTCCAGCACCGACCTCCACCCGCAGAGCCGCACTCCACATAGAGAATAATGGAGCCTCCAGCACCGACCTCCACCTGCAGAGCCGCACTCCACATAGAGAATAATGGAGCCTCCAGCACCGACCTCCACCCGCAGAGCCGCACTCCACATAGAGAATAATGGAGCCTCCAGCACCGACCTCCACCCGCAGAGCCGCACTCCACATGGAGAATAATGGAGCCTCCAGCACCGACCTCCACCCGCAGAGCCACACTCCACATAGAGAATAATGGAGCCTCCAGCACCGACCTCCACCCGCAGAGCCACACTCCACATAGAGAATAATGGAGCCTCCAGCACCGACCTCCACCCGCACTCCACATAGAGAATAATGGAGCCTCCAGCACCTACCTCCACCCGCAGAGCCGCACTCCACATAGAGAATAATGGGGCCTCCAGCACCGACCTCCACCCGCACTCCACATAGAGAATAATGGGGCCTCCAGCACCGACCTCCACCCGCAGAGCCGCACTCCACATACATGGCTGCTCTCAGTGCTCTGTGCTGTGCGCACAGGACCTGTGATGAGGTCACAGGAGGGGAGGAGACAGGGGTCACATGATCGGGGGCCCTGACACCTTACCTCCTGTGATCTCATCACAAGCCTTTGCACGCTACCAGCAGCATCAGCGTTCACACTACTTGTAGATGCTGCTGGTAGCAGAGCACATAATGCCGCCCCCACGGTCACTCACTTTTAGGTGGGGAGAAGATGGAGTGCCATTGCAGCAGCCAGCAGGAATGTGGTGGGGGCCCCCTTAGAAGCTCTTGTGGTGGGGGCCCCGGGGCTGAAGCCCAGCCTGCCCTGCCTATAATCCGGCCCTGCGCGGTGGCGGATTATAATGGGGCAATTTACTGGCCTGGGCTGTGGGCCCCTTAACCCCACTGGGCCCGGGGCAACTGCCCAAATTGACCTCATTATAATCCGCCACTGGCCCTATGCAAGTATGAAACCAGCCTTAGTGTCTCCAATGTGTTGTATACAGATTAGACTCAGTGTATCATGTGTTATATATAGAGCAGTTTTAGTGTCTGCTACACGATGTGTATACAGCAGTCTTGTCTTCTATGTGATGTATATAGAACAATCTAAGTGTCTCCTATGTGATTATATAGAGCAGTCTTGGTGTTTCCTATGTGATATATTTAGAGCAGTCTTGGTGTCTGTGTGATGTGTATACAGCAGTCTCAGTGTCTCCTGTGTGTTGTATATAGAGCAATCTCAGTGTCTTATATGTGATGAACTGTATATAGAGCTGTCTCGGTGTCTCCTATGTGATTTATATAGGTCTGTCTCAGTGCCTCCTGCGTGATGTGTATACAGCAGTCTGGTTGTCTCCTATGTGGTGTATGTAGAGCAGTATCGGTGTTTTATATGTGATGTATATAAATCAGTGTCTCCTATGTGATGTATTTAGAATAGTCTCTGTGTATCCTGCAGTATAGACATCAGATATACAGTAGTCTCTGTGTTTCCTATGTGATGTCTATACTGCAGACTCCACATTGCTTGTTTTATAAATGTAAACTGGGCAGTGATACATTTCCCTCTGTGAGGAGACGCAGTGCTCTATATATCTGTGTTCAGTACAACTTACTGCTGCAAGTTCTTTTCAAAATTCATCACAGAGTCGACTGCACTCCAGACCTATTTCAAGTAGCAACATCATCAATAATACCGTACATCACATGTCGCACCAAAAGGAAGCAGTTCCAGCCATCAAATTAAGGGTGAGTTGATTGACTAAATATAGAAGGATACATTTCAAGTTGATTATTTTGTACGTCCTATGAATGATGGTATCAATATCCAAATGGCCCCTGGCAGAATAAAAGGTTCCCCACCCCTGGTCTACTCCAACAGGGTTAAAAAAGCAGAAATTGAGGTCTACATAAAATGTTTTATTTATTTTCACATCATATGTTAAAGCAAAGTCTGAGCATTTTTTCAAGGAACAAAAGGAAGCACAGCTTTGTTAATTATCTGCACTACAATGTTAGAATTTACCAGCACTATTTTATTGACGAGTTCCAATGTTGACTGATTGTAAGAATGAGGGTTCAATAAGACATGCAAAATTATTACAATATTGCATCCCAGAAGACCAAAGACCATACTTTGACTTTATATACAAGGGATACACATATACTCTATATGGATAAAAGTATTGGGACACACGTCTTAACCATTGAATGCAGGTCCTGGTGTGTGCGCTGTGAGGAGTTATACACAGTTACAGGTTTCATGACAATCCTGGAAAAACCCTTTAAACTGCATTCATATGACACATCCTAGTGGCACAATAAAGGAAAAAGGATGGCACTCACCGTTACCAAAAGTATAAGTCTTTATTTCATGGATAAAAATGCATGGGATTGGGAGTAGTGTTGAAAAAATCAAGAAAGGCTGGAATAAAAATCTAAAATAAAAAAAATTCTAAAATCGAAGACGATCATATACCGTCGGACTTCCCTCCATAAATTGTGCCAACTGCCGATCGGGCGGCATTATTCCCACGACCCTCCGAACAGCGTCCATGAAGGCAGAGTCTTTGGTTTCCGGGGAAGGAGTATGGTTGCAAAGCTGAATCTTAAAGGAATGTCCGGAATGGCACCACCAGGAGTGGAGCCTGCGGCTTATTTGGACTCCACACGGGAAACCTCACCCTGGCCGGCCACGGAAAGCATTGACAGATTGCAAGCTTTCTCGATTCTGTGGGTGGTGGTGCATGGCCGGCATGCCCCCGCGGTCCGCGTCCAGCTTATTAGAGGGACACGCGAGGCTCTGCCACGCGTGATCGAGCAATAACAGGTCTGTCATGCCCTTACATGTCCGGGGCTGCACGCGCGCTACACTGAACGGACCAGCGTGTGTCTACTCTTCGCTGACAGGTGCGGGTAACCCGCTGAACCCCGTTAGTGATGGGGATCTGGGATTCCAATTCTTCCCCGCGAACGACAATTTCCTAGTAAGTGCAGGTCAACCGGAATTCCGGAATTAGGCCTAACAGGCATTCCTGAAAGAATGAGAAAATTAAGTGTCCAAAGCACAGGTGCTGTAGCTTGCTTAACAGCTGGGCTCCTCTGCTGAGTAGCAGACAGTGCTTACATAAACAGGCGGCATAGCTTGGTTCACGGGTGAGCTCCTCTGCTGAGTAGCAGACACAGGTACTAGGCCCAAAGTATTCACTGGGCTAAATGGAGTTACAAACTAGTTCTTACATAAACAGGCGGCATAGCTTGGTTCACGGGTGGGCGCCTCTGCTGAGTAGCAGACAGAGCTACAAGGCCCAAAGAGATTGAATGGGCTAGGTTGCTTGGTTGACGGGTGGGCTCCTCTGCTGAGTAGCAGACACAGGTACTAGGCCCAAAGTATTCACTGGGCTAAATGCAGTTAAAAACTATTTATTACATTAACAGGCGGCGTTTCTTGGTTCACGGGTGGGCTCCTCTGCTGAGTAGCAGACACAGGTACTAGGCCCACAGTATTCACAGGGCTAAATGGAGTTAAAAACTATTTCTTACATAAACAGGCGTTGCAGCTTGCTTCACGGGTGGGCTACTCCACTGACTAGCAGACACTGAAGCTTTGAAGCAGACCTCTGAATGACAGGCCATTGTATGACTAAAGAGGTCTGCAGACTCACCCATCTGTGTAACCCCAAGCCATAGTCTATGTAGTTTCTTAAGGTTAAAAGGGGGGGGTGAGCCCACCCACCTTGAATTGCCAATGCCAACACCATGTAAAACACAGCAAGGGGACTCCAAAAAGAGTCTCCATTTTGTCCAAAAATTGGGGCACTGAAACCACTTAAGTGGCTTCACTTGTCCCAGAGTTGCTTAAAATGCTTGCTGACTCTGCTGAGGTGATTTTCATAAATCATTTCGCTTTTAGTCTCCCCAGGATGACACAGGGGATGAAAATTCCTTGCGGATCCACGATTTGTTTATCTTTATGAACGTAAGTCTGTCTACATTGTCAGTGGAGAGCCACGTGCGCTTGTCTGTCAGCACACCACCTGCAGCGCTGAACACACGTTCAGAGAGAACGCTGGCTGTGGGGCACGACAAGATCTCCAAGGCGTGAGTGGCGAGCTCAGGCCATTTTTGCAGATTGGAAGCCCAAAAAGAGCAAGGGTCCAGTTCCACAGTCATGGCAGCGATATTAACTTGGAGATACTCCTGTACCATCCTCTCCAGGGCTAACTATGTGTCAGACTTTGCGTTTCCTGTGGCCTTGCAAAGGATGACCGAAAAAATTGGTGAAACGACTGCAAAAAATTGCTGTTACCACCAGATACGATGGTATAGTGGTACAATTAGAGCGATGACTCGACAGTCCCACGGTTGCCAAGATAGAACTCTGAGATTCACTACATGCACCATAAGGGGAGGACGCCTGATTATTGTGTGCCTACCTGCTTTAATTTGGCTGCCTATAGCTTGTCTATAGGTCTTTCCTATTTCTCGTGCCTTTCCTAGTCCCAGTCTTGCTGTCTCTGCCACTGGTTGTCATCCTGTCCTCCTGCCCGTCCTCTGTCCTATCTGGTCCGGGTTCCACTGTCTACGTTCCCCGGTTCCCTGTCCCTGTTCCGTCCTCCAGTGTCTGCTCAGTCCCTGTCCTGTACTCCTGCCCACTGCCTGTCAGTCGTCCGCGTTGCCTTCCCTCACTTCCGGCACGGAGTCCCATTCCTTGGTAATCCTCTCCAGCCAGTAGTCACTCCAGTCCCTCAAGCCGTCCCTCTTGGTTCCAGCTGTCGCGGTGTCTGAACCCCCGCGGGCCTGCCCCTAATGGTTCCTGTATAGGGGTCAGTTCCACCTGGTGCGCTCGTCCCGGGGGTCTCAGTTCCGTGATCCAGAGGGTCCACTCTCGGACGCTGCCAAAACCCCTGAAGCGTCACAGTCCATGTCCCTGAAGCGTCACACTTACAGTTTGGGAACGAAGGTCTAGATTATGCTCAGAAGAATCTTGTTCATCTGGGCCTGGATCTGACTCACAAAGCTTCTTGGCAGGGCAGTTTCTAGGGAATTTTGCCAACAGGGCGAACATTGAAAAAGCGCCGCCCCCCCCCCCCCCCCGAACATTAACATGCTGAATACTTTAGATAAACTTAGATAAACTTGTCTTACCTTTGCATCAATCAAGACTCTTGATACACATCAGAGAATTCACACAGAGGGGAAGCCATTTTCATGTTCAGAGTGTGGGAAAGTATATTCTCGATTGCTATGCCCGAAGTACGAATATACTCCACTACGCTGTCAAATTGCGAATATTCTCGATTTACACAACCCAATTGCGTATATACTCCTGTTAAAGCGTGTTCGGTATTTTTACCGAACTTTACCGAATTTAATACCAAACTTTTTATTGTTCTGTTCGGTAATACCGCACCAAATTTTTAAGGAAAAGTTCGGTATTTTATGTAATTTTATAGCCCGATATAACAAACACAAACAGTAGGGTAAGCACCCCAGATATTGCCTTCAAACACCCCCCACCCCCCGATATTACACACAAAGACAGCAGGCTAAGCACCACAGATACTGCCACCAAACAACCCCCCAATATTACACACAAAGACAGTAGGCTAAGCACCCATTACAGCTCTCAAATTGGTTGTGCTAAGCTTTCCTGCACCCTTGATTGTCTATCTAGTTATACAGCAATGCTGAAGCGGGTGTAGCTGTCATATCTGTTGTAATCCAGCTTTCCTATGCTCCTGATTGTCTATCGAGGTTATGCAGCAATGCTGGAGTGCATCATGTACACTGCTGCTGTTTGTGAGCCTAGGAAAGCTGGGTGACGATTACAGAAAAAGACAGCACCCAGTTTTCCAAAAATCTGATACAACATTCATTTCTTTGCAAAATCTTGGTCCCATATTCCATATAGTGCATGGTATTAACTTCTGAGTTACTGCACTTGCAGACCTGAATTAACCCATTCCTGGTCCTGCTGTCTGTTAGCACAACTACAAGCAGACCCGAATTAACCCCCTCCTGGTCCCGCTGTCTCTTAGCACCACTACATGCAGACTCGAATTAACCCCTCCCTGGTCCCGCTGTCACTTAGCACCACTACATGATGTGACAGCAGTTTGCATTAGTATGTGACCCCTTCTTTTGCTGCTGAGATCATTGGGACTCAGCGGTACTGTGCAATCGTCTGCTGTAGCATAATGCACCAAGATAGAGGGAGCACACAGAATTGATCAGCCAGGAGCTGCAATACTGAGGGGGCAGTCACAAGGGGTTAATCTATGGGGGGACACAGGAGGGTCTTGGCCCACACATGTAATGTAAAGCTGCTGGATTGTAAGCAGAGACTGGAGGCTTCACCGCTGACCCCGCAGCCATAAATAAAAGATGGAATATTAAATACCTGTACGATGGGAAGAGAATGCCTCCGGCTCCCGTAGGCTGCAGCTCTGGGCTGGGAGGCTACCTGCTGCCACTTTCCCTGGAGCCTGGCATGCTCCCAGCTGCAGTCAGCAGGCTCCTGTGGTCACCACAGGGTACAGCAGGAATTCCCGGCAGGGGTCATCACTGGGATCCCCCCGCCATGCCTGCGCCTGCCGAGCAGTCAGGACGAGTGTGGCGCGGATGTGTCCTTGTCACCGGCACCGCGTCTCATTGTTATCAGCTCTCAACTCCTCACCCTGCAACAAGCACAAGAAACTTTACTAGAAGCACCCCGCTCCTGGGAGCTCCCTGCCCTCCTCCCTGGGGAGGGACTGCGGAGGAGAGGTCACCCCTCTCAGTGCAGGGAGTCCCGCGTGCCTCTGCGCTTCTCCCACAGAGGAGAGGAATTGCTGCTGCTGCCGCACCGCCCCCCCCATGCTACGCCACTGGTAGGGAGACAGACACAGACAGCTAGGCACTAGGCAGGCGCCCCCTGGCTTGGGTGGCGCCCCGGGCGATCGCACCCCCCGTCCCCCCCCTAAAAACGGCCCTGCTTCTGGGCATCAGTGCACATCATTTCCTCGCCTGGACTCGCATAAGCTTTGGCGCAGACCTCTGATTCCCAGGCGATAGTATGAGTAAACAGCTCTGCAGACTCAACCATCTGTGATACACCATACTCAGACGGGCGGCTGGAGACTTGGGAGCTGTCAGGAAGCAAGTGCGCGGGGGGTGACAACTCTGAGGACAGGAGTATTTGTGAGGTTGTAGTTGAGGTGGAGGGGAGCCCATTTGAGGGAGCACTTGATATCCATTTAAGCACCTGCTCTTTTTGTGCCTCATCAGGAATTTCTGATTGGCATGTCCGCAAGAAAGGGTTCATATCCGATTGTCCACGAAAAGAAGTAGACATCTTACTTTGGCTGGAAGATGGTCTTTCTTCGGCAGATGTTCTAGTTGCTTTAGCACCTACCCCATGAACACAACCTTTTTTTCCCTTTGCAACACGCCTATTCCCCTTTCCACCAGCAGCAGGCCTTTTGCCACTCATTTTGGTGGTTAAATTATTTATTGGCAACTCTGTAGATGTTTGCCCAAATAACAATGGATGGAAACCAAGCAGAGCTCAGTGACCAAATTGTGGTACTATGCCCTAAAGGATTTTCTGGGTTAGATGTGGTAAAAAATTATTAGAAACACACGGTGTAGCTCCTTGACAGGTGGACTACACCGCTGAGTAGCACACACCGCTACTATGCCCAAAAGGTTTTTCTGGACAAGATGCGGTAAAAAATTATTAGAAACACACACGGTGTAGCTCCTTGACAGGTGGACTACACCACTGAGTAACAGACAATGCTAGGATTGGCTGAGCAAGATTTGGACAGATGCTGTGAAAAAGACTAGCACAGCACTGGCACAGACCTGTCTGCCTACACTTGCTATGAACTGCTGTAACGTAGCCCTGAAAAGGGCTGTAATTACAACTAGTCCCTACTCCCTAAATCTCTCTCTGTATGTAAGCTTGAATTTGCTGTAAATTCACACTGTTTTACAGTAGAGCGCCCACAGCAGCAGCGGTGCCGTCTAACACAAGCTGCAGCAGTGATAAAATGGTGGCGATGGGGGGAAATGGCTGCTTCTTATAGGGCAAGGACATGTGACATACACAGCCAATGCCCTTGCTTGTGTGAAAAAACATGCACTTTGCTTTGTGTGTGTGCACTGCTGATAGGCTGAGAGACTGCACCGCCCCACTGTAAATGTGGGAAAGGAAAAAAAAAAAAGATGTGCATTATTTCAGCACAGATCTATCCCCCGCCCCCCACCCCCGGCCACTATGCCATGAAACTGTCTCTTAACATTGAAAACCATTTATTACTGAAAATAAAGTTAGGATTTTGGTGAACGAACCGTTCTCGAACGTAACCTCGAACAGCCGAATTTTAAGCAAAGTGTTCGAGTTCGGTGAACGGCTCAAACACCACCCAAAACAACTCAGATTTGAAATTGGCGAACAGTTCAACTCGAACACCGCTCATCTGTACTTGGGAGCAATGCAGAGAGTTCGCACTCTCTGCATTGCTCCCGAGCCCATGCATTTTTATCCAGGAAATAAAGACTTCTACTTTTGGTAACAGTGAGTGCCATCCTTTTTCCTTCATTGTGCTATTGGATTTTGTTATATTTCTTCAGGATTGAGCATCCGTTCCTTGGGGTATGTGGCGTTCATATAGTGTGTGAAGGGTCTCTTTAGATTTGTTTAAGAGACCACGGTGGTGCAGCGGTGCCGAATCTGTTTCTCTTTTTTGGACTTTTGACACATCCTAGTGCTGTCTGTTTTGTTGCCAGACACTATGCTGACCCATAGAATTCCATGGATACATGCAAACATCAATTTTAGAAATAGGCCCAAATCTCCAGATCGTGAGACTCAACACGTCCTTTTCGCATCTGTTTTGCAGATTGGACTTGACAATTAAAGTCTATGGGGATTTCATCCATTTTTGGCTCAGCACCACCCTACATCTCCTCCCTTGTTTCAGTATACCACCCTACCCGCGCCCTCCGTTCTGCTGATGACCTGAGGCTGGCATCCTCAATAATCAGAACCTCCCACTCCCGTCTCCAAGACTTTACACGTGCTGTGCCAATTCTTTGGAATGCACTTCCCAGGTCAATACGATTAGTCCCCAATCCCCACAATTTTAAGCGTGCCCTGAAAACACATTATTCAGACTGGCCTATCGCTTCAACACATTAACCTAATTTATCCCTGTGTGGCACAGCCAAAAGTTTTACCATAACCAGGTTACCCGGATCATGTTCCCACATGCTTTATGCATCCATTAGCCCTCTGTGTCTGTACTGTTACACACTTAACATTATGGCTGGTCCATACAATCAGGGCAACCGTTACCACCCACCTTTCGTGTCTACCTCTTTCCTCATAGACTGTAAGCTTGCGAGCAGGGCCCTCATTCCTCTTGGTATATGTTATAATCTATGTGATTATTGTTATGCTGTAATGTCTATTGTCTGTACAAATCCCCTCTGAAATGTAAAGTGCTGCGGAATATGTCGGCGCTATAGAAATAAAATTTATTATTATTATTATTATTATTTTAAACTGACCCATTGCTAAGAGTCAGCGGATAAAAAAAGTTCAGAAGTTCAAACAGCCTACTTTACTTTTGTGAAAAAAAAATGGAAGCAACCGGGATGCAACTTCATATCCTATCCTTTCTATGGAATTCGTACCCCACTCTGTGTGTGTCCTCTAGCAAGAGATGTGAGCTCCTGTCTCCTGAGCTGCACGTTCCTGTCTCCTGATCTGTGTGCTCCTGTCTCCTGAGCTGCGTGCTCCTGCCTCATGAGCTGCACGCTCCTGTCTCCTGAGCTGCGTGCTTCTGTCTCCTAAGCTGCGGCCTCTTGGACTGTGCACGCCTTTCTCCTGAGCTGCAAGCTCCTGTCTCCTGGGCTGCATGTTCCTATCTCCTGAGCTGTGGCCTCTTGATCTGCACGTTCTTGTTTTCTGAACAGCGTGCTCCTGTCTCCTGAGCTGTGCGCTTTTGTTTCCTGGACTGTACGCTCCTTTCTCCTGAATTGTGAGCTCTTGTCTCCTGAGCTGTGTGCTTTTTTCCTGAACTGTGCGCTCATGTCTCCTGAGTTGCAAGCTTTTGTCTCCTGAGCTGCACATTCCTGTCTCCAGAGCTGTGGCCTCTTGAGCTGTGCATTCTTGTTTCCTGAGCTTCACCCTTCTGTCTCCTGAGCTGTGGCCTCTTGATCTGCACGCTCTTGTTTCCTGAACAGCATGCTCCTGTCTCCTGAGTTGTGGTCTCCTGAGCTGTGTACTCTTGTTTCCTGAACTGTGCCTGCCTTTCTCCTGAATTGTGAGATCTTGTCTCCTGAGCTGTGTGCTCATTTCCTGACTTGTGCGCTCATGTCTCCTGAATTGTAAGCTTTTGTCTCCTCCTGAGCTGCACATTCCTGTCTCCAGAGCTGTGGCCTCTTGAGCTGTGCATTCTTGTTTCCTGAACTGCATGCTCCTGTCTCCTGAGCTGTGCTCCTGTCTCCTGAGCTACATGCTCCTGTCTCCTGAGCTGCATGCTCCTGTATTCTGAGCTGCATGCTCCTGTCTCCTGAGCTGTGTGTTCCTGTCTCCTGAGCTGAGTGCTCCTGTCTCCTGAGCAATGTGCTTTTGTCTTCTGAGCTGTGTGTTACTGATTTCTGAGTTGTGTGCTCCTGTCTCCTGACCTGTGTGCTCCTGTCTCCTGAGCTGTGTATTCCTGTCTCCTGAGCTGTGTGCTCCTGTCTCCTGAGCTGTGTGCCCCTGTCACCTGAGCTGTGTGCTCCTGTCTCATGAGCTGTGTGCTCCTGTCTTCTGAGCTGTGTGCTCCTGAGCTGCGTACTCCTGAGCTGCAGAAACGGCTTCTTTCGCATCACTCTCCCATACAGCTTCTCCTTGTGCAAAGTGCGCTGTATTGTTGACCGATGCACAGTGACACCATCTGCAGCAAGATGATTCTGAAGGTCTTCGGAGGTGGTCTGTGGATTGTCCTTGACTGTTCTCACCATTCTTCTTCTCTGCCTTTCTGATATTTTTCTTGGCCTGCCACTTCTGGACTTAACAAGAACTGTACCTGTGTTCTTCCATTTCCTTACTATGTTCCTCACAGTGGAAACTGACAGGTTAAATCTCTGAGACAACTTTTTGTATCCTTCCCCTGAAAAGCTATGTTAAATAATCTTTGTTTTCAGATCATTTGAGAGTTGTTTTGAGGAGCCCATGATGCCACTCCTCATAGGAGAATCAAATAGGAGAACTACTTGCAAGTGGCCACCTTAAATACCTTTTCTCATGGTTTGATACACCTGGCTATGAAGTTCAAAGCTCAATGAGGTTACAAAACCAATTTAGTGCTTCAGGAAGTCAGTAAAAAGTAGTTAGGAGTGTTCAAATCAAGAAAATGATAAGGGTGCCCATACTTTTGCACCGGTCAAATTTTGTTTAAATGCAGATTGCACATTTTCTGTTAGTACAATAAACCTCATTTGAATCCAGAAATATAACTGAGTCCATCAGTTATTAGACATATGAATCTGAAATAGCTGTTGCAAAAACCAAAATTGTTATAAAGAAAAAACGTTAACATTAATAGGGGTGCCCAAACTTTAACATATGACTGTATATACATATGCATATATATGTATGTGCCAGCCAGATACCTTCATTAATAAAATGGTACATAAAGAGTTAAATAAAAGACACACACACTCACACACACACGAAATTTGCGTGAAACGCAATATGTTTATTTAAAAAAAAAAATTTAAAAAAAACTTGCGTGGGGTCCTGCATAATTTTCATAACCAGCAGAGGGAAAGCAGACAGCTGATGCTAATATTCTGGGAAGGAGCCAATTGCCTTAAAGGTTCCAAGGCTAGTAATATCAGCTCACAGATGATGGCTTAGCCTTTACTGGCTAGTTTACAGGGGAACCTCAGAAAAAAAAAATTGACATGAGGTCACCCTATAAAATCGAACCAGCAAAGGCTAGGCAGACAGCTGTGGGCTGATATTAATAGCCTGGGAAGGGGCCATGTATATTGGCACCCCCAGGCTAAAAACATCAGTTCTCAGCCGCCGCAGAAATGGCACATCTTATAGATGAGCCAATTCTGGCACTTAGCCTCACTCTTCCCACTTGCCCTGTAGCATTGGTAAGTGAGGTAATAGTTGTGGGTTTGATGTCACCTTGTATTGTCCGGTAACATCAAGCCCATGGCTTAGTAATGGAGAAGCATCAATAAGACACCTATCCATTACTAATCCTATAGTTATATGGTAAATAAAGACACGACCAGAATAAAGTCCTTTAATAGAAATAATCACACAGACTCCTTTATTGAATCTTAATTTACCATACTTACTAAATCATCTAATCCCTGAATCCCTTGATCTCCTGCAACAAAAATAAATTAATAAACCAACATAAATACTCCCTGTCCAACGTAGTCCATTTACCGAGTGTCCCACAATTATCTCATGTGTAGAGCAGTCACATCGGGAGATGTGACTGCCTTACCTGACCTCCGGTGATACACTGGCAGGACGTAATCCCTCCCACAGTGTATCACTGAGAGTTCACCAGAGTTCGTGATCTCACGGCACTGCTGCATATGTATGTATCACTGGAGGCCGGGTAGAGCAGTCACATCTCTCACATCTGACGTGAGATCGTTGTGGGACACTCGTTATTAAATGGACTTCAGCGGAAAAGTAAGCATATGTTGGTTTATTATTTTATCTTTGTTGCAGGAGACGCGGGCATCCGGGATTAGGTGTTTGGTGAGTATGAATTTTTTTTTAAGTTTTACAATTGAACACAGTCGCCGGATGATGGGACTACTGTCACATCATTGGCTCATGCTGACACTGTGATATGTGACAGCAGACATAGCCGGATGGGAGTAGTAGTCCCATCAGATGATGCCTGGCTACACACACAGACACCTGCAGACAGACACAGACAGACACGCACATATTCTCCGTCCACACATATTCTCCTCCCACACACACTCTTCCTCTTTCCTTTCCGCAGCGTTTTTGGCACGCAAATCCACAAACCTTTTTACACCTGCGGTTTAGCTGTGGATTTGACTGACTAAATGTAAGTCAATCAGTGCAGAAACTCTGCAGCTCTGCAAAAAGAATTGAGCACTCCTTTGCGTATTTGGTGCAATTCCGCACAGAAAAAACGCTGCAGATCCGCGACAAATCCGCAACATGTGCACATAGCCTTAGTGTCTGATACCTGCTGCCTGCGGATAAGGAGCATGTATCAGCTGTCAGGTTCCCTTTAAAGAAAAAAACAATTTAATAAACAGGCTGCTGTCATATTCCTTACCTCAGAATACCAGCACCTCAGCTTTCCATGTCTCAGGAAGTATCACAGATAATAAATCAATGACTGTGTTTGTAAATGTCCAAAGATGTTTTATGAGATCACAATTCTCACACGGGTTCTGTATAATTGCCTGGATCTGCAACATTCCCGGTTTCACAATGGCATAACTATGACATAGCATAGTGGATAACAAATGGGATTATCAGTGACTCACATGAGAAACTTGTTATAACACTATACAAAAGCAACCTCTGCATTATTAAGAGAAGCGGGTGAGAATCTAGTTCACAAACGACACCAACTTTGCAAATGACATACAGTCAAGCTCTGGGAATACAGGGGAATTGTGAAGTGTGCACTTAGCACACTATTATGATTCTGTAATCTGCAGTCACATAGAATGCACAAAAATAACAAAATGTAAACCTTGCAGGAAGAAAAAACACAAATCTCAAAACAATCTCAGGACATGATTAATCGCACTCATAGTTCTGTACCACAGGGCTCTGTCCTGGGCCCTATATTGTTCAAGATCTTTATCAACGATTTAGATGAAGGAATTGAGGGTAAACTGATTAAATTTGCTGATGACACAAAGCTAGGAGGGATAGCTAATACTAGAGAAGAGAGAGAGGATTCAAAAAGATATAAATAAACTGGAGAAGTGGGCAGCAACTGACAGAATGGTTTTTAACAGGGAAAAATGCAAAGTACTACATCTGGGCAATAAAAATGAAAAAAGCATATACAGAATGGGAGGAATAGGGCTAAGCAACAGCACATGTGAAAAAGACTTGGGTATACAAATAGATCACAGACTGAATATGAGTCAACAGTGTGGTGCAGCAGCAAAAAAGGAAAATGCAATTCTAAGATGTATTAACAGACGCATACAGTCTAGATCAAGTGAAGACATTATTGCCCTCTACTCCTCTTTGGTCAGACCTTATCTGGAATACTGTGTCCAGTTTTGGGCACCACATTTTAAAAAAGACATCAACAAATTGGAGCAAGTTCAAAAAAGAGCGACCAGAATGGTGACCGGTCTGCAAACCCTGTCTTATGAGTAAAGGTTGGAGGATTTCGGAATGTTTAGCTTGCAGAAGAGAAGACTGAGTGGAGACTTAATAGCTGTCTACAAATATCTCAAGGGCTGTCACATTGTAGAAGGATCATCTTTATTCTCATTTGCACAAGGAAAGACTAGAAGCAATGGGATGAAACTGAATGGGAGGAGACACAGATTAGATATTAGTAAAAACTTTTTGACAGTTAGAGTGATCAATGAGTGGAACAGGCTGCCACGAGAAGTGGTGAGTTCTCCTTCAATAGAAGTCTTCAAACAGAGGCTGGACAGACATCTGTCTGGGATGATTTAGCGAATCCTGCTTTGAGCAGGGGGTTGTGCCAGATGGCCCAGGAGTTCCCTTCCAACTCTACGATTCTATGATTCTATAAAATCAAACTAATTTGTGATTAATTAGAAATTAGATTCATCTGTCCCCACCTTGTCAGTGTTCACGTAACTTTATTAAGCCTATGAATAGCAGCTTTGATGCACATAATGGGCAGTTTTATTTCACAATGGCAAAAACAATAGAGTTGTCTTATCAGAACAGAAATGGTATTACCACCAAGCACAAGCAGTCTAAATGGTGCTAAATTATCTCTAAAGATGCCGGTGTCCCAGCTTCAACAGTTCAAAATATTCGCAAGAAATTGTTTTTCGTGAAACAGTCAAGATAATTACTGGATGTGGTGGAAAGCGAAAAATTGAATACAAAGCCATACAAAAATTAGTTTGGGCATTCAAATATTTAATTCATACACAGTTGGGATGGGACTAATCCTCTTATTTCTATATTGTCATTTTTATAATAAACAATCAAGATTACAAATAATGTTGACCACAATTGTACCATAATTGTTATTTTTCATTGTAATCCTGCCTGTTATGTAATAGAAACTAATATTAACAAGTGATTTTTATACAATAGTAATTACCCAGCCTATCATAAGCCCATAATAATTGTTAGGAACGGTGGAACGCACTAAATAAAATTAAATAATAAAGTGCGTTCGCCGCTCGGGGTCCACCGTGCAGTAGGTGTTACACCGCTGCTAGGTAATGACAGACGAGCAATATGGCGGTATAATGCGCACGGGTTCAACGTCACCCGAAGTGCGCAGAGCGGGCTCTGTTCACACACAGAGGCGCCGCAACATAAACATACAAAACGCTGAGCCTGTTAGTGTCACAGGCCTCAGGTAAATGCACGCATGGTACCTGGTCACAGGAGCAGGACCTAAGACAGAGGAGCTGCGTCCGTCTAGACCTACCGTGTGTGCGGCGTCACTACTGTGAGCGCCAAGAAGGACTGCAACTGCAGCACGACGTAGGACACTGCCGCTCGACGAAAAAGGTAGAAAGCAAGCGCAATGTCGGACGCTAGCGTAGAGGTGCGGTGTGCACAGTGGCCTAAGGCTTGCCACTGACTGGCACTGACTGCTGAACTAATTCCCTATCCACTTGCGTAATATCAGAGGGAAGTGGTTTCAAATGAGTCAGTCACCAGAATCATACATCCGTCACCATTCACACATCTAGAAAGTATAGCCTATACTAGCGCATGGCCGAACGGTCATGCGCGCTTTTTATAGCCGTGCGGGACCTTCCAGATCTTCGAGATGGACCAATGAGATCAGAAACAGGACCTGAGCATATGACTTCCGATTTCCAATGGGAGATCGTCTCGTGAGCATGCCCAGTAGGAGCACAGAGGGACTTAGTCTCTGGAGTGGTCTGCTGCAAAGTAATCTCCTCTGCAGTAGATAGACAGCAGGAGACCACAGAATGTGAGGCTCTGGATTCCTGCAGAGCAGACACAGAAACCCGACGCCTAACATTCCCCCCTCTCCTAGGGCCCCCTCCCCTCTGAGCCTTCCAATCCACCACCTTGTGCCCATCAGAGGCATAGGTCTCAGGCTCGTCCGAAGGCAAGTCTGATGTCCCGGTAGGTGACAGGGAAAACAGGAATACGTAGAAGGTGTCAGAGGCGGCAAGATCGCCAGGTTTAAGAAGGGACACGTGGGAGACAACGGGCGCAGCAAAACCGCCCGGAGCATAAGTTGAAGTGGAACGCCGCGGTGTGTCGGCGGACGTCTCCACTCTCTGTTTAAGGAGGCTAACCCGAGCACATGAGGCGCATGCCTGAATATATTTTTTAATGTCCCAAGCCCTGTGCAGCCACCAATAAGACCCTGCCAGGAGTTTTGTGTTCTGCATGTAGCCACAGTGACCACCCGCCCTGGACGCGTGTGCCCACGCGAGAACCTTCACCCGAAGGTGAGGGGGAACAAAGGTCTTGCCCGGCGACACAGAGTTTGGCCATTGCGGGGCCCTGTTATCCTGGGGAACAAAGTGCTGACAGTGGTAACTGCAAGTGGAGCTTAGTGCCGGACGCGCCTCGAGACTGGCGCAAGACAACTCCATGGGCTCTGGGAGTGAACACTCTGGCTCGGGTGATTCCAGAGGTTCAAAGAGGTTGGGAGCCGGAGTAACCTTCCGTCTGGATTGAGCACGCTCCAGCCCGCGCTCCGCGAAACGGAGATCAATGCGGGTGGAAATGGCAATCAGCTCCTCCAGACTTACAGGAACCTCTCTGGTAGATAGAGTATCGTTAACATGCTCAGCTAAACCTCTCCAAAACACAGGGATAAGGGCTTTATCAGACCACTCCAGCTCGGAAGCCAGCATCCGAAAACGAACGGCATACTGGCTGACCGAGAGGGATCCCTGAGTTAATGCAAGGAGCTGGAGAGAGGTATCGTGCGTGACCCGTGGCACCAGGAAGACCTGTTTGATAGATGTCAAGAACTGAGCAGCGGTCCGAACCTCAGGGTCACCACGCTCCCATAGTGGCGTGGCCCACTCCAACGCCCTGCCCGACAGTAGGGAAACAACATACCCCACCTTAGCCCGTTCCATAGGGAATCGCGCAGCCAGTAACTCCAGCTGGGTAGAGCACTAGCTCACGAAACCCCTGCAGGAGGCGCCATCGCCAGAAAATTTATCAGGCAACGTGAGGCGGGAAACTGTCGGCACAGGGGAGGACGAGGACATACGTGAAACCGCCTCTGCGATCGCCTGTACAGCAGCCTCCGAAGACTTCGCCCCTGAGATAACGCTCTCAAGAGTAGCCAACCGGCCCTCTAGCTGGCGAATGCACTGTAGCAGTTGCTGCTGATCTGCCATTACTAGCCAGACCCTGGCGCTAGTATAATGTTAGGAACGGCGGAACGCACTAAATAAAAATAAATAATAAAGTGCGTTCGCCGCTCGGGGTCCACCGTGCAGTAGGTGTTACATCGCTGCTAGGTAATGACAGATGAGCAAGATGGCGGTATAATGCGCACGGGTTCAACTTCACCCAGAGTGCGAAGAGCGGGCTCTGTTCACACACAGGTGCCGCAACATAAACATACAAAAACGCTGAGCTTGTTAGTGTCACAGGCCTCAGGTAAATGCACACACGGTATCTGGTCACAGGAGCAGGTCCTAAGACAGAGGAGCTGCGTCCGTCTAGACCTACAGTGTGTGCGGTGTCGCTATTGCGAGCGCCAAGAAGGACTGCAGCGCGGTTTAGGACACTGCCGCTCGACGACAAAGCTAGAAAGCAAGCGCAATGTCGGACACTAGCGTAGAGGTGTGGTGTGCACAGTGGTCTAAGGCTTGCCACTGACTGGCGCTGACTGCTGAACTAAATCCCTATCCACATGCGTAATATCAGAGGGAATGGGTTTCAAATGAGTCAGTCACCAGAATCATACATCCGTCACCATTCACACATCTAGAAAGTACAGCCTATACTAGCGTATGGCCGAATGGTCATGTGCGCTTTTTATAGCCATGCAGGACCTTCCAGATCTCCGAGATGTACCAATGAGATCAGAAACAGGACCTGAGCATATGACTCCCGATCTCCAATGGGAGATCGTCTCGTGAGCATGCCCAGTAAGAGCACAGAGGGACTTAGTCTCTGGAGCAGTCTGCTGCAAAGTAATCTCCTCTGCAGTAGATAGACAGCAGGAGACAGCAGAATGTGAGGTTCTGGATTCCTGCAGAGCAGACGCAGAAACCCGACGCCTAACAATAATAAAATGTGAAAAAAAGCAAAATTGTTTAAATTTTTTTTAAACAACATATAGGGTTGCCTGAATGGGATCACTCACACACACCCTACAAATAGTCAAACTGGAGAGACACTAATGGTTGTTGTCATAGTGGGAATCCTATAGTACTGTATTGTTACTGTTACGTTTCTATGCAATAAGGTTTGCCTTTTAGATGTTTGTCCACCCTCTGTACTTGGCTGCCTCCCTAAATCTGATGTCAGTAACCCCTCCCTTCTTCTTTCTCATTCTGTGTATGTCAGCCATGTTAAGAACCTCATGTCTTGCAACTATGGATCGGAATAGTCTTTTTTTAACCTACTGTAATTGAGCATAGCTACAAGAATTCAGCTTGAAAATAAACCTTCTTCTGGAATCTTCATATGTGCCTCTGCAATGGAGTCAAGCTATCTGATGAAATCTCTGGTGTGAGTACTGATACATAGAGCCAACCAAGAAATGGTGTCTCAAGTGACATACACTCGCATGTTGTGAGTTCATTTTTCCCTTCACCGTTGAGGTCTGATGAACTCCCTCCTCTGGTGAAGGAAGGTAGTGAGGCTGATTACCAAACACCTGGGCAGCTAGATGATGACTGGGTGGCTGGAATTGAGGACTGGATATAAGGCAGTCAACGCCCTTCTGCCTTGCTGGTGATCCTGCTGGATTCTTGGAGACCAATCTGATTCCTGCTTCTCTAAGCTAAGTTTTTCTGCTCTGCTTTGTACACTTCAGTTTTGTTTTGCCTTGTTTTTTTGGGAGTTCTGCCATCCCCGGCCGGGGGTGAGCTGAATTCCATTTTTGTCTCTGATCTGTTGATCTTTTGCTCTGTCTTCAGAACATACCTGAGTGCTGATTTAGTCTTTTGAAGCCTAGCGACTTCAGGGCCTGTTTTTCCTATCAGTCGGTTGGCACATTTTGGATAGGGTTTTTGCGGATGGCAGACAGCAGCTTTCCTATCCTGTCCTATTTTAGTTAGCCCCATCATTTGCTCAACCTATCT
Source organism: Dendrobates tinctorius (assembly GCF_039654945.1). Classification (NCBI taxonomy): domain Eukaryota; kingdom Metazoa; phylum Chordata; class Amphibia; order Anura; family Dendrobatidae; genus Dendrobates; species Dendrobates tinctorius. The sequence continues at coordinate 49,020,774 of NW_027361754.1, forward strand.
TTCTGTGTTAGTGTTTTCATCTTGCTTCACCGTCATTATATGTTGGGGGCTGCCTATTGCTTTGGGGTCTGCTCTGGGGCAGTTTAGTTTTCCCCTTTCTGTCTTTAAGCTATGTAGTTCTCCGGCTGTGATCGAGGGGTCTAGGGCACCGTAGGAACCCCCCACGGCTACTGCTAGTTGTTGTGGATAGTGTCATGATCTGACAGTTTTAAATTGCACTGGGTGAACTTTTTTTACTTTGGAAAGTTCCAAGGTGTCTTGACTGTCCCCGGTGGTGGTTAGTGGTATCGCACTTTAGGTTTTTGTGCACGTAATTATGGATCAGGTGTGACACCCTATAAAGGTGTGCTAGGGGTGTGCAATCACTGCCTGTGATATTGTGAGATTGTGTTCACTCTGAGTTTGAGAGCCTGGTGGAAGGATGGAGCTGGAGAGGAGTCCTGCGCAGCTTAGCCAGGGGGGACGTGTTTCAGCTATGGTGTCTGGACGAAGGGCTGGCATGGCGTGGTGGGGTCGCAGTGATGGTGTCGGCGGGAAGTGTCTGCATGGACTGGTGGAGTGGCGACTATGGAGAGTGGCACTCACCATGTGGGACTTGGCTGCTGAGCTGGACTCAAGCATGCTTGACTTCGTGGCAGAAGCTGAACTCATCCTTGGGACTCTGTTACTAAGCAGCAGCAACTGGTGGTGGACTCTGCTCCAAGGCTGCACTAAGGTGAAGGATCCTGTTATGGTGATGGATCCAGGTGGAGGAGAAGATGCACGTAGGTGGTGGGCTCTGTTGCTAGGAGCGCACGAAACAGAGCAAAGCTAAGTGGTGTTCCCCCTGTATTGTCTCTTTCCTCATGTGTGTTATTAGTGCAGTGGTGGGATTAGTCTCCGCACCGACCCATTCCCTAGTGAGGGTTTAGGGTCAGGGCGAGCAAGGGGTTAAGGTTCGCGTGCGGCGACAGGCGCGGAGCCTGTATAGGGAATGTTAGGAGTGCAGGGACACTGGCTCAGGGGAGCTTAGGTGGTCTCCATCTCCCCATTCCCTATCGCAGGGCCCACCATTGTTAATGTTTCCCAGGTTCCCCCTTATTATTTAAATTCGCCTTACTGGAGGCGGGGTTTCCAGAATTATTGTATAACGTGTAATACCTAAATCCGCCAGGTGGAGGCGGCGTATCCACCTGCACGTTTTATTATTTAAATGCGCCCCACTGGAGGCGGTGTTTCCAGGGTCACGTGTTATGGGTTCGCCTTGCGGTAACCGCTGCGTCCAGAGACACGTGACCATGACAGATAGGTTCAGGGGTCTGCAATCCGATAGCTGCCAACCTCTCTGGTTTTTCTGGACTTAGCTAGTATTTTATTTTTTCCTCTATTTCTCTGAGGCCGTAGGGGGAATTTTTCTCTCAATGGAGATGAAGCAATTGTCTGATCGTGTGGAGAAGCTCGCTGCTGAAGTGCGGGGATTTTCCGCCTATCTTGCTCATTCACATGCTGCTGAACCAATTCCTACTCCTGATGTGTTTTTTGGGGATCGGTCTAAATTCTTGAATTTCAAGAATAATTGTAAATTATTTCTTGCCTTGAAGCCTAACTCGTCGGGGAACTCCGCGCAGCAGGTTAAAATTGTCATCTCTTTGCTGCGCGGCGATCCCCAGGATTGGGCGTTTTCTTTGAAACCTGATGATCCTATTCTGAATAATGTGAACGCATTTTTTCAAGCCTTGGGGTTGTTGTATGATGAACCTAATGCTATTGATCAGGCTGAAAAGACCCTGTTGGCATTAAGCCAGGGTCGGGATTCGGCAGAGTTGTACTGTCAAAAATTCCAAAAGTGGGCGGTCCTTACTACCTGGAATGATGGTGCCTTGGCAGCCCTCTTTCGGAAGGGTTTGTCAGAAACTGTAAAGGATACTATGGTGGGATTTCCTGTTCCCTCTGGTCTTGACGATTCTATGTCATTAGCCATTCAGGTGGATCGGTGTTTACGTGAACGAAAAACTACACGAGAGATGTTGCCACCTGGTGAACAAATGTCTGAACCTATGCAATTTGATAGAGTTTTGTCTAGGGCGCAACGTCAGGAGTTCAGAAGGCGTAATAAGCTGTGTTTTTTTTGTGGAGATGCCTCGCATATTATTTCTCTCTGCCCTAAACGAGAGAAACGCTGTGCACACACGTTTTCTGTGGGTGGTGTTCAACCTAAGTTTCTTCTGGCAATTACTCTGATCTGCTCCCTGTCCACATTTTCCGCCAAGGCTTTTGTGGATTCGGGAGCAGCTCTGAACCTGATGGACTTGGATTTTGCTAAACGTTATGGATTTCCTATGACACCTCTGCGGACGCCTATCCCTTTGAGGGGTATTGATGCTACTCCTTTGGCGAAGAATAAACCTCAGTTTTGGACCCAGGTGGTAATGCGGGGCGCCCCAGACCATCAAGAAAATTGCAGATTTTTGGTGTTGCATAATTTGCATGATACCATCGTTCTGGGGTTTCCCTGGTTGCAAATCCATAATCCAGTTCTGGATTGGAAATCTTTGTCTGTGGTGAGTTGGGGTTGTCGGTGTGCCCTTAGTGATGCTCCTGTTTTCTCCACCTCTACCCAGTCGCATGATGTTCCTGACTATTTGGCTGACTTTTATGATGTATTTAGTGAGAATGAGTCTGCATCTTTGCCTCCTCATAGGAGTTATGACTGTGCAATTGAACTGAGCCCGGGGTGTAAATTTCCTAAGGGTCGGCTCTTCAATTTATCTGTACCTGAGCACGAGGCTATGCGATCCTATATTAAGTAGGCGTTGGAGAAGGGTCATATTAGACCATCCTCTTCACCCTTAGGTGCTGGGTTTTTTTTCGTGGCTAAAAAGGATGGTTCATTAAGGCCTTGTATTGACTATCGTGCCCTCAACAAAATTACTGTTAAATATCAGTATCCATTACCCCTGATTTCTGATCTATTCTCCAGAGTTGAAGGTTCTTGCTGGTTTACCAAGCTTGACCTCAGGGGGGCGTATAATCTTATTCGCATTAAGCATGGGGATGAATGGAAGACGGCATTTAATACTCCGGAGGGACATTTTGAGTACCTGGTGATGCCTTTTGGGCTCACTAATGCCCCTTCTGTCTTCCAGTGCTTCATGAACGATATTTTCTGAGACTTTGTGGATAAATTTTTGATTATCTATCTGGATGATATTTTGATCTTCACCAAGAATTGGGACTCTCATGTGGAACATGTTCGGACTGTGTTCCGGATTTTGAGGGAGAATTCACTGTATGTCAAGGGATCAAAATGCCTTTTTGGGGTACAGAGGATTTCATTTTTGGGATTTATTTTGTCTCCGTCAACTATTGAAATGGACCCGGCCAAGGTACAGGCCATTTATGATTGGGTTCAGCCCACTTCTTTGAAGGCCCTCCAGAAGTTTTTGGGTTTTGCTAATTTTTATCGGAAATTTATAGCTAATTTTTCTGGTATTGCCAAGCCATTGACTGATTTGACCAGGAAGGATGCTGATGTGCTGAATTGGTCTCCGGAGGCTGTTTCTTCCTTTCAGGAGCTGAAGCGAAGATTCACTTCTGCGCCGGTTTTGTGGCAACCTGATGTCTCACTCCCATTTCAGGTGGAGGTGGATGCTTCTGAGATTGGTGCAGGTGCGGTGTTGTCCCAAAAAGATCCTGTGACATCTAAAATGAATCCTTGTGCTTTCTTTTCCCGAAAGTTCTCCCCATCCGAACGTAACTATGATGTGGGGAATCGGGAACTGTTGGCCATGAAATGGGCATTTGAGGAGTGGAGACATTGGTTGGAGGGAACCAAACACCAAGTCGTGGTCCTTACTGACCACAAGAATTTGATTTACCTGGAGTCGGCCAAGCGCTTGAATCCTAGACAGGCTAGGTGGGCCTTGTTTTTCACACGTTTTGATTTTGTGGTCTCTTTTCTTCCGGGCACTAAGAATGTCAAGGCAGACGCCCTCTCTAGGAGTTTCCTTGCTGATTCTCCTGTTGTGACTAAGCCTGCTACCATCTTAGGCGAGGGGGTAGTTCTTTCTGCCATCTCGCCTGATTTGAGACGTGCTCTGGAAGAGTTTCAGGAGGACAAACCTGAGCGTTGTCCCAGTGGAAAGTTGTATGTTCCTGACCAGTGGAGGAAGAGAGTGATGCCTGAAGTTCATTGCTCTGCATTGGCTGGTCATCCAGGTATTTTTGGTACTAGAGATGTGGTGAGTCGGTCTTTTTGGTGGCCCGCCTTGTCTCATGATGTCAGGAATTTTGTGCAGTCCTGTGGGACTTGCTCCCGGTCTAAACCTTGTTCTCGCTCTAGTGGCTTGTTGATGCCTTTGCCGGTCCCCAGGAGGCCATGGACCCATATTTCAATGGATTTTATCTCTGATATGCCTGTCTCTCAGAGAATGACTGTTATTTGGGTGATTTGTGATAGATTCTCTAAGATGGTCTGTTATGAATTAGTCACCGTAGGAGGCAAAAGCAGAAATACAAGCTAAGTCCAGAAAACCAGAGAAGTTGGCAACTATCAGATTGCAGACCCCTGAACCTATCAACACAACTAGCAGTAGCCGTGGGGGGTTCCTACGATGCCCTAGACCCCTCGATCACAGCCGGAGAAATACATAGGCCTAAAGAAAAAGGGGAAATCTAAACTGCCCCAGAGCAGACCCCAAAGCAATAGGCAGCCCCCAACATATAATGACGGTGAAGCAAGATGAAAATACTAACACAGACAGAAAGATAGACTGAGCAAAGACGGGGCCCCAAAACTACCTAGATAGGAAAGGACAGGAAGGCTGCTGTCTGCAATCTGCCCATACCCTATCAAAGACATAAGCCAACCAGCTGATATGAAAAAGGCCCTGAAGCAGCTAGGCTTCAAAAACTGAATCAGCACTCAGGTATTTTCAGAAGACAGAGCTAAATGAATTCAGCACACCCCAGCAGGGAATGGCAGAAATCCAGAAAAACAAAGCAAAAACAAAGTCAAAGCACAAAAGCAAAAGGCCGAGCAGCAAACTTAGCTTTGGAGGAGCAGGAATTCAGACTGGTCTCCAAGGATCCCACAGAGAAATCACCCGCAGGGCAGAAGGGCGTCGGCAGCCTTATATCCAGTCCGTAACTCCACTCAGCCAGTCCTCATCATCAGCCTCAGGTGTTTGACAATCAGGCTCACTACCTTTCTTAACCAGAAGAGGGAGTTCCTCGGGCCTCAGTAATGATGGGGAAAATGAACTCACAACAATGGTCCATCTTGTACCACTCCCTAAGTTGCCATCTTCCTCTGAGTTGGTGCCCTTGTTTTTGCAACAGGTGGTTCGCTTAAACGGGATTCCTGAGAACATTGTATCTGACAGAGGAGTTCAGTTTGTGTCTAGATTTTGGAGGACTTTCTGTTCCAAGCTGGGAATTCAGTTGTCCTTCTTTTCTGCGTTTCACCCTCAGACCAATGGGCAGACGGAGAGAACAAACCAGACTTTGGAGTCATATTTGAGATGTTTTATTTCTGCCAATCAGGATGATTGGGTTTCATTTTTGCCCATGGCCGAATTTGCTTTAAATAATAGAGCTAGTTCTGCCACTTTGATGTCACCTTTTTTTTGTAACTTTGGGTTTCACCCTCGATTTTCTTCAGGGCAGGTGAAGCCTTCTGCCTGCCCAGGTGTTGACACTGTGGTGGAGAGAATGCACCAGATCTGGGACCAAGTAGTGGATAAGTTGTCTCTCTCCCAGGAAAAGGCCCAGCGGTTTTCCAACCGGCGTAGGACTGTTGGTCCCCAGTTTAAGGTGGGTGATATGGTTTGGTTGTCATCAAAAAATATCGCTATGAAGGTGGCTTCTCCTAAGTATAAGCCTAGATTTATTGGACCTTACAAGATTTTGGAGATTATTAATCCGGTCTCTTTTCGGTTGGCTCTTCCTGTCACATTTAAAATTCATAATGTGTTTCAAAAGTCCTTGTTGAAGAGGTTTGTTGAACCAGTAGTTCCTGTGGTGGCACCTCCTGACCCTGTATTGGTTGAAGGTAACATGGAATATGAGGCAGAGAAGATACTGGATTCCCGTCTGGCTAGACGGAGACTCCAGTATTTGGTTAAGTGGAAGGGTTATGGTCAGGAGGATAATTCATGGGTCTCTGCCTCTGATATTCATGCTGAAAGATTGGTGCGTGCCTTTCATCGTGCTCACCCGGATCGCCCTGGTGGCATGGATGAGGGTTCGGTGACCCCTCCTCAAGGGGAAGGTACTGTTGTGAGTTCATTTTTCCCTTCACCGTTGAGGTCTGATGAACTCCCTCCTCTGGTGAAGGAAGGTAGTGAGGCTGATTACCAAACACCTGGGCAGCTAGATGATGACTGGGTGGCTGGAATTGAGGACTGGATATAAGGCAGTCGACGCCCTTCTGCCTTGCTGGTGATCCTGCTGGATTCTTGGAGACCAGTCTGATTCCTGCTTCTCTAAGCTAAGTTTTTCTGCTCTGCTTTGTACACTTCAGTTTTGTTTTGCCTTGTTTTTTGGGAGTTCTGCCATCCCCGGCCGGGGGTGAGCTGAATTCCATTTTTGTCTCTGATCTGTTGATCTTTTGCTCTGTCTTCAGAATATACCTGAGCGCTGATTTAGTCTTTTGAAGCCTAGCGACTTCAGGGCCTGTTTTTCCTATCAGTCGGTTGGCACATTTTGGATAGGGTTTTTGCGGATGGCAGACAGCAGCTTTCCTATCCTGTCCTATTTTAGTTAGCTTGGGCCCCATCATTTGCTCAACCTATCTTTCTATCTGTGTTAGTGTTTTCATCTTGCTTCACCGTCATTATATGTTGGGGGCTGCCTATTGCTTTGGGGTCTGCTCTGGGGCAGTTTAGTTTTTCCCCTTTCTGTCTTTAGGCTATGTAGTTCTCCGGCTGTGATCGAGGGGTCTAGGGCACCGTAGGAACCCCCCACGGCTACTGCTAGTTGTTGTGGATAGGTTCAGGGGTCTGCAATCCGATAGCTGCCAACCTCTCTGGTTTTTTTGGACTTAGCTAGTATTTTGTTTTTTCCTCCTTCGCTGACTCATCATAACACTCGCAGCCTAGTTATGGAGTAATAGTAATTGAGTTAAATAAGTTCAATGGTGATTTTCCTTTGCAAAGTGTAAATTTGCGCCACCATTGTAAATTTCCCAAGTGACACAATTTTGTTTTTATAATTATTTTGGACTTGAGACCCACGTTTTTTTATATATGTAATAACTGCATTAATCTAAGTGGTTTTTCCGTATGTTTTTTTTAATTTGGATTAGATTGAGATGTATCTACAAGCTTAATTCAAACTTATGTCAGACGCTCCATCAGGGCCGGACTGGGACTAAAATTCAGCCCTGGCATTTGAAGTTACACAGGCCCACTAGTCACATGGTGACTATATAATATCTTTGTACACTTGTAGTTTACAAGAAGTGAGAGGAGATTAACACGACTATATAACATGTAGTCATAGCTGTGCCCAGTATTTCAGCTCAGTCCTATTTATTGCTTTTAGGTACAGTACTCCTCCCAAATCTCTGTCCCCTTTTGTATGCATGATTACAGAATTCCTGGCAGAACTGCTCTCTATTGGGCAACCAGACCCTCTGGTCATAGCCGCTCCTATCATACCTCCCAACTTTTGAAGAAGGGAAAGACGGACAAAGACCGCGGCGCGCGTAGCCATGCCCAGCCACACCCATTTCACAAATAGTCACACCCATGTCCACACCTAATTGCACCCATTTAGCACTGCTGATCACACTGACTGGTACTGAGGGCACAGTGGCTGGCATTATGGGCACATTGACTGGCACTAAGGAAGAGAGAAAACAGAGAGAGAAAAAAGAAAACAGAGAGAGCGAGAAAGAAAGGGGAAAGAAAGAAAGAACAGTGAGAGACAAAGAAAGAACAGTGAGAGACAGAGAAAGAACAGAGAGAGAAAGAAAGAGGGGAAAGAAAGAAAGAACAGAGAGAGACAGAGAAAGAACAGAGAGAGAAAGAAAGAAGTAAAGAAAAGAAAGAAAGAACAGAGAGAAAGAGAGGAAAGAAAAAGAAAGAAAGAGGGGAAGAAAGAACAGAGAGAGAAAGAAAGAACAGAGAGAGAAAGAAAAAGAGAGAAAGAAAGAAAGATTCTACAAAGATACTATAGCAGCCCGGCTCCCATTGTAGTGCCCACCTGAGAATCCCGTTGCAGGACCTATCATGATCCGCTCACATGGCCGGCATCCCCGATTCCAAGGCGATCCTGCTGTCTGCGCTGTCGGAGGAGGACACGGTGATGGATCTGAAGCATTCCTGGTTCCGTCACAATCTCCTCAAGAAATTATCTCATTTCCGGTCAGCTTCCAGCATATCACTTCAGGTGGAACGTCATGTGTGTGTTTTAAAATGCTCCTCGGGGCTCCGCCGTGTACTCCTGTGTCCGTGGGAAAAGCACGCTTCGTATGCTCTGTACACACTTGGCTCCGCTCCGTACATCCCGTACACATATGGCTCCACTCCATACACACACGGCTCCACTCTGTCCACCTCGTACACGCGTGGCTCCTCTCCGTACATCTCGTACACACAGGGCTCCGCTCCGTACACCTCGTACACACACGGCTCCTCTCCGTACACCTCGTACACACGGCTCCTCTCCGTACATCTCGTACACACAGGGCTCTGCTCCGTACACCTCATACACACAGGGCTCCGCTCCGTACACCTCATACACACACGGCTCCTCTCCGTACACCTCGTACACACACGGCTCCACCTCGTACACACACACGGCTCCTCTCCGTACACCTCGTACACGCGCGGCCCTTCTCCGTACACCTCGTACATGCGCGGCTCCTCTCCGTACACCTCGTACACGCGCGGCTCCTCTCCGTACACCTCGTACACGCGCGGCTCCTCTCCGTACACCTCGTACACGCGCAGCACTGCTCCGTACACCTCGTACACGCGCGGCCCTTCTCCGTACACCTCGTACATGCACGGCTCCTCTTTGTACACCTCGTACACGCGCGGCTCCTCTCCGTACACCTCGTACACGCGCGGCTCCTCTCCGTACACCTCATACACGCGCGGCTCCTCTCCGTACACCTCGTACACGCGCGGCTCCTCTCCGTACACCTCGTACACGTGCGGCACCGCTCCGTACACCTCGTACACGCGCGACACCGCTCCGTACACCTCGTACACGCGCGGCACCGCTCCGTACACCTCGCACACGCGCGGCACCGCTCCGTACACCTCGCACACGCGCGGCACCGCTCCGTACACCTCGCACACGCGCGGCACCGCTCCGTACACCTCGCACACGCGCGGCACCGCTCCGTACACCTCGCACACGCGCGGCACCGCTCCGTACACCTCGCACACACGCGGCTCCGCTCCGTACACCTCGCACACACGCGGCTCCGCTCCGTACACCTCGCACACACGCGGCTCCACTCCGTACACCTCGCACACACACGGCTCCGCTCCGTACACCTCGCACACACGCGGTTCCGCTCCGTACACCTCGTACACCCACGGCTCCGCTCCGTACACCTCGTACACACACGGCTCCGCTCCGTACACCTCGTACACACACGGATCCGCTCCGTACACCTCATACACACACGGCTCTGCTACATCCACACTGTAAATCCTGACCCCACACATACTTACCTCAACCAGCACCATGACAACAGCAAAGCAGAGTCTTGCAGACGGTAGAGGCAAGGCTGAGCGCACAGGACCTGTGATGAGGTCACAGGAGGGGCGGAGTCAGGGGTGACATGATCGGGGGTCTGGACAAAGGCTCCTGATCATGTGACCCCCTGACTCCTCCCCTCCTGTGACCTCATCACCGGTCCTGCGAACAGAGCGAGCAGGCAAGCGAGTGCGACGCTGTGAGTGGCTGCGGGGGGGAGGGGGTCTCATGCTAAGGCGAGGATGGGGTGCGAGGATGGGGTACGAGGATGGGGTACGAGGGGGGGCGTGGCGGCTTATCTCCCTACAGTGCGGGAGGAACTTGGAAACTATCACCGCGGCGGCAGGAGCAACAGTGGCCGCAGCAGCTGGCAAGCGGCCAGATGATCGGGCGCTGCCGCCCGCGGCCCACGTGACAGCGGCCCAGCGGGAAAATGCCCGGTTGGTTATATTGCCAATCCGGGCCTGCGCTCCATGTCGGGGATGGGATTTGATGGAAAAAATACGGTAACTCTCCGTCCAACTCTATTTTTTATATCAAAACCACAAACCAAAGAACAGGACATGACCCCCAATGACATACCATATGATATTTGACTTTGACTGGCTCACAAAATAATCCCCCTTCCGAGCTCCATCATGGAGACCTCTGCAAACTGCACTAAAGACAATCCAGAGTAATCATCCAATGAATCTGTGGTCGTCATCTTCTGGTTGTCTACTTAGGATAGTCACCAAAAAGGACTGCTGGGACTAGAGTCAACTGATCTGCAGCTCTTTCCGGCAACTATTTGAGGATATGAACCTTTTTCCTTCTTCTTACGCTAAGCAATCAGCAATAAAGGACCTCTGAGCAGCAATATTTTCCTTTTTGCTAAAACCTTTTTACAGATCTGAAAAAAAAAAAAGTAGATTGGATTCCCGAATTTTCATTAAGTTGGGATTTGTCAAGTTGTTTCCTTGAGGGGAGACAGGAGCCCACCTGTATTAACCCCATACGCCGTTTAATAACTCCAGAGACCAGAAGTTTCTTTGGAATTTGCATGGCCACAGCAGCCTTTTATTAAATCAAAAAACAACAATAATAATGTATTATGAACAACATAAATACAATAACTTGAACACTGAGGAGGAGTCCTTGAAGCCACAAGATCTAGGTGAATTACCCCAAAATGCTGTGGACAAAAACCCAACATATTACACCCAGCCGTTACCCCACAGGCTCAGCAGCACCAACACACCGAGACATATTGTCCACTAAGCAACTAGGGGATCCGCCCACTTTATGGAAACTCCCCATCCACCTTTCACCAGATCACCACCACCATACCTATGAACGTAGGAGACCCTATACAGTGAGTCTCCAAAACCAATTTCCAAACGACTCCAAGGACTCCCCCCCCTTCCAAACCGCCACAACGAGGGCCCTTGAACACCTCAACGGCCCGAGACCCCCCCGAACACGCCATGCTATGGCCCTCTGAAGACCAAGAGTCCAAATGTTGGAACCAACCGCGTTCAAATGGACACCATCCGCCAGCCAAAAACGCCTTCGCCCTTTTCAAGATCAAAATGACGCACAACCACACCACCATTCCTAACCACAAAAGAAGACACCGCCCTGTTAACTTTAATGCTGGCCTTGTTGACCTTCACCAAGGACCTCATAGAACGCCAACGCTTGCGTGGAACAATTTCAGACCAGACAATGGTGATCCCCCGATACAAAAACCACAACCGAAGCAATCCTGCTTGATGTCCTTTATCAGTTCCCGAAAAGATTGGACCGCCAAACCGTTTCCCCCGACATGAAGAACAAGAATGTCTGGTGCGCGGTCCAACTGAGCACACGCGTGAATTTTCTGTAATACCCTTCTCCACTCCATTCCCCTGAAACCGAGCCACCGCCAAGGTCCTGGGGAAGCCCAGTTGTCTGTCTTCGTTCCTGACATCAGCTCGCAATGCTCCCCAATGAACGAAGGAGTGACCAAAAATCCAAACCAGCAAAGGCTCGACATCTGCAACAAAAAAGGGGACTGCCAACATCAAAAACATTCCACAAATGCAAGAAAACATAACACTCCATATCCACCACCTATGTTCCACCCGAGCCACCCCCCCCCCCCAAAATGAAGGCCTAACGTAACTTCGCTGCCCCTATCCTGAAAGAGAGAGGAGCTAAGCGGGAGTCGTCAAGGCCCAACAACCGAATGGACTTCCTAAAAACAGCACCAAACTGGTACCGGGACAAACCACTGCCGTCCACGTGACACAACAGGGACCCGCTCAAGTTGGGACGAAGCTCCCAAAAATTCCGTAAGCACTGAGCAGGGCACATTGGAGAACCAGGCACGCTGCCCAACACCACGCGGCGGCCTCTCGACTGATCCGTCTTGGACCGTCGCAACCAAAATTCAACCCCGCACGCTGTCAATACAACATCCCTAGCCAATAACCCACCTACCAATCCTTTGCTGGGAGAAACGAGCTCGCCCGCCCATAAAGCCCCAAAAAAGGCGAACGAGAAAGCTAAATGAAACAACGAAACCTCATAACGTGAAGATCATACCGATTCCAATACGAGGCCCAACCGCTCCAATAGATTAAAAGATACCGGCCTCCTAAAATCCCCCCTGCTCTTGCAGCGGCGGAAACCCTTTGCCGCTTGTTTGACCAAAAACGACTTCGTCAGATCCTGACTACCGCTTAAGTGAAAGCCAAAGGACAATCCAGCCAAAACACGTGAAACTTTTGCGCAAGACCAGCCCTCGATGGCGCCGCACCCCAACCAAGCCAACGGCATTCCCTCTTGAACCTGCCCGAAACCAATGACCGGGCCGGCTGCAATAACTTTCTCCCACATCCACCATACTGCCCGGTAGGCATCCCAAGTTTTTGGGGCCAAGGAAGACTCAATCAGCGACTCTGCGGTCCGTAAGCCAATCTCCACATTTCCTCCGGGCAAGCTAAACCATCGACCTCTGCTTCTGGCGCCAAAGAGCGGAAACGATCCCACTGCGAGAGAGAGAGTCAGCTATTTCATTCTTGACTCCAGGAACGTGAGACGCGGTCACATGCGCATTCAAAGACAAGCATAGCAAAACCAACTGTTGCAACACTCGAACGACTGGAGGGGACGATGCGGTAAGACCATTGATCGTGCACACTACGCCCATATTGTCACAATTAAACCGCACGTGCTGATCCCGAAACTCCCGCACCCACAAATGCACAGCCACAAGGATCGGAAAAATCTCCAACAACGCAATGTTACGCACCAGACCGGATGCAATCCACTCGTCGGACCAATGAGACGCGCACCACTGTCCTCTGAAGTAAGCACCAAAACCAATACCGCCGGCCGCATCCGTAAACAACTCCAGAGCGTCGCTACCAACGAGCGGCCATTGTACCCGACCAAAAAGGACTCCCAAACCGCCAAATCCGCCCTGAGCTCCGACGACAATCTGATGAAATGAGGGGCTCGAATCCCTGCAGTAGCGCTCGCCAGCCTACGTGAAAAAACTCGCCCCATCGGCATCACACGACACGCAAAATTCAACTTCACCAACAATGACTGGAGATCACGCAACGATATTTTCTTCAAACGGCGTGCTCGGACCACCTCTACCCGCAGGTCCACTAACTTGTCCTCAGGCAGCCTGAACTCCCACTCAACAGTGTCAATAACGATCCCCAAGAAATGCAGGCACGTGCTTGGGCCCGCCGTTTTATCAGGCGCCAGCGGGACTCCGAAACGCTCAGCCACCCACTCAATAGCTTTCAATAATCTGTGACAACGCAACAAATCCGCAGGACCGACGCACAAAAAATCATCCAAATAATGGAAGACTGATTCAAAACTGGAAATATCGCGCACAACCCACTCAAAAAAGGAACTAAAGGCCTCAAAATACGCACAGGACAATGAGCAAACCATGGGTAAACACCTGCCCACGAAAAACTTGCCGTCCCAAAAGCAACCCAGCAGCCTCATGCTGTCCGGGTTGAGCGGTAGAAGGCAAAATGCGGCTTCAACGTCGGTCTTAGCCATAAGTGCCCCCCGACCACAGCTCTGCACCCACCGTGCGGCCTCATCGAAAGAGGAGTAGACCACCGAACATATCTCCGGATCAATACCATCGTTAACCGACCTCCCGCGTTGAAAAGACAAGTGCTGAATAAGCCGAAACTTATTTGGCTCCTTTTTCGGAACCACACCCAAGGGGGAGACCACCAAATCCAGAAACGAAGGGGACGCGAAAGGGCCAGCCATGCGGCCCAACGAGACTTCCTTTTCTATTTTCTCCGAAACAGCGGCATGAAGCAACGCCGAACGCAAATTTTTCAAAACGAGCGGAATAACAAAAGGGGGTGAGGAATGACAAAACCATCTCTAAAACCCGCGTACAACAATGCCGCTTTTTCCCTGTCCGTATATCTATTTAGATAAGGGACCATCCTTTCCAGATTCACTGGAGTCTCCCCCTTGGGGATTACCGCCCCTGGCTCTAGGCTTCCCTTTTTTGAAACACTTGGACGCTCCGTGGGAAGCACCGTTGCAGGTGGAGCAGAGGTGTTTGAATTTGCAATTCGCCTCAAACTTACACTGCCTGTCGTTAAACTGATACAGCAAAGCACAGAAAGAGGAAAAAAATCCTCCAATAATGATATACAGCAAGGGAACAACAAGGTTTACCCGTACAGGCCTCCAGACAATGCACTATCAGGGTGCAGTGGACCCATATAATTAGGATGGCAACACAGGTGCAAAAAATACCAACAAAATAACCAAACTGCCAGCAAACCCCCAACTTGTGACTTCCTGCCTGCCCCTGCCCGCTTCCACTCGTGGCGCTGGAGGTACCGCTGCTCTGGCTGGTGCTGCCAGCCCCCCATGAAAGGAGCTCCCAAACTTGTTTTGTGCAATGACGTGCATCCATAACCCAATATCCTTCTGGTCCCAACGGATGGCTGGGCGAACGGCCTTCCTCTGCCGGAATTGTTCTTCGTACCTCAGCCACGCCTGACCCCCATAAACTCTGTAAGCTTCACCTATCGCGTCCAGGTAACAAAACAATGCAGAGCAACTGTCCGGGGCCCTTTCCCCGATGACGCTTGACAAAATGGCAAAAGCTTGCTGCCAATTCACAAACGTCTGAGGGATTAGGCGCCACCTACGTTTCTCCTCCTCCTTTTTGCTATCCTCCTTCTTACTCTTATCCAAATTAAATTTTTCGGGAGGCAACAACGAGAATATTTCCACGTATTCGTCTTTCAAAATGCGCTCTTTTACTTCCTTCTTTAAATGAGCTCCCAGGGGGCCTTCAAAGCATACGTATACTTCTCCGTGAGCCCTGTCATCTAGGTGCACGCGACACTCCTTCTCCTTTTCCGTTTGCACCGACACCGACACTGGTTCACATGTGCGCCCCGCCAGTTCTAACCCGCTCTGCCAAGCCTGTCCCCCAGCCTGCGACCCCACCCAAGCCACCAATGGAGACGGTGCAATGAAACCCCGCTCCAAGCATGAGAGTAAATTGCGCACGACCGCGATCATATTCCCAACACCCCCCTCACGACCTATACAGTCAGCCGAGGGACCCCCCTCACCACCTATACAGTCAGCCGAGGGAGGGGGACCCCCTGGCGATCAAGACAAAATGGCGATGAAGACAAAAGCGGCCGACATACAGAAGACACAGAGGCATACTCACCGGGCTGCGAGGGGGCTCTGAGCCCTCCAGCCGAACAACCAGGATCCACGGATGAGTTCTCGCCCTCTTGTCTAATGATGCTGGCCCCGCTGGACTGCCGCTGACGTCCGGGACTCCCCCCGAGGGAACCGGGATATAGGGCCCGAAACCCAGGGGGGATTCCACTTGCTGATCCCCGGGTAACGGTGATGCCTGGGTCACCGCGTCAGGAGCCCTTGATGCCTCACCATCCGTCTGCGATGACGCGTACACGGCCCCCCGGTGATGAATTCTGTGAGACCCCCTGCCGCCGTTTGTGGGGGTGGATATCACATGCCCTGCAGTGCTGCAGACCGTTATATCGCTGCTGCGTGGCCTCCTGTCACCGTGCCCGGATAGGGAAGCAGGCCGCGTTGCGGGCAACCCCACCGCCACGGCCCCCCGATGCGCCCGATGCCCCCCCGCTGGAGGGTGAAGGACGCTGCCCTGCCACCTGGCAGGCCGCTGCTCTTGTACTGGCCGACCGCGGCCTGGAGGAAGGAGCAGGCTGCGCAGCAGTTAAGCCACCTGCGCAGCCCCCCGATGGGTCCTGAATGCTGAGCCGCCCGGCGCGTGTCAGCCCCGCCCCCTGCACGGAGCGAGACGGAGGCCCCGACACCGCCGCAGGGCCTCGCCAGGCTTGAGGATTCCTCCCAAGCCGGGGCCCTCTGGTGCGAGCAGCGCGTGGCACCAGGCCTGGAGGGTCCCGGGAGGGGCTCCTGCGCCGAATCGGGTGAGAGCCGCTCAGGAGGCCTCACCCGTCTTGCGCGCCGCTCCCTCGCTGCTATCTGAGTCGACTGCCCAGAAGTCCCCGGGATGATCGCCATCACTTGCGCCTCCAACCATCCTGGCGGCTGTGACATAGAAGCCGCCTCAAGCACTACAGTACCCGGTCCACGTCCGACATGGTGAGGACAAGCTTCCTGTGAACAGAGCGGGAACTGTGAGGAGGAAGGCCAGCTGCTTCCCAGTATATATCAGCAACGCCCCTTCCTTTGAAACCCACTCCCCCCACCTTCACCTTCCAACCCCCCCATTATGTTGGCCTCCGTCCACGTCTCTTCTGGGAGGGGGGCAGGCTCAGCTCTGGCCATTGCTATTATTTGGATAATGGACATTATTTTCACTGCTTGCTATTGTTTTGCTGCTCATTTATCCTGGCAAATAATTATTGCCAATTTTCTAATCACATTGTATAAGCAGGCCTTAAAGGATTGCCCGAGATTCAGAAAAAATCCCTCAGATAGGCCAGGATCTCTAAAATATTAGAACTAAAAGTATGATTTAGTCCGGAACAGCCACGCACACATGGTTCATGCAGCACCTATTTAAGGGTAGGGTCACACGACCATTTTCTCCGCATCCAAATAAAACGGTCAGATTATTCTGATCAGAGTGTCAGTTTTTCTCGGATGTGGAGAGAAAAAAAAAAGTTTCTCCACTTTCTCCATTCTGACAGTCGGTGAAAATCGAACCACACTCTGATGTCATCCGAGTGCGGTCTGATTTTTTTACAGACCCATAGACTTGCATTGCAGATTTTGATCCAACACATGGATCA
Source organism: Dendrobates tinctorius (assembly GCF_039654945.1). Taxonomy (NCBI): domain Eukaryota; kingdom Metazoa; phylum Chordata; class Amphibia; order Anura; family Dendrobatidae; genus Dendrobates; species Dendrobates tinctorius. Next base: position 49,037,765 of record NW_027361754.1, read on the forward strand.
AAATTGCATGTTTCCTATTTTTTCCACGGACCACTTAGTCCATGGAAAAAAAATCAGACATGGGCATAGCCCGATAGAATATCATGGTACGAGAGCTATGAAAATCATGGACAGCACTCGTCTGAGAAAATCGGTGGCGTGCACAAGCCATAAGCATAAGTGATATCACTGCAGTCTATTCCATCAAAGGACAGAAGTAACAGAAGGAGGATAGCGGTGAGCATGTTCCAATTTTTTTTATAGACTTGCTAACTTTCCCAGGAGGCTCATAAGATAAGGTAAGATCTCCAAGACTTCTGGAAGGACCGTCATGTCTCTCAGGACCCACCAAAGCCTACTGGATTTCTTGTTCCCCAGCATCAAATTGCACATTTGGGGAATCAGTAATTGGGGTGCAGAAAGGCAAGAAATGGGTTTGCATGGGGTGTGACCTCTAAGCTGGACTTAGGCTAGTTTCACACTAGCGTATTTTCCATGCAGCGCACGGCGCCGCTAAGCCCCCCCCCTCCCGCCCCATCCGGTCATCGCCGCCTACTATCGCACACGGCCACATGCGAGCTGCGCACCCTATCTTTAGCATAGGGTGCGCTGGCCGTGCACTAGTAGGATTTTAGCGTGCGCTGCGCACTTTTGAAGGTGCGCCCATGTGCACCGAACGCACCATGTTGCATTTTGGCGCGCTCAGTGCACCTTCAAAAGTGCGCAGCGCACGCTAAAATCCTACTAGCGCACGGTCTGCGCACCCTATGCTAAAGATAGGGTGCACAGATCGCATGCGGCCGTGTGCGATAGTAGGCGGCGATGACCGGATGGGGCGGGCAGGGAGCTGGCAGGGGGCGGGGCTTAGCGGCGCTGTGCGCTGCATGGAAAATACGCTAGTGTGAAACTAGCATTAGTTATGGCAAAAAATGTCCAACTACACTTTACATACTGCTAACTATTAACATTACAGATGACTGGATGCCTACACCAGTCTGGTGGATTCAGCATCTAGCGTAAGGGCTTGTGCAGACAAGCGTAAAAATTGGACAAGTGCTACCCATTGTTTTGATGAATACCACTCATCCCCATGTTATTCTATGGGGCTGTGCACATGTATGATTTTTATCCTTTGGGTGGAGGAAAAAATTGCGGCATGCACAAGTTGTATCCGATTACACTGCGCAACAAATTTCAGGGAAGCTCTTGTCCCCTGAACAAATTGTATTGTATCTTATAGATTTTGATATGCTGAACATGAATATGTGCTCCAAAAGTCTATATCACTTAAGGTTTTTAACCCCTTAATGACCGGAGCTTTTTTCGGTTTTGCGTTTTCTTTTTTCTTTTGCGATGAGCAGATCACCTATATGTAGCAGAATTAGAGCATTGCCATGAGCGCCGACCACCGGGTGGCACTCATAGCAAAGCCTCATCAACAACCATAGAGGTCTTGAGGAGACCTCTGGTTGTGATGGCAACGCATCGCTGATCCCCGATCACGTGACGGCGGTTGGCAATGCGCATATTTCCGGCCCGGTGGCCCTAAGCGCTGGTTAAATCCCGCTGTCAGCGGGATTTAACTAGTTAATAGGCACGGGTGGATCACAATAGTCAGCCAGCATTGACGTACTCCACTTTCCCTGGTACCTTTTCTCCATCAGCGCAATGTCTTGATTAAATCTTTCACCGTGTTCATCAATAACGGCACGAAGATTGGCTGGAAAAAAGTCCAAATGAGAATGGAGAAAATGCATTTTTAGTGACATATTGCATTTCATCAAATGATATGCTGTGAGCATGTTGTCCATGAGTTGTTCAAAGTTTGGTGCCCTGCTGTTGCCAAGGAAGTTGAAGGTCACAGGCTCTCCATGCCACTTGTTCAGCACCTTGCAAAAGACCATCAAAGCTACCGTCATTCATTATATCTCTGATCTGTGGGCCAATAAAAATACCTTCTTTAATCTTTGCATCACTTATTCTTGGAAATTTCTGTTGCAAGTAAGAAAAGGCTTCTGATTCTTTATTCATTGTTTTGACAAAATTCTTCATAAGCCCAAGTTTAATATGCAAAAGAGGGAGAAATATCTTTGCTGGATCAACGAGAGAATTATGTTTAACATTCTTCTGTCCAGCACCCAGGTTTTCGCCAGTCCTTTCTGAAATAGTGCATTTCTCATGCACGACTGTCCCACTCACAAATAAAACAACAATACTTGTTATATCCAAGCTGCAGTCCAAGAAGAAGTGCAATAACTTTTAGATCACCACATATGTTCCAGTTATAATTTCTATTAATGTGAGTCAACAGTAACTCCATATTCTCATATGTTTCTTTTATGTGTAAGGCATGTCCAATAGGTATAGAAGGATTGATATTTCCGTTGTGTAGTAAAATAGCCTTCAGACTTAAAACTGATGAGTTAATGAATAGTCGCCATTCCTTCGGGTCATGTTTGCATCCAAGAGCACCAAACAACCCCAAGATGTAGTTAAACTGTCAACATGGTTGAAAAATTGATTAAGGTCTTCTTGACGACTGCGGAAAACAGAAACTCTTGTTCCTGGTAATAAGAGACTCCGTTCTTGTAGCCTTGATCACAATAATTCTGCCTGCCTCTTTGACAATTTCAAATCTCTGACCAAGTCACTCAGATGAGCTTGACTGAACAGATATGGATTAGATGTAGATGACAACGGATGCCACCCGGCCGTTTTTTTTGACGGATCCGCCAAATGAAGAATGTTAAAGGAATCACAGCCTGGAAAAGGGGGGGGGGGGGGGGAAGAGAGAGAAAGAGAGAGAGAGAGAGAGAGATTTTTTTTTTTGTCCGGCACCCAGACAGAATTTCAGGTTAAATCAGTGTCTGGAGGTTCCGCCGGCCAAAAAAACGTTGCAAGCTCCGTTTGGAAATCTTTGAGGATGTTGACAGACAGCAACATTTTGGCGGATCCACACAAAAACGGATGCAACGGACAGCAATCCATCAAGATCCGCCAATAATGAAAGTCAATGGGGAAAAAACGGATCCGCAAAGAAAAATGGCGGATCCGTTTTTTTTCAAAATCGGCGGATCTTGACTGATTGTCAAAAACGGAAGTGTGAAAGAGGCCTTAGTTCATCTTCGTCGTCCTCCATTGAAAATACTTTGAGCGGCTTTGGAACACGAAGACTTTCATCGTGTTGCACTGGTCTTATGGCTGAAGGAAGATTAGAATATTCTATTGATTTCTTGTTCTTTGTTGAATATCCTGTTACATTTGTAAAGCAGAACTAGCAATCTGTTACATGACTTCTCTGCTCTCTCCATATAATTGGGACAGAGAACGGCATTGAAGATCGTGATCCATTCAGCCATGCTCTAAGTATGTCAGTATTGTCTTTTGATTCCTCCCCTGCCCAGTATTGCCTTTTGATTCCTCCCCTGTGGTATGCTCTGTACACGGTCAGCCGAATGATTCACTGTGCCTGTGCGGAATTCGCATAAGTGCTTGCATATGTGTAGATAAGCGATTTATGTTATTTCAGTGGAAAAATTCAGAATATACTGTTTCAGAAAAAGATCATATGAGTTTTTAGAATTATAACAGAATATTATGTTTCGTACCATTTATCAAAAACCTTACGTGATAGGAAAAATCTGAAGTTATTTCTGAAATCAGCATGAAAAAATCTATCAGGAACACTCAAAATTGTCCGAGGGACAAAACCTTGTTATCGGATTGCACTCGGCCATTCATGTCTATGAGTCCATGGGAACAAAATCAGATGCGATTTTTTTCGGATGAGAGAAAAATGGTCGTGTGACCATAGTCTAAGGGATTATATTGTATAATGTGTGGCCCTTGTGAGTCCCAGGGTGGATGTGCGCCGCTCTGTTGTACATATACAATCATGTATTCTCTGAAGAGAAAACAGACTGATTTTCATCAGTGTGCTTAAGGTGAAAAAGACCCTGTGAGTGTCGGAGTGCGTGGGTCTCCTCCATGGACTCTCAATACCACTTTGACCGCGCTGCCGCTATTTAGATGACGGGACGACTGACCTGTTTTTCTGTCTTGACCGTTGTAGGGTGATGTATCTAGCTTGCTGAGATTCCATTCAGGATTATTGTTCCTTTATTATGCATCACTTTGCACTTTGGGCTTAATGTGCACCACACATGTTGTTTTACTAGGCTTTATCTTTGTGCATATATCTCTGCTAATTAGGGGTTATTTTTTCTACAATCGCCCACTGATGGTATTATGCTGGCAGCATGCTTTTGTGATATCCCTCTTTGTGTAATATCAATTATCAGCGGTCAGGTGTTATACTATTAAATATTGAACATGCTATTTTGTCGCTGGAGCAATCATGTCTTACCCTTAGTTGGGTTTTTAAATGTGTGTTCACTACTGGATTTGTTGACAAATAAAATTTATATACTTTTTGCACTTATTGGTATCCTATGTGGTGATCCTAATTTATTGCATGGCCTTTTCTCTTGTTTTGGGTGCTGGCATTGATGTTACAACTGGATAGAACATGTACATTAAAACTTGGAAGTGTGAATGAGGACTTATGACTTATACAGTAATTCTTAATGGAGGAGTTAAAGGGGCTGTCCACTACTCAGACAACACCTTTTCAATTCCTGTGTCCCCCCCCCCTTGCAAAATAATAACACCTATACTCGCCCCCTTTCCAGTACACAGCTTCACAGAGCTGAATGGGTGGTCCTTTTCTTATCTGTTAAAACTAAAATTTCCCAGCAGTACCCTGCTTCTCCTCAGTGCTGCAGACACTTCCCTCCCTCTCATGTGCGCTTTCTGGTAGAGATAAAAAGAGCTTACAATTGACAATATTTATTTATATTGATAACGTGACCAATGATAGTTTTGATTAATCTGACTGTAACCAATGTTTGTCCAATATTCAGGACTATTTTTCCAACTCCACATTTTACTGATGGTTTACATGGAATTTCAATACAAATGAATTGAGCTAGGCCGGACACGTGTAGTCAGAATGTGTCCAGAAGTGCTTAATTTGCATACTTGAAGTCACATGACCACCTGCTCTGGCACTGGAAAATCATGACTGTGCACAACTTGCACACTGCGAGTAATCAGAAGTCTGGAATCACAGAGACTGCTTCTACATGGGCTCAAAAAATGATACAAAAGTTTTGATATGCATTACATGGAGAGTAATATGTGGTCCTAAACCTCTCTACTGTATATTGGTGACAGTGTAATCAATTTTTGCCACATATAAAATAAATATATATAAATGCATATATACCGTTTTGTATTGCATAGAGAAAAGCATGCATTTCCATGTATCACTTGGTGCAGTATTCAGCCTGACCAGAATTTGCAGTTATTCCTATAAGAATATAGGGGCTGCTTACCAGAGATGAGGTTAAGAAATCTTGTCCTCGGCTAACCTCGGCGTCTAGCAAAGTGTGGAATATTCTTTTCATGTTGGTGGAACCCCCTAGTGGAGAAAAGATGATATTACTGGATAGGAAATATTCACATTAAGACTAGAGTTGAGCGACTTTTGGTTTTTTAGGGTCGCGTTTCGTTTCGTGAAACCCGACTTTTCCAAAAGTCGGGTCGAGCAAGATCGTCCGATTATAGGGAAAAGTCGGGGTCGTCCCGAAACACGAAACCCAATGTAAGTCAATGGGGAATAAAAGTCGGCAGTGAGAGGAGGACAGGAAACACACCTACAGTGCCCATTTGAATGCCAAAAGCATCAATTCTTCTTACTTAAGCTTGTCAACCTTAATTAACTTCATAATACAAGTTACGCACTGAAAAATGGGGGTTATTTGGCTAAAGTTGTGGGGGGGGGAGGGCTGGCTGCAGGTTTTCATGTGCCCTGGGCGAAAGAGCGCCCCTTTAACACATACCACAACTCATCATGCTCCGATACGGCAGAGAAATAGCGGTATAGTACAATGAAAAATACCTCACTTTTTACATCTCATGACGAGGCCCATCTATTTCTCCATACAGAATCATTGGTCCCATATAATGTTTGAAACAGTATATGATGAGCTCCACATAATGCTACAGTATATGTTGGTCCCCATGGATGAAGCTCCACTGTCTTATGGGCCCAAATAATGCTCCAAACATAATGGGCCCCATTTCTAATGCTCTAGTGTATAATGGGCCCTGTAAATGCTGCTCCAGTGTCTGATGTCCACCTTTGGAATGTTCCAGTGTATGGTGGGCCCCATCTATCATTCTCCAGAGTATAGTGCTCCCCAAAAATTGCTGTCCCAACATTGAAAACAATCAAATAAGTCTCCTCGCTAGGGAATCCCTGTACTTGTCTGGACTCCTTGTCGTCCCCATCTTCCATCTCACTGCACAGTATTTCAACTTTGCAAGTGCTGTGATCCTGAGCAAGCGGGGGGGCCCACTCGTTGGCGATGGCACTGGCACAGGGCCCCTGATAGTACGGTGGTGTGTCTGATGGCGGGTGGGCCGAACCTGCACTTTCATCTGCAGCTTCCTCTTTGTCACCGTGTAAGATGGAACTGTATATGGGAAGGGTAAGCTGAGTTTCATCAGGGTCAGATTCAGGTAGTGTAGCGTGCGAGGGGAATGTAGTGGTCTGGGTCAATGTACCAGCAGATTCATCGAGCAGTGGCTGGGCATCAGTGCACTTGTGTCGCCCCCAGGAGTACGGTCGCCACAGTGGCATTACCTTCTTCCTAGGGAGTGTGATGTCATGCTTGGGAGCAACGAAGGATCTCTCTAGCAGGTTAACTGATTGGGCGGCGTTATTCCCACGAGTCATGACCCTCCAAACAGCGTTCATGAAGGCAAAGTGTTTGTTTTACGTGGGCAGTATGGTTGCAAAGCTGAACCTTAAAGGAATGTCCAGAAGGGCACCACCAGGAGTGGAGCCTACGGTTAAATTCGACTCCACCTGGGAAACCTCAACCATGCCAGCTACAGAACAGATGCACACATTGCAAGCTTAATTCCGTTAACGAACGAGACTCCGTCATGCCGCGCGGTCCGAGTCCGGCTTACTAGAGGGACACGTGAGGCTCTGGCACATGAGATTGGCCAATAACTGGTGTGTCATGCCCTTACATGTCCGTGGCTGCATGTGCGCTACACTGAAAAGGCCAGCGTTTGTCGCTTACAGGTGCAGATAACCCGCTGAACAACGTTAGTGATGGGGATCACTGATTACAATTATTACCCGCGAACAATGATTTCCCAGTAAGTGCAGGTCAACCGCAGTTCCGGAATTAGGCCTAACCGTCATTCCTGAAAAAATGAAAAACTTACGTGTGCAAACCACAGGTGCTGTAGCTTGCTTAACAGCTCGCCAGCCGTTCTCACGCCCAGTATGGATTACACGTGATTGCACAAAGGTGAGAAAGGGTACCGTTTCCCCAGATAACATGTATGGATAGCGTACACATTCAAAATATATGTCTCAGGAGGCAGGCTCAGACGGTGTCAGGCCCAGTATGGATTGCACGTGATTGCACAAAGGTTAGAAAGGGTACCGTATCCCCAGATAACATGTATGGATAGCGTACACATTCAAAATATATGTCTCAGGAGGCAGGCTCAGACGGTGTCAGGCCCAGTATGGATTGCACGTGATTGCACAAAGGTTAGAAAGGGTACCGTTTCCCCAGATAACATGTATGGATAGCGTACACATTCAAAATATATGTCTCAGGAGGCAGGCTCAGACGGTGTCAGGCCCAGTATGGATTGCACGTGATTGCATAAAGGTTAGAAAGGGTACCGTTTCCCCAGATAACATGTATGGATAGCGTACACATTCAAAATATATGTCTCAGGAGGCAGGCTCAGACGGTGTCAGGCCCAGTATGGATTGCACGTGATTGCACAAAGGTTAGAAAGGGTACCGTATCCCCAGATAACATGTATGGATAGCGTACACATTCAAAATAAATGTCTCAGGAGGCAGGCTCAGACGGTGTCAGGCCCAGTATGGATTGCACGTGATTGCACAAAGGTTAGAAAGGGTACCGTATCCCCGGATAACATGTATGGATAGCGTACACATTCAAAATATATGTCTCAGGAGGCAGGCTCAGACGGTGTTAGGCCCAGTATGGATTGCACGTGATTGCACAAAGGTTAGAAAGGGTACCGTATCCCCAGATAACATGTATGGATAGCGTACACATTCAAAATATATGTCTCAGGAGGCAGGCTCAGACAGTGTCAGGCCCAGTATGGATTGCACGTGATTGCACAAAGGTTAGAAAGGGTACCGTTTCCCCAGATAACATGTATGGATAGCGTACACATTCAAAATATATGTCTCAGGAGGCAGGCTCAGACGGTGTCAGGCCCAGTATGGATTTGACGGCCCAGATTACACAGCGGAGGAGCAGGGAGAGGTAAAGATTGCAAATGCTGGGGCCCTGCCCAAGCAAGGGGGGCCCACTCGTGGGCGTCGGTACTGGCACTGGGCCCCTCATAGTACAGCGGTGTGTCTGACGGCGGGTGAGCACCACCACCGTCAGAGACACTTGATTGCACTATGAGGGACCCTGTGCCAGTGCCCGCGCCCAAGAGTCGGCCTACCCACCTGTCCAGGGCAACGGCACTCGCACGGTGTCGTGCGCTAGGTGGTGACCCCGGCCATGGGGGGGGAGGCAGCACAGTTAGGGAGTTTTAGAAAGTGGCATATGTTGATGTTGGACATTCAGCTGATGCAAAAGGCGAAATAGGTGAAGTCCCAGGAAGAGGTGGACCAAAGCAAGCCATTTTTCTGTCACCCTATGTGTCATCAGGGGAAGGTGGGACAAAATCCTTGGAAACCCATGCGTGGTTCATTTTAATGAAGGTTAGATCATCCACATTTTGGGTTGACAGACGGGTCCTTTTTTCTGTCAGGATTGATCCAGCTGCACTGAAGACTCTTTCCGATAGCACACTTGCAGCTGGGCAAGCGAGCTCCTGTAAGGCATATTGGGCCAATTCAGGCCAGGTGTCCAGTTTAGCGGCCCAATAGTCAAAGGGGAATGACCTGTGTGGGAGAACATCGATATGGGAGGAAAAGTAGTTTGTAACCATAGTTGACAACTGCTGTCTCCTGTCACATTCCATCGATGCAGTATTACCAGTTGTGTGAGCGGTATTTGAAAAATCAGTCCACAACATTGTCATGAAACCCCTGTCTCCAACGCCACTTCTGCTGTGTGCACCACGAACACCTCTGCCAAGCTGCCCCCGGCCCGTACGGCTCGTGTGAGAACCATCACCGCTGCTGTGTGCTGGGAATGCCTCAAGCAACCGATTTACCAGAGTTGCTTGTTTATTAGCCAATATTTGGTCAAGGTTCTCCTGTGGCATGATGTTTTGTAATTTGCCTTTATAGCGTGGATCCAGGATGCTGGCCAACCAGTAGTCGTCATCGTTCATCATTTTGGCAATACGGGGGTCCCTTTTTAGGATCCGCAAGGCATAATCTGACATGTAGGCCAATGTTCCCGGTGTCAATGATGCACTGCGAGTGCTGGGTGGAGGAGCACTTTCTGGCAAATCCACATCCCTCCAGTCACGCACAAACCCTGTACCAGACCTTGCCACGCCAACATTTTCACTTGCCCCACGAGATGCATCCTCCTCCCCTAAGTAATCATCCCCATCATCATCCTCCTCCTCCTCTTCTTCCTCCACCTCGTCCAGGAGAGGTCCCTGAGCAGACAATGGCTGAATGTCATCAAGGATTCCCTCCTCCTCTTCCTCCTCATCAACATTGGCTGCAGACGCCTGCTCCTTAAGGTGCGTCAAAGTTTGCATGAGCAGACGCATAAGTGGGATGCTCATGCTTAGGATGGCGTCGTCTGCGCTTACCAGCCGTGTGCATTCCTCAAAACACTGAAGGACTTTACAGAGGTCTTTCAGCTTCGACCACTGCACACCTGTCAACTCCATGTCTGCTCTCAAAGTGCCTGGCCGTGTATCCTCCCACAAATGCATTATGGCCTGCCTCTGCTCACACAGCCGCTCCACCATGTGCAGGGTGGAGTTCCACCTTGTTGCAATGTCGATAATGAGGCGGTGGTTGGGAAGGTGGAGCAATCGCTGCAGCTTCTGCATACGAACGGAGTGCACAGGCGACCGGCGGATGTGCGCGCACAGTCTTCGCACCTTCTGGAGCAGGGCTGTTAACTCCGGATAATTTTTGAGGAAGCACTGCACCACCAGGTTCAAGGTGTGAGCCAAGCAAGGTATGTGGCTGAGTTTTGAAAGGGCTATGGCTGCCACAAAATTACGGCCGTTATCACTAACTACCTTGCCTGCCTCAAGATGTACACTGCCCAGCCATGACTCAGTTTGTCGCTTCAACTACTCGGCCAGCACCTCGGCGGTGTGTCTGTCGCCCAAACACATCATCTGCAACACAGCCTGCTGACGCTTTCCACTAGCTGCTCGATAGGGGGACACATCGTGTGCAACAGTGGCAGCTGCAGATGGAGTGCTCGTACGACTGCGCTCTGTGGACGAGCTTTCGCTTCTGGAGGAGGAGGAGGGTCGAACGCCTACAGCCAACTGTTTCCTATACCGTGGGCTAGGCAGCACTGTCCCACCACCGCTGTCCCCTGTGGACCCTGCATCCACCACATTAACCCAGTGCGCAGTGATGGACACGTAACGGCCCTGGCCATGCCGACTGGACCATGCATCATTTGTGAGGTGCACCTTTCCGCTCACTGACTGCTTGACAATGCGGTCTTTCACATGATGGTGGAGGGCTGGGATGGCTTTGCGAGAGAAGAAGTGGCGACTGGGTAGGTCATAGCGTGGTACTGCATAGGCCATGAGTTCGCGGAAAGCTGTGCTTTCCACCAACCGAAAGGGCATCATCTCAAACGAGATTAGTTTGGCAATGTGGGAGTTCAAACCCAGTGTACGCGGATGAGAGACTGAGTACTTTCTTGACCTACTCATAGTGTCTGGGAGGGTGAGCTGGACTTGAGAGCTGCATATGGTGGAAGTAGCGGTGGACAGGGCGGACTGAGAGAGGGGTGATGATGGTGATGGAGTTGGTGTTCTTTCTGATGGCCTAGAATCAGTCTTTCGTTGATATAACAGTGGGATTCCCTGACTGCTGTGGCCTTGCAACGACACCTCAACATTTGCTGCTGTGCTAACCGGTGGGCTTACAGTGGGGGAAACAATGTAGCATTGCTGACTACCTTCGTTGTGATCAGTTGCACATGTGGCACTTGAGGTTTGGTGTTGTGTCCACGTTTGCAAGTGCATGCTGGTTAAATGTCTAAGCATGCAACTGGTATTCAAATTTTTCAGATTTTTCCCTCGGCTAAAGGTCTTTGCGCACTTCTTACAGATAACCTTGGCCTGATCATGAGGATTTTGGTCAAAAAAGTGCCACACTGCACTCTTCCTACTTTGGCAGACATTTTGCGGCCTAGCACGCTGTGATCTTTTGACCCTCTGGACAAGCTGTCCAGCAACTGTTTTGATGTTTGGAACCTGTCTTTGGAGTGCTCCGGGCCTGCCAGATAACAGCTGTTGCGATGTTGATGTCTGCTGTGGATGCTCCTCATCTGAGCTATTGGAAGCAGCACCCTCTTCCCCCAATGGATGCCAATCTGGGTCAACAACTGGGTCATCCATCACCTCCTCTTCTATGTCATGTGCACCTTCCTCTGTGTCACCGTGTATGGTGGTATAGTGTGCGGGAAGGGGCACCTGAGTCTCATCAGGGTCAGAATCTGGCTCTGTACACTGCGAGGACAATGTAGTGCTCTGAGTGAATGTACCAGCAGAATCATCCATCAGCGGCTGTGCATCAGTGCACTCCATGTCAGATTCATCTTGGCCTTGGCCTGGGTAATTCACCATTTGACTTGATAATCCAGGCATGGTATGTGAAAACAGCTCCATGGAGTAATCAGTAGTATGGCCTGCGTCATCCTTCAATCTTGGTTGGGGTGAAGGACACAAGGAAAGGTGTGGTTCATGAACATGAGCCTCCAATGACGACTCAGTGCTTTTACTTTTTACAACTGAAGAAGAGGAGGCGATAGAGCTGGAGGCTGAGTCAGCAATGTAAGACAAAACTTTTTCCTGATGCTCTGGCTTTAAAAGCGGTTTGCCAACTCCTAGAAAACTAAGCGTTCAAGGCCTTATGTAGCCAGACGATGACGCAGGGTCAGCACCTCCTGCATTCGGTCCTATTTTGCTCTTGCCACTACCATCAGATCCACCACCAACACCATCATTACCAGCTGCCAACCAATTCCACGGCCTCTTCCACCAGCCTTCCTTATTTTTGGTAGAAATGTAGACAAAATCCAACAAACTATATAGTAATGTAAAACAAGGTACAAGGTGTCTATAGGACAGGGGAGATTTTGAATTTCTGCAGACACTTGTGGACACTGGACACTTTTGGATTGTGTGAGGCCCACTGATATCTGAGCGCTATGTGACAGGCTCGATGGCACAGCTGTGACCAAAGTGACTAGAGGATAAGGGAGATTTTGAATCTCTGCACACACTTTTGGACAATGGACACTTTTGGATTGTGTGAGGCCCAATGAATATCTGAGCGCTATGTGACAGGCTCGATGGCACAGCTGTGACCAAAGTGACTAGAGGATAAGGGAGATTTTGAATCTCTGCACACACTTTTGGACACTGGACACTTTTGGATTGTGTGAGGCCCAATGAATATCTGAGCGCTATGTGACAGGCTCGATGGCACAGCTGTGACCAAAGTGACTAGAGGATAAGGGAGATTTTGAATCTCTGCACACACTTTTGGACACTGGACACTTTTGGATTGTGTGAGGCCCACTGATATCTGAGCGCTATGTGACAGGCTCGATGGCACAGCTGTGACCAAAGTGACTAGAGGATAAGGGAGATTTTGAATCTCTGCACACACTTTTGGACACTGGACACTTTTGGATTGTGTGAGGCCCACTGATATCTGAGCGCTATGTGACGGGCTCGATGGCACAGCTGTGACCAAAGTGACTAGAGGATAAGGGAGATTTTGAATCTCTGCACACACTTTGGGACACTGGACACTTTTGGATTGTGTGAGGCCCAATGAATATCTGAGCGCTATGTGACAGGCTCGATGGCACAGCTGTGACCAAAGTGACTAGAGGATAAGGGAGATTTTGAATCTCTGCACACACTTTTGGACACTGGACACTTTTGGATTGTGTGAGGCCCAATGACTATCTGAGCGCTATGTGACAGGCTCGATGGCACAGCTGTGACCAAAGTGACTAGAGGATAAGGGAGATTTTGAATCTCTGCACACACTTTTGGACACTGGACACTTTTGGATTGTGTGAGGCCCAATGAATATCTGAGCGCTATGTGACAGGCTCGATGGCACAGCTGTGACCAAAGTGACTAGAGGATAAGGGAGATTTTGAATCTCTGCACACACTTTTGGACACTGGACACTTTTGGATTGTGTGAGGCCCAATGAATATCTGAGCGCTATGTGACAGGCTCGATGGCACAGCTGTGACCAAAGTGACTAGAGGATAAGGGAGATTTTGAATCTCTGCACACACTTTTGGACACTGGACACTTTTGGATTGTGTGAGGCCCACTGATATCTGAGCACTATGTGACAGGCTCGATGGCACAGCTGTGACCAAAGTGACTAGAGGATAAGGGAGATTTTGAATCTCTGCACACACTTTGGGACACTGGACACTTTTGGATTGTGTGAGGCCCAATGAATATCTGAGCGCTATGTGACAGGCTCGATGGCACAGCTGTGACCAAAGTGACTAGAGGATAAGGGAGATTTTGAATCTCTGCACACACTTTTGGACACTGGACACTTTTGGATTGTGTGAGGCCCAATGAATATCTGAGCGCTATGTGACAGGCTCGATGGCACAGCTGTGACCAAAGTGACTAGAGGATAAGGGAGATTTTGAATCTCTGCACACACTTTTGGACACTGGACACTTTTGGATTGTGTGAGGCCCAATGAATATCTGAGCGCTATGTGACAGGCTCGATGGCACAGCTGTGACCAAAGTGACTAGAGGATAAGGGAGATTTTGAATCTCTGCACACACTTTTGGACACTGGACACTTTTGGATTGTGTGAGGCCCAATGAATATCTGAGCGCTATGTGACAGGCTCGATGGCACAGCTGTGACCAAAGTGACTAGAGGATAAGGGAGATTTTGAATCTCTGCACACACTTTTGGACACTGGACACTTTTGGATTGTGTGAGGCCCACTGATATCTGAGCGCTATGTGACAGGCTCGATGGCACAGCTGTGACCAAAGTGACTAGAGGATAAGGGAGATTTTGAATCTCTGCACACACTTTTGGACACTGGACACTTTTGGATTGTGTGAGGCCCACTGATATCTGAGCGCTATGTGACAGGCTTGATGGCACAGCTGTGACAAAAGGGACTAGAGGATAAGGGAGATTGGATTGCTTTTAAAAAAGCAGTTTGCGGAGCAGTGGGTAAACAGCAATGCAGGAATGTCAGGAAGCCTTAGAAGGCAGCCCAACAACCAACACCACTGATACACCACTATATAGCCTCCCCTTGCACTGCACACACAGTGACTGGTGTGTTGTACAGGCCAAATCGCTAGCAGCAGAAGCAGTTTTTTTTTCTTCTCAGCAGGACAAAAAAAAAAATTGGGATTGCTTTTAAAAAAAGCAGTTTGCGGAGCAGTGGGTAAACAGCAATGCAGGAATGTCAGGAAGCCTTAGAAGGCAGCCCAACAACCAACACCAGTGATACACCACTATATAGCCTCCCCTTGCACTGCACACACAGTGACTGGTGTGTTGTGCAGGCCAAATCGCTAGCAGCAGAAGCAGTTTTTTTGTCTTCTTCCCTGCCTAACGCTCTCCCTACAGAATCAGCAGCAACCTCTCCCTATACTGAGATCGGCAGAAGTAAGATGGCGGTCGGAGTGCACGCCCTTTTATACCCCCTGTGACGCCCACCAAAGCAAGCCAATCACTTGCATGCCCTTCTGAAAGATGGTGGTGACCCCTGCCTATGTCATCACGTTGCCCACAGTGTCCGTGGATCCTGATTGGCTGAAAAAAAGCGCAAAACAAACTTTTGAAACGCGACTTTGGCGCGTAAGTCGCCGACCTCGTGGCCGACCTCATCCTAGGGTCGGGTTTCGTTTCATGAAACCCGACTTTGCCAAAAGTCGGCGACTTTTGAAATTTTTCGACCCGTTTCGCTCAACTCTAATTAAGACTTTACTGCAAAGGAATTCAATCCATTCTAGAAAGGCAGCACTGAAATAGGAAACAGAAATTATGCTGAAATTTTAATTCAACATTTAAAAGTATTTTTACTTGCATAAAAAAATACTTTATGTTTGAGGATGCATCACTTTACACAAATGTACTTTTGTACTCTGGTCTCCAGGGATCCATACAGATTTTTATCGTTTGCCAGTCACAGTATATGCTTTTAGTAATTATGGTATGCTGTTGCACAAACCTGTCAATGTATCAGAGATACCATATCATCAAGCTGATGCTAGCCAAGATGTGAATCTCTGGTTTAGGCTGGAGTCACACTTAACGTAAAAAAAAAAAAAAAAAAAAAAAAAAAAAATCGGTCCGATTTTTGATGGCCGAGAATCGCACAAATGTTCCCTTAACAGTGATGTAATCCGTTTGTAATGCGAGGATGCGATTTCCTCGCATCTAAGTATCTGGCGTGATTTTATCGCAGCCTTGCAAAATGGGCATATAACGGTTTCTTGGCCTGAAATTAATTAAAATCAGAATCAGCAACCCTATTTATTGGCTGAACAACAGGTGACTGTTAGGAGTGGCAGAAGACACCAAATAAAAATATAAATAAAGTGCCTTCGCCACTCGGGGTCCACCGTGCGGAGGATGGAAAAACCCGCAGCTAGGTGACGACAGAGCAATCAGGCGATAATGTGCACAGGGTTCAATATCACCCAGGTGCACCTAGCAGTCTCTGTTATAGGCACAGAGCTGCTGAAACAACTTAATGAACAAAGTACGCTGAGCCTGTTAGCAGCACAGGTACTCAGCGGCACACACACGGTAGATGGTCACCAGAGTAGTTAAATAAAACCGCACTACATCCAAAGAGACCTACCATGAAAACAAGTGTGCACAACGTTGCAACTGCAAACAAGCTGCTACTGCAGTGCGGCATGGATAGTGCCGCCCAGTGACACCGCTGATAACGCAGGCGCGGTGACAGACGCTAAGCTGCTGAGGCAATGGAGCAAATGGCGCGCTGGCGCTGATGTTGGCAATAACTCAATCACTCTCACAAACGTAGTATCAGAGGAATGGGGTTTCAAATGAGTCATTCACCAGTCCATGCATCCATCCACAAACATACAGCAGCAAGTATGAATATACTAGCGCATGGTGGAACAGCCATGCGCGCTTTTTATAGCGAACGGGACCTTCCGGAAATCTCCAGGTCTCCAAGAGGAGCCAATAGGATCCGACACAGGACCTGAACACCTGACTCCCGAACTCCAATGAGAGTTCGTCCCATGCGCATGCTCAGATGCAGGAGTAAAGGACTTAGGCTAAGTTCACACGTACCGTAACTCTCGCGGAAATTACCGCGAGAATTCCGGAATTACATTCCGCGGGAAAATCGCATTTTAAATTCCCGCGATTTTCCCGCGGAAAAATTAGCATTTTGCAAGTGTAATTAGCTTGCAAAATGCTAGCGTTTTCCAAGCGATCTGTAGCATCGCTTGGAGAACTGATTGACAGGTTGGTCACACTCGTCAAACATAGTGTTTGATGAGTGTGACCAACTTTTTACTACTGAGGCCGCCTATGCAGCATCAGTAGTAAAAGATAAAATGTAAAAAAAAATAAAAAAAATGGTGTTATTCTTACCTTCCGACGTCCCGCGCAGCCGTTCCAAGTAATCCTTTGCGAAAATGCCCGCGATGACGTACGTTCTCGCGGGATCGCGACGTCTCGCGGTTATTCACGATGATGTCGCGCGAATGACCGCGAGACTTCGCTATCCCACGAGAACGGACACCATCGCGGGCATTTTCGCAAAGGATTACTGGGAACGAGAGCGTGGAGAGAGGCGGGAAGGCTGCGCGGGACGCCGGAAGGTGAGAATAACAATATTTTTTATTTTAAATTCTATTTTTAACAGGGATCTGGTACCCAAAGCCCGGAGGACAGTCTCCTCTCCTCCGGACCGTGGGTACCATCCGCAAATGTTCTGCTTACTTTCCGCATGGTGTGCACAGCCACATGCGGGAAGTAAGCGGAACAATGCATTCCTATGGGTGCGGGATCGCCGCGATTCCGCAAAATTAATGAGCATGCTGCGGTTTTTACCGCGAAGCGATTCCGCCACGGTAAAAACCGCAGCATTAGCACAGCATTGTGGAATCCCATAGAAATGCATAGGATGCTTATTTTTCACGTCAAAATCGCGTGGTTAAAACCGCCGCGGAAACGCGAAAAAAATGCAACGTGTGAACTCAGCCTTAGCCTCTGGAGAGAGTTGCCGCAAGGCAATCTCCTCTGCAGTCTCCTCTACAGCAGATGAAGAGCAGGAGACTTCAGAATGTGAGGATCTAGATTTCAGCAAAGGAGAGGCAGACACCCTCCAATTTTTGCATTAGAGTCCGTGGTTGTGTTGGGGTATTTCTACTTTTTGTCACACATGTCAGACGGGCTTACTTTCAACACTACTGAGCAGGTTCTTTTCCATTGGGTTCTGTCCCGACGTATTAGGACAAAATGAATGTGGGTACATCCGCGTTTGAGGCGACAGCTGACTAAAGGCCTTTTCCACCGTTTGTATGCTTCTCTACTGAGAAGTTCTTCCAGTATTGTCGGATGAGCATACCCACATTTGTCATTCTCATGGAGATTGTGTACCCTGGGATCACCTTTAAGGACACCAAGATGCGCAAGTGTATTTCTGAAGAGGAGCGCCTTTTACTTACATTACGGTATGTATTCATCCTCTTTGTTGATGATGTATTCAACTTTTTTTTAATTTAATGCACTCACCCCTTCCATTTTTTGGTCCATGTTGTTTCATTATTTTTACTCCATCGTTTGTCCTTTGACATTATATGCTGCTTTTAATACGAGAAAAGGCATTGCATTTTTCAAGGCAGGGCTTCTTCGCTATTGCCCATAAATTTTAGGAAGGAATAAACTGTAATAAACTGCTTTATGGCGGCATGGATTTTAATTGTTTTTAATGTATCTTCTCTTATAGATTCCTTTCCACTGGCCTTTCCTATGCGGCACTGCATCTGGAATTCTTAATTGGAAAATCCACCATCTCAGACATTGTCCATTCTACGTGCTCGGAAATATGGTCCCAACTACATCAATCGGTCATGCCTGAGCCAAAAATGGAAGATTGGCTGCGTACAGCCCGTGGTTTGAGGAAACGTGCCAGTTTCCCAACTATATTTTCGCACTGGATGGCAAGCACATCCGTGTGCGTAAGCTGCCAAACTCAGGATCCCAATATTTTAATTATAAACAGTTTTTTTCTGTAGTGCTGTTGGCCCTGGTAGACAGTGCCTACAGGTTTATAATTGTAGATATTGGGGCCTATGGAAGAACTGAAGACTCCAGAGTCTTCAATTCTTCCATTATGGGTTTGCAGCTGTGCAATAATGATTTGGAAATCCCACCCCCACGTCAGCTACCAGGGTCCACTATGGAAGCGGTGCCTTATGTGATGGTTGCAGATGAGGCCTTTCAACTAACACACAACCTCATGAGGCCCTATCCACGTCGAGCCCTGGACCACCAACGCAGAATAATTAATTTCTGGCCATCCCGCACATGACGACTGGTGGAGTGTGCCTTTGGCATTCTTTGTGCCAAATGGCGGGTCCTGCAGTCATCCATTCAACTTAGTGAAGGAAATGTGAATGAGGTGATTAAAGCCTGTGTGATTCTTCACAACTTCACCAGAATCCATGACTGCTCCTCATATGATGGTGATGAAGTTGCGTTTGCAAATAATGTCAGGCCTATTGCACATGTAATTCATCCACGTCATCAGCCCTCTGGACTAAGAGTGCGGGATGTGTTTACAAATTATTTTGTTTCACCAGAGGGATCTACTCCATGGCAAGACAATGCAGTTTCTATGTTGTGATTTTTTATTTTTTGGTTGTTAAAAATAAAGTAACGTTAATGTTTGCAGTGTGTGTTGTGTTTGCGTAATAATGTATGAAATAGGTAAAGCAACACATCACCTAGCACGTCATAACATCACCAAAGACTCATATTGAATTAGCTTTTTTGATTAAAAAAATATCATTTTTTTTTCTGAAAAATACCATATTTTTGCCACATGGTATATTGGCCATATCAAAGTTGGCATATATTAAATGTAATCAACAAAGAAAAACACAAAACAAAAACCTACAAGTTATGGTAGGTTGGGGGGGTGATGGTGGGAGTCCTGCTTGGGTGGTTTGCCTTGCTTGTTGGGCAACCTCACTGTCACCCGGTGTGATGCCAGATGCAGATGCAGGATGGTGAACCATGGCAGGCTCCTGTTGGGGATTATAGTAGTGGTAAGATGGGTAGGGAGGTGGGTACTCCTGGCTAGAGGTGTGTCCAGTTGGTTTATACCCCCCAATATGGCCATGTCGACCATACCCATGTTGGGACCAGCCTCCAACAGTGGGTCTGATCAAGTGACCATATGGGGCAGGTGCAGTATGCTCCAGAATTTGTACCTATGTAGGCCGATGTTGGGTTGGAGTGGGCTGTGGCTGAGGTGTAGGCATCTGGGGAGGAGATGGCTCAGAAACTGATTGAGCCTGCACTTCTGATAGTCTCGGTATTTGCAGTTGGTTATTGCTAGATAACTGCCACCTTTGCAAAAAATCAAATACCGGGGTTGGATTATATGGTGGTGTGCGGGCATCTATCAGGATCTGTATTGCTCCTCTGGCATGCAGCCTGACCTCATGGGGAATTGGACGAAGGTACCATGCCAGACTGCGGGCATAAGCTTCCTCCCCATCATCATTTGCAGTCCTGGCCAAATAGTCCAACACCCCACTGACCACGTGCCTCCTGGTGCCTGTAGTTGGTAGCTCTCTCCTGTGCCCTCCACGGCATGTGACGGCTGTAGCCTGGGGAGAGGTATCCAGAGGCAAGGTGGGGCTGCTACTGTTTCCCTGGTCCTCCTCTGGATTTGCGTCCTGTGGTGCAGATGCTGCTGGTGGTGGTGGTAGTTGGGTGCAGCTTGAAGGTGCAAAAGATGGACCAGCCACTTCTTCACCTTCCCCTCACTGGTTCAATAGGGACCTCGGAGTCAGATGCTGTCTCCTTCCCAGTAAGGTTTGACTCAGTGCTGTTTTTAAAAAAAAATAAATAAAAAAAACCTATTAAGATTTGACTCTAGAATCATGTATAAAATTGGTGTCATGCATGCACTTGCGGTCTCAGATCGAGAACCAGAGCAAGGAAATTGAGCCAGTCAAAGTATACGTATTTTCTTTTGCTGGGTGCTGCATCCCCACTCCTGGCCCGCTGCTGTCTCTCCTGCCTGTATTGCTCCCTACAGCTGCGCCACCGTCTTGTGACATCAGTCACTGTAACGTAACACAAAACAAGTATTAACATTCAAACAATGTGCTTGTATTGCAAAATGTATTTTACATTGTAATGTGGCCTGCAACTTGGCAAGGGTTAAGTGTAAAGTAGGCCATATATTATACAAAAAAAATCACATATGATGATTTTGTTTTAGTTTGGTATCACATGTGTTCCTTTTAGTAACAATACTTTTTAATGATTGTACTTACGAATTTGCTTCTGGGCTTCACGAGATCTTTCCTCATAGTTGGGGAACACCTGCGTGCATATTCTCCTCCATGCTGCCTCCTTACGTGCCTGGTCTGCGTAGTATGTGTCCCGTTGATCCCACAGTTCTGGCCTCTCTTGCACCAGAACTGTGAGCATCTCCACATTAATGTGTGTGACCATGAGGTGTGTTCCTGGATTTTTCTAGAGGTTGACAGGGAAATTTGCATGCCAAAGCTTCCTGACAATGCCTGATTCAATTTCCTGTCACCTGGAGAATGCTTGCGTATTTCTCGCAAGTCACGCGCATGGTCCGTGTGGTATCTATTTTTTTCTCGCACCCATAGACTTGCATTGGCGAGTCTCATCCGATATACGGTGCAAATTGCAGCATGCTGCAATTTCACTCACACATATAATACAGACGAGAAAAAAAACGGTGATGTGAGCTGCCCTATAGATTAACAGTGGTCCGAGTGCTACGTGATGTTTTATCGCATAGCACTCGTCCGTATTCCTCTCTATTGTGACTCCGGCCTTACTGTCCTATTTCCAGCTCTGTTTTCTTTGGCAAGTTGTGATGGCAAGGCACACATTTCTAATGTCATGCTCCCTGGACTTATAGGCCATCGTGTCACTGCCTGATTTTTCAGGTTGTTGGTGTATGTGCCACTACTGCTGACTGCTTCTTTGAGGAAGCTCCCCTACTGCCTCTGATATACTTAATGCTGCAAACCCTGCTATAACTTCTGATCTGCAGTACTGGGCATCCTGACATACTCAGCTCTGCTACAGCACTGGGAACTCTGTTATACTGCTGACAGGATTTATCTTGGACTCTGTTGCAAAGTTAGCTCTACAATATAGCTGGGCTCTACTACACTACTGCTTGGTTCTACCCTGGCTTCTGTGACATACTCAGATCTGTCACATCACTGATCCTTCTCTACTATTCCGCTAGCTTGCTCTGCTTGTCGTCAAGTCATTCTAGCCCCTTTGTGGGCTGGAGTTCTACTCCATCCTTTGCCTTAACTCAAGTCCCATGTAACCAGTCCAGCACCTCCAGTTGCAGCCCAACTACTACAGCCTCTGTTGCTTCAACCGTACAGCCCCACTGCAACAAATTCCTTCTATTATGTGTAAAATCACCTTGTTAATAATTTCAGCCAGAATTAAAGGGATTCTACACTACCTGAACAACTCCTTTCTAGATGAAATCCTCCTCCATGTAAAAACAAAAAAATATATTTACTCACCTCCTACACCAGCACCAGGTCTGCTGGGGCGCTCAAGTGAGATTGCTATGTTACATGAGCCCTGCAGCCAATCAGTGGCTGCTATGCTATCACTTCTTCCATTTGTCCAACATTCATTGGAGGGAAGTGAGGAGCCCAACAGTGGCTGCTGATTGGCTGCAGAACTCACGTGGAATAACAGTGTAAAGCAAACACCCAGGAGAGTCCGAAGTCAAAATTCCAGGAACGTTGTTGAGGTGGGAGAGGAGTAGCTGTTATTTTTATTTTACAGGGGGAACTATTTCATCTAACATGGGTCTGTCCAGATAGTGGACAACCCCTTTAAATTTCATCTGACAAGCTGAGAAAGGGTTTATTCTGTACGTAGCGAGTGTATTGATCTACTACCATGCTGGATAAGCTTACACTGTAGTTTCTTTTGCAGATCTTGACCTTTAGGTCTTGCGCTAATAATCTGAAGATTTCTGCTTTACCCTTGCTCTGTAGAGATTGCTGATCACTACCCTTGTGTAAACTACACTGCGTTACATCCTCTTTAATCTTCATAACCTTTTCTATCACGACGAGGAATAACAAAGTATATCAGGCAGCATCGGAGATTCGGAGGAGAACATTATTACTATTGTTATCTCTTCTCTTTCATACAGCGCTACAATGTAACTTAGATGTCAAAAATCACAGAATTCTAATCAGGCCCCCCAGCCATAGCAGCGATGTAATCTCCATACACAAGGACTTCACATAATATAGAAATGGATTTCCATCAATAGCAACTCCCTAATATGTTATTATTAGTGATGGGCGAACACCTTATCCGATCATGCTCACGTGCTAACCGAGTGTCTTCGGCGTGCTCGAAAAATATGTCTCGCGGCTGTTAGACAGTCACAACACATGCAGGGATTGCCTAACAAACAGACAATTCCTAAATGTGTTGCGGCTCTTGAACAGCCGCTAGACATGCAGCCGTGAGGACTCGAACATATTTTTCAAGCAGACCAAAGACACTCGGTTAGCAATCGAGCATGCTCAGATAACAATCTTATCCCGGCACGTTCGCTCATCACTAATTATTATCCCACTTTCAGCATATCAATAATTTCAGATGACTTTTCACAATAAGATGTCGTGTGCATGTACATGAGGAATAACAATATAACTCTATTTCTAGCCATTGTATGACTTGTATCCTGCATTTTTCATTAGATTTCCGCTTTATCTATAATTATATCAGTTGTCTCTTGGCTAGTGGGGGGAGACTAGCTGCTATGATGTTTCCCATATGCAGCACACACAGACACAAGACATTCCTGTTCTCATGCCTCTTAGCCATTCATGCTCTGAAGCTGAAGCAGCATTGATGACATTATACAGAAGTACTGAGCTGTTAGCTGTGAATCCAGCACTGGGCCTATTAGAAAGCTGTAACATAATCTGCATATGTTTGTGCCTCTTTTTAACTTTGATCCAACACCTTAAAGGATACATTGATATCTGCAAACCAAGGTCTTATTCCAGAGAAATCTACATCTTTCTTAGTAAGTAAATGAGCTGTTAAGATCTATGGGCTGGACATAGATATCCCCTAGAATCTGCCTCCAGAGCTTATTATAAATTAAAGGGGGAGTTACCAGTGTGAGACATGTTAGGCTGAGTTCACACATGGCGTTTTTTTCACGTTTCCGTGGCGGTTTTAACCGTGCGATTTTGCCGCAAAAATGCGAAAAATGAGCATCCCATGCATTCCTATGGGATTCCGCAATGCTGTGCTAATGCTGCGGTGTTTATCGCGGCGGAATCGCTTTGCGGTAAAAAACGCAGCATGCTCATTAATTTCACGGAATCGCGGCGATCCCGCTCCCATAGGAATGCATTGTTCTGCTTACTTTCCGCATGTGGCTGTGCCCACCATGCGAAAAGTAAGCAGAACATTTGCGGATGATACCCACGGTCCGGAGGAGAGGAGACTGTCCTACGGGCTTTGGGTACCATATCCCTGTAAAAAATAGAATTTAAAATAAAAAATATTGTTATTCTAACCTTTTGACGTCCCGCGCAGCCTTCCCGCCTCGCTCCACGCTCCCGGTCCCAGTAAGCCTTTGCGAGCGATGACGTCCGTTCTCGCGGGATCGCGAAGTCTTGCGGTCATTCGCACAACGTCATCGCGAATGACCGCGAGACGTCGCGATCCCGCGAGAACAGACGTCATCACGGTAATTGTCGCAAAGGATTACTGGGACCGGGAGTGTGGAGAGAGGCGGGAAGGCTGCGCGGGACATCGGAAGGTGAGAATAACAATATATTTTTTTTATTATTATTATTATTATTTTTTACATTCTATCTTTTACTATTGATGCCGCATAGGCGGCCTCAATAGTAAAAAGTTGGTCACACTCGTCAAACACTATGTTTGACGAGAGTGACCAACCTGTCAATCAGTTCTCCAAGCGATGCTACAGATCGCTTGGAAAACGCTAGCAATTCTGCAAGCTAATTACGCTTGCAAAATGCTAGTTTTTCCGCGGGAAAATCGCGGGAATTTAAAATGCGATTTTCCCGCGAATGGAATTCCGGAATTCTCGCGGTAATTTCCGCGAGAGTTCCGCTACGTGTGAACCCAGCCTAATTACTGACAGTCTGCTCTTCTGATCTCACTGTATCACCACTTATTAACGCATAGAAGACCAAATGCAGTTTCCACTGTTAAGAACTGCAGTGTATCTGTAAAAAATTGGATACTATACGGATAACCAATATGGGAACCAATTGTTTTTTGCGCACTTGTGGAAGAAACCAGTACATCCTGCAATTTTTTTAATGTGCAGATTCGCTTATTAAAAAAAAACAACTAAAAAAATCCACTCTTCTGAACAGCCCAATTGATTGGTCCTCGTGCTGTCCACGTAATGTCAGTTTTTTCATGGACAGCACTTCGACTGAAACTACGCGCATGTAAACTTACCCTAAGGTCAGGGTCACACTTGCGAGAAACTCGCTGGCACTCGCACCGGAGCGCTGAGCTGCATAGAAATACATGCAGCCGCACACTACGGTCCTGAGAGATGGCGGCAGTGCTGGGTATTGAGATGCGAGACTCCTGCGAGTTTCTCACAAGTGTGACCCCGGCCGAGCATTTCTTGAAGCAAAAAAACACAACATTGCACTGTATCATACGACAGCTCACCGAGTGCCTATGAGTCCATAATATGGACATCTACCATCCTATTAATGCTATCAATACCTAAAAAGCAAAAAAAGCTTTTCTTATGGTCCAACATTCCAAATGTAAGGAAGATGCATCAGTTAGAAGACCATGTAACTATACACCATGTTTTTTGGTATAACCACTAAACAATAATCAGCCACACTGCACTAATGTCCTACGTTGTGGCGATGTCGGAGGCCATATATGGTCAAACTGCTTCTAATATACCATGTAAATTACAGTAAATGTGACACTAGTTCAACCACAATCAGAGCTGGCTCATTGCACTTCATCTTGTGTTAGATATCACTTACATAAATACACAATATATTACAGAGGTAATCTGCCCACAATAGTATTTACATCGGAGACAGATTCTCATATGCAGAAAATCATGGACCAGACTGCAGCAGCAAGAACCATGTCAGCTCCTGTCTCAGCTCCAGCACTGGATGGAAGAGGCCGTTATGTGAAATCTAACCAAGGGCACTGCAGAAAGTCAAAAGAAATTTGGGACATATCTACGATAGATAGATAGATAGATAGATAGATAGATAGGTAGACAGACAGATAGATAGACAGACAGACAGACAGACAGACAGACAGACAGACAGACAGACAGACAGATAGATAGATAGATAGATAGATAGATAGATAGAGTATAGATACAATAGATATGAGGATAGATAGGTAGGCATTCATTGTCTGATTTAAATGAACCCCCCTCTCCTTTTGGCTTTTGCTGTTTTCCCTCCCCCGTGCTTTATACTGCAGCTGTGCCTGCTCAAATAAATTGAATATTGTGAATAAGCACAGACCCATTAGAAGCTCACCAGCAACTCAGCAGATTTTCATTACAGGAAAGAAAGAATGATTATAAACTACAATCATCTGACCCCACACTGGATAATGATTTTAGAGATCCCTAACATTGGACTCCCCTATATAAAGGGATTGTCCAGGAATACATATTGATAACCTACTACAGAACACTATCAGGTCATATAAATAGGATATGATGAGCATTAGCTGCCAGCAGCTACTACTGTAAGCACCAGTGCCTTGGTGCACCGTTATGCCTTCTTCTCTCTCCTATCTAAGGCCTCTATATTGATTAACAGCGCTCCATTGGTAAGAGCAAATGCTGTCTAAAGTAAGTTTTTTTGTCTGTGGTGGCGCACTGACACTGGAGGAGCGCAGCGGCAGCGGTATGCTCCAGATGTCACTGGTTACTAACAGTCTGGAAGTATAGCAAGCGAGTAAGGGCGTCACTATAATAGGTGTAGGGTTATAATTGCACCTGGGTCCTGGGCCAAAAATTTTGCTTTGACCCTTATGAAGAGACCTTTACTATTATAATTGGGGGCCCCTAATGGAGCATTTGCTTTGGGGCCCTGGAGCTTGATGTTACCCAAGTGGGAGTGAGAAAGCGAGCGACATCAATAAGAAGAGGAAACAAAATGGGTAGACCGTGGATTTATTCCCCGCTGCTGAATAACTGGAAGTCCGGGCGTATTTCCATAAAGATATGTGGTGCTATTCAACGCGTTTCAAAGTTCTAAGACTTCTTCAGGAAATACCACGTTTTACCCATTTTTTTTCCTACGGTTGGTCATCAGTGGACATGTGGATCTGCTGCAGTGAATATTCCTACAAGCTAAATTATAACTCCATCTGGTGAGTACAATTCAATTGTGTTAACTATTTGTGTCTTGGATAAGACCCTATTTTGCGCTATTTTCCCCAGCAGCACTCATCAATAAGAAGAGGGCACTCTGATATGTGTATGTTCTGCTCACTTTAACGCCCACTCCTCTTCACTAAAGTCGCTTGCTACACTTCCGAGGGAATCGAGTGGCGGCAACAGACAAGCAGGAACCAGGCGTCAGAATGCGCCAACAGCCATATTGTGTGCGCACCTGCACTGACACTAGGAGCATGCTGCGGCCCTCTCCAGTGTCCGGGTGCAAGCCCAGACCTGCCAACTGATTTTACACAGTATTCCCTCTTACAATTAAATAAAAGATTTTTCTGCAAATATTAAGTTGCGTATTCCTGGTGTGATTTTTATAGGGACGTTTATGCAGTTTAATTGGTATGTAGGGGGTAATACTTCCTATATTATATATATTTTTTGAACATCATATTTCTGGGTGCAGTAAACTAGGGTTTCTGTTCTCATAGGGTGCACATAGATAGTGCTGGGCAGCCCGCCTAATCTAGTGGTATGGGCGTCACTAATAGGCCGGGGTCAGACTTGCGAGAAACTAGGATGAGTCTCGCACGTCAATACCCGGCACCGGCACTCGGGAGCGGAGCATGCGGCTGCATGTATTTCTATGCAGCCACACGCTCCACTCCCGAGTGCCGTTGGCAGTGCCGGGTATTAAGATGCGAGACTCGTCCAGGCCAGATACTGTGCATTACCTGTGTGTGAACAGCGCCCCAAACAAGCTGCTTTTGTGCAATCTAATACTAAGCAATCACCCCTCTCCATGAGTTGGTAGGTTGTGAGTGGTTGTCTCATCAGTATTGTGTACCTGTTTTGCCGCCATCTTTACTACATGGGCTTGCTGTATCCTGCTGTCCCTTTTAATTCTTGCTTTTCGGGGGGTTGACAGACTCCCTTTAAAAAAGACATTATCATTATAAGAAAAACCTATGATGATAAAAAATGGCTGATTTTCTTCAAAGAAATTTTTTTTCCAAAATCCTACAATTACAGGTGGAAGACCAAAAACCATCTTTTAGACATCGATTTATAGAACGACCACTTTCAGGTTACTTCGCTTTCCTAAGACTCTGAATTGCAAACTGTTGTCTGTATGGTTACACAGAATTCCCCACGTTAGAACTGTGCAGTCTGATACATCATTTAGGGTATGTATAACGATGGGCTAACAGCAGAATTTTTTTTTCTTTTTTCATTACTGTGCTTGTAAGCAAATAAATATAGTATATCTATATATACACATATGTGTGTGTATGTATATGTATATATGTATGTACAGTGTATATATATATATATATATATATACTTGTATCCATAAAAATCTATATAATGTGATGTTAGTACACCGCCAATGCCTATAGCGTGGCATATGGTATGTCAGGATGCAGTGGTGTTAGTGCAGTGAGCAGGCAGCAGACAGCCGCTCTCCTCTCCTCTCCCCATCCTTCATTCTCAGGCAGGTTTTGCTGCTCTGCAGATCTCCTGAAGGAGAAAGATTTCGCAATACGACACTTAGAGCCATACAAGTACCCCCGCCAACACCTAACAGCAGCAAGGAGGCAGACACTCAGCACAACTCCAGTTCTGCTCTGAAATGACCCAAAGCAGAATAGCATTATTTTAATGGCTGAAAAAGAAAAGAAGAGACATCATGAGAGCACAGTCTGTAAACTGCAGCTTTCTCTCCTGTTTGCAGCCCAGCAGTGTGCACTGACTCATGCTAGAGATTCATTCCAAGATCTTGCACCTTGCGTTCTATGGCAGGTTCCCCTTCAGATGACCTCATCACATCGCCAACTAACTTTCTGTACTTACTGCATATCGCCATATCACATTGGGAACTGTATGCTGCCATAATATGCAATCGGTCCCCTTTTCAGTGCTGAAGTTTTTTTTTTTTTTTTTTTTTTTACGATGTATTGATCACTTGAGATCTAAGGCGATGAGTTTTTGATGTTGCAGATTTTCTGCACCCATTAAGTAAAATAGGTCACTTGCATGTTTTCAAAAATACGCACCAAAAAACTCATCGCGGGAAAGTAGCCTAAAGGGGTTGCAAGAATCCCAAAGGATATGGAGCAGAACGGTGTCAGACTCCCATAGGGTAAAGTGAAAAGCGATTTACAAAGGTCAGGGCTGAATAAGGGGACAATATCAGTTGGGCTACCGGTGGAGGAAAATTAGCAGTAAATATGATGTAAAGGATCAGACATGTACCAGTGGTAAAATAAATAAAAAATGGCAAAAAAGGAAACTCAACAGTATTCGGTCTGTTAGAAGTTCAACTAACAGACTATAAGGAGGAATCCTTTTCACTCACACTCATATGCAGTAAAGATGAGTTTGTTGCTTGTCACCTCTGAGCTTACCTGTGTTTACATAAGACTGCAGGTGGACCTACTCCATCATCAGTGAAGGAGTCATGCATTCTTACAAAGTTTGATAACTTCAGGTTTTTCTACATATGTACAGAAAACACACCAATATCATAGTGTAATAGTATCACACAGAATAGTCAGAATATGTAACTAGCTCATGGATACAATCACATTTGTTTACTTTAATTGTTACAATGTATCTGGATCCTTAGCATTAGTTCTACAGCTATTGATAAACTCTTACGGAGCATGCATCGCCTGTATAGCAGTAAAAGCAGTACTATAAGCACTGTTTGTACATTATGATGGTATATACAGTGCAGCAGGGCTGATGAATGATGGTAATAGGGGATATTCACTTTTAGTTACCTGCACAGGAGCCACACTGCAGTCCATTCTGGGAGAAGGGAAGCCTCTGTTCATACATCTAGGGAGGCTGGATAGGAGAAGTGGAGCTGCTGCTGCTGCTGTGTCCTGCTCCCCTGGCACTGCCATACTGCAGAGAACTCCAGCTGTCCCCAGCTCAGGCTCAGCCCTGCACTATTCTGGCTGGTGACTGCAGGCACAGGGCTCTATCTGCACTGTCCTCCAAGCACAATGGGCAAGTTGGAACATGTTCAAAACTTAGCAAATCAAGAACTGACATGAGGCTGTCAGCTCTCCCTGCTTCTCTATATATAATATAATAAATGTACACCTTATTCCACAACTGCGGGGGGGAAAGGGGTTAAAATGTTTTACCCAACATAACATATACATAGTGGCACTTGAATTAAGAAATCCCCTTTTATCCATTTCTGCAAAAGACAGGCAATGGTGATATTATTACAGCCAGGCTTGGACTGGGCCACAGGAAAACAGGAGAATCCTCCGGTGGGCCACTGTGCAAGAGTGGGCCACCACCTTCTCATATGAGCAATACTTGGCACTATATCATAACTCCCAACTTTTGAAGAAGGGAAAGAGGAACAAAGGCTGCGGCGTGCTGCGCGCCACTGCAAATTTTAGGCCACGCCCTAGCCACACCCATTTCACAACTAGTCACACCCATGTCAATGCCCCAACCACACTCATTTAGCACTGCTGATCACACTGACTGGTACTGAGGGCACAGTGGCTGGTACTGTGGGCACACTGAATTCTACTGAGGAAAAAAGGAAAGAACTGAGAGAAAAAAGAAAACAGAGAGCGAGAAAGAAAGGAGAGAGATAAAGAGAAAGAAAGAGGGGAAAGAAAGAACAGAGAGAAAGAAAGAAGAAAGAAAGAGGGGAAGAAAGAACAGAGAGGGAGAGAAAGAAAGAAAGGGGAAAGAAAGAACAGAGAGAAAGAAAGAGAAAGAGAAAGAAAGAGTGGAAAGAAAGAACAGAGAGCGAAAGAAGGAAAGAGAAAGAAAGAAAAAAAAGATAGAAAAAGAAAGAAAGAAGGAACAGAGAGATAGAGAGAGAAAGAAAGAAAGAAACAGAGAGCAAAAGAGGGGACAGAAAAAAAATAACAGAGAGAAAAAATGACAGAGGGGTGTTATGTATGAGTCACCATAGGAGGCAAAAACAGAAATGCTAGCTAAGTCCAGAAAACCAGAGAAGTTGGCAGCTATCGGATTGCAGACCCCTGAACCTATCAACACAACTAGCAGTAGCCCTGGGGGGTTCCTACGATGCCCTAGACCCCTCGAACACAGCCGGAGGACTATATAGCCTAAAGACAGAAAGGGAAATCTAAACTGCCCCAGAGCAGACCCCAAAGCAAAAGGCAGCCCCCAACATATAATGACGGTGAAGCAAGAAGAAAGAACACTAACACAGACAGAAAGATAGGCTGAGCAAAGACGGGGCCCAAGCTAACTAGATAGGAAAGGACAGGAAGGCTGCTGTCTGCAATCCGTGAAAAACCCTATGAAAATAAGAGCCAACAGACTGACAGTGAAAAAGGCCCTGAAGACACTAGGCTTCAAAAAAGCTATGTCAGTACTCAGGAATATTCTGAAGACAGAGCAACCGGCAAAAGGAGATTCAGCTCACCCCAGCAGGGAATGGCAGAATCCAGAAAAGCAAGGCAAAAAAAAACAAAACACAAATGCTAACAGGCAAAGCAGAAAACTTAGCTTTAGAGGAGCAGGAATCAGACTGGTCTCCTAGGAGTCCACAGAGAAATCACCCGCAGGGCAGAAGGGCGTCGGCAGCCTTATATCCAGTCCGTGACTCCACTCAGCCAGTCATCATCATTAAGCTCAGGTGCCTGATAATCAGGCTCATTACCTTCCTTTACCAGAATAGGGAGTTCACCAGACCTCAGTGACGAAGGGGAAAATGAACTCACAACAGTACCTCCCCCTTGAGGAGGGGTCACCGAACCCTCAACCACGCCACCAGGGCGATCAGGGTGAGCCCGATGAAAGGCACGCACCAATCTTTTGGCTTGAATATCAGAGGCAGAGACCCAGGAATTATCCTCCTGACCATAACCCTTCCACTTAACCAAATACTGGAGTCTCCGTCTAGCCAGACTGGAATCCAGTATTTTCTCTACCTCATATTCCATGTTACCTTCAACCAATACAGGGTCCGGAGGTGCCACCCCAGGAACAACTGGTTCAACAAACCTCTTCAACAAGGACTTATGGAACACATTATGGATTTTAAATGTGACAGGAAGAGCCAAACGAAAAGAGACCGGATTAATAATCTCCAAAATCTTGTAAGGTCCAATAAATCTAGGCCTAAACTTAGGAGAAGCCACCTTCATAGCAATATTTTTTGATGATAACCACACCATATCACCAATCTTAAACTGGGGACCAATGGTCCTATGTCGATTGGAAAACCGCTGGGCCTTTTCCTGGGAGAGAGATAACTTATCCACAACTTGGTCCCAGATCTGGTGCATTCTCTCCACCACAGTGTCAACACCTGGGCAGGCAGAAGGCTCCACCTGCCCTGAAGAAAATCGAGGATGAAACCCAAAGTTACAAAAAAAAGGTGACATCAAAGTGGCAGAACTAGCTCTATTATTTAACCCCTTCATGACCCAGCCTATTTTGACCTTAATGACCTGGCCATTTTTTGCAATTCTGACCAGTGTCCCTTTATGAGGTAATAACTCTGGAACACTTCAACGCATCTTAGCGATTCTGAGATTGTTTTTTCGTGACATATTGGGCTTCATGTTAGTGGTAAATTTAGGTTGATAATTTTTGCGTTTATTTGTGAAAAAAACAGAAATTTGGCGAAAATTTTGAAAATTTCGCAATTTTCAAATTTTGAATTTTTATTCTGTTAAACCAGAGAGTGATGTGACACAAAATAGTTACTAAATAACATTTCCCACATGTCTACTTTACATCAGCACAATTTTGGAATCAATTTTTTTTTTTGTTAGGAAGTTATAAGGGTTAAAAGTTGACCAGCGATTTCTCATTTTTACAATAATATTTACAAAACCATTTTTTTTAGGGACCACCTCACATTTGAAGTCACTTTGAGGGGTCTATATGGCAGAAAATACTCAAAAGTGACACCATTCTAAAAACTGCACCCCTCAAGCTACTCAAAACTACATTCTAGGAGATTATTAACCCTTCACGTGCTTCACAGGAACTAAAGCAACGTGGAAGGAAAAAATGGACATTTTATTTTTTGCACCACAAATTTTCTTTTATCATTAATTTTTTTCATTTTCACATGGGCTACAGGATAAAATGGATCCTAAAATTTGTTGGGCAATTTCTCCTGAGTACACTGATACCTCATATGTGGTCATAAACCACTGTTTGGGCGCACGGCAGGGCTCGGAAGGGAAGGAGCACATTTGACTTTTTGAATGGAATATATGCTGGAATATTTAGCGCTTGCCATGTCGCGTTTGGAGAGTCGCTGTGCGCCTAAGCACTGGAGCTTCCCCACAAGTGACCCCATTTTGGAAACTAGACCCCCCAAGGAACTTATCTACATGCATAGTGATCACTTTGAACCCCCCAGGTGCTTCACAAATTGATCGGTAAAAAAAAAAAGTACTTTTTTTTCACAAAAATTTTCTTTTGGTCTCAGTTTTTTCATTTTCACATGGGCAACAGGATAAAATGGATCCTAAAATGTGTTGGGCTATTTCTCCTGAGTGCACAAATACCTTATATGTGGCCATAAACCACTCTTTGGGTGCACGGCAGGGTCCGTAAGTGCAGGAGCGCTATTTGACTTTTTGAATGGAAAATTCGCTCCAATCGTTATCGGACACCATGTCGCGTTTGGAGAGCCCCTGTGTACCTAAACATTGGAGCTCCCCCACATGTGACACCATTTTGGAAACTAGACCCCTTAAGGAACTTATCTAGATGTGTAGGGAGCACTTTGAACCCCCAAGTGCTTCACAAAAGTTTATAACGTAGAGCAGTGAAAATAAAAAATCATTTTTTTTCCTCAAAAAAGATTTTTTAGCACGCTATTTTTTATTTTCACAAGGGTAACAGAAGAAATTGGACCACAAAAGTTGTTGTCCAGTTTGTCCTGAGTACGCTGGTACCCCATATGTGGGGGGGAACCACTGTTTGGGCGCACGGCAGGGCTCAGAAGGGAAGGAGTGCCATTTGACTTTTTGAAATGAAAATTAGCTCCAATCGTTAGCGGACACCATGTCGTGTTTGGAGATCCCCTGTGTGCCTAAACTTTGGAGCTCCCCCACAAATGACCCCAGTATGGAAACTAGACCCCCTAAGGAACTTATCTAGATGCATAGTGAGCACTTTGAACCCCCAGGTGCTTCACAGAAGTTTATAACGCAGAGCCGTGAAAATAAAAAATATATTTTTTTTTCTTAAAAAAAATATTTTTAGTCCGCAATTTTTTATTTTCACAGGGGTACCAGGATAAATTGGACCCCAAAAGTTGTTGTACAGGTAGTCCTGAGTACACTGGTACCCCATATGTGGGGGGGGGACAACTGTTTGGGCACACGTCGGGGCTCAGCAGGGAGGTAGTGACATTTTGAAATGCTGACTTTGATGGCATGGTCTGAGGGTGTCATGTTACATTTGCAGAGCCCCTGTGTGCCTAAACAGTAGAAACCCCCGGCATGTGACCTCTTTTTGGAAACTAGACCCCCCAAGGAACTTATCTAGATGTGTGGTGAGCACCTTGAACCCCCAAGTGCTTCACAGAAGTTTATAACGCAGAGCCGTGAAAATAAAAAATCATTTTTTTTCCTCAAAAAAAAAAAGATTTTTAGCCCGCAATTTTTTTTCACAACAGTAACAGGATGAATTGGACCCCAAAAGTTGTTGTACAGTTTGTCCTGAGTACGCTGGTACCCCATATGTGGGGGGGAACCACTGTTTGGGCACACGTCAGGGCTCGGAAGGGAAGTAGTGACATTTTGAAATGCTGACTTTGATGGCATGGTCTGCGGGCATCATGTTACATTTGCAGAGCCCTTGATGTACCTAAACTGTTGAAACCCCCCACAAGTGACCCCATTTTGGAAACTATACCCCATAAGGAAGTTGCCTAGATGTGTAGTGAGCACACTGAACCCCCAAGTGCTTCACAGAAGATTATAACGCAGAGCCATGAAAATAAAAAATAATTTTTTTTTCCTCAAAAAATGATTTTTTAGCTCTCAATTTTTTATTTTCACAAGGGTAACAGGAGAAATTGGACCCCAAAAGTTGTTGTCCAGTTTGTCCTGAGTACGTTGGTACCCCATATGTGGGGGGGAACCATTGTTTGGGCACACGTCAGGGCTCGGAATGGAAGTAGTGATGTTTTGAAATGCAGACTTTGATGGAATAGTCTGCGGTTGTAATTACGTTTGCAGAGCCCCTGATGTGCCTAAACAGTGGAAACCCCCCACAAGTGACCCCATTTTGGAAACTAGACCTTCCAAGGAACGTATGTAAGATGTGTTGTGAGCACTTTGAACCCCCAAGTGCTTCACAGAAGTTTATAATGCAGAGACGTGAAAATGAAAAAATCATTTTTTTCCACAAAAATAATTTTTTAGCCCCCAATTTTTTATTTTCCCAAGGGTAACACGGGAAATTAGTCCCCAAAAGTTGTTGTGCAATTTTTCCTGAGTACGCTGATACCCCATATGTTGGGGTAAACCACTGTTTGGGCACATGTCAGGGCTTGGAAGGGAGGGTGCACCGTTTGACTTTTTGAACGCAAAATTGGCTGGAATCAATGGTTGCACCATGTCGCGTTTGGAGACCCCCTGATGTGCCTAAACAGTGGAAACCCCTCAATTCTAACTCCAACCCTAACCCCAACACACCCCTAACCACAGCCCTAACACATCCCTAACCACAAGCCTAACCCTAATTCCAACGCTAACCCTAATTCCAACCCTAACCCTAATTCAAATCCTAATTCCAACCCTAACCCTAATTCCAACCCTAACCCTAATTCCAACCCTAACCCTAATTCAACCCTAACCTTCTTTCCAACCCTAACCTTCTTTCCAACCCTATCCCTCTTTCCAACCCTAACCCTCTTTCCAATCCTAACCCTAACCCTCTTTCCAACCCTAACCCTAACCCTCTTTCCAACCCTAACCCTCTTTCCAACCCTAACCCTAACCCTCTTTCCAACCCTAACCCTCTTTCCAACCCTAACCCTAACCCTCTTTCCAACCCTAACCCTCTTTCCAACCCTAACCCTCTTTTCAACCCTAACCCTAACCCTAACCCTCTTTTCAACCCTAACCCTAACCCTAATGGAAAAATAAAAATAAAAATATTTTCTTTACTTTATTAGTTGTGCCTACCTATGGGGGTGATAGTCGGGGGGTTTATTTACTTTTTCTTTCATTTTGATCACTGTGAGAGTGATCAAAATGAAAGAATGGAATCTGCAGCCGGCAGATTCGGGCGGGCGCACTGCGCATGCGCCCGCCATTTTCAAGATGGCGGTGCCCATGAACCTCACCCGCCGGACAACGGGAGCGACAGGGGGACTTAGAAGGTGTCGGGGGAGGTGAGATGGGGTGAGGGAGTTATCGAAAGCTGGCGGGGAGCAGAGGGAATGGGAGGGGGGCAGATGATGACAGCGGCGGCAGATCGCCGCTGTCATTCAGTTGCGGGGGGGGGCGATCGCCGGTGGGGGGGGTGGAATCGGTGTCTCCAGCCATGTCCGATGCTACAGCAGCATCGGCCATGGCTGGATTGTAATATTTCATCAATTTTCATTGATGAAATATTACTATCGCTCTGATTGGCTGTTTCACTTTTAACAGCCAATCAGAGCGATCGTAGCCACGTGGGGGCGAAGCCACGCCCCCTGTGGCAAAGAACAAAGCCCCCTGTATCTGCGGGTCGGGTGACCTTTCAGTGACCTAGGTCACCCGACCCGCAGGAGGGCTTTAAAGTCATGACGCTACATAGGCGTCATGGGTCGTTCTGGCACGACTTTTCATGACGCCTACGTGGCGTCAAAGGTCGTGAAGGGGTTAAAGCAAATTCGGCCAAGGGCAAAAATGAAACCCAATCATCCTGATCAGCGGAAATAAAACATCTCAAATACGACTCCAAGGTCTGGTTTGTTCTCTCTGTCTGCCCATTGGTCTGAGGGTGAAAAGCAGAGGAGAAGGACAACTGAATTCCCAGCTTGGACAGAAAGTCCTCCAAAATCTAGACACAAACTGAACTCCTCTGTCAGATACAATGTTCTCAGGAATCCCGTGCAAGCGAACCACCTGTTGCAAAAACAGGGGCACCAACTCAGAGGAAGACGGCAACTTAGGGAGTGGTACAAGATGACCCATCTTAGAGAACCTATCACAAATCACCCAAATAACAGTCATTCTTTGAGAGACCGGCATATCAGAGATGAAATCCAATGAAATATGGGTCCATGGCCTCCTGGGGACCGGCAAAGGCATCAACAACCCACTAGAGCGAGAACAAGATTTAGACCGGGAGCAAGTCCCACAGGACTGCACAAAATTCCTGACATCATGAGGCAAGGTGGGCCACCAAAAAGAGCGACTCACCAGATCTCTAGTACCAAAAATACCTGGATGACCAGCTAATGCAGAGCAATGAACTTCAGACATCACTCTCTTCTTCCACTGGTCAGGAACATACAACTTTCCACTGGGACAATGCTCAGGTTTGTCCTCCTGGAACTCTTGCAGAGCAAGTCTCAAATCGGGCGAGATGGCAGAAAGAACTACCCCTTCGCCTAAGATGGTAGCAGGCTTGGTCACCACAGGAGAATCAGCAAAGAAGCTCCTAGAGAGGGCGTCTGCCTTGACATTCTTAGTTCCAGGAAGAAAAGAGACCACAAAATCAAAACGTGTAAAAAACAAGGCCCACCTAGCCTGTCTAGGGTTGAAGCGTTTAGCCGACTCTAGGTAAATCAAATTCTTGTGGTCAGTGAGGACCACAACTTGATGTTTAGCTCCCTCCAACCAATGTCTCCACTCCTCAAATGCCCATTTCATGGCCAACAGTTCCCGATTCCCCACATCATAGTTACGTTCAGATGGAGAGAACTTTCGGGAAAAGAAAACACAGGGATTCATTTTAGATGTTACAGGATCCTTTTGGGACAAAACAGCTCCTGCACCAATCTCAGAAGCATCCACCTCTACCTGGAACGGGAGTGAGACATCAGGTTGCCGCAAAACCGGGGCGGAGGTAAATCTTCGCTTCAGCTCCTGAAAGGAAGCAACAGCCTCCGGAGACCAATTCAACACATCAGCACCCTTCTTAGTCAGATCAGTCAATGGCTTGGCAATACTAGAAAATTTTGCTATAAATTTCCGATAAAAATTAGCAAAACCCAAAAACATCTGGAGGGCCTTCAAAGAAGTGGGCTGAACCCAATCATAAATGGCCTGTACCTTGGCCGGGTCCATTTCAATAGTTGACGGAGACAAAATAAATCCCAAAAATGAAATCCTCTGTACTCCAAAAAGGCATTTCGATCCTTTGACATACAGGGAATTCTCCCTCAAGATCCGGAACACAGTCCGAATATGTTCTACATGAGAATCCCAATCCTTGGAGAAGATCAAAATATCATCCAGATAGATAATCAAAAATTTATCGACAAAGTCTCGGGAAATATCATTCATGAAGCACTGGAAGACAGAAGGGGCATTAGTGAACCCAAAAGGCATCACCAGGTACTCAAAATGTCCCTCCGGAGTATTAAACGCCGTCTTCCATTCATCCCCCTGCTTAATGCGGATAAGATTATACGCCCCCCTGAGGTCAAGCTTGGTAAACCAGCAAGCACCTCTAACTCTAGAGAATAGATCCGAAATCGGGGGTAATGGATACTGATATTTAATAGTAATTTTGTTGAGGGCACGATAATCAATACAAGGCCTTAAAGAACCATCCTTTTTGGCCACAAAAAAAAACCCGGCGCCTAAGGGTGAAGAGGATGGTCTAATATGACCCTTCTCCAACGCCTCCTTAATATAGGATCGCATAGCCTCGTGCTCGGGTACAGATAAATTGAAGAGCCGACCCTTGGGAAATTTACACCCCGGGCTCAGTTCAATTGCACAGTCATAACTCCTATGAGGAGGCAAAGATGCAGACTCATTCTCACTAAATACATCATAAAAGTCCGCCAAATAGTCAGGAACATCATGCGACTGAGGAGAGGTGGAAAAAAACGGAGCCTCACTAAAGGCACACCGACAACCCCATCTCACCACAGACACAGATTTCCAATCCAAAACTGGATTATGAATTTGCAACCAGGGAAACCCCAGAACAACAGCATCATGCAGACCATGCAACACCAAAAATCTGCAATTTTCTTGATGGTCTGGGGCGACCCGCATGACCACCTGGGTCCAAAACTGAGGTTTATTTTTAGCCAAAGGAGTAGCATCAATCCCCCTCAAAGGGATAGGCGTCTGCAGAGGTGTCATCGGAAATCCACAACGTTTAGCAAAATCCAAGTCCATTAGGTTTAGCGCTGCTCCTGAATCCACAAAAGCCTTGGCGGAAAATGTGGACAGGGAGCAGATCAGAGTAATTGCCAGAAGAAACTTAGGTTGAACACCACCAACAGAAAACGTGTATGCAAAGCGTTTCTCTCGTTTAGGACAAACAGAAATAATATGCGAGGCATCTCCACAGAAAAAACACAGCTTATTACGCCTTCTGAACTCCTGACGTTGCGCCCTAGACAAAACTCTATCACATTGCATAGGTTCAGACATCTGTTCAACCGGTGGCAACACCTCTCGTGCAATCCTGCGTTCACGTAAACGCCGATCAACCTGAATGGCTAATGACATAGAATCGTCCAGACCAGAGGGAACAGGAAATCCCACCATAGTATCTTTTACGGCTTCTGACAACCCCTTCCGAAAGAGAGCAGCCAAGGCACCATCATTCCAGGTAGTAAGGACCGCCCACTTTCGGAACTTTTGACAGTACAACTCTGCAGAATCTCGACCCTGGTTCAATGCCAACAGGGTCTTTACAGCCTGATCAATAGCATTAGGTTTGTCATACAACAACCCCAAGGCTTGAAAGAATGTGTTCACATTAGTCAGAATAGGATCATCTGGTTTCAAAGAAAATGCCCAATCCTGGGGATCGCCACGCAGCAAAGAGATGACAATTTTAACCTGCTGAGCGGAGCTCCCTGACGAGTTAGGCTTCAAGGCAAAAAATAATTTACAATTATTTTTGAAACTCAAAAATTTAGATCGATCCCCAAAAAATACATCAGATGTAGGGATCTTTGGTTCAACAGCATGCGAACGAGCAAGGTAGGCGGAAATTCCCCGCACTTCCGCAGCGAGCTGCTCCACATGATCAGACAATTGCTTTATCTCCATTGAGAGAAAAAAAAAATTCCCCCTACGGCCTTAAAGATATAGAGGAAAGAATATACACACTCTTTTTTTTTTTTTTTTTAAACACAATTCTTTCCTGCTATTGAGTACCCTAGGATCTGCGGTATGGCGGGTGATTCTGTTATGAATGAGTCACCATAGGAGGCAAAAACAGAAATGCTAGCTAAGTCCAGAAAACCAGAGAAGTTGGCAGCTATCGGATTGCAGACCCCTGAACCTATCAACACAACTAGCAGTAGCCGTGGGGGGTTCCTACGATGCCCTAGACCCCTCGAACACAGCCGGAGGACTATATAGCCTAAAGACA
This sequence comes from Dendrobates tinctorius, assembly GCF_039654945.1. Classification (NCBI taxonomy): domain Eukaryota; kingdom Metazoa; phylum Chordata; class Amphibia; order Anura; family Dendrobatidae; genus Dendrobates; species Dendrobates tinctorius. The sequence goes on from NW_027361754.1 coordinate 49,078,284, forward strand.
GAAAGGGAAATCTAAACTGCCCCAGAGCAGACCCCAAAGCAAAAGGCAGCCCCCAACATATAATGATGGTGAAGCAAGAAGAAATAACACTAACACAGACAGAAAGATAGGCTGAGCAAAGACGGGGCCCAAGCTAACTAGATAGGAAAGGACAGGAAGGCTGCTGTCTGCAATCCGTGAAAAACCCTATGAAAATAAGAGCCAACAGACTGACAGTGAAAAAGGCCCTGAAGACGCTAGGCTTCAAAAAAGCTATGTCAGTACTCAGGATTATTCTGAAAACAGAGCAACCGGCAAAAGGAGATTCAGCTCACCCCAGCAGGGAATGGCAGAATCCAGAAAAGCAAGGCAAAAAAAAACAAAACACAAATGCTAACAGGCAAAGCAGAAAACTTAGCTTTAGAGGAGCAGGAATCAGACTGGTCTCCTAGGAGTCCACAGAGAAATCACCCGCAGGGCAGAAGGGCGTCAGCAGCCTTATATCCAGTCCGTGACTCCACTCAGCCAGTCATCATCATTAAGCTCAGGTGCCTGATAATCAGGCTCATTACCTTCCTTTACCAGAAAAGGGAGTTCACCAGACCTCAGTGACGAAGGGGAAAATGAACTCACAACAGAGGGGAAGGAAAGAACAGAGAGGGAGAGAGAAAGAAAGAGGCGAAAGAAAGAACAGATAAAGAAAGAAAGAGCAGAGGGATAGAGAGGAAGAAAGAAAGAAACAGAGAAAGAACAGAGAAAGAAAGAGGGGAAGAAAGAAAGAGCAGAGAGAGAAAGAAAGAACAGAGAGAGAAAGAGTGGAAAGAAAGAAAGAACAGAGAGAGAAATAAAGAAATGTGAAAGAAAGAACAGAGAGAGAGAAAGAGGGGAAAGAAAGAACAGAGAGAAAGAAAGAAACAAAAAAGGGAAAGAAAGAGAACAGAGAAAGAAAGAACAGAGAAAGAAAGGAAGAACAGAGAGAGAAAGAAAGACAGATTAGAGAGAGAGAAAGAAAGATTAGAGAGAGAAAGAAAGAGGGGGAGGAAAGAAAGAACAGAGAGAAAGAAAGAGGGGAAAGAAAGAGCAGAGAGAAAGAAAAAAAGAACAGAGAGAGAAAGAGTGGACAGAAAAAAGAACAGAGGGAGAGGAAAAAAAGAAAGAGGGGAAAGAAAGAACAAAGAGGGAGAGAGAAAGGGGGAAAGAAAGAACAGAGAAAGAAATAAAGAAAAAGGGGAAAGAAGGAAAGAACAGAGAGAAAGAAAGAGGGGAAAGAAAGAACAGAGAAATGAGAAATAAAGAAAGATGGTAAAGAAAGAAATAACAGAGAGAGAAAAAGAAGGAAAGAACAGAGAGAGAGAGAAAGAACAGAGAGAAAGAAAGAACAGTGAGAAAGAGAGGAAAGAACAGAGAGAGAGAAAGGAAGAACATGTATACCTCGTACACACACGGTTCCACTCTGTACACCTCGCACACACACGGCTCCACTCAGTACACACATGGCTCCATAAACCTCGTACACATGCGGCTCTGCTCCGTACACCTTGTACATACGCAACCACGCTCTGTACACCTTGTACACATATGGCTCCACTCCGTTAACCTTGTACACATCCGGCTCCGCTGTGTACACACACGGCTCTGCTCCACTCTGTAAACACACGGCTCAGCTCCATACACTTTGTACACACAGGGATCCATTCCGTACACCTCGTACAAACACGGCTCCGCTCCGCACACCTACACACGCGGCTCCGCTCCGTACACCTCGAACACACGCGGCTCTGTTCCATACCCCTCATACACACGCGGCTCTGCTCCGTACACCTCGTACACACGTGGCTCCACTCCATACACCTCGTACATGGGCGGCTCCACACACCTCGTACACACGGCTCTGCTCCGTACACCTCTTACACGCGCGGCTCTGCTCCATATACTTCGTACATGCACGGCTCCGCTCCGTACACCTCGTACATGCTCAGCTCTGCTCCGTCCACCTTGTACACACGTGGCTCTGCTACATCCGCGCTGTAAACCCCTCCTGACCCCACACATAAACTTCCCCTCATCCAGCACCATGACAAACAGCACAGCAGAGTCCTGCATACACCGAGTGCTGGGCACAGGACCTGTGATGAGGTCACAGGAGGGGAGAAGTCAGGGGGGTGACATGATCAGGGGCCTCGGACAGAGACCCCTGATCATGTGACCTCTGACTCCTCCCCTCCTGTGGCCTCATCACAGGTCCTGTGCGCACAGAGCAGGGATGTATCAGTGAGGGGCTGCAGTGGCCGATGGGTCTGTCTGGGAAGGCGAGGATGGGGTCGGTGCATGGGAGGGCGTGTGGCTCAAATAAGGGAAAAATAAGCTCCCACCCGGGACAGCGGGACAGGCAATCAAAACCGGGACTGTCCCGCCAAATCCGGGACGGTTGGGAGCTATGCTATATACTTGAATAACTATGTACAGACATGTAGTGTTCATTGTGATATACATTTGTGATTGAGGATAATGTCACATTTGCATGTATGCCCTTGGCACCCAAGTCCGACATCCAGGGTCCAAATCAGCAAATCTGCCTAGTGGTTATGCAGTTATATGTGCATAAGGATGTGTTACTGTATAGATTCCTATGCTGCTGTAAGCTCAGTGCAGGAGAAAAAAGGAAGTCCACATCCTGGGAGCTAAAACCAGGAGAGGAACAATCAGAGGAAAAGTGTCATAGAAACACGTCACCACTTCTGCATTTATCACCCATGTCTGATTTTGGCTTACAAATACTGATGTGAATTACTGACCAAATACTGAATGTGTGACCGCGGCCTCACAGTAAACCTAGTTATGCAACCACGTGGGGGTAATTTTTAACTTGGGCACCAATACTATGGCTTAAATCCGCTACAACAGCAGACTACACTCAAAGGATTGATAATTTATAACCGTATCAAGGACTTCAGGGGCCCTTGAGACACAAGAACATACAATACATAATTAAGGAAGATTTAATACACTTTTTTTTTTAGAAAAGCGTCATGTTTTCCATTGTTTATCATGGCATTCTTGATATTGGTGGTGGCTAGTCTCTAAATTTTAAACGAAATTGTTACATTTAAAATTAGAATCCAAAAACATAATTGCAAAGAAAGCTAAAATTAGAATCCAAAAACATAATTGCAAAGAAAGCTAACTAATAGACTAGACAGTCAACGGATGCACTAAACTTATTAAACAGCATGAAACACTATGATACATTTGGCAAATGTCTGTTGGACAGTTTTAGTAAATCTACTGCAAAATGTTCTGGCTTATATCAATTTTTAGTGCTAGTAGTATTTTTCTTTCAAAATGCAGCATGCTTTGGGTACGACATTTTTTATAGTTCTCTTCCTTTATGATTCTCAATAGGACTTGAAAAATGTAGAGAAAATGCACACAAGCACACAGAATAGGACCGATGAGCTTTTACATTCACCTGATCTCTGCTGCAACATTAATTGCTGAGTTCCAAAATGTCTGAAAGCAATGTCAGCACACAACATGTTTGGAGCTTTGTGGATTGGATTTCCAAGGCCAAGCAGCCACTCCCGAGTTTAGTAAGTAAAGTGATCCATCAGCAGTGGAGCCATGTTTTTTTGGAATGAAGTGAAGCAGACTTGGGTTTTGTGAATGCCAGCAGGATTATGCTTCCGGTCCAAATGTGTCCTGCAAAATGTCTGTGGTTATTAGTCATGATTTTGCACTGGTTTTAGGTTTCTTGTACAGCACACTATGATAAAGGGTAGAGTTGAGCGAAACGGGTCGAAAAATTTCAAAAGTCGCCGACTTTTGGCAGAGTCGGGTTTCATGAAACGAAACCCGACCCTAGGATGAGGTCGGCCACGAGGTCGGCGACTTAAGCGCCAAAGTTTGTTTTGCGCTCTTTTTCAGCCAATCAGGATCCACGGACACTGTGGGCAACCTGATGACATAGGCAGGGGTCACCACCATCTTTCAGAAGGGCATGCAAGTGATTGGCTTGCTTTGGTGGGCGTCACAGGGGGTATAAAAGGGCGTGCACGCCGACCGCCATGTTACTCATGCTGATCTCAGAATAGGGAGAGCTGCTGCTGATGATGATGATTTTGTAGGGAGAGCGTTAGGCAGGGAAGAAGACACCAAAAACTGCTTCTGCTGCTAGCGATTTTGCCTGTACAACACACCAGTCACTGTGTGTGCAGTGCAAGTGGAGGCTATATTTTGCTGGATCAGCGGTGTTGGTTGTTAGGCTGCCTTCTAAGGCTTCCTGACGGCTGCATTGCTGTTTACCCACTGCTCTGCAAACTGCTTTTTTAAAAGCAATCCCAATTTTTTTTGTCCTGGTGAGGTACTGAGCGTGCATTTTTTCACACCATACAGCGGTGCACACTCCTCACACAGTACCGTGTAACGGCTGTTATCACAGCCACAGTGAAGCTATCTGTGTGTCACTCTGTAAGGATAAGTCGAGGAAATGTTCCCTTCTTACAGACCTGCACCTTCTAGTTTTGTCTAGCTTTCAAACAGTTAAATATATTTGCTGTTTGATCACATTCAAAACTATAGAGAGACAGCGTGTGTCAGTCCGTATACTTAAAAACACGGAGCTTGACAATTTTACGTACACCGGACAGCCATGTACGTGCATGCTCTTCTCTCAGTACCATGTAATGGCTGTTATCATGGCCACAGTGAAGCTATCTGTGTGTCGCTCTGTAAGGATAAGTCGAGGACATGTTCCGTTCTTACAGACCTGCACCTTCTAGTTTTGTCTAGTTTTCAAACAGTTAAATATATTTGCTGTTTGATCACATTCAAAACTATAGAGAGACAGCGTGTGTCAGTCCATACACTTAAAAAACACGGAGCTTGACAATTTTACATACACCGGACAGCCGTGTACGTGCAGGCTCCTCTCTCTGTACCGTGTAACGGCTGTTATCACGGCCACAGTGAAGCTATCTGTGTGTCGCTCTGTAAGGATAAGTCGAGGACATGTTCCGTTCTTACAGACCTGCACCTTCTAGTTTTGTCTAGTTTTCAAACAGTTAAGTATATTTGCTGTTTGATCACATTCAAAACTATAGAGAGACAGCGTGTGTCAGTCCGTATACTTAAAAAACACGGAGCTTGACAATTTTACGTACACCGGACAGCCGTGTATGTGCACGCTCCTCTCTCTGTACCGTGTAACGGCTGTTATCACGGCCACAGTGAAGCTATCTGTGTGTCGCTCTGTAAGGATAAGTCGAGGACTTGTTCCGTTCTTACAGACCTACACTCTAGGGAGATTCCTATTCTGCCCAATTCTATATACACCTTGTAGTTTGTCATACACTAGCCAATTTCTGCCTGTGACATAGCGCTGTGATATTCACTGGGCCTCACACAATCCAAAAGTGTCCAGTGTCCACAAGTGTGTGCTGAAGTTCAAAATCTTCATTATCCTCTAGTCACATTTTTCACACCTGCGACATCAAGCCTGTGACATAGCGCTGTGATATTCAGTGGGCCTCACACAATCCAAAAGTGTCCAGTGTCCACAAGTGTGTGCAGAAATTCAAAATCTCCGTTATCCTCTAGTGACATTTTTCACACCTGCGACATCGAGCCTGTGACATAGCGCTGTGATATTCAGTGGGCCTCACACAATCCAAAAGTGTCCAGTGTCCACAAGTGTGTGCAGAAATTCAAAATCTCCGTTATCCTCCAGTGACATTTTTCACACCTGCGACATCGAGCCTGTGACATAGCACTGTGATATTCAGTGGGCCTCACACAATCCAAAAGTGTCCAGTGTCCACAAGTGTGTGCAGAAATTCAAAATCTCTGTTATCCTCTCGTGACATTTTTCACACCTGCGACATCGAGCCTGTGACATAGCGCTGTGATATTCAGTGGGCCTCACACAATCCAAAAGTGTCCAGTGTCCACAAGTGTGTGCAGAAGTTCAAAATCTCTGTTATCCTCTCGTGACATTTTTCACACCTGCGACATCGAGCCTGTGACATAGCGCTGTGATATTCAGTGGGCCTCACACAATCCAAAAGTGTCCAGTGTCCACAAGTGTGTGCAGAAATTCAAAATCTCTGTTATCCTCTAGTGACATTTTTCACACCTGCGACATCGAGCCTGTGACATAGCGCTGTGATATTCAGCGGGCCTCACACAATCCAAAAGTGTCCAGTGTCCACAAGTGTGTGCAGAAATTCAAAATCTCCGTTATCCTCTAGTGACATTTTTCACACCTGCGACATCGAGCCTGTGACATAGCACTGTGATATTCAGTGGGCCTCACACAATCCAAAAGTGTCCAGTGTCCACAAGTGTGTGCAGAAATTCAAAATCTCCGTTATCCTCTAGTGACATTTTTCACACCTGCGACATCGAGCCTGTGACATAGCGCTGTGATATTCAGTGGGCCTCACACAATCCAAAAGTGTCCAGTGTCCACAAGTGTGTGCAGAAATTCAAAATCTCTGTCATCCTCTAGTAACATTTTTCACACCTGCGACATCGAGCCTGTGACATAGCGCTGTGATATTCAGTGGGCCTCACACAATCCAAAAGTGTCCAGTGTCCACAAGTGTGTGCAGAAATTCAAAATCTCCGTTATCCTCTAGTGACATTTTTCACACCTGCGACATCGAGCCTGTGACATAGCGCTGTGATATTCAGTGGGCCTCACACAATCCAAAAGTGTCCAGTGTCCACAAGTGTGTGCAGAAATTCAAAATCTCTGTTATCCTCTAGTGACATATTTCACACCTGCGACATCGAGCCTGTGACATAGCGCTGTGATATTCAGTGGGCCTCACACAATCCAAAAGTGTCCAGTGTCCACAAGTGTGTGCAGAAATTCAAAATCTCCCCTGTCCTATTGACACCTTGTACCTTGTTTTACATTACTATATAGTTTGTTGGATTTTGTCTACATTTCTACAAAAAATGAGGAAGGCTGGTGGAAGAGGCCGTGGAATTGGGCGGGGGTTGGCAGCTGGTAATGATGGTGTTGGTGGTGGATCTGATGGTAGTGGCAAAAGCAAAATAGGACCGAATGCAGGAGGTGTTGAGCCTGCGTCATCGTCTGGCTCAACAAGGCCTCGAAGGCTTAGTTTTCTAGGAGTTGGCAAACCGCATTTAAAGCCAGAGCTTCAGGAAAACGTTTTGTCTTACATTGCTGACTCAGCCTCCAGCTCTATCGCCTCCTCTTCTGAAGTTGTAAAAAATAAAAGCACTGAGTCGTCATTGGAGGCTCATGTTCATGAACCACACCTTTCCTTGTGTCCTTCACCTCAACCAAGATTGAAGGATGACGCAGGCCATACTAATGATTACTCCATGGAGCTGTTTTCACATACCATGCCTGGATTATCAAGTGAAATGGTGAATTACCCAGGCCACGATGAATCTGACATGGAGTGCACTGATGCACAGCCGCTGATAGATGATTCTGCTGGTACATTCACTCAGAGCACTACATTGTCCTCGCAGTGTACAGAGCCAGATTCTGACTTTGATGAGACTCAGGTGCCCCTTCCCGCACACTATACCACCATACACGGTGACACAGAGGAAGGTGCACATGACATTGAAGAGGAGTGATGGATGACCCAGTTGTTGACCCAGATTGGCATCCATTGGGGAAGAGGAGCATCCACAGCAGACATCGACATCGCAACAGCTGTTATCTGGCAGGCCCGGAGCACTCCAAAGACAGGTTCCAAAAATCAAAAGAGTTGCTGGACAGCTTGTCCAGAGGGTCAAAATATCACAGCGTGCTATGCCGCAAAATGTCTGCCAAAGTAGGAAGAGTGCAGTGTGGCACTTTTTTGAACAAAATCCTCATGATCAGGCCAAGGTTATCTGTAAGAAGTGCGCAAAGACCTTTAGCCGAGGGAAAAATCTGAAAAATTTGAATACCAGTTGCATGCTTAGACATTTAACCAGCATGCACTTGCAAGCGTGGACACAACACCAAACCTCAAGTACCACATGTGCAACTGATCACAAAGAAGGTAGTCAGCAATGCTACATTGTTTCCCCCACTGTAAGTCCACCGGTTAGCACAGCAGCAAATGTTGAGGTGTCGTTGCAAGGCCACAGCAGTCAGGGAATCCCACTGTTATATCAACAAAAGACTGAATCTAGGCCATCAGAAAGAACACCAACTCCATCACCATCATCAACCCTCTCTCAGTCCGCCCTGTCCACCGCTACTTCCACCATATGCAGCTCTCAAGTCCAGCTCACCCTCCCAGACACTATGAGTAGGTCAAGAAAGTACTCAGTCTCTCATCCGCGTACACTGGGTTTGAACGCCCACATTGCCAAACTAATCTCGTTAGAGATGATGCCCTATCGGTTGGTGAAAAGCGCAGCTTTCCGCGAACTCATGGCCTATGCAGTACCACGCTATGACCTACCCAGTCGCCACTTCTCTCGCAAAGCCATCCCAGCCCTCCACCATCATGTGAAAGACCGCATTGTCCATGCTCTCAAGCAGTCAGTGAGTGGAAAGGTGCACCTCACAACTGATGCATGGTCCAGTCGGCATGGCCAGGGCCGTTACGTGTCCATCACTGTGCACTGGGTTAATGTGGTGGATGCAGGGTCCACAGGGGACAGCGGTGGTGGGACAGTGCTCCCTAGCCCACGGTATAGGAAACAGTTGGCTGTAGGCATTCGACCCTCCTCCTCCAGAAGTGAAAGCTCGTCCACAGAGCGCAGTCGTACGAGCACTCCATCTGCAGCTGCCACTGTTGCACACGAGGTGTCCCCTTATCGAGCAGCTAGTGGAAAGCGTCAGCAGGCTGTGTTGCAGATGATGTGTTTGGGCGACAGACACACTGCCGAGGTGCTGGCCGAGTACTTTCAGCGACAAACTGAGTCATGGCAGGGTAGTGTACATCTTGAGGCAGGCAAGGTAGTTAGTGATAGCGGCCGTAATTTTGTGGCAGCCATAGCCCTTTCAAAACTCAGCCACATACCTTGCTTGGCTCACACCTTGAACCTGGTGGTGCAGTGCTTCCTCAATAATTATCCGGAGTTAACAGCCCTGCTCCAGAAGGTGCGAAGACTGTGCGCGCACATCCGCCGGTCGCCTGTACACTCCATTCGTATGCATTCTTATTGCTCCACCTTCCCAACCACCGCCTCATTATCAACATTGCAACAAGGTGGAACTCCACCCTGCACATGGTTGAGTGGCTGTGCGAGCAGAGGCAGGCCATAATGCATTTGTAGGAGGATACACGGCCAGGCACTTTGAGAGCAGATATGGAGTTGACAGGTGTTCAACGGTCGAAGCTGAAAGACCTCTGTAAAGTCCTTCAGTGTTTGGAGGAATGCACACGGCTGGTAAGCGCAGACGACGCCATCCTAAGCATGAGCATCCCACTTATGCGTCTGCTCATGCAAACTTTGACGCACCTTAAGGAGCAGGCGTTTGCAGCCAATGTTGAAGAGGAGGAAGAGGTGGAGGGAATCCTTGATGACATTCAGCCATTGTCTGCTCAGGGACCTCTCCTGGACGAGGTGGAGGAAGAAGAGGAGGAGGAGGATGATGGGGATGATTACTTAGGGGAGGAGGATGCATCTCGTGGGGCAAGTGAAAATGTTGGCGTGACAAGGTCTGGTACAGGGTTTGTGCGTGACTGGAGGGATGTGGATTTGCCAGAAAGTGCTCCTCCACCCAGCACTCGCAGTGCATCATTGACACCGGGAACATTGGCCTACATGTCAGATTATGCCTTGCAGATCCTAAAAAGGGACCCACGCATTGTCAAAATGATGAACGATGACGACTACTGGTTGGCCAGCATCCTGGATCCACGCTATAAAGGCAAATTACAAAACATCATGCCACAGGAGAACCTTGACCTAATATTGGCTACTAAACAAGCAACTCTGGTTAACCGGTTGGTTGAGGCATTCCCAGCACACAGCAGCGGTGATGGTTCTCACACGAGCCGTACGGGCCGGGGGCAGCTTGGCAGAGGTGTTCGTGGTGCACACAGCAGAAGTGGCGTTGGAGACAGGCGTTTCATGACAATGTTGTGGACTGATTTTTCACGGACCGCTCATACAACTGGTAATACTGCATCGATGGAAAGTGACAGGAGACAGCAGTTGTCAACTATGGTTAACAACTACTTTTCCTCCCACATCGATGTTCTCCCACACAGGTCATTCCCCTTTGACTATTGGGCCGCTAAACTGGACACCTGGCCTGAATTGGCACAATATGCCTTACAGGAGCTCGCTTGCCCAGCTGCAAGTGTGCTATCGGAAAGAATCTTCAGTGCAGCTGGATCAATCCTGACAGAAAAAAGGACCCGCTGTCAACCCAAAATGTGGATGATCTAACCTTCATTAAAATGAACCATGCATGGGTTTCCAAGGATTTTGTCCCACCTTCCCTTGATGACACATAGGTTGCCAGAAAAATGGCTTGCTTTGGTCCTCCTCCTATTCTGCGAACTTGACCTATTTCGCCTTTTGCAGCAGCTGAATGACCCACATCTACATATGCCACTTTGTAAACCTCCCTAAGTGGGCGGCCTCCCCCATGGCCGGGGTCACCACCTAGCGCACAAAACCGTGCGAGTGCCGTTGCCCTGGACAGGTGGGTAGGCCGACTCTTGGGCGCGGGCACTGGCATAGGGTCCCTCATAGTGCAATCAAGTGTCTCTGACAGTGGTGGTGCACACCCGCCGTCAGACACACCGCCGTACTATGAGGGGCCCAGTGCCAGTACCGATTCCCACGAGTGTGCCCCCCTTGCTTGGGCAGGGCCCCAGCATTTGCAATGTTTACCTCTCCCTGCTCCTCCACTGTGTAGTCTGGGCTGTCAAATCCTTCACTGGGACTGCCACTACAAATTGATGGTTAAGATGTAGCTATGCCTTGTCCTGCTGGCCGGGCTCTAGCTCCAGATGATCAGTGGCTTCCATTTCTTATGGACGTCGACTCACAATTACATGCAGTGGTGGTTTATCATCAGCTTTCACAGTTTTCCTACTCACAAACGTGTGACATTCCGGCGCACATTTCAAAATGTGCCCTCTCATGCCAATCAAATAGAATCGCCTACGGCCTGTGGCTTCTGCCTTTTGCACTCCAAAGTTACGTGACAGATCATGATAGCCAGTGAGCACCATGTTTACATCGCTCCCTGTGATAAAAATTGGATTGAGATGAGTAACAGTGATGGAATCAACGGAAGTGCGATACAGCAAGACTTTATTCACAAAAAAATGTTTTCACTGTCTCAACACACAAATTAATTGAGGGTCAGCATCGCCTATAAGAATTGTGACGGAAGTTTTTCCCGTGAATAATAATTCCTAGATTTCTGCAATCAATAGCCTTTATGTCACTAATTGTATGCATCTCATTTCCTATTGCGGAGAGGCTGGACTGTATTACTGAGACAGAAATATATATGAAGATTTAAAAATAACACCAAAAGTATATAGTTGTGTACGCCTCAAATGCATTTCCTTTTTTCCACTTTTTAGATTGCTGTGTAATCCATACTGAGAACACGGAGATTTTACATGTTTAAACTATGCTATATATACCTGCTATCCAGTCATAAAGTACCCTTTCTCAACTTTGTACAATCTGGTCAAATCCATACTGGGCCTAAGAACATCTGAGTCTGCCTCCTGATCTATAGACATATATTTTTAATGTGTAAACTAGGCTACATATATACGTGTTATCCGGTGAAACTGTACCCTTTATCAACTTTCTACAATGTTGTTGAATCCATACTGGGCCTGAGAACGGCTGCCGAGCTGTTAAGCAAGCTACAGAACCTGTGGTTTGGACACGTAATTTTTTCAGGAATGATGGTTAGGCCTAACTCCGGAATTGCAGTTGACCTGAACTCACTGGGAAATCATCGTTCGTGGGGAATAATCTGAATCCCAGATCCCCATCACTAACGGAGTTCAGCAGGTTATCTTCACCTGTAAGCGACAAAAGCTGGTCCTTTCAGTGTAGCATGAATGCAGCCCCGGACATGTACTGGAATGCTAGACCTGTTATTGCTCGATCTCACGTGCCACAGCCTCGCGTATCCCTCTAGTAAGCTTGACGCGTACTGCGGGGCCATGCCGGAGTCTCGGTCGTTAACGGAATAAAGCTGAGAAATCGCTAGCACAACTACAAACGGACATACCACACCACACACAGAATCGACAAAGCTTGCAATCTATCCATCTTTTCTGTAGCTTGTAAGGTTGTGGTTTCCCGGGTGCAGTCCAATTAAGCCACAGGCTCCACTCCTGGTGGTGCCCTTTTGGACATTCCTTTAAGGTTCAGCTTTGCAATCATACTGCCCCCGGAAACCAAAAACTTTGCCTTCAGGGACGCTGTTTGGAGGTTCGTGGGAATAGTGCAGTCGGCATATGGGTCGCCCTCCAGGGCTGTGGGGTACTCGGTACCGGGCCGGTGTCAGTGGGATGTGTCACTGCAGCGGTGACCCGGACAGTGGCCCTGGGCGCCCATGTAAGTGGCGTGGTATAATGGTAAAGAGTTTATATAGATAGTTTGACGCCACCTGTGGTGTTCGGCAACATAGATGTTAGGCCGACGCTGCATGCAGATCCTCTGGGACTGATGGTGTTGTGCAGCAAAGATTGTGAAGCTCCCCACAGGTGGAGCTGGAGTCCCTGGGAAGTGTAGATGTAGTGATGGGGGAAAGGCACAGGTGGTGTAGGTGCTGGTACCCAGATGTAGCGGTGCTGGAATAACTGTAGGACACCAGAGTGTGCAGTTCCAAAGCTTTACTCACAGTCTGCAGGTTACACAGATACCTGCATCCGTGCTGTGTCCTCCGGGTCAGGACCTCTGCCAACCTCCGGGACCAGAATGGAAAGCTCCCTTCCAACACTCCGCCAACATGTACCTTCCTGAACGTCTCCTTTCTAGCCCTTGTGGGGGAAGCACTCACAGGACCGTGGTTCACTGAAACGCCTCCTGTCTAACAGATGTTAATCAGACTTTACTTGTATGGCAGACAGCTGTAGCCTTTTCCTTCTGCCTCGCACACGTCGATGCTGGGGCCTCTGAGCCTTAGTTGGGTACAGAGCATTTAAAGCTGCTACTTCCCCCGGTTTCTGCTGCAGGAACGTCAGTGTCCCTACAAACTCGGAGACCGGAATCCGGACCATGCGATCCAGCTTGGAGTAAGCCTTAACTCTGCTCATCCTCCAGCTCCCCTTCTCACGTCCACACACTTCCCCTTCCCTGCACAGAGTGCCCTAACTTACCTCCTCCCGACCACAGAGAGCAGCTCCTCAGCAGTCAGGTTCAGAGGTCTCCCTGCTGGCCTGGAGTGGGAAATGTGTTGTGTGTTGGTTTCACAGCTAGAGAGATCCTTCGTTGCTCCCAAGCTTGACAACACACTCCCTAGGAGGAAGGCAATGCCACAATGGCGACCGTACTCTTGGGGACGCCACAAGTGCACTGAGGCCCAGCCACTGCTGGATTATGCTGCTGGTACATTGACCCAGACCACTACATTCCCCTCGCACTCTACACAGCCAGAATCTGACCCAGAGGAAACTCAGGTTCCTCTTCCCGCATACTATACCACCTTACACGGTGACAAAGAGGAAGGTGCAGATGAAAGTGCAGGTTCCTTGAGCAGGTGGGGGGCATACTCATGGGCGATGGCACTGGCACAGGGCACCGCATAGTACGCAAAAGTGTCTCTGCCGGTGGGAGGGCCTAAACAGCCAAGTGCAGTGAGATGGAAGATGGGGACGACAAGGAGTTCAGAGTAGTGCAGGGATTCCCTAGCAAGGAGACTTATGTAATTGTTTTCAATGTTGGGACAGCAATTTTTGGGGAGCACTATACTCTGGTGAATGATATATGGGGCCCACCATACACTAGAGCATTCCAAAGGTGGACATCAGACACTGGAACAGCATTTACAGGGCCCATTATACACTAGAGCAGTAGAAATGGGGCCCATTATATATGGAGCATTATTTGGGCCCATAAGACAGTGGAGCTTCATCCATTGGGACCAACATATACTGTAGCATTATGTGGAGCTCATCATATACGGTTTGAAACATTATATGGGAATAATGATTCCATATGGAGAAATATATGGGCCTCATTACTCTGTATAGCGCACTAAGCGCTGGCCATAATACTGTATGGAGTTATATACTGTCCGTTTTTAAAGGTATTGGAGAATTTAAAATGGATATCAGTCATGAGATGTAAGAAGTGAAGTATTTTTCATTGTACTATACTGCTATTTCTCTGCCGTATCGGAGCATCATGAGTTGTGGTATGTGTTAAAGGGGCGCTCTTTGGCCCTGGGCCCACGAAAACCTGGAGCCAGCCCTCCCCCCCCACAACTGTAGCCAAATAACCCTAATTTTTCAGTGCGTAACTAGTATTATGAAGTTAATTAAGGTTGACAAGCTTAAGTAACAAGAATTTATGCTTTTGGCATTCAAATGGGCACTGTTGGTGTGTTTCCTGTCCTCCTCTCACTGCCGACTTTAATTCTCCATTGACTTACATTGGGTTTCGTGTTTCGGGACGACCCCGACTTTTCCCTATAGTCGGCCGATTTTGCTCAACCCGACTTCTGGAAAAGTCGGGTTTCATGAAACGAAACTCGACCATAAAAAAACAAAAGTCGCTCAACACTAATAAAGGGCCATATCTAGATACCACCATTCACAATACTTAAAAACAACCTTTCACCAGTTTAGCATGTTAAACTGACCACATCATATATTGGTGGTTGCAGAACTGAGTAAAACATAGCTTGTATTTATTTTGTTCTTATCTTTGTTGCAAAGATATTAGCTTGTAAAGTTTAGATTCTGATATTTCCTTCAAACAAGGGGACATTAGCAGAGATTCTTCTATGGGGGCATATACTTTTTCCCCTGCATGACATTGCCTGATCATAAGCAGGAGGTGTCGAAAAAGATAACATCCCCAGAGAATCATAGAGCTGGTGTTCTTTTGTAAGACATGTAATGACAAACAGCCTTGCTCTCCTCCATGAACTCATGGCTAGCATCTACTGTGAAGAGAAGAGCTGTGTGTCATTATAAACACTTCTGCGTTTTTACTAACACCTCTTGTAGTTTTCATCTCATTGGAGTCAGTGTTGGGGAATGGGGAATAGAGCTGGCCTGTGTATCATTACAAACATCTCTTGCAGCTTTCATCTCACTGCAAGTCATATGGAGGAGGGAGAGTAGCGCAGAGATGACAGTGTTCCGAAATGAAAGCTGCAGGAAGTGTACTCTACATAGTTGGTGCCGATATTACAGAGGAGATCAGGGCTGTGTCATTCCATGTCTCACAGAGAAAAAGATGAGTGTAGGCTTCTCTCGGGCATATTCTTTTTCTTCTCTGTGTTGCTGCCTACAGGGGAACTGAAAATGCTAACTACCCCTAGAGATGAATTTCTGATATCGCCCTCTTGATTGAGGGGGAAAATTAGAATCTAAACTTCACAAACTAATATTGACTACAATAAGGGAATGCGTGCATGTTGCAGATCTGCGTGGATTGTGTCTCTCTTGGCAGAAAACGTTGAAATTCCGCGCGTTTTTGATGCGGATTTTTCATGCGGATTTGTATGCGTTTTTGCAAGCTAAATAAACATATATAATTTAACAAAAAAAAAGAATTGTGATGTCGTTTCCTTGTCCAACCTCTTCTTTTTCATTCTCCATTGAAGACCATAATATCTTTACATACCATGTTCAAATATCTTGTTTACACACACAAAACAAATATAAGTGAATGTATATTATATATATATGTGTGCGTGTCAGCCAGATACCATGTTCAAATACCATGTTTACACGTTTACACACACAAATCAATTATAAGTGAATATTTTATGTGTGTATATATATATGTGTGTGTGTGTGTGTGTCAGCCAGATACCATCATTAATAAAATGGTACATAAAGAGTTAAATAAAAGACACACACAAACACACAACATTTGCGTGAAATGCAATATCTTTCTTTTTCAAAAAAAAGTTAAAAAAATTTTGTGGGCTCCCACGTCCTTTTCATAACCAGCAGAGGGAAAGCCGATGGCTGAGGGCTGATGTTAATATTCTAGGAAGGAGCCAATAGCCATAAAGGTTCCCAGGCTATTAATATCAGCTCACAGATGTTTGCTTAGCCTTTACTGGTAATTCCTATGTGTCCAATAAAGAATCCATAGTCATTAGACACTTCACATAAAATATTACAACACTGTCTAAAGCAGTTGGTAACTGCCAGACCAGAAGAAACTCCAACAAGAATAATATGATTATATGTATCTGTAACAAAAAATTAAAATATATTAATAAAAAGGATAAAAAGACAGGGCAAGAAAACCTCAAAAAAAGGGGGGGGAGACGCATAATATAATAGCATAAATTAATGAAGTAGGGACCAAAACGGAGTATACTAAAACTGATAGCAACACCACTAGGAATAGTATCCAAATGCACAGAACTGAATATTATACCCAAGCATAAAGAAATACAATGTACTTGTACAAAGTATTACTAATGAGGATACTAGAAGTGATATCTAAATATACAACAGTTGAACTTTTATACCAAATGCATAAAAAACTGCAATGTGCCGGTGTAAAGTGCTATTAGTGGAGGTATTAGAAGTAATACAATGAGATAAATAAATAGATAAAATCAAGACTGAAAAAACTCCTTAAAGGGTTCAGGGGTAGAGTTTATATGAATATATTAGTCAAGCATATGCATTCATGGTAATAAAACCCCAGTATAGAGCCCCACTGCCAGGAAATTCAGACCTTACCCTGTTAACTTTATTCCAGGATTAATTATAAGTGTGTTCATGAATATGGTGCCACTACCTGAGTAAAAGAAGATATGAAGATCGGTACAGTTGTATTATGCTAAATAAAGGGTAGATGCTGACAGGTCCAGAGATAATCTGTGCCTCCCCCACGCCCATGCGTTATTAAATGGACTATGTCAGAAAGGTAATATGTTGATTTATTGTTTTATTTTTGTTGCAGGAGATCAAGGGCGTCGGGGATTAGGTGTTTGGTGAGCATGAATGTTTTTTTTTTTGTTTTACAATTGAATACAGTCATGGGCTCATGTTGTCATTGTTATATGTGACAGCAGACATAGCCAAGTGGGAGTAGTACAGTAGTCCCATCAGACGACACCTGGCTACACACAGACACCCGCAGACAGACACACACAGACACGCACATATTCTCCGCTCACACACTCTTCCTCTTTCTTTTCTATGTTTTTGGCATGCAAATCCGCAGACTTTTTACACCTGCGGTTTGGCTGCGGATTTGACTGACTCAATGTAAGTCAATGGATTCAGAAACGCTGCAGATCCGCAAAAAGAATTGACAAATGGAAAATAAAACGTTGAGAATCAGGACAGAATTTTCCACATCATGTGCACACCAATTCTGGATTCCCTTTGATTAACATTGCTTGAGCACTCCTTTGCAGATTTGGTGCATTTCCGCATGGAAAAAACGCTGCGGATCTGCAACAAATCCGCAATGTGTGCACATAGCTTAAAAGCCGAAACTACAGAGCTACATTAAATTAGACATACAGAGGCATGAAAAAGTTTGGGTACCCTTGGTCAAAATTACTGTTATTGTCAACAGGTAAGCAAGTTGAAGATGAAATGATCTCTAAAAGGCCTAAAGTTAGATGACACATTTCCTTTGATTTTAGGGGGAAAAATATATATATTTTCATCTTTATCATTTGAAATATTACAAAAATAAAAATGGGCAGAAGCAAAGGTTTAGGCACCCTGAATGGTTAGTATCTGGTAGTACACCCTTTTTAAAGTATCACAGCTTGTAAACACTTTTTGCAGCCAGCCAAGAGTCTTTCAGTTTCTGCTTGAGAGATTTTCATCCATTCTTTCTAGGAAAATTCGTACAGTTCTGTGAGATTCCTGGGTGATCTTGCATCTTCTGCTGTTTTGAGGTCTAACCACAGATTTTCAATGATGTTTAGATCAGGGGACTGTGAGGGCCATTGTAAAGCCTTCAGCTTGCACCTTTTGATGTCATCTATTGTGGATTTTGACGTATGTTCAAGATCAATATCCATTTGTAGAAGCCATCCTCTTTTCAACTTCACCTTTTTTACAGATGGTGTTATGTTTGCATCAAGAATTTTGTTTCCCGTGCCATTGGATGCAATATAACCCCAAAGCATGATTGATCCAACTACATGTTTAAAGGGGGTTGTCTGGTGCAAACCAATAAGTCTGCAGTCACTATGAGTGATTACAGACTTATGAATCCACCCAGCGCACACACTGGGCACTGCGGGGATTCACTGGTTTCAGACCCAGGTATGGAGGGTATGTATGCATACACTTGTATTGAATGAAGGCTGCACCCCATCTAATGATGCGGCCATCTAGAGGGCATGGCCGACCAGAGGGCACGGTCTCGTTCTATACAAATGTATGGAGCTAGGCCACGCTCACTGGCTGGGGGAATGTATAACATAACAAATACATACACTTCATTCCTGAGTCTGAAGCCGGTGAATCCCAGCAGTGCACAGTGTGTGCACTGTAGGAATTCATATGTTCCCAGGAGTCCTCTTCTCTTTTATGGGGGCTCATACACCTCAGGGTAAGCGATGACCGCCCCCGCATAGTAGCCGCGGGGGCAGTACTCCTTGTAGTAGGAGACCAGGTTTCCCTCCGGCAGAGCCCGCCCGTGCTTGATGGAAGCCACGTTGAGGTATATTTTGTGGCCGGTTGCGGCGTCCCGGATAAATCCATAGCCCTTTACGGTGTTGGTATGCACGAGCCGCCCGAATTACCGGGGGGTAGACATGGCTGCTTCCCCCTTCTCATGCAGCAGCGCCCAAGCTGAGATGGGTAGGCCGCCACTGGGGTGTAGAGCGCGGCAGAGGGGTCACGGACGGGAACGATAGTTGGCCCTGTCAGGGTCACGGGTCATCCAGTGCTGAGGTCGCTGGCGGGCAGGAGGCCGAGCGGGGAGGTCGAGGGCCGATGTCGGGGCCCCGGGGCCTGGCTCGTGCACGAGGCGTGGGGGCGGGAACCGCCTGCGGTGCCGCCGGCTGGGCCGGGGGAACGCTTACCTTCCCCGGCGCCGCGGCTCCCGGCAGGTCATCCCGCAGCTCCTCCAGCAGCCGATGGTCTACACTCGGCCATCCGGCAGGGCCAGCCTCCAGGCCCGATGGTTCCACGGGGAGACTCCGTGGTGGTTCTTCCAGCGGCCGTTTCAGCATGTTCTGGGGTCGCTCTTCTTCCTTGATAGGCGTCCGGGTTACGACAGTGGCTCCCAGGGGCAGCTCTCCCGACGGGACTCAATCTCCTTACGCCACCTCCATTCCAGGCGCCCAAGGCCACGGCAGTAGCAGCGTCACATCTCGTCCGATGTCCAGAAGCTCAATGGCGCCAAGCAGCCGCACCCAGCCTCTCCACCTGAGCCACTACCGCTCTTGGGTGGGGCGTTGGTCGGCCTCTCCACCCATCTTCCAGGGTCCAGCATGAGGGGGCGGCTGTCTCCAGATGTACACCGCTCCCCCCAGGGGTGGGTTCGACATAGTCCCGGATTGTCCCATGTAGCTGCACACTCCTGTGATTCTTTCTGGCGCTGGTATGCCACAGCCATTCTGTCAAGTCCTTTTCTGCTCCAGATCTGCCTGATGAAAACCAACAATCCTGGTCACAGTCCAATTTTGGGGAAATCTTCAACCCATTCAGCTTGGGTCCTTTGGGTCTTCGCTGCAGGCTTACCGCTGAAGATGGTGTATTGGCGGTGATGATCCTGCCGACTACGCCAAATGTAGGTAGGTGAGCCGACTGGGGGTGGTCCTCTTTCCGCCGTAAACAGACTGAGACAGAGACTGATGTGCGTCCAACAGGTCCTCTTTATTGGCCGTCCCTTTGACGACCGCAGCACTACACAGCAGCTGCACAACAAACTCCGCACACAGGCCAGGGTACCTTTCACTTGTTTTCTTTTCCTGTTTGATGTCCCTCGCAGCTCTTTCACTGTGGCTGCCCTAGGCCTACCACCACAGTGCTTCACCCGTCCGAGTCCATCTGTTTGTAGTACCCCAGGCTGTCTCCGTTTGTGGTACCCCAGACTTTCTCTGTTCTGGGGCTCCTCCTGTCAGGGCCACCCCCTGACTGTTTTCCTCCTCAGTCCCTGCTGGAGCTTGTTCTCTGTCCGTCTCCTCCTTCCATCTCTTCTTCCTCTAAGCTCCTCTCCCTGGACTGACTGGAACTCTCTGCAACTATTTATTCCCCTCCCCGGGAATTCCCCCTCTAGAGCTCCTGTAACCTTGCCCCCCATGACTGTGCAGTTTCGTAGCCTTAAGCTGCTGTTAAGCCCTGTCCTCACTGCTCCCTGCTCCCATCTTGTGGCCAAATTGCAGTACTACACCTTCTTCTGTTTCTGCTGTCCTTGGTCTCCCCCTAGTGGCAAAACCCAGTACTACACCATCCTTCTCCTCTGTCTAGCTGTCTCCCACCTTCATATACAGCAGTCCATGTCCAACACATTGTACATTAACCCTCCTGCTGCAGACAGGTCCATAGGTCGGTCCACTTCCCCTACAATAGAAAAAATAAATATTTACATATCAATCACATAATTAAAATCAATTACAAAGGAGGGTCATACCATAACCAGGACTGATAGTTAATAGTCAGACTTTGTATTAGTTTCTATATCACAGGCTCAAAATAATTACTACAAGACATACATTAACTATCCAAATAATCAAGAAATAAGGTCCCTCCCTAGTCATCATGAACAGCATAGAGAACTCAGAAATAGAAAAGTGAATTAGTACTCCGAACCAGTATGTGCCCGACATGCGTTTCGCCATCGCTTCTTCATAGAGCAGGATGCACTTTATGATGCACTGAGCACTATATATTATATAAAACCCAAGTGAAGGAAAACATTAAATAAATAACAATGTGAACCATGTCATGACTTCAAAAAATCCGACTAGAAAGAAATCCTGATATTTTGTGGACAGTTGGCCCTAGCAAATAAGTGTGTACACTGATAGAAGTGAAATCATAGCAAATGTGCCTTCACTTGGTGGGATCTCATCTTCACTGATTTGAGGCACCCTTGGGTCACTGAAGCAAGGGCCTATCTGTAATCAAGTTTTTTGGATCTTAAGGCCCCGTCACACATAGCTATCTCGCTAGCGAGATCGCTGCTGAGTCACAAGTTTTGTGACACAACAGCGATCTCACCAGCGAGATCGCTGTGTGTGACAGCGATCAGCGACCGGCCCCCCTGCCGGTATCGCTGATCGCTGCAAGAAACCTCTGGACATTTCTTTCGTCGCTGATCTCCCGCTGGCCAGCACGCATCGCTGCGTGTGACAGGCGGGAGACCAGCGATCAGCTGGTAACTAACGTACACATCGGGTATCCAAGGGACGTGCGTCCCTTAGATACCCGATGTGTACATTAGTTACCAGCTCCCTGCATCAGCGCGCTGGTAACTAACGAACACAGTGACACTGCGCGCTCGGCGCCGCTGTGCTGATCGCTGGTGAAGCTGTTTGTGTGACAGCTCACCAGCGATCACATAGCGACTTACCAGCGATCCTGACACGTTGATATCGTTGTCGGGATCGCTGGTAAGTCGCTATGTGTGACTCCAGCTTTACACTGTGTTCCAAATTATTATGCAAATGATATTTTTCTCTGATTTTCCTAAATAGTCGGTACAAATGACAGTCAGTCTAATAAAACTCATCACCGGTTAGAGTATACATCAAATTTTATTGAAGAAACCTCCCAATAATAACAGTATAATCTCCAAAATGAATAAAAACTCAAATTGCACTGTTCCAAATTATTAGGCACAGTAGAATTTCTATACATTTGAAATGTTTTAAAGAACTGAAAATGCTCATTTGTGGAATTTGCAGCATTAGGAGGTCACATTCACTGAACAAAAAGGATATTTTGGAGTTAAATAGCTTAACAGGCCAAGTTACATGTTAACATAGGAACCCTTCTTTGATATCACCTTCACAATTCTTGCATCCATTGAAATTGTGAGATTTTGGAGAGTTTCTGCTTGTATTTCTTTGCATGAAGTCAGAATAGCCTCCCAGAGCTACTGTTTTGATGTGAACTGCCTCCCTCATAGATCTTTCGCTTGATGATACTCCAAAGGTTCTCTATAGGGTTGAGGTCAGGGGAAGATGGTGGCCACACCATGAGTTTATCTCCTTTTATGCCCATAGCAGTCAATGACTCGGAGGTATTCTTTGCAGCATGAGATGGTGCATTGTCATGCATGAAGAGGATTTTGCTCCTGAAGGCACGTTTCTGCTTTTTATACCATGGAAGACAGCTGTCAGTCAGAAACTCGATATACTTTGCAGAGGTCATTTTCACACCTTCAGGAACCTTAAAGAGCCCTACCAGCTGTTTCCCCATGATTCCGGCCCAAAACATGACTCCTCCACCTCCTTGCTGACGTCGCAGCCTTGTTGGGACATAGTGGCCATCCACCAACCATCCACTACTCCATCCATCTGGATCATCCAGGGTTGCTCGACACTCATCAGTAAACAAGACTGTTTGAAAATTAGTCTTCATGTATGTCTGGGCCCACTGCAACCGTTTCTGCTTGTGAGCACTGTTTAGGGGTGGCCGAATAGTAGTTTTATGCACCACAGCAAGCCTTTGAAGGATCCTACACCTTGAGGTTCGAGGGACTCCAGAGGCACCAGCAGCTTTAAATATCTGTTTGCTGGCTTGTAATGGCTTTTTAGCAGTCACTCTCTTAATCCGATGAACTTGCCTGGCAGAAACCTTCCTCATTCTGCCTTTATCAGAACAAACATGTCTGTGCTCAGAATCAACCACAAATCTCTTAACAGTACAATGATCACGTTTAAGTTTTTGGGAAATATCTAATGTTTTCATCTCTTGACCAAGGCATTGCATTATTTGATGCTTTTCAGCAGCAGAGAGATCCTTTTTATTTCCTAAATTCCTTGAAACCTGTGCCCTGCTTAATAATGTGGAACATTATTCTTAAGTAGTTTTCCTTTAATTGAGCTCACCTGGTAAACTAATTATCACAGGCATTTGAGATTGATTTCAGTGATCCAAAGAGCCCTGATACACAATACCATCTATGAGTTTATTTGATAAACAAAAAATTACATCTTTTATGACACTTAAATCCAGTTTGCATAACAATTTGGAACACAGTGTAGTTTAATTTGGCTGCTACTGATCACCTACAAAGAGCACCTTATAGCCTGTGACGCACAGCAAGTGCTGACAGCCAAACGCCATGTCTAGATCCTTCCTGCACAATGGCCTCGTGTCCACTGATAAGTATGGTAATGAAGACTTTCCTAACATCAGTGATGATTGGGTTAATAAAAAGTCCATTTAACGCAGGATGATTACTAACCTAAATAATACATCTGGGGATGTGCACACTGATGACATGTGTACATACGATCATTTACCCATTTTAGAGGGACAGATGTCTCATAATGCAGCTGGTGATGCAGGGAATTGACTACACAGCTGCATTGCGAGGTAACTGGATGCTGGGTTGCAGATGCTTTGGGACTTCACTGTTCTTTTGGCGTCTCTGACCGTAATATATCATTTTAATTTGTCTAATTTTGTATTGGCACCCAGCTAGGCTTTTGTGATTTATTATTAATGCATCTGTGCTGCATATCTCCTTGCACTGCAAATGGCCCAGTGCTGGGCACAGAGATTATTCTCATCTTTAACTAACAATCCAATATTTTTTAATTACCAGAATGATCGTCGATAAACTTCAGATCAATGCTGACGAGCCGAGATTTTTCTAAGATTGTACTATCGTAGGGGTAATTGATAGAAAATCCACAGCAGAAATGGATACATATTCATGGCAAGATTTAATGATCAACCATCTGCAAAGAGTATTTTCTCAGTCTGTAGCACTGCGGTAGAATGATCATTAACCCCTGCCCATCACAGTGGGATATTGGTATTAACCCCTAGATGAGGATTCTGTAAGGTCTGTTTCACATTTCAGTTTTTTGGCGTCAGTCAAGATCCGACATCGTGGCAGATTGATGGATCCGCTATAAATGTGTCAAAACGGGTGCAAGCGGATGATACGGATCTGTTTTTTGACGGATTCGCTGTACGGATTTTTATATGGATCTGTCAAAAAACGGATCCGTATCATCCGCTTTTACCCGTTTTGACACATTTATAGTGGATCCGTATCATCCGTTTTTGTCATCCGTTGAATCCGTTTTTTGACGGATCCGTTTTTCCACACTTCCAAAATGGGATGCTCCCAAATATGATTTGCTCTTGGAAACTGCTCCCAAATGTGATTGGATCCTGGAAACTAGTGGAAAACTATATATAGGGTGTTTTAACACAATGTCTTTGAAAGGTTGTAGAGCTAGTGGCAAAGATGGAAGGAGTAATAGCGAATATTAATAGCATCTGTGTGGATTTTGATTTTGAGGGCAATCATTTGGCAATTATTGCTCGGCAGAAGGGGGAAACAAGACTGCGCATCCTGCGTCGGCGAAAGAAGAGACGGCAGTGGATTCATCCTATAAATGCACAGAGATTGACCCTTGGAGTTTTTTTGACACTTTATCTTGAATTGAGGGATAACCCGGAGAAGTTCTTCAAATATGTGCGGATGAGACAGGACCTGTTTGAGATTTTGGCGGAGCGTGTTGGAGTGCAAATCCAGAGAAGGGACACCTACTTGCGCTTTTCAATAACACCGGCGGAGCGTCTGATGGTGACCCTTCGGTAAGTTATCTTTTATTTAAAAGTTTTCTGATTCAGCAGACTTTTATTGTCATGTTCTTGCTCGTAGTTTGTATTAAATTGCTTTTTTCCCCTTTTTTTTAACAGATTCCTGGCAACTGGAGAATCCTTTACCTGATCACTGATTGGGTGGATCAAGGAAATGCTGTAGATATAGTATATCTTGACTTCAGCAAAGCATTTGACAAAGTATCTCATACAATCCTTATTGAAAAAATGACTAAGTATGGAATGGACAAGGCAACTGTTAGGTGGCTTCATAACTGGCTTAGTGATCGGACCCAAAGAGTGGTCGTAAATGGCTGCACATCCAATTGGAAGAATGTCTCAAGTGGGGTACCACAGGGCTCTGTCCTGGGCCCTGTATTGTTCAACATCTTTATCAATGATTTAGATGAAGGAATTGCGGGTAAACTGATTAAATTTGCTGATGACACAAAGCTAGGAGGGATAGCTAATACTAGAGAAGAGAGAGAGAGGATTCAAAAAGATATAAATAAACTGGAGAAGTGGGCAGCAACTAACAGAATGTTTTTTAACAGGGAAAAATGCAAAGTACTACATCTGGGCAATAAAAATGAAAAAAGCATATACAGAATGGGAGGAATAGGGCTAAGCAACAGCACATGTGAAAAAGACATGTGAAACAGTGTGATGCAGCAGCAAAAAAGGCAAATGCAATTCTAGGATGTATTAACAGAAGCATACAGTCTAGATCACGTGAAGTCATTATTTCCCTCTACTCCTCTTTGGTCAGACCTCATCTGGAATATTGTGTACAGTTTTGGGCACCACATTTTAAAAAAGACGTCAACAAACTGGAGCAAGTTCAGAAAAGAGCGACCAGAATGGTGACCGGTCTGCAAACCCTGTCTTATGAGGAAAGGTTGCAGGATTTGGGAATGTTTAGTTTGCAAAAGAGAAGACTGAGAGGAGACTTAATAGCTGTCTACAAATATCTAAAGGGCTGTCACATTGTAGAAGGATCAACTTTATTCTCATTTGCACAAGGAAAGACTAGAAGCAATGGGATGAAACTGAATGGGAGGAGACACAGACTAGATATTAGAAAAAACTTTTTGACAGAGTGATCAATGAGTGGAACAAGCTGCCATGAGAAGTGGTGAGTTCTCCTTCAATGGAAGTCTTCAAACAGAGGCTGGACAGACATCTGACTGGGATGATTTAGCGAATCCTGCTTTGAGCAGGGGGTTGGACCAGATGGCCCAGGAGGTCCCTTCCAACTCTACGATTCTATGATTCTATGATTCCCTCAATTACCAGTTCCGGCCTGGGATATCTACAATATCTGGAATAGTCCAACAGACCTGCCGGGCATTGTGGGATTGTCTACAGGAGGAGTACATCCCACAGCCAACACAGGAAAGGTGGCTTGAGATTGCGGAAAAATTTCAAGAAATATGTCAGTTTCCTAATTGTGTTGGCGCAGTGGATGGGAAGCACATAAGGATTGGGAAACCCATTGGATCCGGATCAGAATATTTCAATTATAAGAAATTCTTTTCAATTGTACTGATGGCAGTTGCTGACTCAAAATGCAAATTTATTGCGGTCGATATTGGTGCGTATGGTCGATCCAATGATTCACAGGTTTTCAAGATGTTTGCAATGGGCCGTCATTTGTATGGAGAAAATTTTGATTTCCCACCTCCAACACCACTCCCTGGAACAACAGGCCCACCAATGCCATTTGTGTGTGTTGGTGACGATGCATTTCAACTGTCTAAACATCTTCTCAAGCCATACGCAAGTCATGGATTGACACACAGGGAAAAAATCTTTAACTATCGATTAACAAGAGCGTGAAGAGTGGTGGAGTGCGCTTTTGGGATTTTAACATCAAAAAGGAGAGTGCTGTTAATTCCCATAAAAATGAAAACTGAGACTGTGGATGAGGTGGTGAAAGCTTGTGTGATCCTGCACAATTTTGTCATTTCAAAGGAACCATTTTCCATTGAAGAAAACGTTTGTGAAACCACCTTGTGGGATTATCACCAGACAAGTGTTCGGAGTACTCTTTCAGTTACAAAAATGAGGGACACATTTGTTGAATATTTTGTATCACCGGAAGGAAGAGTTGACTGGCAAGATGACATGGTTTTATTTTTTTTTTTAAGGTTATACCAAGGTTCCTTTTTTGTATAACAGAAACTTTTGTAATTTTTCCATTTTTGTTTCATAGTTTTGGTACCTTTACTCCAATTTTGTGTACTAAAAGTGTGGTGTTTTTTATATGTACACCACTGTTGTTCCTTGACCCTTTTTGTACCTTTACCAAAACATGTTGTGTATTTTACCTGTACACCACTGGTGTACCTTGAACCTTTTTGTACCTTTACCAAAAATGTTGGTTATTTTACCTGTACACCACTGGTGTACCTTGAACCTTTTTGTACCTTTACCAAAAAAATGTTGTGTATTTTACCTGTACACCACTGGTGTACCTTGAACCTTTTTGTACCTTTTACCAAAAAATGCAGTGTGTTTAACCTCAACACCACCGGTGTAATGTTTTTTTACTTAACACTAAAGAAAAAATTAACCAACACAATAAAATTCTTTTGAACCAAAAAAGTAATTTATTTATTTTAACAATTTGTTAAAGATTTTTTACAAATGCTGGTATTGTTGGGTGGAGATATCATCGGAGGGGTTAACAGGGCTGACCACATCGGGGGGGGGGGAGAACTGGGAACAAGGTTGGTGAGGATCAGAAGTGGAAGTGGGGTTTAAAACATGAGGTTGGGACGGGAGTTGATGGACAGAGGAGGTTTGTGGGAACATTGAAGGTGTGGGTGGGGGTGGGTACGGTGAGGTCATTGGGGTATAATGCAATGGGGAAGGAAGGTACTGGGAAGAATGGAATGGTGAAATCGAGAAAGGAGAAGGAGTGGTAGGAGGATGGACGCTAGGAGGATGGACGGTGGGAGGATGGACGGTGGGAGGATGGACAGTGGGAGGATGGACAGTGGGAGGATGGACAGTGGAATGAGAAGGTGATGGAATAGGTTGATGGGTAGGTTGGGAGGCCTGGGAGATTGCAGTCACTAGAGCATTGTGACAGCTTTGCATCACATGCATCTGCAGGTAAGGATTTAGATTTTCCATGTGCCGGACAACTGATTGAAAAAAAATATGTCTCGGCGCCTGGTTTGCCCCTGAATGCATCCTCTCTGTATAACTTCTGAGTTCCATGATATTTTGATTTATCATGTTCAACCCAGAAGTTATCTGTTGTCCTAAAAGTCAGAATGCATTCTGGATGGATGCATTCAGATTCAAACACTCAGAGAAAAACATCCTTTCCTGACCTCTCAGATGCTGCCATCCAGAACCTAAAGTTGGTAGAGATGTTGCGGCAGTGTCAGAGGGATGGGGTAAAGGGTACTCTAAATCGTCACCTGCAGCTTCATGTGATGAAGACTGCCCTGCTGCTCCAGTGCTGGTGGATGGGAAAGAGGGACAAGACAAGAGGGAAGGTACAGAGGGGTCGGGTACCTCGACGTGGTCCCCGGTGGCGGTCCCTGAAGGGATCCCTCCAGAGGGAGCCAACTCAGAAGCAGGCTCCCGAGTGCTGCAGATGGTGCTATAAAAGAGAAAAAATATATATTAATATATAGATATTTCATTGGCCTTGCTGAAAATAAAAAATTAGGCTAAACATGTAAACATTTGTACTACAGAAATGGTGTGTGGAATATTTACCTTCTGCTCACCATCGTCGACCGGAGGAACGACAGGGCTCTGTAGTATTTATACCGGCTGCTCCTGCGTCCTCTCGATCCACTCGGGGCCTGCATCTCCTTGTTGAAGTCCCTCTTGAAGCGATCCCTGAGTGACCGCCACCGCGTGATAACCCTGTCACCTGTGAAGCACAAAAAACAAAGTGGTTAGTATTCAACACTTTACATGCTGTAATATAACTTACTGAAATCTGAATACTTACGTGCTAAATCCTGGACCCTCTCATCAAGTTCCTCCCAGTTTTCTATAACCACAAAGCAGACTTCATCCCAATGACGTCGGGTGGTTGGTTGGTCAGCATGGCGGTGGTCCGCCATGTTCCACAGTGGCTCCCGCTCTCCCAACGCCTCGATGAGGGTGTCCACATCTATGAAGCCCTCGTCTGGAGGGAGCATGCTGTGAAACCTGTGAAAAAATTTTTTAATAAATTCATACGCATGAGGTTCATTACTCAATCACCCAAATAAAGTGTTACTTTCTGTTTGCTGACCAACGGAAGCATCACCTCGATGACGCTGGGATGTCCTGGGAGTCGCTCTAGTGCGGGCACCAGATTGAGAAGACTATAAAAAATAAAAACATGATTATGTGCTTGGATGGATGCGTAGTTATTGTGTGTGCTGTGATGAATGTTTGCGTTGGGTGTAGCATTATGTATATCAGTATTTGTATCTGCTAAACTTACACTCTGCGCACCCCCTCCTTGCATTTCTCCACCCTGCATGTCTCCTCCTGGAAGCTCCTCAGATTCAGCTTCCTGTGAAAACATAATATATGCATATACAGTTGTGGCCAAAAGTATTAAATTAGAAAATGGTAGCACACCAAATATGAAATACGAATAGCAAAATGGCTTTAGTAATACATTTCATAATGGCTTTTTGTAAGGCATATCAAACATGAAATAAGTGAAATATGAATAGCATAATGGCTTTTGAAATCTAGAAAAACATATGAGATACTTAGCACAAAATTTGGCCAAAAGATGTGAGCCCATTCACCAGCGACACCAGGCAGTCAGTATAAGGACCCATTCTATCTGAGATCACCTTGTCGCTGGTGAATGGTGATATTTGGTGTGCTACCATTTTCTAATTTAATATGTAAGTTGCCTTTTGGTATGCACCTATTCAGACTAGTTCTAGATGTGCAGTCAGTTTTTTCTATTACTTGTATACTAGTTTTCTGACTGAGCACTCCGCCCTTCATCAAGTGGTGATTTTAATCGCATTCAATCACATGTTTGGTTCCTATCGTCCTATATGTTCCTATCGTCCTATATTTCATATTTGATGTGCTACCATTTTCTAATTTAATATGTAAGGCTAGTTTCACATTAGCGTTTTTTTGCGCAGCGCATCGGGCGCATAAAAAACGCAAAGAAAAACGCAAAACAAACGCGCGTTTTTTTAACGTCATGCGCACGCTGATGTGTAAAAAAACGCAGCGTTGTTTGCGTTTTACATGCGTTTTTGCATGCGTTTGCGTTTTTATGCGCATGCGTTTTTAAGTGTGACGTTTTTTCCATTGTCTAGAGAACATTCTAGACTTGTTTAACTCAAAAACGCATGCGCAAAAAAACGCAAGCGTGCGCAAGACCATGTGCACGCATGCGTTCCCATAGGCTCCAATGTGGTGTTTTTGCGCATTCCGTGCGCAAGCGTGCGCATGCGTTTTTTTGACGAGACAGGGCGGAACCAAAAATGCAACATGTTGCGTCTGGCGCGCCTGGCGCAAAAGACAAAAAAACGCATGCGCACGAAAACGCAAGTATGCGCAAGACCATGCGCACGTCATGTTAAGTATAGGTGCGCAGTGCGCATGCGCACGGGTGCGCACGATGCGCTGCGCACAAAAGCGCTAATGTGAAACCAGCCTAAGTTGCCTTTTGGTATGCACCTATTCAGACTAGTTCTAGATGTGCCGTCAGTTTTTTCTATTACTTGTATACTAGTTTTCTGACTGAGCACTCCGCCCTTCATCAAGTGGTGATTTTAATCGCATTCAATCACATGTTTGGTTCCTATCATCCTATATGTTCCTATCGTCCTATATTTCATATTTGATGTGCTACCATTTTCTAATTTAATATGTAAGTTGCCTTTTGGTATGCACCTATTCAGACTAGTTCTAGATGTGCCGTCAGTTTTTTCTATTACTTGTGGCCAAAAGTATTGACAGCCCTGCAATTCTGTCAGATAATACTCAGTTTCTTCCTGAAAATGATTGCAAACACAAATTCTTTGGTATTATTATCTTCATTTAATTTGTCTGAAATGAAAAAACACAAAAAGAATTGTCCTAAAGCCAAATTGGATATAATTCCACACCAAACATAAAAAAGAGGGTGGACAAAAGTATTGGCACTGTTCGAAAAATCATGTGATGCTTCTCTAATTTGTGTAATTAACAGCACCTGTAACTTACCTGTGGCACCTAACAGGTGTTGGCAATAACTAAATCACACTTGCAGCCAGTTGACATGTCCTGTGTCCTTGTGTGTACCACATCGAGCATGGAGAAAAGAAAGAAGACCAAAGTACTGTCTGAGGACTTGAGAAACCAAATTGTGAGGAAGCATGAGGAATCTCAAGGCTACAAGTCCATCTCCAAAGACCTGAATGTTCCTGTGTCTACCGTGCGCAGTGTCATCAAGAAGTTTAAAACCCATGGCACTGTGGCTAACCTCCCTAGATGTGGACGGAAAAGAAAAATTGACAAGAGATTTCAACGCAAGATTGTGCGGATGTTGGATAAAGAACCTCGACTAACATCCAAACAAGTTCAAGCTGCCCTGCAGTCCGAGGGTACAACAGTGTCAACCCGTACTATCTGTCGGTGTCTGAATGAAAAGGGACTGTATGGTAGGAGACCCCGGAAGACCCCACTTCTTACCCCGAGACATAAAAAAGCCAGGCTGGAGTTTGCCAAAACTTACCTGAAAAAGCCTAAAACGTTTTGGAGGAATTTTGCAGCATAATGTAGGGCCCAGTGTGAGAAAGCTGGGTCTCCCTCAGAGGTCATGGGTCTTCCAGCAGGACAATGACCCAAAACACACTTCAAAAAGCACTAGAAAATGGTTTGAGAGAAAGCACTGGAGACTTCTAAGGTGGCCAACAATGAGTCCAGACCTGAATCCCATAGAACACCTGTGGAGAGATCTAAAAATGGCAGTTTGTAGAAAGCACCCTTCAAATATCAGGGACCTGGAGCAGTTTGCCAAAGAAGAATGGTCTAAAATTCCAGCAGAGCATTGTAAGAAACTCATTGATGGTTACCGGAAGCGGTTGGTCGCAGTTATTTTGGCTAAAGGTTGTGCAACCAAGTATTAGGCTGAGGGTGCCAATACTTTTGTCTGGCCCATTTTTGGAGTTTTGTATGAAATGATCAATGTTTTGCTTTTTGCTTCATTCTCTTTTGTGTTTTTTCATTTAAGACAAATTAAATGAAGATAATACCAAAG
This sequence comes from Dendrobates tinctorius, assembly GCF_039654945.1. Lineage (NCBI taxonomy): Eukaryota > Metazoa > Chordata > Amphibia > Anura > Dendrobatidae > Dendrobates > Dendrobates tinctorius. Next base: position 49,110,384 of record NW_027361754.1, read on the forward strand.
AATTTGTGTTTGCAATCATTTTCAGGAAGAAACGGAGTATTATCTGACAGAATTGCAGGGGTGTCAATACTTTTGGCCACAACTGTAGGATAAAAAAAAAATGTCGCTGATGCTGTGAGGGGGGCTCCCAGAAGAAGACATTATTAACAAACTGCTGCGGCCTGGCTGGCGGGTCTCTGCTGCGGCCTGGCTGGTGGCTCTGCTGCGGCCTTGCTGGTGGTGCTTCCTGAACTGATCTGCAAGTATAAAAAGACACTTGTAAGGCTGTGTGCACACGCTGCGGATTTTGCTGCGGTTCCGCAGCGGTTTTGGCCGCTGCGGACCCGCAGCAGTTTTTGCTGCGGAGTACAGTACCATGATTCCCTATGGGAATCAAAAACCGCAGTGCAGACGGTGCGGAATTTTCCGCGCGGATTATCTGCGGTTTTCAATCCGCAGAAAGAATTGACATGTCAATTCTTTCTGCGGATTCTCCTGCGGTTTGCCATCTCCTCCATTGAGGAGATGAAAAACCGCAGGGCAAAACCGCAGAGCAATCCGCAGGTAAAACCGCAGGTATTTTGACCTGCGGTTTCACCTGCGGATTTTACAAAATCCGCGCGGATGAATCCGCACCTAATCCGCAGCGTGTGCACACAGCCTTAAGCTACTATACAAAGGATCAACAAGCTTTCAGGTCTTTATACTTACTGGGAAAATAGAAGTGTTTGCCTAGCGGTGTAGGATGTGGGCTGGCTGGCGGCTCTGCTGTGGACAAGCTGGCGGTGCTTCCTGAAAGGATCTGCAAGTATAAATACACTTGTAAAGCTAATATAAAAAGGACCATTAAAAAAAAAAGATATATTTTGATTGAAAAACCACCCAAAAAAAAGTATACCAAAACCACAGAAAAATATTAAGTACTTGACTGTTTCCCCCTCCTCTTTAATTTAACGGTTAGGCTACTTTCACACATCAGTTTTTTGCCGTCAGGCAGGATCCGGCTATTTTTAGAAAAAACGGATCCGGCATAAATTTTGGAGAACTGTAGAAACGGATCCGTTTTTTTGCTGGATCCGTCTAGCAGGTTATATCTGTTCCTGGGGGCTGGCCAATTGGATCTGAGCATGCGCAAACTTAAAAAAATGGATCTGGTGGCTGGATCCGTCTTTTTCTGGATCCGGCGCATTCCGGCGCCCATAGACTTTCATTGTAGCAAAAAGCTGGAAGCGCCGGCGCTTCCGGCTTTTTCGCCGGAGACAAAAAACGTTACAGTAGCCGTTTTTTCCAGACGCCGGAATGAGACAAGTTGCCGGATCCGGCAAAAAACGGATGAAACGCAATGCCATCCGGCACGATCCGGCGCTAATGCAAGTCAATGGGGAAAAACTGGATCCGGCATTGCATTTTGCCGGATCCGGTTTTACAAAAAAAAGCCGGATCGCGCCTGAAGGCAAAAAACTGATGTGTGAAAGAGGCCTTACCGTTGAATGTTGATATGCGCAGTGCGCAACCTTCTCAACCCTACACCTACTGTTCCCTTTAAAAAAAAACCCTTGGTATTGTATGGGTATCCACACTTAAAGGGACCTGGTTTTGGAATTGCATGTATACCCACACTTTAAAAGTGACCTGGGTTTACAATGATACTACGGACAGTTTTTGGAGACAGTTTTTATTTCTTATATTTTTTTTTTACAAGTAGGAGCTACTATGCTCTTTATTTTAAATACAACTACAGTACATGAAAAAAATGGCTGAACATATGCTACAGTCACACCACATAAAATACCACAGTCACACCACATACAATACACATATAACACAATCACAGCACACTTGGAAATATTCAAATAAAATTACAGTAGTATGAAAATAAAATGCAGTACACATGTAACAACAGAAAAACAAGTAAAGTATGAAAAAAAAATGCATAATAAAAATACACACACACAGACATGCAACACTGGGAGGCCACACACACACACACACACACACACACATACACAGGCAGGCAGACCACACACACAGGCAGGCCATACACTCACACATAGGCAGGCAAGCCACAGACACATACAGACATGCCCCACACAAATAGGTTATACTCACACTTGCAGGCCTCTTTGCTGGCAGGCTGTTGGTGCTGGTGTGGCGCCCCCAGGGGTTTGGTCGCCACAGTGGCTTTGCCTTCCTCCAGGGGAGGGTAATGCCAGGCTTGGAAGCAGTGATGGGTCTCTCCAGCAGTTAACCTAATGCATGCAACACAGTTCCACTCCAGGCCAGCAGGGGGAACTCTGAACCAGGATGTAGGGGAGGGGGTGCTCCCTGAGGGCCAAGAGGAAGGAGTGGTCAGATAGTCTGCGGAGGGTGAAGTGTGCAGACATGTGGAAAGAAGCTGGAGGTGGTTGAGCTAGGAAAGGGAGCTCCCTCAGCTTGAGAGCGCACGAACTGGAGCCTGGTCTCCACGGTGGTACGGATACTAAAGGTCCTACAGCAGATACCAGAGGAGTAGGAGGCTGTAAATGCCCTGCTCCCATCAGAGACTTGGGACACAATAGCAATTGAATAGAGAGCCAGGACTCAGGAGAGGAGTCCCTGAGAGAGGCTACAGCTGTCTGTCATACAAGTATAGTTCTAGGAACATCTGAAGAGAGGCATTCCAGAGTAACTAAGTACTGGGGTGCTTCACACCACAAGGCACTAGGAAGGAGACTGCACAGCCCTTCTGCTGAAAGAGAACCCTGATCTGCTTCCAGGCTAACCTGTAATCAGGACTCTGGACTGCATATACTAAGTAAAGGTACAGAAACTGCAACTGCTGTGTCTTGTCTGTTCCCTTCGCTTCCAGCACTGCTACATCCCCGTGCTGGCTACATCTACACTGTCCTGGGACTACAGCTCCACCTGTGGGGAGCTTTTACATCTTTGCTGCACATACCATCAGTCCCAGCGGATCTGTATGCAGCGTTGGCCTAACACCATACTTGCCAAACACCACGGGTGGCGTCACAAACTATCCTACCATTAACTACATCTCCCATTGCTTGGGCGCCCAGGGCCACGGACCAGGTCACCGCTGCTGTGACACATTCCCCTGACACCGGCCCGGTACCGAGTACCCCACAACCCTAGGAGGGCGACCCACTGGCACTGGCAGGCCTCTAGGTCCTGGCTCGGTGGTGGCAGGCCTCTTGGTCCTGGCTTGTGGTGGCAGGCCTCTTGGTGCTGGACAGATGCTGGCAGGCTGTGTCTCTTCTATCTTGACTGCTGGTGCTGGATGTCTGGGTCCAATGAGTAATTAGCCCACCTTATATACTATTTGGACTGTCTGGAAAAGTATTAATTCTTCTGAGCATGCTCAGTGCGAAAAAGCGGATTCCGCCAGCGGATTCCGCTAAATGGCAGATCCCGGCGGATCCGCCACCCATAGGTGGCCATTCTATAAAATGGCGGACGACCCGCCATTTTGATGCAGACAAAAAGCGTTACAAAGTCCGTCCACCTCAGACAAGATCCGCCAGAAATCTGGCGGATCCGCCGAATGGCGGATGTAACGGACGACCATCCGCCAAAATCCGCCACTAATGTAATTCAATGAGAAAAAAGTGCGAATCCGCCAAAAAAAAGGCGGATCTGCTTTTTTCAAAAATTGGCGGATTTTGACTGACGCCAAGAAACTGAAGTGTGAAACAGGCCTTACATACAGTATCTTACTTTTAGAGCCACCTTCAACTTTAAAAGTTGTGTGTCATTATCAGAGCCCCCACATTAGTGACATCCAAAGCCCACCCCCACAGTAGTGACATCCAGCACCCCCAGAGTAATAACCTCCAGCACCCTCCACACTAGTGACATCCAGAGCCCCCACAGTAGTGATATCCAGCACTACCAAAGTAGTGACATCCAGCACCCCCAGAGTAATGTCATCCAGCACCCCTCAACAGTAGTGACATCCAGAGACCCCACGTTAGTGACATTCTGCACCCCCATAGTAGTGACATCCAGCACCCCCAGAGTAATGTCATCCAGTACCCCACAGTAGTAACATCCAGAGCCCCTACATTAGTTATATCCAAAGCCCTCCGCCACAATAGTGACATCCAGCACCCCCCAGAGTGATGACATCCAGAGCCACCATATTAGTGACATCCAAAGCCCTCCTCCAGAGTAATGGCATCCAGCATCTCCCACACTAGTGACATCCAGAGTCCCCACATTAGTGACATCCAAAACCCTCCCCAGAGTAATTACATCCAGCACCCCCACAGTAGTAACATCCAGAACCCCCAAATTAGTGACATCCAGTACCCCCACAGTAGTGACATTAAGCACTCCCAGAGACTTGACATCCAGCAATCCCCTCAGTAGTGACATCCAAAGCCACTATATTAGTGACATCCAGAACCCTCCCCCACAGTCGTGACATCCAGCACCCCCATAGAGATACATCCAGCACCCCCACAGTAGTAACATCCAGAACCCCCAAATTAGTGACATCCAGTACCCCCACAGTAGTGACATTAAGCACTCCCAGAGACTTGACATCCAGCAATCCCCTCAGTAGTGACATCCAAAGCCACTATATTAGTGACATCCAGAACCCTCCCCCACAGTCGTGACATCCAGCACCCCCATAGAGATACATCCAGCACCCACCACAGTAGTGACATCAAGCAAACCCCCATACTAGTAACATCTATTGCCCTCCCTTAATGTACTAAGATCCAGTGCTCCCTAAGGCTACTTTCAGACTTCAGATTTTTAAATCCGGCGGGCTGCGGCATAAAGTTGTCAAACCTGATCCGGTAGAAGCCGCAGCCCGCCGGATCATCTGTTGAGGCCGGAGACGGTGCAAGAGGGAGAGGGAGAGGGCGAGAGAGACTTCGGGCATACGCAGTGGAAAAAAGCGGTCCAGCGCTGTCAAAAAACGTTGCAGGGAACGTTTTTTGCAGACGCCGGACAGGCATTTTTTGCCGTTTCTGGCAAAAGCCGGACACGCCGCATGGCCATCAGGCACAATGCGGCGATAATGCTAGTCTATGGGGGAAAAGCCGGATCCGGTGGCAACCGGTGCCGAATCTGGCTTTTACATTTTTCGCCGCATCGCGCCTGATGCTTCCAAACTGAAGTCTGAAAGTAGCCTAAGCAGTAATATTCAGCACCCTCATTTAGTAGTGGCATCCAGAACCACTCCACAGTATTTACATGCAGAGCCGCCCAGCAGTAATGATATCTAATGCCAGCGCTCCTGCACAGTAAAGACATCTGTAATGACAGCCAAAGCTCCAACTCAGTAACAATATCTCCAACTCCAGTCCTCAAGGCCCACCAACAGATCATGTTTTCAAGATTTCCTTTGTATTGCACAGGTGATGCAATTATCACCTGAGCAATACTAAGGCTATGTGCACACGGTGCGGATTCTGCTGCGGATCCGCAGCAGATTTGGCCCTGCGGATCCGCAGCATAACTGGAGGTGACGTACAGTACCATTCTAGCCTATGGAAAATTGAAACCGCTGTGCAGACGGTGCAGATTTTTCCGCGCGGTTTTGCCTGTGGTTTCAAATCTGCAGAAAGAATTGACATGTCATTCTTTTCTGCGGATTCCACTGCGGTTTGCCATCTCCTCCATTGTGGAGGTGATAAATCGCAGGGCAAAACCGCAGGCTAATCCGCAGGTCTTTTGACCTGCGGATTTACCTGCGGATTGTGCAAAATCCGCGCGGAAAAATCCGCGGATGAATCCGCACCGTGTGCACATAGCCTAAGGAAATCCTGAAAACATGATCTGTTGGTGGGCCTTGAGGACTGGAGTTGGGGAACCCTGCTCTATAGTAATCCAATTTCTTGTATAATGACAGTCAGGGCTGTGACCAGGAATTTCAGAGCCCCATACTAGCAACATTTTCGTGTCCCCTTCAGACTCCGCCCAGGCTCCACCCCAGCTTCACCTCCACCTCTTGAACCTTCCACATCCCACCACCACCCACTCTTGGAAAAGCTTAACTTATGCGCCACGTCCTCACTAATCACACATTAACAGTTTCCATCAAACACTAAATCACATACATAGCCAGCAGCTTTTGTTTTGACCAAAAGATTTTTTAAGACGCCACCACAGCAAGGCAAACTCTTCTGGCCGGGCACTTCTATCCTCTAACCTATTAAACATTTCTTAAATTACCCAATACTCTTTTTAGGTATATTTGTATTTATTTTTTAAAGGGAATGTGTTGCAAACATTTTTAAAAAATTACCAATAATACCACATGCAAGGGACAAATACACACCATGACCAGACCACATATTACCACCACATAGTTGTAGGTACCAGCAGGTTCTCAGGATGCAGTGACGAGACATGAGACGGAGTGTTGTTTTGTAAAGCAATGTTGATGAACTGGAGCCGCTAGGGCTATGCTGAGCAACCAAAAAGGGATAGCACCAATCGTCCACGCAGGGACTCAACTACAATAAAAACACTTTTCTTATTGAGAATGTGACTAACCCGGCAAGGCCGACTAATATGGGCCACGTAACGGCCAACTGTGGGTCCTTATTTCCTAAAGTCAACTTATCCTTCCGGACATCGTTCGGTGTCGCTGACGTGTCTGCTTCGAGGTCACTAATGCGGCTGTTTTGACGTCCAGCCGCAACGGAGCGGGGGACAGCGGTACTGGCTTCGGCTTCGGAGTAAAGCACAAGTCTCTTGTCGGTGAGTAAGTCGCTTACCCTCCACAGACCCTGAAGGCCTCCCCGCTGATCAACATCTGTTAAGCAGGCTCCCTCTAACTTCTACGGTCTCTTGTCTCCTGTCCGCCTTTCTGCCAACTGAACTCTCAGTGTGCTCCCTGCTCCTTTTATCCTCACCCCGCCCCCTGTTGCCCTGTCACCTCCAGTCGTGCCCTCTCCTTCACTGCCCCCCAATACCGTTCCTTCAGGAACCCAGATGGCAGCCCCCCTGGTTCCGGCACCGACACTCTACGGGAGTCCTCCTCCCCACACTCCTCCATCCTGTAAACTCGCCAGTCCTCGAGCGAGGGCCTCAGTCTATTGGGATTGATTCTTTGGGGCATCACTTTTTGCTGCCATATGAACTGGTCTTGTTCGTATCGTTCAGGGGGTTTGCCGGCTGTTGACCGCTCGGAGCTTCTTAGTTTGACTGGGGTGGGGTCTTCCGGGGTGGCGGACGGTGGTGGGTCGATTGGTCTTGACGGGCTAACTGTGTCAGTCGGCTCATTATTGAGTGGAGGGCCTATGGACATTGGAGGGAAGTCTTCGTCGTTGTCCGGGTCCCAAAACACGGGTGGCGGCTCAGATGTCGAAGGGGCAGGTTCTGGATGCTTTGGGTCGGTGGAAATACACTGGCGTAGCATATTACGATGCACAATGCGGGTAGGCAGCATTTTATCTTCCTCAGGTCGTATTTCGTACACAGGTCCTTCAGGGTTGATACGGCGTAGGACCCGACAGGGACTCTCTTCCCAACGTGGCTCCAGTTTGTTCTGGAGTCGTTGATCTAGTACAAGTACACGGTCTCCGCTTTGGAGGAGAGGAGGTGGAGTTGTATTCTTTCCTGAGTATTCCAAGTCTTGGAGTTTGGTATGTACGATTTGATGAAGAGTTTGCAGCCGGTGACGATGATTTCGGACCCAAGACGAATCTCCGGTCCGGGACTGAGGCTCTTCGGGGTCCAACTCCAGCTCCGTGATCCCTTTACCCTCTCGTCCGAACAACAGGGAGTAGGGGGTATAGCCAGTAACTCGGTGCACCCGGTTGTTGTAGACCCATACTAATTCAGGACCATATTCTGGCCAACGGGCCTTCTTGTCACTCTCCAGAGAACGCAACATTTGAATCAATGTCCGATTAAATCTTTCACAGGCCCCGTTTCCTTGTAGTCCGGGATTTATCAATCCCGTAGAGATGGTGTAGTTCCTCCATAACTTTTCCCAAAAAACATTCTCCCTGATCAGAATGTATTCGTTGGGGGCAGCCGTACACTTGTATGTGTCAGGAACACCGCACTGCATCTGCTCACTGAGCCAGTATGCGTGTCCTGAGTACAAAACTGTGCACAAAGATACCTGTGGAATGGGGCAGCAGTGGTGACGATGCATGCTCCAGGCTCACAGGACCTGAAGCATGTGACTGCTGAGGGCATGGTCTAAACTCCAGAGAGCTAGGAGCTGAGGAAAACTCCTAGAAAGGTAACCACAGGACAATGTTACCAAGGGGCATAGACAGAGACAGAAACCTGATCAAGCCAGGGTCAAAGCACAAGATAGCACGACAGTACCAAAGGGTTAGGCAGAATGGATAGTCAGGACGTAGAATAGATCAGAAAACCAGAATGGGCAATAGACGGTACAATAGGGACAAACTGTAACGGAGTAACGATAGCCAAGCCAGGAGGTCAGAACTGGAAAAGACAATAATACCAAAATGAGAGATGGAGTACAGAGTGAGGGGACAGACCGGGTCATACACGGGAAGCAAACAAGCAATGCAGTGCACACGCACACTAGGGGGGTCAGACACACAATCAGAACAACAGTATAGCTGATAGAGAACCCTGGTAAAGAGTGAGTATAAATACACCTCCCAGATCCAGAAAGAGGCCACGTACACTTAACCCTGTGAGTGCAGGGCAAGAACACTGTCCAAACCATGAAAGTACCCCCCTCTTAATGGGGGGCCACTGGACCCCCAGGCTTGTCTGAGTATCTGGCATGGAAAGCCCGCACCAGACGATCGGCATGCACTGAAGTGGCCGGAACCCATGACCGATCCTCCAGAGAGTACCCCTTCCAGTGTATCAAATACTGGAGTCTCCGGCGCACCCACCGGGAGTCAACAACGCTCCCTACTTCATACTCTAGCTGCCCCTCTACCAGCACTGGCGGAGCATTGGATGAGGAATCCTCTCTCACAGTCCCCACAGGCTTTAACAGGGACCTGTGGAAGACATCAGAAATTTTAAAGGAGGTGGGTAGCTGCAGTCGGTAGGCTACTGGGTTAACAACCTCCACAACTTTGTATGGGCCAATAAACTTGGGGCCCAGCTTTATAGATGGTATCTTAAGCTTGATATTGCGGGTGGATAGCCACATCTTCTCCCCTACTGCAAATGCTGGACCTGGCTCCCTCCTCCTGTCAGCAAACCGCTTATAATTTTCCTGGGCCTTGAAAATATTCCTCCGAACCTCCCTCCAAAGAATTCTAAGACGTTGTGTCGTATCCTCAGCACCAGGACAACCTGAATCCATGCGGGAAAACTCTCCAAAATGTGAGTTAAACCCATAGTTGATCTGAAAGGGAGATTTCCCAGTGGATTGGCTCACACGACCGTTGAACGCAAACTCTGCCATGGGCAATACCTCACACCAGTGCTTCTGCCTGGAAGAGGCCAAGCATCTCAGAATCTGCTCCAATGATTGGTTCATGCGCTCAGTCTGTCCATTAGACTCTGGGTGATAGGCAGAGGAGAAGGACAATGAAATCCCCAGCTTTTTGCAAAAAGCCCTCCAGAACCTGGCCACAAACTGTACCACTCTGTCTGACACCACATTCATAGGCACTCCATGTAACCGAATTATATGCTGAATAAATAAACGGGCCATGGTTTCAGCAGATGGTAACGCGGGGAGAGGTACAAAGTGGGCTTGTTTTGAAAACCTATCCACCATCACCCATATCACCGAGTTGCCCCTGGAAGGAGGAAGATTTGTGATAAAATCCATGAACAAATGTGTCCATGGTCTATCCGGAATTGGCAAAGGCACCAACCTCCATGGGCTCGGGACTAGATGCAGAGTCTCTCAGGTTGGAAAATAAAGGGGTCTCCTGCAGCATGACCCCTCTCGCCCGCAGCCTACGGTCCATGCGGACAGCCTGGATCATAGCGTCCTCCAAAGAATCCGGTGGAGGATGAAGGGCCAGGGCATCTTTCAAATGTTCGGACAGGCCTCTACAGAGCAAACCCCGGAGGGCAGCATCATCCCAGGAGTTCTCCGCTGCCCAGCATCTGAACTCAGAGCAGAACCACTCGGCCGAGTGTTTCCCCTGGCACACACTCATCACCATATCCTCGGCTAGCCTCACACAATTGGGTTCATCGTAGATGTGCCCGAGTTCCTCGAAGAATGCATTCACTGACATTCTCTCAGGGGAGGTAGGGGGAAGGGAAAAAGCCCAAGCCTGAGGGGAACCCCTTAACAAAGACATAATGACCCCAACCCTCTGACTCTCATCCCCAGAGGAGCGTAGCCTTAGCGAGAAGAAGAGTTTGCACCCCTCCTTAAAAACCTTAAATTTTTTTTATCCCCAGAGAAAAAGTCAGGAAATTTAACAGGTGATTCAGGGGAAGTTAAGGAAACATCTGTGGTACCCTCACCCCGGGCCCCAGAAGGAAAAGAACCCTGCATGGCATCAGCAACGTCCCTCTGAACCTGTTGCTGCAACTGAGCCAGGGTTCGCTGCTCCACAGACAGGTTTTGAATTATTTGAGTGAGGTTATTCACTGGCTCAGAGAGAGCATGCAGCGAATCCATGATTCAAGAAAAAAAAGTGCAAACCTCGTTTAAATGTTTTGGTCAGCTATAATGTCAGGAACACCACACTGCACCTGCTCACTGAGCCAGAGACAGAAACCAGATCAAGCCAGGGTCAAAGCACAAGATAGCACGACAGTACCAAAGGGTTAGGCAGAATGGATAGTCAGGACGTAGAATAGATCAGAAAACCAGAACGGGCAATAGATGGTACAATAGGGACAAACTGTAACGGAGTAACGATAGCCAAGCCAGGAGGTCAGAACCGTAAAAGACAATAATACAAAAACAAGGGACGGAGTACAGAGTGAGGGGACAGACCGGGTCATACATGGGAAGCAAGCAAGCAATGCAGTGCACACGCACACCAGGGGGGTCAAACACACAATCAGAACAACAGTATAGCTGACAGAGAACCATGGTAAAGAGTGAGTATAATTACCCCTCCCAGATCCAGAAAGAGGCCACGTACACTTAACCCTGTGAGTGCAGGGCAAGAACACTATACAAACCTTGACAGTATGAAGTTTCTGCAAATTGCGGAGGCGGCCGACTCCGCGGTCTGGTCTCGAGTCGGGGTGACCACAGCAAACTTGCTGAAATGATCCACCGTGACGAGGCAGTGTTCGTATCCCTGGAATGCGGGACCGATGGTCAGGTAATCTAACGTCAGGAGCTCAAGGGGTGCTGAGGTCACAATTGTCTGTACTGGAGCTAGTTGAGCGGGCGGTTTAGCTAACTCGCATGAGCGGCAGGTCCGGCAAATTTCGTCCACAACAGCTGGCAAGCGTGGGTGGTAAGCTTTCTGTTGCAGCCATTGCAAGGTCTTTTTAGCTCCAAAGTGAGCCCCTTTTTCGTGAGCCTCTCGAGCCAGTTCGTGGAGTTGGGCTCTGGGTGTAACCACCTGCCACACCGTCGTTAAGGTTGTCTGCGATGTTATTTTACGGTACAATAGTCCCTTTCGGATAACCAGCCTCTCCCATTGTCGCAACATCAGCGACATGTCTTGAGTCAAAGTTTGTCGTTGGGAATCATTAGGCATTTGGCCAGCGGCGACCCACGTCCGGAGAAGTCCAACTTCTTCGTCTTCTTGTTGCTGTTGTATCCACTTATCCCGAGACTGCTCCAGTATACCCCTTGGGGTCTCTGGGGAGGATACATTTTGATTGGCAGTTGTGAGTACGGCAGCGGTGAGGGCGAATGGTATCTCCTCCCCTTCTAATTCTTCGTCTCGATTCTTTCCTGGTGTTGTGTGTCGAATCCTGGAGAGGGCGTCAGCATGTACATTTTCGGCCCCTCTTTTGTAGATGATTTTATAGTTGAACTTCGCCATCCGGGCCACCCATCGTTGTTCCAGAGCCCCCAGTTTGGCGTTTTCCAAATGAGCCAGTGGGTTGTTGTCGGTCCGCACCACTACCTCGGAGCCCGCCAGGTACTCTGCGAACCTCTCCGTCATGGCCCACACCATCGCGAGGAGCTCGAGCTTGTAAGAGCTGTAATTGTCAGGGTTACGCTCGGAGTCATAGAGTGAGTGACTTCCATGTGCGATCACTCTCTCCCAGCTGTCTTGAACTTGTGACAACACAGCCCCCAGCACGTGAAGACTCCCGTCAGTGTGCAAGATGAACGGTTGTGAGAAATCCGCATAGGCCAACACTGGGGCATTCGAGAGCGCAGCCTTGATGTCTCGGAAGGCCTCTTCCTGAGGTTGTTGCCACTGGATTCTTCATCCATTTGCCCCAGCAGGAGCCCCCTTTAGCAGGTCGTGCAGGGTTCGAGCTCGATGAGCAAAATTCTTTACGAAACGACGGTAATATCCGGCCAGCCCCAGAAAAGTCTGCACGTCTTTGACCGTCTCGGGGGTAGGCCATCCCTGAATAGCAGCAACCTTCTCCCGGGATGGCCTCACACCTTCTGCCGAGACGACATGACCCAGATACTCGATCTGGGAGCGAAATAGGAGGCATTTCTGAGGTTTTACCTTCAACCCGTACTTTTGCAAGCGGCCGAGCACCTGCCCCAACCGCTTTAGGTGGTCCTCGAATGTGGCAGCATAGACGATGATATCGTCCAGGTAGATCAACGTGGCCTCAAAGTTGAGATCTCCCAGACACCGCTCCATCAACCGCTGGAAGGTCCCCGGGGCGTTGGCCAGTCCAAACGGCATTCGATTAAACTCAAATAGTCCCATAGGCAATATGAACGCCGTCTTGGCTCTATCTTCTTCTGACATGTGCACCTGCCAGTACCCACTGGCCAAGTTCAGAGTAGAAAAATACGTCGTCTTTCCCAAGGCGGACAAGGATTCTTCTATGCGGGGCAGTGGGTATGAGTCTTTAATAGTGCAAGCATTCAGCTTCCTGAAAGGGCCTGTCACACTAAGCGATATCGCTAGCAATATCGCTATAACGTCACTGGTTCTTGTGACGTCATAGCGATATTGCTAGCGATATCGCTATGTCTGATACTTACCTCCAACCGCTCCCCGGCTGGTTATCGCTGATCGCGCAAGAACGTCCTGGACCGTTTCTCGTCATCAGCTTCCTGCTGTGCTTCCTGTGGCGTCGACGAGCGACGCGTGGACGCGGGTGGGAGGATGTCAGGATCGCCTTGTCTGATAGGTAAGTAACGACCCCCGACCCCTGCGATGTCGCTGGTGAGATCTGCCTGTGTGGCAGCTCACTAGCGACCACTTAGCGATGCACCAGTGATCCTGACTGCGTCATATCGCTGGTCGGGATCGCTGGTGCATCGCTAAGTGTGACAGTACCTTTACTTCCATGGTCTCTTGTCTCCTGTCCGCCTTTCTGCCAACTGATCTCTCAGCGCGCTCCCTGCTCCTTTTATCCTCGCCCCGCCCCCTGTTGCCCTGTCACCTCCAGTCGTGCCCTCTCCTTCACTGCCCCCGGTACCGTTCCTTCAGGAACCCAGATGGCGGCCCCCCTGGTTCCGGCACAGACACTCTGCGGGAGTCCTCCTCCCCACACAATGACTGAAAAATACCACATACAAAGAACAAATGCAACCAGATCATGACTAGACCACATATTACCACCACATAGTGACTGAAGAACACTGAAAAATACCACCATACCATGATCAGATCACATATTACCCCCACATAGTGTTATGAAACCTAGAGTGGTCCAACTGGATCGCGGTATCCACTGACCCTGGGCAAGCTGGCCAAGTGGAACCGCTCCTTATACAGGGACTGTTAGGGGCAGGCCTTGGAGGAAGGTATACTGCAATAGCTAGTGCCAGAGGATCGGCTCGAAGACAAGGAGAAGAATCATGGTACTCACTGAGAATGAGACGGAGCTGAGCAGCCGCGGAGAGACATGGGATCCGGGACAAAGCAGAGTTCAGAGGAGAGAGACACGGGGTCAGGGACAGGGCAGAGTTCACAGAGGGTACGAGATCCTGGGTTGAGCAGAGCACGCCCTGGAAGGCGTACAGGGACAGAGCAGAGCACACACTGGAAAGCATACTGGGAGAAAGCAGAGCAGAGCACACACTGGAAGCGTACAGGGACAGAGCAGACTAGAGCATGCACTGGAAGCGTCCAGGGACAGAGCAGAGCACGCACTGGAAGTGTACAGGGACGTTGGAGAGCACCTTCAAAGGCAAGTGCAGGAAATAATAATCAGGCGCCGAGGAACAACCAAAGCCGTCTGATATACCAGACACCGGGTCAGGACTCTGGCAGAAACCTAGTGCACCTGGCAAGCGTGTGGCCGAGGCCAAGAGTGCGCATGCGAAGGAACAGCGAGGAACCTGGGGAGGCTGCAAGGCCGGGAGCACAGTGACAGCGTGGGAGACCGGAGCGCAGGGAGCACGGGCGGACATGACAGTAACTCATAGTGACCGTATAATACCACATACAAGGAACAAATACCGTTACACCATGACCAGATCACAGCTCTGTATATAGTATTAGTGTTCAGGTAATACAGTGATCTCCAGTGACATTGTACACAGGAGCTCTGTATATAGTGTATAGGTAATACAGTGATCACCAGTGACATTATGCACAAGAGTAGTGATGGGTCGTTCGCAAATGTTCCGGAACAAAGAGCAGGCTCCCTGCTGTGAACGATGGAAGCCAGCAACTCAGTGATAGCCGCTAAATTCACTGAATGGCTCTCACTGGCTGTGAAATCCTGGTGTTCATCACGTAACTCTGCTCACCTGAACAAAATTTCCACCCACTCATCAATTTAATTCGTCACTAGCAAGTGGGCAGAGATTCTGCTGTAGGTAGGCGGGTTTTGGATGCATTACAACAGCATAAATATGTGTTCACATATTTTAAACACATATTTAATAGGGATCCATTTAGAATCCAAAGAGAGCCGGCTCTTTTTGGTGAGCGGAGCCATGAGAGCCAGATCACCAAAAAGATCTGGACTGCCCATCACTACACAAGAGCTCTGTATATTGTAAACAGTATATAGTGTCAGTATACAGGTAACACACAAACTTACAAGTGATTTCTCTAGTTGAAGTCCTTCATCTTTGCGTTTCATCTTCATCTAGCGCAGACCGCCATCACTTCTTCCAGTCAGGACTCATCTCTGTATAAAATAACAGTTATCTAGAGAACTGCTTACAGCACACATTCCCCACTTTTCCCCCAGCTTCTACACTACGCAGCTGAATACATTTGTGCACCCAGCATTATTATATATAATTAGTGCTTATGCAACCCACCATTCCAACTATAAATTGTAATCCACGACTGTGCCCCCACCCAATAAATATATAAATTAATTAGCACCTGTACATCTGTACTCTTTCATTACCTGTCATGCTCCCGTATCCTTAACTCCCCCCACTCTGTACTTCCCGTACCACTGATTCATTATATTTACATGCCCCCCTTCCACCCAATTCATTATGTCATGTCCTCTCTCTCCCACCCCAACCCTCAATTCATTATCATTTACCCTCCCCCATTCACCAGCCTTTATTAATAACTTGTTCTCCCTCCACCCATAATTCATCATCATTTGCTGTTCCCTACTCCCAATTCATCATTATTTGCTCTCCACACCCCCCAAATCATTTGCTGTCTCTCACCCCCAAATCATCAATATTTGCTCTCCCCACCCCTAAGTCATCATTTGTTGTCCCCCATCCCCCACCATCAAGTCGTAATTTGCGGTCTCCATCACTCACTCTCAATTCATCATTTGCTGTCCCCCATTCCCCACCCTCAATTTCTAATTTTCTGTCGCTATTCTCAATTGATCATTTTCTGTCCCCACCCAAAATTCATCATTATTTGCGCTCCCCCTTCTCAATTCCTCATTACTTGCTTTCCCCAAGCACATTTAATTTGCTTTTTTTTTTTTAAAAAAAGTTTTCATACTTACCTCTCACGATCCCCAGCAGTCGCAGCTCCGCTTCTAGCATCCTCCTGGAGAGTGGCGCTCGTATATGTCAGTGCATATGTGATGATCTAATTGAGTATGCACCATCTCCAGCGCATCATAGCAGAGGCGGTGGTACTCCCTTGGAGCTGTATGGCTGTTACATGGAGCTTCAATGAAGTCTCTCTGTACTGGCGCACACTATTATATTATTATACCCTGAGGCTTGGTGAGCAGAAGCATAAAAGGGGGGGCCCGGAGCCAGTCTTTACTTCTACTCATCGGGCCCCATACAGCAGTATGGGCAGTAGTGCCCTGATGGCGGCCCTGATGACAGTCAAAGCTCCACCACAGTAATCATTGAGTCTTCCCTCCCTCTTATATCCAGAAGGCATATGAAATCTATATTTAACTAATAAATTAAAGCTGCACTCTGTAACGCTATAGTATGCAAACAGTAAATATAGAGTTACATATAGAGTGACTCTTAGCTTGCACCTGTTCCCATTTGCCTTTCTGTTTGGAAGTGATGGTCAGTCTTTGATATTTGTTTTAATCGCAGCTAGATCCTACCTACCCATATACGGTAAATGTAGGCTTTCAGCCCCGGGGAGGTATCATATTCAGTTAGATTCCCACCAGAGGAGATCACCTTGTCGCTGGCTCTTGGGCACACGTGAATTGGCCAATTTATGCGCTAAGTATCTTCATTTTTAACTTATTTTCTATAGAAGTAATGCAATTCCAATTTCATATATTCAATGTTTGCATACTATAGCATTACAGATTGCAGCTATAATTTGTTATTTGCACCCTATTTTCCCCCATTTATAACTGACAGCAACCACCACCTTTCCCCTTTCGCCAGCACTGACAGCAACCCACTACCCTCGCTTGACATGAAACAGTGGGGAGGCAAGAGAGGTCAGTCATGAGGTGACTATTCTTTTTTTTCCTGGCTCTTTTACACGTGCAAATTCAGCTTACGATCAAACCTAAAGTCCCTATCTAGTTTGTTAAGGGGGCGGTGCTGCCTGTTCAGATGATGGCAGTGATGGACCAGCACCTGTCTCCTCCTCTGAGTGCTCTGCTTATCATAAAATCTCCTGCAGCAGCTCATCCCCAAAGTTAGGGCTCATTCACAAGTCAAATTTTAGCCTAGAAGTGCTATCTGTGTCTTTCACTCATTCCTGTGATAGACTATGGAGCCATACACATGTCCATGATTTTTCACGGACCAAGAGGTCTGCGGAAAGTCTTGACAAAATGTCTGATTTTGAGAGTCAGATCAAAATGTGCAATGATCCGTGAATGAAATTGTCTCGCACTCAGATGACATCAAAGTGAAGTCTGATTTTCACAGACTGTTTTATTTCTCCAAATACAAGAAAAACGGATGATACACTGCTCTAAGGTAAAAAAGCAATGGCATTGGCACTACAGACTTCAGAATGCACGTTCTAGTTCCACTGGACCCAATTGGAAGAGCACATACCATAAAATAGAGAAGAACAGCATCCAATCCGGATGAAAAAATAAAATGAATTCTTTATTTATCTGGCAAAATGCAGAATTCATTTTATTTTTTCACCCGGATTGGATGCTGTTCTTCTCAATTTTATGATACACTGCTCTAAGTCTGATCAAAATGATCGGTCCATTTTTCTCGTACTTTGTAACTGTGAATGAGCCCTCAGGGGCTGCACTGACCCTTTCACTGCCATCATCTGTACTCCAAATGAGTACGCTCTGATATCAATGCAGTTAAAGGCTTGCAAATAGACAATGTTTGGAAGCCACTTGCCTGCAATTTTATACAGGAATGCAGACAATTCCCCTAATAAAGCGATTTGCAAAGTTTCAGAACGTTCCATGCTAGATAAAAATGAAAAAATAAATAAATAAAATAAAAGTTTAGCCTCCTCTTCATTGCTCATTGGCCAGGCTACAGCGTAAGATTCCTGGAGAACCCTCACTGATGAGACCAGATCTGAATGTGAATGAGGCAGAATCCAAAAAGCAAACTAGCAGTGATTAGTTTTCTCCCCATGTGTATATATATTAGGACGCCACACTGTCAGATGGAGATTACAATTCAATGCAAAGTTATTGCCTACAATTATGTCCAAATCCTTCCACATTAGTGATTTGCCTGGGGACCTCACTGAACATTCAGTATGTCTGCAGAATGAAGAACCACTTCATTTAGGGTCCATCTTTCATTGCGTACAGTGTTATAATAGTGACAGAATTCTTCGATCCACAAAGCGACAATAAGTACAGGAAAGTAATGAAACCAAAGATCATCACGGGTGGGGGAATAGCAGAACGAAGCTGCTTTTCCTCTTCCCACTATCATCAGGGTGCCATTTAATATTAGTCAGAATAGGTCAGAAATTTTCTCTGACATGGAGAGAAAAAAAAAACTTTTCTTCACTTCCTCCATTTTGTAAGCCTGTGAAAATGGGACAACGTTCAGAGGTCATCCATGTGTGGTCCGATGTTTGTCGCGGACCCATACAGTGGTTATGGAAAGTATTCAGACCCCTTTAAATTTTTCACTCTTTGTTTCATTGCAGCCATTTGGTAAATTCAAAAAAGTTCATTTTTTTTTCTTATTAATGTACATTCTGCACCCAATCTTGACTGAAAAAAAACAGAAATGTAGAAATTATTGCAAATTTATTTAAGAAGAAAAACTGAAATATCACATGGTCATAAGTATTCAGACCCTTGGCGTGGCATGGCAGGCGAGGAGTGAGGACGTGCTCTGGAGAGCTCCCGCTCCTATACCGGTAACTGACCTGAACAGAGCCCAATACAAATGCCCTCTACACCGATGCCTACCAGAAGGAGCAGAGGGAGCACGTCCACCAGCCCCGCAGCGCCCGACAAGGGTCCCCAGAGCATCTCCCGCTACTTTTCAGGAGTGGGGAGAAAGAAGGCCTCAGGCGCCATGATGGATGCGGCGCGCAGAGCACAGCCGGCCCCGCCGTTAACAGGAGGCAAGGTACAAGAAGTGAGGGAGAAGTCCGGGGAGATGGAGGACCATGGGGGGACCCCTCGGGGATCTAGCAGTGTGATCGTGGAGGCTCCACAGGGGATAAGGCGCACTCCCCATGATAGGATCACTGAGCCCCTGGAGGCCCGTCTTTCACAGGGGAACCCGCAGACAAAACCAATACAACCACGTGCCAGTGAAGCAGGCGGGGGCCCGGGAGAGACTTCTGCAGAACTCCCCACGCTATACTTACAGGGAGACATTATTAATCCCCCAGATACCAGTATTAACACCACCAGTGATTCTTCAGCACAGGGGGAAGCTGACTCTATGATAAGAGGGCAAGCAGACCATGCGATGTCACCTGCCCATCAGGCTGGACTGCCATTTAGCACAGCTCCACCACCTGCCTACCAACAAGATACATCCCTAACACCACAGTGTGGGACATCGGCGTCGATTTCAATCTATTATATAACAAAATAAAAGACATCCCGACGAAACAGGATATGGAGCAGTACATTGTTCGCTTGGAATCTTCCTATAAAGCTGAACTTTCCATACTTAAAGATGACATCCAACAATGTGGTGAGAAAGTTGAATCCCATGACCAGCTTCTGGCCTCTCTGAAAGAAAGAATGGAGGCTCAGGAGAATGTCACAGCCGCTCAAGCTAGACAGCTGCAGACCCTAGCAGACATGCTGGATGATTCTGAGAATAGGGGAGGTAGGAACAACATAAGAATACGGGGGTTACCCGAATCTATACCTCCCCAGGAGTTAAATTCCACTCTGAGAGGCATCTTCAACTCGGTATTAGACAGGCCCCAAGACACCCCACTGGAACTGGACCGTGCCCATAGAGCTTTAGGCCCGCGTCCTAGCGAGCAGGACCCACCGAGAGATGTGATATGCCGGGTACATAAATACCAACTTAAAGATGCGGTCATGGGGGCAGCCAGGAGAGCAAAGCCCATAAACCATTTAGACACTCACAGCTTTTACCAGATTTGTCCTGATGGACCTTGCAGAGGCGCAGAGCTCTTCGGCCCCTTTTGGATGAGTTACAGCAGCGTGAACTTTCTTACACCTGGGGGTTTCTGTTTTGTCTTCGAGTTCAGAAGAGGGGAAGGATGCACCGATTGAGCCACCCTAGTGGTATTCCAGCATTTTCGGCCGCCCTAGATATATCTGAGGTGGACATTCCTGAGTGGCCATCCTTGCCATCATTCTATAGAATGGAAGACCCTCACAGAGGTCAAGACCCCCAACGACAGCGTCGACGCAGGAGATAGCCCAATGGACATGGGCGCATACATCTAGAAGAGGAAGAAGCAGACAGATCACCAATGATTATTAAATTCTCTTATCTGATTTGAAGTGGGTCTATATATATTTGGATGGGGGAGGGGTCTTGGGGATCATTTCTACAAGTAATGCAGAACTAAAGTTCATATATGCTCATACTATCAGATGATTCCCCTCCTCTATTCCTTCCTTTCCTTTTCCCCCTTTTCCCCCCTTTCTTCCCCTTCCCTCCCTCCCCCCTCATACCCTTAGACAGTTAATTTTTCATATTAACTATTCCCACAAGCCTTTAATAGCTGAATAATATAGAGTGTCCTATTTTAAGGGAAGACTTGATTCCTAAAAGCTTATACAGTTTCAGGATTATAGGTTGGGGTACCTTTAAACATTGTCAGTTTTGATGACACTGAAACTAATTACGAAATGGAAATGTGTTTACGGCTCATATGTTTCATAGTTAAGTTAAGTTATATATGGTCTTTATCCATTAGACTCTTTGCTTTAGAGCTACGCGACTGTTATATCATTACGAGGTCGGAAACCGGAGGAGACGGCATCTCCGACTCCCCTTCTGTCGTACACTTACCCCCCGGAGGGCTGCTTCGCCATTGAGGTGTGCAGCAATTAACAATTACCTCCACTAGGCTTTAAATTGTTTGTTGGAGTGTGCCTATCCACACTCGTATTGTTAAATTTTCTTTTACCTTTTGTCTTCCTTTAACCCTTATCTATTTTCTTTGATTATATCCACTCCCCCCTATTAGCTTCTTCCTCCCCTTTCTACAGCGGGCACTGGACTCCGAAGCCGACCCATCCCTTTTGGCGAAGCTTGCATCCTTGACTCCGGACTACAAATACAATGCCGGGTAAGACTGCCACACAAAAGATCATACTGGGCTCCTTGAACACTAGAGGCTTTAATACCCCGCAGAAACGGTCACAAATCCTATATGGTATGCACAAGAAAAGAGTAAATGTGCTGATTTTCCAAGAGACACACTTTAAAACTGGACATGTCCCTAATATACACGATCGCTATTATACAACCTGGTTCCATAGCGCCAACCCAGACTCACGATCCCGAGGTGTGTCTATAGCGCTCCACAAATCCCTCCAGCATACCATATTGGACACGCTGGTCGATACGGAGGGCAGGTACGTGATCTTGAAAATTCAGATTTTCTCAACAACATATACTATAGCGGGATGGTATGCCCCCAGCCGGGACCAAATTCGAGCCACTAGATCTTTCTTGAAGACAATGGCTGACTTCGCTGAAGGGGTTGTTATATTAGGGGGAGACTTTAACTTTACTCTTAACCTGACATTGGACTCCACAGCAGCAAAATCCTACCTATCTCTTTGTCAGTTGTCCTCTTTGAAAAGAGACCTTCATGACTTGCGTCTTACTGATGTCTGGAGACTTTTTAATCCCAACGGGAAAGATTATACGTTCTTCTCCACACCACATAATTCATATGGCAGAATAGATTTCTTCCTCCTTAGTCATTGCGTACTGGCATGGGATCCGAGACCGTCTATTGGAAGTTTCCTGTGGTCGGATCATGCCCCAGTCTTTTTGGACATCAGTCCTCCTGACTCAGTGACGCGACAGTGGACATGGAGATTGAACGAAAACCTTTTAAAGGATCCTACTTGTGTGGCCAATGTTAAGACTACCATAGCAGAATTCTTACAAGATCACACACACGACACCACTGCTATGCCTATCAAGTGGGAAACTCTTAAATGCGTCCTCAGAGGGGTACTTATTAAACATGGATCTCGCTTGAAACAAATGAAAAGTAGGGAAATTATAGACCTCACGGAAAAAATATTAACATTAGAGACGAAACATAAGAAAGATAAGGAGACGGGGACATTGACTGAATTGATCAAATGCAGAGACGATCTGAAATCCCTGCTAAATGAGAAGTCCCGACATCATAGAAATCGCTTTAAGAGTATATTATACGGTCAAGCTAATAAATGTGGATGCCTGTTAGCTAGATTTCTACACCCACGTAGTCAGACCACATACATTCCTTCTCTCCAACGACACCGTGGCCAGACAACATCGAATCCAACGGAAATCCTAGACATAATGCGACGTTATTATCACACATTGTACAATATTAACGGTGATCACTCCCCCCAATCGCCCCTAGACCCCCAACCACACATAGAATCTTATATACGCGACACAGCCCTTCCGACATTGGCCACAGACTTGACGACATCACTAGATAATGATTTTACAACTGAAGAGATTGATGAAGTCATTCATAACACCCCGGCGGGTAAAAGTCCGGGACCTGACGGCTTCTCCCCTCATTTCTATAAGATGTTTCGAGAACAACTCAATCCCATTATGACGCTGGTGTTCAATTCCATCGCGATCGACTCCCCGTTTGTCCCGCAATCCTTAGAGGCTTTTATTACGTTGATACCGAAGCCGGGGAAGGATCCTAAAGTAGTAACTAATTACCGCCCAATATCTCTCATTAACGTTGACGTAAAACTATATGCAAAAATCTTTTCAAATCGATTGGCCCCTCTTTTACCTTTAGTAGTACATTCGGACCAGGTGGGATTCGTACGGGGAAGAGAAGCGAGAGATGGTATAGGTAAGACTCTCATTTTGACTGCACATGCTAAATTAAAACGTAAGCCACTGGCTTTGCTGTCGATTGATGCAGAGAAGACCTTAGACCGTGTACACTGGGGCTTCATGTTTTCGGCCCTACGACAGGTGGGCTTGGGGAAACGCTTCCTACATAAGGTCGCGGCTCTTAATTCCGACCCTTCAGCGAGGGTTAAAGTCAATGGGACAATGTCAGATTCTATAGCTATTGGGAATGGAACCCGACAAGGTTGCCCTTTGTCGCCCCTTTTATATGCGATAGTTATGGAACATTTAGCGGTGAAGGAAGAACCCCAGTGTGCACGGTCTATGGGTGGACCATGTTCATTATAAGGTCTCTCTTTATGCAGATGACCTCCTTCTGTACATATCCCAGCCACACATTACCCTCCCATCATTGATGGAAGAGTTTCAAAAATATGGAGCAGTCAGCAACTTTAAGATTAATTTTCAGAAAACTGAAGCCCTTAACATATCTTGGGGACAGACAGAACTTACAAGCATCATGGGAAATTTCCCCTTTCGGTGGAAATCCGGGGCCATTCAATACTTGGGCGTTCAAATTCCTACTGACATGACTGACCTGTACAAATTAAATTATTTACCCCTCTTGGAATCGACCCTGAAACGTTTGAGGGAGTACGGACGGAAGAATATCTCATGGTTTGGCAGGAT
Organism: Dendrobates tinctorius; assembly: GCF_039654945.1. Taxonomy (NCBI): domain Eukaryota; kingdom Metazoa; phylum Chordata; class Amphibia; order Anura; family Dendrobatidae; genus Dendrobates; species Dendrobates tinctorius. The sequence goes on from NW_027361754.1 coordinate 49,133,920, forward strand.
GAACTCATTTAAGATGGATATTCTCCCCAGGTTTTTATACTTGTTCCAGGCGGTTCCAATTGCACCGCCGAAAGCATTCTTCCAGACCATTAGATCTGCGCTGATCTGTTTTATCTGGTAGACCTCTAAACCCCGTCTAAAATACTCTATCCTGACTGCCCCGAAGTCCAGAGGCGGCGCAGGTCTCCCTGACCTGGAACTATACCATAGGGCCTCCATACTGGCACGGTTATTTGATTGGCAATTCGGTCACCATTCTAAACAATGGGTTCAGCTGAAACAGACATCTTTTAATATTCCATTGCGCCACTTTCCATGGATCCGACGCTATGACTTGGTTGCAAATGACTCTGAGAGACCTACTGGTTTCTTGACTCGAGAAGTTTTACAGATATGGAACCATTTTAAAACTAAAAAGAAATTGACCAGCACTCTGAATCCGTTGACACCAATATTTGGTAACCTGGATTTTCCTCCAGGGTGTCACAGAGACCAAATTCTGGGTTGGCATAGAAGTACTGACTTACATCTGGGACAAGTGTTGGTGGAAGGGAATGTTCCGTCTTGGGAAACCTTACAGGAAAAGTTCCCCACTAGGGCGCTCTCCTGGATGGAATACAATCAGCTGAGATCGTTTATCCGGGGACATTTGGTCGACCGTACTTCTCACCCCCCCATGACACGGTTGGAAAATTTACTACATCAACAGGACCCTCCCTCTCATCTGATTTCTCTCTTATACAAGGAATTCCATACAGGAGACTCGGACGGGGCCCCAAGCTACATCCGAGCGTGGGAAGAGGAGATGGGATATAAATTTTCAGCTGAAGACCTTGACAAAGCTTATCTCTTTACGCATAAAATGTCTCCGGCTGGGGGCGCACAGGAGAAAAATTTTAAGATACTGACCAGGTGGTACCTGTCCCCCATCAGACTAAAGTCTATTTTCCCGTCGGTAGACGATACCTGCTGGCGATGTGAAGCCTAAAGAGGCAGACTATTCCATATTTGGTGGCAGTGCCCTGCTATACGACCCTTCTGGGAAAAAGTGTTTGGGGCTTATCAAAAAATTTCTGGAAAATACGTTCCCCCCTCCCCGCAAATTGCCATCCTATCAATCCTTCCAGGTCCCATATCCACTCAGAAAAGAAGCCTTCTCTGGTTTTGCATTACCGCGGCGCGCATGGTAATCCCACGCCACTGGAGCACGACAACACCACCGACTATGGCAGAATGGGTGTCAGAATTTGCAGACATCTTCCGTATGGAGGATCTGTTGGCCGAAATGGAGGGAGATAACACTCGTTTGGTCTGAGTGTGGCAGCCTTGGATATTATTCAAAGAAACTCCCGGACTACCTCGATTGGTCGAGGGAGCTCCTTAGAGGTCGGTTCGGAGGTCCGAGACCCGCTCTCCCCCCGCCCTCTTTCTTTTCCTTCTCCCCACCATACTCCCTGTGAGTTTCTTCTTACCCTTTCTAATTTCTTTTCTTCACTGTTCATTGAAGTACACCTCCGCTGGTTACATGTAAGATATGGTTAAACATGCCTGCAATTATTAATTTCTTATATTCATTTATTGATGATTCTGACGTGCCGGTAGACACACGGGGTGGCATGACATCTCTCCAGGCTGTTATAATGTACACGAGTAAACATTGTATAAAGAATGTTCATACAGCTGAGTCTATCAATCCATAGTGACAAATACATGTTTGTTCTCTGGTACACGGTAGTATTGATGAATATGCACTGATCTCCATCCAACTGAGGCGATATGAGCCCTATAGCCGGAAGATATCTCGTCTTTACAAGAGACTGACTATATTGTAACCTAACACGGTTTGGTGTACAATGTTTGTTGTCTTGTATGTTATTATGTCTAATTGTTTTCAATAAAACAGATTCAACATAAGTATTCAGACCCTTTGCTCAGTATTTAGTAGAAGCACCCTTTTGAGCTAGTACAGCTTTGAGTCTTCTTGGGAATTATGCCACACACCTGGATTTGGGGATCATTTGCCATTCTCCCTTGCAGATCCTCTCCAGTTCCATCAAGTTGGATGGTGAATTTTGGTGGACAGCCATTTTCAGGTCTCTCAAGAGATGCTCAATTGGGTTTAGGTCAGGGCTCTAGCTGGGACAGTCAAGAATTGTAACAGAGTTGTTCTGAAGCCACTCCTTTGTTATTTTAGCTGTGTGCTTAGGGTCATTGTCTTGTTGGAAGGTGAACCTTCGGCCAAGTCTGAGGTCCAGAGCACTCTGGGAGAGGTTTTCATCCAGGATGTCTCTGTACTTGGCCACATTCATGTTTCCTTCAATTGCAACCAGTCGTCCTGTCCCTGCAGCTGAAAAACACCCCCACAGCATGATGCTGACACCACCATGTTTCACTGTTGGGATTGTATTGGGCAGGTGATGAGCAGTGCCTGGTTTTCTCCACCCATACCGCTTAGAATTATCACCAAAAAAGTTCTATCTTCGCCTCATCAGACCAGAGAATCTTCTTTCTCATAGTCTGGGAGTCCTCCATGTGTTTTTTAGCAAACTTTATGCGGCTTTCATATGTCTGGCGCTGAGCAGAGGCTTTCGTCGGGCCACTCTGCCATAAAGGCCCGACTGGTGGAGGGCTGCAGTGATAGTTAACTTTGTGGATCTTTCTCCCATCTCCCTACTGCATCTGTGGAGCTCAGCCACAGTGATCTTGGGGTTCTTCTTTATCTCTCTCACCAAGGCTCTTCTCCCATGATTGCTCAGTTTGGCTGGACGGACAGATCTAGGAAGACTTCTGGTGATCCCAAACTTCGTCCACTTAAGGATTATGGAGGTCACTATGCTCTTAGGAGCCTTGAGTACTTCAGAAATTCTTTTGTGACCTTGGCCAGATCTGTGCCTTGCCACAATTCTGTCTCTGAGATCCTTGGCCAGTTCCTTTGACCTCATGATTCTCATTTGGTCTGACATGCACTGTGAGCTGTGAGGTCTTATATAGACAGGTGTGTGCCTTTACAAATCAAGTCCTATCATCTTAATTAAACACAGCTGGACTCCAATGAAGGAGTAGAACCATCTCAAGGAGGATCACAAGGAAATGGACAGCATGTGACTTAAATATGAGTGTCTGAGCAAACGGTCTGAATACTTATAACCATGTGATATTTCAGTTTTTCTTTTTTACTAAATTTGCAAAAATTTCTACATTTCTTTTTTTTCAGTCAAGATGGGGTGCAGAGTGTACATTAATGAGAAAAATGAACTTTTTTGTGTTTACCAAATGGCTGCAATGAAATAAAGAGTGAAAAAATTAAAAAGGTCTGAATACTTTCTGTACCCACTGTAGACTTGCATTGAAAATTTTGACAATTTTGATCCGATACTCGGATCAAAATTGGACATGTGCACAGCCTTATAGAATATCAAACCACAGATAGCATTCATAAGAAAAAATCAGTCTGTGCACAAGCCTCAACAATCAGCCTTTTCAATGAGGCAGTCATGCATATACCTAGCAATAAGCCTGACTTAGAATACTCGAGCCAAGTAGAGAACTTGTCTTTTGGACCAGTGCTGGTGAACAATGCACAATGCACCTGTCGCGTTTTGACTGTCTTCGGTAAGGAAGGTGGCCTGAAACTGTCCTTGGAAGAGGGAACTTAACTATCCCTGTCCCTGGGTTTTTCTTGAAGTAAGCAAGGCCTGAGTCTCCAACCTTACTATGCTCCTGTTAAGGGCCTGTCACACTAAGCGATATCGCTAGCAATATCGCTATAACGTCACTGGTTTTGTGGCATTATAGCGATATTGCTAGTGATATTGCTATGTCTGATACTTACCTCCGACCGGCTCCCCCACTGGCTATCGCTGATGGCGCGAGAACGGCCTCGGCCATTTCTCGTCATCAGCTTCCTGCTGGGCTTCCTGTGGCGCCGACGAGCGACTTGTGGACGCGGACGGGAGGACGTTAGGATCGCCTCATCTGACAGGTAAGTAGCGACCCCCAACCCCTGCTATATCGCTGGTGAGATCTGCCTGTGTGGCAGCTCACTAGCGACCACTTAGCGATGCACCAGCGATCCTGACCGTGTCATATCGCTGGTCGGGATCGCTGGTGCATCGCAAAGTGTGACAGTACCTTTAAACCCTGATATGTCCCCTCCCCCACCCCATGAGGCATGGGACAGAAATTAAATGTAAACAAGACACAAAGACAAAAGTGGGATAACAGAAAACCACTATCATACAAAGGAAGACAAAACTTTCACCTGTAGGGAGAAGATCTGAAGAGCTGAAATGGAGCTGCTTGTTTCTGACCAGCATAAAAAGGGTCATTAACCTCTTCATCACAAGAAGAAACTAAATCCATTCAATATGGGACACAAATCATATCATCTGTAAAGAAGACCTGCAATTCATTACCCGACCCTACCATCTAACTCCAGCTCTGCCAATTGGTAGAGCCAGTGAGTGGATCAATAGTAGGGCTGTTGTAGTGGCTATGCAAGGTTTTAACTTTCCTAAGGGTCTGTTCACACTATGCTTTCAGTGTATTCACACCTCCATCCAAGTTTGGCTTGAGTCCACAAAAACAGGATTCAGTTGAGCCCCTTGAGCCATTGAGTTATATAAGACACAGTGAGATCAAAGAATGAAACTTTGGGCTTGATTTAAGATCCTTCCCAGCATTGTCTGTCTTTAGGTACAAGAACATAGCTCAATGCCATGATATTCAGTACAGATCACACAGACACCTCTGCACAACAGAAAATGCTGGTAGAGTCTCTTATATAACCCAGGGCAGAAGATTATTCTAAAAAGCAGCCCGATGGCTCAGTGATTAACACTGTATCCTTGCAGTGCTGGGGTCCTGGGTCAAATACCACCGAGGACAACATCTGCAAGGAGTTTTTATGCTCTCCCCATGTTTGCGTGGGTTTCCTCATGGTTCTCCACTTTACTCCCACATTCCAAAGACATATTGAAGGGGAATGTAGATCGTGAGCCCTAATGGGGAGAGGGATGATAATTTCGGTAAAGTGCTGTGGAATTAATGACGCTACATAAGTGAGTAAAATAAATAAATAAAAGTCCCTAAAGTTATTTCTGAACTTTTAAGAGTCCACGTGATACTTGGGAGAGACAGTGTCATGTCGGACACTGTTCGCACCAGGGTGTCCGGCAGACAGCGGTAATACCCCATCCTACCACATGGTTCTCAGCGGCGCTGGTTGGTCTTCTGATCCAGCTTGGATTGGGTTAACTAGGCTGTCATTCTGGCTGAGGGCTTAGCCACGCCCTCTGTCTTTAAATTGTCCTGTGTGACTATGGGCGTTGCCGACTATAGCTCTTGCCTTGTGCTAAGCGATACCGGTCTGGAGTGGTGGTCTAAGGAGCATACAGTTGCTGGTGTAGTATATTCCGTTGTTGCCATTTTGCCTCCCTGTGTTGTATTATTTGGTTGCCCTTGCACATTACTGTATTCCCCTGTGTGTACGCGGTGTGGTGCATTTCCGTTATCCCTGTCCATACTTATTTGTGGGGTCTGGTGCTTGGTCTCCTCACTGGGTGGAGGGTGGTGGGTTCATCTTAGGGCTGGACAGGAGACAAGGACAGGGTGGAGGCCCAGGCAGGCACACCTTCAGTGAAAACCCTGGGTTGAGGGACAGACAGGGTTTCCCCTAGTCTGAGGGACACCGCAGGGGCCCCGGGGTTTCAGCCTAAAGTTACCTAGGCTTCCCATGACATTATAGTCGGCCCAAAAGGAGAAAAAAAAAAAGGAATTATTTACCATGGATCCTATAGTCTCCATAACCAAGCAGCTGGAGGCTCTGTCCATACAGGTCACTGAACTGAGGGGGGCGGTCCAGCAACAAGGCCTCTCAGTTCCTGCTGTGCAAACTGAGGCAGCAATCAGGGCAGCTGAACCTAAGTTACCTCTCCCTGAACGATTTTCTGGTGATCGCTGTAAGTTCGTTGTATTTCGTGAATCCTGCAAATTGTATTTTCGCATGCGTCCTCTCTCCTCAGGAAATGAGGCTCAGCGTGTGGGCTTGGTAGTTTCCTTGCTGAGTGGTGACCCACAAGCATGGGCGTTTTCATTACCTTCTGATTCACCTGCATTTGAGTCTGTAGACCTTTTTTTTTCTGCTCTGGGTTTAATCTATGACGATCCTGACAGACTGGCGTTAGCAGAGTCTAAAATACGCTCTCTACTCCAGGGTGAGCGACTGGCGGAGGATTACTGTACTGAATTTCGTCGCTGGGCTGTGGACACGCAATGGAATGACCCTGCACTAAGGAGTCAATTTTTGCATGGGGTTTCTGGAAGGGTTAAACAAGCTCTGCTAATGTATGAGACTCCCGCCTCTCTGGAGGCTGCTATGGTGCTTGTAGTACGCATTGATCGCCGCTTTCGTCAGAGGTCGCAGGAGACATTGCCAGTGGGGGGAGGGGCAGTCTCTGGTGAGGTTGCCTCAGGTGAATCCGTGGAACCTATGCAGATCGCTGGTCTATCACATACACATAATAACAAGCATAAATGTCCCTTGCACAGAAAGCAAGGGGTCTGTTTTTTTGTGGCAAAAAAGGACATTTTATTAATGCTTGCCCCCTGGTACCTAAGAAAGACATGCCGGCGGAAAACTGCTAGGCTCAGAGGGTTTGGAGGAGTCTAGTCTGAGCCTTTGCATATCCTCCGTGGTGGTCTTCCAGTGTATGCTCCCTGCCAAGGTAGTTATCGGGGACCAAGAGCTGTCAATTACTGTATTTGTAGATAGTGGTTCAGCCGCTAATCTCATTGATGAAAAGTTTGCGCGTACTGCGGGATTTAAGGTGGAGACGCTGCCTAATCCTATCCGGGTGGTTACCATCAATGCCTCCCCTCTCTCACAAGGGGAGATTAAAGAGTTTGTGGCTGATGTAAAACTCCACATTGGGGTCCTACACTCTGAGCGGGTAACATGTAAGGTGCTCAGTAATTTACCTGCTCAGGTAGTTCTGGGGTTTCCATGGTTGTCTATGCACAATCCGGTGATTGATTGGAAAACTCAGGACATAATTCAGTGGAGCAGATACTGCCAGGAGAGTTGTCTGGCCACGTGTATCTCCGCTGTGACTCCCAGCATCCCGCAGCCACTGCTGGACTTTGCTGATGTATTTTCTGAAAGAGGTTGTTCAGAGCTGCCACCGCACCGACCCTATGACTGTGCTATTAGGTTAAAACCGGGGGCCAAGTTACCAAAAGCCAGGATGTTTAATATCTCAGGTCCTGAGAGGCAAGCTCTCAAAGAATACATTGCAGAAAGTCTAAGCAAAGGGAACATCAGGCCTTCATCATCTCCATTGGCGGCGGGGTTCTTCTTTGTCAAGAAGAAAGATGGCGGATTACACCCGTGTCTGGATTTCAGGGAACTCAACCAGATTACGGTTCGTGACCCCTACCCGATGCCACTGATACCCGATTTGTTCAACCAGGTGTCTGGTGCCAAATGGTTTTCCAAGCTTGACCTCAGGGGGGCGTACAATCTCATAAGAGTCCGTCAAAGGGATGAATGGAAGACGGCATTTAATACCCCTGAGGGTCATTTTGAGAATTTGGTGATGCCAATTGGGTTGACAAGCAGCCAGCAGTATTTCAACATCTCATAAATGATGTCTTTTCTCATCTCTTGGGGAAATTTGTTATTATATACCTTGATGACATTCTTATTTACTCACGCGACCGTGATGCACTCATAGAGCATGTTAGGCAGGTGTTGCAGTTGCTCAGGGAAAACAAGCTCTATGCCAAGCTTGAGAAATGTGTATTTGTCGTCCAAGAATTACCTTTTTTGGGTTATGTAATTTCCCCCTCAGGGTTTAAAATGGACACCGCTAAGATGCAAGCGGTGCTGCAGTGGGATCGGCCTAATAATCTCAAGGCGCTTCAGCGATTCCTGGGCTTTTCAAACTATTATAGGAAATTTATTAAGAATTTTTCTATGATTGCGAAGCCGCTCACCGACATGACTAAAAAAGGTACCAATTTTTCTGACTGGTCTGAGGCTGCTGTGCGCGCGTTTGAATTCCTCAAAAACAGTTTTGCTTCAGCTCCCATCCTGGTTCAGCCTGATGTCTCCCTACCATTTACCGTGGAGGTGGATGCATCTGAGGTTGGAGTGGGGGCGGTACTGTCTCAGGGTCCATCCTTGGGCGAATTGCATCCGTGTGCCTACTTCTCCAAGAAACTGTCGCCGGCCGAGCGTAATTACGATATTGGTAACAGGGAATTGTTGGCCATCAAGTTGGCATTTGAGGGATGGCGACACTTCTTGGAGGGGGCTGTCCATCAGATTACTGTTATAACAGACCATAAGAATCTGCTGTATTTAGAGTCTGCTAAACTCCTGTCTCCCAGACAGGCTCGCTGGGCGTTATTCTTCACCCAGTTCAATTTTTTTGTGACATACCGACCAGGTTCTAAGAATACTAAGGCAAACGCCTTGTCCAGATGTTTTCCGGGTGGAGAGCCACGTGAGGATCCGGTGCCTATCCTCCAAAAGGGAGTTGTGGTCTCGGCTCTCACGACAGAGGTTGAGGCAGAAATTGCTGATGCTCAGGAGGAGGTACCGCCGTATCTGCCTCCTAATAAATCATTTGTGCCATTACACCTACGCTTAAAAGTGTTAGGGGAACATCACGATACTGTCCTGGCGGGTCACCCAGGAGTTAAGGGCACTCTGGAACTTGTATCACGTCGTTTTTGGTGGCCCAAAATCCGTCAGGACGTGGCCTCATATGTGTCTGCCTGTACCACATGCGCACGGGCCAAGACACTACGCCACCACGCTCCCGTCCTGCTGGCACATTGCATCCTCTCTGTGTGCCCAGTAAGCCATGGACTGAGATTTCCATGGATTTCATTACGGATTTGCCCTCCTTGGCTGGGAACACGGTCATTCTGGTAATAGTTGATCGGTTCTCTAAAATGTCGCATTTCGTTGCTTTGCCATCTTTGCCCAATGCGAAGACCCTTGCTCAGGTATTTATTTGTGAGGTGGTCAGACTTCATGGTGTCTCCGTCTGACATTGTATCTGATAGAGGTACACAATTTGTGGCAAAATTTTGGAAAGCTTTTTGTTCACTCCTAGGGATTAAATTGTCTCATTCATCGGCTTTCCATCCTCAGTCGAATGGGCAGACTGAGCGTATGAACCAAAACCTGGAACAATACTTACGCTGTTTTGTGTCTGACAATCAGGAAGAGTGGTCGGCGTTTCTTCCTCTGGCTGAATTCGCGATAAACAATCATTATCAGGAATCGTCTGGGGAATCTCCTTTCTTTTGTATTTATGGTCAACATCCCCAATTCTGTACCTTGCGCCAAGGGAGCTCTGCGGGCGTCCCTGAGGAGGACCAGTTGGGAGCACAATTGTCATCCGTTTGGAGGAGAGTAAAGCAGCGCTTGCTGAATGTAGGTTCTAGGTATAAACGTGTGGCTGACGGTAGACAAGTGCCTGGTCCGGACCTGTGTGTGGGTGATTGGGTGTGGTTGTCTACAAGGAACATCAAACTCAAAATACCATCGCTTAAGTTGGGGCCCAGGTACATTGGTCCATTTAGGATCTCCGCAATTATCAACCCTGTGGCATTTCGTTTAGAGTTACCTGCCGTATACAAGATACATAATGTGTTTCACAAGGCGTTACTTAAGAAAGTCGTGGGTGCTGTTGATGTTTCTCCTATGCCACCACCTCCCGTCTTGGTGGATGGCACGTTGGAGTTTGAGGTGTCCAAGGTGGTTGACTCTCGGGTAGTGGGTCGCACTCTACAGTACCTGGTCCACTGGCGTGGCTATGGTCCTGAGGAGAAGACTTGGGTGCCGGCCTCGGACATACATGCGGACCGACTGATTACAGTGTTTTATTGCCGCCATCCGGACAAGCCGGGTCCTCGACATTGTGAGGTTCCTGGGGTCCCTCGTAGAAGGCAGGGTACTGTCATGTCGGACACTGTTCACACCAGGGTGTCCGGCAGACAGCGGTAATACCCCATCCTACCACATGGTTCTCAGCGGCACTGGTTGGTCTTCTGATCCGGCTTGGATTGGGTTAACCAGGCTGTCATTCTGGCTGAGGGCTTAGCCACGCCCTCTGTCTTTAAATTGCCCTGTGTGACTATGGGCGTCGCCGACTATAGCTCTTGCCTTGTGCTAAGCGATACCGGTCTGGAGTGGTGGTCTAAGGAGCATATGGTTGCTGGTGTAGTATATTCCATTGTTGCCATTTTGCCTCCCTGTGTTGTATTATTTGGTTGCCCTTGCACATTACTGTATTCCCCTGTGTGTACGCTGTGTGGTGCATTTCTGTTATCCCTGTCCATACTTATTTGTGGGGTCTGGTGCTTGGTCTCCTCACTGGGTGGAGGGTGGTGGGTTCAACTTAGGGCTGGACAGGAGACAAGGACAGGGTGGAGGCCCAGGCAGGCACACCTTCAGTGTAAACCCTGGGTTGAGGGACAGACAGGGTTTCCCCTAGTCTGAGGGACACCGCAGGGCACCGGGGTTTCAGCCTAAAGTTACCTAGGCTTCCCATGACAGACAGAGCCCTGGAGTGAAAGCTTCAAAGGTGAGCAAGGTGCTATATTGCACCAGACAGCTATGATCTTGATACTTCACACTAAGCTGATGGCTCTACTGCTCTACTATTTGTTTGCTTGCTGACCTACAAGTTCAGAGTTAAGCGACTCTATTTTCCATCAACCTTCTCAACATCGCATTATCTAAGCATCAAGCAAAAGGCAGTTATTCCATGGCAAGGAATTAACATCCACCTTCTCTCTTCTCTCTTCACACAGGTAATCAGATCATTCGACTTCTGAACTGATCCACCCTGCATGTATTTCACTCCATTCAATGTTAGCATGCAGCCTGAATGGTAATCAGATCATTCAACTTCTGAACTGATCCACCCGGCATGTATTTCACTCCATTCAATGTTAGCAAGCAGCCTGAATTGTACAACTCCCCACCTCTGCTGGCTGTTTTTTCTGCTGCAATATATCCTATTGGTAACCATTTCATTCAACTAATTTGCTATAATTTATCTGTTACATTGTTCTCAGTATTTACTGTTGTATATCCATGGGGGGGTCACTGTAGCTGTTATCATGGGAGAAGTGTTATAGCATAGAGATAGAGTCAGCAATAGCATCTTTGATCATCTATTCCACACCAGGATGTGTTGAGCAGCTGTTAATTTATAACAAACAGCTCCCACAATCCCTCTCTCTTGTCCCTGTATTGTGGCCTATAAATTTAGAAACATTCTAAGGGGTACACGCATGTGTGGGGTAGCACGCATTCAGCAAAGCATTGCATTAACTAAGCATCTGGCAACAGGCAGTTATTCCATGGCAGTTAGTCAGGGCAGGAGTCAGATAACCCACACTATACTCTCTCTTTTATCCATGTGCTTTGTTTCTTTCCTCCTGTGTTCCCTTGCCATCCACATTCACCACCCCATCCCCCCTCCATCACGATTCATACACATCAGCCCCTCTATACTTCCCTTTCCCAAGAACAGCTCCCATGCACTTCTCACCTTCCTGAAAAAACTCAGCCCATCTTGCCCATACACATCACAGAAAAAACTTCTTACTATTCCAATAAATACTTGCTCTTTATGTTCCTACTCCTACTGATTTCGCCGGACATCTCCCCCAACCCCTGTCCACCATCCCCCAACCTCAACCCTATCTCATGTCAAAACCATAATAATCTTATTAATATTACTTGCACTCTCTCATCTCCTTCTTTTAATTGTGCCTGCCAAAATCCACGGTTTGTATTGTATGTAACAAACTTCCTTTCCTGCACAATTACTTTCTGAACAACTCTCTGAATCTTTTGGCCCTCACTGAAACCTGGATTCAGGATTCTGACACTGTCTCCCCTGCTGCCATTTTCCATAGTGACTTACAATTCTCCCATTCCCCGAGACCCACAAACAGACTTGGTGGTGGAGTCGGCATATTCCTTTCTCCACAATGCACTTTCCATGTCATCTCCCCAGTTCCATCACTCTCATTCCCTTCTTTTGAGGTCCCCACTATCAGGCTCTTCTGTCCCCTCTTCCTCAGAGTAGTGGTCATATACTGGCCCCCAAGCTCACCCACCCACTTCCTTTACCACTTCTCAGCCTGGCTGCCACACTTCATGTCCTCAGAACTACCAACCCTTATCCTTGGAGACTTCAACAACCCCATTAATAGCCCCACTTCCACATCTGCATCCCAGCTTCTATCACTAACCACTTCTTTAGGCCTCTCACAGCTTTCAACCTCTGAGACACACAAGGACGGTAATACCCTTGACCTGGTCTTTGTCCGGCTCTATTCAATCTCCTATCTAAATAACTCACCGCTTCCTCTCTCTGACCATAACATTCTCTCCTTCACGCTCACAAATCCTTGCCCACCCAGCACACTCTTATCTACCACACATTCAGAAATCTACAAGCCATTAACCCTCAGACACTTTCAGACTCACTGCACTTATCACTGTCCCCAATCTCCTCTTTTTCCTGTCCTGATCTGGCTGTTCATCACTACAATGTCACTCTTAGAAGCACCCTTGACCAAGTAGCGCCCCTCACCCTCAGAACCTCCAAATGCAGGATAAAACAGCCCTGGCTCACATCGCAAACTAAACTTGTCCAGCAATGCCCTAGGAGTGCTGAACTCCTATGGAGAAAAACCCGCTGTGATGAAGTAGCAGCCGCCATCTTAGATATGGGGCCACATGTCTGAGCTTGGCATCCATTTTGGTCTAAGTTCAGGAATTACAGGCAGCTAACATACCCCCAGGTGCTGTGTACTTAGTAAATACAAGCAGGATTTAGTGTTCCAATGTTAAATAGCCAGGGCCATTGGTGTGATAATGAGGATAGGCCAAAAACAGAGCTTCAAAGCTTAGGTACGGAGCCGTGCCAGCAGGGGGCCGGGAAAAAGCCTAGGGCTTCAATTAGAATGTACCTGCTAGCAGACACAGGAATATACGTCCTTTGTGTGTCCCAGACGCTTTGGCTCCATCCTAGGAGCTTGGATTATTAGCCCACCCTCTGACACAGGGGGAGGAACCTAGCGTGTTTAAGGATTGGCAGCCCCTGGCAGACATTCATTCTTTCACACAGAAGATCCGGACGATGACTATCTAAGAAGGACCTGGGGACAGACCTGCCAAGGGGAGCAGCGGCCCATGCTTTGGGGGTCTGTCCGGCAACTAAGATTCTTGTACCTGTGGACTGCAGAGCTCCCCAGCACCCACATGACCCTACAATCTGGTAAATTGACCTCCAGCTTAATATCTTAAGTCTTGTACCCTTATTGTTATATCTTTCCTCTGACTGCAAATTTACTGTATATTTCTGTAATTATCTAGTGCGCCCTTAAGGCAATTAAACTATAAACTTAATCTTGGGCTGATGCTTTTACTCTGATCACGAATCTTAGAACCCCGAGCGGGTAACAGGACCTCCTCCCCGGCGACCATTTGCTCTAGGAGCAGTTCCCTTACTGACCTGAGAGACAAAGGGGGCGCCGGAGAGCTGTGCCTGTGTAGTTACGTCACGGTGGTGACGTGGGAGGAACAGGTCTGTGTGTGTTCCTCCACACTTGGTGGCAAGCGGTGGGATCTGAGTAATAGTGTGCATGGGACCCCTACTCCCAGACACTAGAGACTACCAGCGGTAACTTTCACTGCTGGGGTCTTAAGGTCAGCCCAGCACTAGACGGTCAGAGTGCAAATATAATAAGTTGTGTGCGAGGCCAGGGTTGCAGCTGTGTCAGTAACCAGAGGTTCCCAAGATGGCGGAAGGCACCAGGAGTAGGACAAAAGGGGAGGCCAATGCTATGGTCTATGAGGAGGTGGTGGAGGATAATACCAATGAAGGTGAGGGGGAGCTCAGCCAGGGCTCCCCAAGGAGCCAGACCCCCGTGCTCAGTCCCGCAGTGGACTGCCCACCACCTGCCCACCCCAGCCTGTCCAGATCGGAGGCCCTTTTCCAAGCGGCTATGGCACAGCTCGAGGCTGGTAACGACGCCGCCCATGACAGACTCCTAGCGGCAGCAGAGAAAGCAGCGGAGCGTGAGCAAGCGGCGGCCGAGAGAGCAGCGGAGTGTGAGCATACTGAACGCCGTGAAGCTGCGGAGCGCCGGCACCAACTGGAGATGGCTCAGCACGGGCTCCCGCTGGACGCTCCAGCCCCACCAGGGACCAAGGCTTCCAAGGTCCGGGCGGAGGACTTCCCCCTGCTTGAAAAGGATGGAGACCTGGATTCCTTTCTGCTGGCCTTTGAAAGAACCTGCCTCCAACATCATCTGGCCCTGGATCAGTGGGCAAGGTACCTGACCCCCCGTTTGAGGGGTAAGTCCCTGGAAGTTTTGGGGGACTTACCTGCCGGGGAGGAGCAGGACTACAACAGCATCAAGCGGGCCCTGATCCAGCACTACAACCTCACCCCGGAGTCGTACCGCAGGAAGTTCCGGAGCCTGCAGCGGGGCTCAAAGGACACCTGGACCGACCACATGCGGGCACTGCTGAGAGCTGCGGAGCACTGGACCTCGGGTCTAGAGCTCACCACCCGCCAGGAGGTCCAGGAACTGTTTGTCATGGAGCAATTCTTGTGGAACTGCCCAGAGGACCTCCAGCAGTTCCTCCGTGACCGGAAACCAAAGGGGGCTTCTGCTACAGCCGCCCTGGCAGACGAGTATGTCAACAACAGGGCCCCTGAGCCGAAGAAGCCTGCCAGCAGCACCTGGAGAGGGGGTAAGACCAGTCCTGCCCCTGTCCCCCCAGCCCCAAGAGTGCAAGGGGTGTACCCCCCTGCTGCCCTCTCCAGGCCAGGAGCAGAACCCAGACGTTGTCATCATTGCAACCAGCCGGGACACTTTAAGGCTGCGTGTCCCCAGCGCCATAAGGCCCCATCCCTGTCCCAGAAACCGTCCACTGTTTTGTGCTTGGGAGGGGGTGGTGGGAGGTCCCTGGACAATTACCAACCCGTCACCATCGGCCGCTCAGCGGTCATGGGACTGCGGGACGCAGGCGCTGAACGAACCCTGGTACGTCCTGAGGTGGTGTCCCCTCAAGATTTGGTGCCTGGGAAAACCCTTTCCATCTCCGGAATTGGAGGTGTTGAACCGGCGCTGCCCGTCGCCAAGGTGTTTTTGGACTGGGGCGCCGGGAGGGGAATGCGAGAGGTGGGAGTAACGCCAAATATTCCTGCCAATGTGTTGCTTGGGACCGACTTGGGGCGGCTAGTGTCTCAGTATGTGGCCACTGAACGCCCAAGTCCGGCTCCCCAAGAATGTCATGACCCTACTGTGACTGCCAATGCTAATGTATTGAATGTGCCTCCAACAATGGAGTTGGGAGTAATGCCAAATTTTCCTGCCAATGTGTTGCTTGGGACCGATTTGGGGCGGCTAGTGACTGAGTGGTTGACCACTGAACCCCTAAGTCCGGCTCCCCAAGAATGTCATGACTCTACTGTGAATGCTAATGTTAATGTGTTGAATGTGCCTCCAACAGTGGAGGAGGGAGTGAAACCTGATGGTAAGCCATGCACTGACACTACACACACAGGGCTCACAGTGAGGACAGGTGAGAAGCCTGCAGGGGAGAGCTCAGAGGTGGAGGGAGGGGCTGCTATGGGCAGTGTAGGGCCCCTAAGTGAATCCAGCCTGCTGAGTCGAGGACCTCTGCAGAAAGAGGAACAGGCCATGGGGGAGGGAGTGGTCTGGGACCAGGGATGGCTGTACCGGGTAACGGTCCAGCAGGGTTCACCGGAGGCGAGGCGCAGGGACCGACAGTTAGTGGTACCCTATCCGTTCAGGGCAGAATTGTTGCGGATAGCACACGAGATTCCCATGGCCGGACACCTAGGGATCACTAAAACCAGGGCCAGGCTAGCTCAGCATTTCTACTGGCCAGGAATGAGGACCAAGGTGATTGCCTACTGCCGTTCGTGTGACACCTGTCAGAGGGTGGGGAAGGCAGGGCGACGCCCCAATTCCCCACTGGTAACTCTGCCCATCATCGAAGAGCCTTTCTCGAGGGTGGCTGTGGATCTCATTGGACCTCTGTCCACTCCCAGCCGCTCCGGGAAATGCTTCATACTAACGGTAGTGGACTATGCCACCCGGTACCCGGAGGCGGTAGCTTTGTCATCCATTCGGGCCGACAAAGTGGCCACTGCCTTACTGGAGATTTTCTCCAGAGTGGGGTTTCCCCAGGAAATGCTAACCGACCGAGGGACCCAGTTCATGTCACAGCTGATGGAGTCTCTCTGTAAGCAGGTACAGGTGCAACATCTGGTAGCCAGCCCGTACCACCCAGAGACCAATGGCCTGTGTGAGCGGTTCAATGGCACCTTAAAGCAGATCCTGAAGATGTTGGTCGACTCCCACGGGAGAGACTGGGAGCGGTATCTCCCACACCTGCTGTTTGCCTACGGAGAGGTCCCACAGGCCTCAACAGGGTTCTCCCCCTTTGAGCTCCTGTACGGGCGACGTGTACTGGGGCCCCTTGCTCTGGTGAAGGAAGCATGGGAAGGGGATTTGGCTACCCCTGGAGTGTTGGTCATTGAGTATGTCGTGCGCTTCTGGGACAGAATGACGGCCTTGACACGGCTGGTGCATGACAATATGGCCCAAGCCCAGGCTGACCAAAAGCGGTGGTACGACCAGAATGCTTGTGAGCGGACCTACGAGGTGGGTCAAGAGGTGTGGGTACTGGTCCCCGTACCTCAAAACAAGCTTCAGGTGGCCTGGGAGGGTCCATACCTCGTGCACCAGCGGCTCAATGCTGTCACCTATCTGGTCACCCTGGACCATGCCCGTGGAAGGAGGAAGGCCTTCCACGTGAACATGATGAAGGCCCATCATGAGCGGGAGGCTTGTGCCCACCCAGTGTGCAACCTTCCCGGCAAGGAGAGGGTGCAGAAGGGCGCATGGGGGATCACATGAATGTGATACCCCCTAGCGCCCTCTAAAGCAGGGAGGTGTGATGAAGGAGCAGCTGCCATCTTAGATATGGGGCCATATGTCTGAGCTTGGCATCCATTTTGGTCTAAGTTCAGGAATTACAGGCAGCTAACATACCCCCAGGTGCTGTGTACTTAGTAAATATAAGCAGGATTTAGTGTTCCAATGCTAAATAGCCAGGGCCATTGGTGTGATAATGAGGATAGGCCCAAAACAGAGCTTCAAAGCTCAGGTACGGAGCCGTGCCAGCAGGGGGCCGGGAAAAAGCCTAGGGCTTCAATTAGAATGTACCTGCTAGCAGACACAGGAATATACGTCCTTTGTGTGTCCCAGACGCTTTGGCTCCATCCTAGGAGCATGGATTATTAGCCCACCTGTTATGATGAGTCACCGAAGGAGGAAAAAACAAAATACTAGCTAAGTCCAGAAAAACCAGAGAGGTTGGCAGCTATCGGATTGCAGACCCCTGAACCTATCCACAACAACTAGCAGTAGCCGTGGGGGGTTCCTACGGTGCCCTAGACCCCTCGATCACAGCCGGAGAACTACATAGCCTAAAGACAGAAAGGGGAAAAACTAAACTACCCCAGAGCAGACCCCAAAGCAATAGGCAGCCCCCAACATATAATGACGGTGAAGCAAGATGAAAACACTAACACAGATAGAAAGATAGGTTGAGCAAATGATGGGGCCCAAGCTAACTAAATAGGACAGGATAGGAAAGCTGCTGTCTGCCATCCGCAAAAACCCTATCCAAAATGAGCCAACCGACTGATAGGAAAAACAGGCCCTGAAGTCGCTAGGCTTCAAAAGACTATATCAGCACTCAGGTATATTCTGAAGACAGAGCAAAAGATCAACAGATCAGAGACAAAAATGGAATTCAGCTCACCCCCGGCCGTGGATGGCAGAACTCCCAAAAAACAAGGCAAAACAAAAACAAAACTGAAGAGTACAAAGCAGAGCAGAAAAACTTAGCTTTGAGACGTAGGAATCAGACTGGTCTCCAAGAATCCAGCAGGATCACCAGCAAGGCAGAAGGGCGTCGGCTGCCTTATATCCAGTCCTCAATTCCAGCCACCCAGTCATCATCTAGCTGCCCAGGTGTTTGGTAATCAGCCTCACTACCTTCCTTCACTAGAGGAGGGAGTTCATCAGACCTCAATGGTGAAGGGAAAAATGAACTCACAACACCCACCCTCTGACACAGGGGGAGGAACCTAGCGTGTTTAAGGATTGGCAGCCCCTGCAGACATTCATTCTTTCACAGAGAAGATCCGGACGATGACTATCTAAGAAGGACCTGGGGACAGACCTGCCGAGGGGAGCAGCAGCCCATGCTTTGGGGGTCTGTCCGGCAACTAAGATTCTTGTACCTGTGGACTGCAGAGCTCCCCAGCACCCACATGACCCTACAATCTGGTAAATTGACCTCCAGCTTAATATCTTAAGTCTTGTACCCTTATTGTTATATCTTTTCTCTGACTGCAAATTTACTGTATATTTCTGTAATTATCTAGTGCACCCTTAAGGCAATTAAACTATAAACTTAATCTTGGGCTGATGCTTTTACTCTGATCACGAATCTTAGAACCCCGAGCGGGTAACAGGACCTCCTCCCCGGCGACCATTTGCTCTAGGTGCAGTTCCCTTACTGACCTGAGAGACAAAGGGGGCACCGGAGAGCTGTGCCTGTGTAGTTACGTCACGGTGGTGACGTGGGAGGAACGGGTCTGTGTGTGTGTTCCTCCACACCCGCACACCACAAGACTTCATCTACTTCAAATTTTTGCTAATAACCTATAACTCTGCCCTTCACCTCGCCAAACAGACCTACTTCACCACCCTGATCTCCTCACTAGCCAACAACCCCTAGAAACCTTTTGACACCTTTTACTCCCTCCTCAGGTCAAAATCACAAGCCCCTATTACAGACATTTGTGCTGATGACCTTGCCTCCCACTTTATAGAAAAAATAGATAATATCCTTCAGGAAATCCACTCCCAACCACCAAGTGCTGTCACTCCCATCCCTCCCTGCATTTCCCCTGGCTCACTTTCCACATTTGATACCATCACAGAAGAAGAAGTCTCCAAACTCCTCTCTTCTTCTTGTCCGACTACATGCACTACCGTCCCCATTCCCTCACATCTCCTCCAGTCTCTCTCTCCAGTCATCACAACTCACCTAACTACAATCTTCAATCTCTCCCTCTCCTCGGGCATTTTCCCATCCTCCTTCAAACACTCTATCGTTACTCCATTACTAAAGAAATCCAATCTCCCGTTCATCTCATCTTCATCTTCATCTAAACTTTTGGAGCGCCCATTCTACTCCCGCCTTACCCGTTACCTCTCCACTCACTCCCTACTAGACCCTTCACAGTCCGGCTTCTGCCCCCTACATTCGACTGAAACTGCACTCATCAAAGTTACCAATGACCTTCTGACAGCAAAAAGTAAGGGTGACCACTCTGCTCATTCTTCTCGACCTTTCTGCAGCTTTCAACACTGTCTCCTACTCTTTAGGCTCCAGTCACTAGGCATTAAGGACAATGCTCTCTCCTGGTTCTCTGCCTATCTTTCTGACCGCTCCTTCAGTGTTTTTTTCGCTGACTCCATGTCATCTCCTCTTCCTCTTGCAGTCGGGGTACCTCAGGGCTCAGTCCTTGGCCCCCTTCTCTTCTCTCTCTACACGGCCCCAATTGGACAGACCATCAGTAGATTTGGCTTTCAGGACCATCTTTATGCTGATGACACACAACTATACACGTCATCCCCCGACCTTACCCCCGCTGTACTACAGAATGCCAGTGACTGTCCGCAGTCTCCAACATCATGTCCGCTCTCTATCTGAAACTCAACCTCTCAAAAACTGAACTTCTTCTGCTCCAGCCGTCTACTATCCTCTCTAAATCTGACATTTCCCTCTCCGTGGGTAGCACCATAATAACACCCCGGCAGCAGGCGCGCTGTCTGGGTGTTATGTTTGACATCATTCTCTCCTTCACATCCCATAAACAATCTCTTGCCCACTCTTGCAGCTTACACCTAAATAACATCTCTAGAATCCTCCCTTTTCTCACCATGGAAACAACAAAAACCCTCACTGCCACATTGATCCACTCCCGCCTGGACTGCTACAACGCTCTATTAATTGGCCTCCCCGTTACTCGACTATCCCTTCTCCAGTCCATACTTAATGCAGCAGCCAGGGTCATCCATCTGGCTAATCAGTACTCGGATGTGTCCACTTATCGCCAGTCCTTACATTGGCTGTCCATTCATTACAGGATCCAATTCAAAGAACTTGTTCTCCCCCACAAAGCTCTCCACAGTGCAGCACCGCCCTACATCTCCTCCCTCATTTCTTTCTGTCGGCCTAACCGACCGCTGCCCTCTGGAAACGACTTTGGACTAGCCTCTGCACTAATCCGTATCTCCCACTCCCAACTCCAAGACATCTCCCGCGCTGCGCCAATCCTCTGGAATGCTCTACCCCAAGAAATTAGGACTATCTACAATTTGCACAGATTTAGGCGCTCCCTCAAAACACATTTGTTCAGAGCCGCCAATCACGTTAAATAATCAAAGTCATTTTATGTGTAAGTGTGTGTGTGTAGCCCATTTACAATCTCCATCAATCCCTCACTCCCTCAAAATGGCTGGACCATTATTGTAAATACACACCTGTACTTTGCATCTCCCCCACCTCATTGTAGATTGTAAGCTCTCACGAGCAGGGTCATCTTATTTTGCTTTAATTATTGTATTGTTTACGTTGTTACTTATGACTTGTGTTTTGGAACTGTTAAAGCGCTGCGGAATATGTTGGCGCTATATAAATAAAGATTATTATTAATATTGTTCTCTGTTAAGCTAAGTTAACACGACCGCATAAAAAAAAATCGTCCCATTTCCATACATAAAAAAATAAAATTTTTCTTCTGCATTGCCATCCGTACGGCATTCATTTCTCTACATTAGAGGTGAGTAAAATTTACAGTACCGAAAACTAGTATTTTTCATGTTATGGATGAGACTCGCCTATTCAAGTCTATGGGTACGCAAAAAAGATCGGATCCCATATGGAGCATCTGATTTTTGCAGGTACATTAAAATTCTTAACAAAATTGTTCTTGGCCTTATACATTTTATTCACTGCTAATGTATAAATACAGATGACAATAGGGATGAAAAATAGTCTGTATTTTTCTGTGTGGAATGATTTTTTTATGTCATTTCAGTTTAATGCTACGCTTACACGACAGTATTTTGAGTCCAAGTACTCTGCATGGGAAAAAATGACAGGACTCGGATCTATGTACTTCAATTTGGCAGTTTATGTACGGTATTTATTTTACTCACTTATATAGCGCCATTAATTCCACAGACATGATCACTGTCCCCATTGGGGCTTACAATCTAAATTCAGTATGTGTTTCTAATGTGGGAGGAAACCGGAGTACTTGGAGGAAACTCACGCAAACATGGGGAGAACATATAAACTCCTTGTAGTTGTTGTCCTTGATGGGAGAACAACCCAAGAAGTTGCTGGGAGAAACATCAGAGTGGAAATAAAATAAAACAATATAACAAATTATGTTTAAGCTTTTATTATTGACCTTTGTCATGCTATACGTTTCTTTAAACTTTCGTACTTCCTTACTTTGGGAAATGTGTAAGTTCACACAACTTTTTTCAGGTGTTCTTTTTCAGGTGTTCTTTTTCAGGTGTTCTTTTTCAGGTGTTCTTTTTCAGGTATTCTTGGAGACGGTGTAAGCAGGTATCCGGATGCAACACACAGACAAAGAACTAGGCAGAAGTAACCACTAAAACTGTTTATTTCCCTGATATAGCGGGAACTGTGCTAACTATAACAATCACAAACAATCATAAACAGGATATTTATGGCAGGAAATATACATTAACAAATATACAATGAATCCTTGGGTTCTCTATAACTGCTATAACTGTCTGCTGTTAAATGTTCTTATTAACTCCAACCAAGGAGCAGATACCGGTACTAGGAAAAGTCACTATATTATCGCTTCTTCTAACACAGGCCCTAGCGGGGGGTCTCTGGTTCTTCCCGCTAGGCCGCAAAGTTTAGCAAGGCTCGCTGGGCTGCCTTCACTTCAACCGACCCCGGCCCTGTCTGCTGCACTAGCCCAGACCAACACCTGTACCATACGTTGGTGCTGTGAGCAACGGCCCAGATCATTAGTACCTCACGTTCATTGCCACAGGTGTCCTCCCTCGAGCGGTGTCATCTCACAGATCTTCGGTATTTGACCGACGGGAGATGTTTCTGGTACCCGGTGGAATTAGGGCTGGGTCTTGGTTCTTCATTGACATAGTCT
The DNA here is from genome assembly GCF_039654945.1 of Dendrobates tinctorius. NCBI lineage: Eukaryota > Metazoa > Chordata > Amphibia > Anura > Dendrobatidae > Dendrobates > Dendrobates tinctorius. Next base: position 49,156,299 of record NW_027361754.1, read on the forward strand.
GAACTCCAGGTCTCGACCGACACAGGTTAGGTTCTTGGGTCTTGACTGGCATGGTCTAGGCTGCTATACATGCCTGACATGGATCAGGTTTTCGGGTGTTGATCATCGATGCCTGGATTCCAGAACTCACTTGGCGCTGCCCAGGTTCTGCTTACTGGCTCGGCACTGCCTCAGGCCTTCTGACACAGACTGTCACCTCTACCTCAACGTTTTCTTTGGTACACGTCTTGCCCCTTCCTTAACTAGGCTCCAAAACTCTTCCCGTTTTGGTGCGCTGGCCCCTTATATCGGGGGAAGTGCATAATCAAGGATACCTTACCCGGTGCTTCATTCAAAATCTTCCTCCCCGAAACTCTCCCTCCTTTGACTGGTTCCACACGGTCTCGTTTGGACAGTAGATGGCAGACTTCTTGCACAAATGTTGCACAGCACTAGGGATTCTTGTCTTTTATGTCGCACATTCTTACACACCTCCACTCAAAAATAAAACACCTGAAAGATCACTACTCATTTCTATGTAAGACAGCTTGCTGTTCTTATGTCTGGTCTTCTTTGTGAGCATTTTGTAAGCGATTTTGCCTTAAAAAAAAATAAAATAAAAAATTACAATTCCCCTTAATTCGTTCATAAACTTATGAGGAATAGCAGGGGAATGGAACAACACAGAGATATAAGAAAAAATAGCCTAGAATTGTTTTATTTTGCATAGCGAAATCCAATGATTTACTTAAGCTTATCACTGATACTATTGCATTTGATTTTGAGTCCTTTTATATATAATCTATAGATTATATGATGTATTTTTCATACATGATACGTGTTTATCCATGGTAAAATGTTAATTGTGCAATATTCTTGCTGTGTACTAACTCTAATAACAAACAGTTATAAATTAGCAATCACTAAATATACTTTACTCCACACTTCAGTTATCAATAAATTATTGAATGAGCTGTAAAACAATTACGGCAATTAGATTTAATTATTTACAATTAGGAAGTGCATCTGTTGATCATAAATTAAAGGATGAAGACGGTGTAAAGACAATTAGGAAATAAATGATAGGTCATTCATGTAAGACTATGTGCACACTGTGGTTTTATTTTTTTAATGCAATCAAAAATGACTAGTTTTTAAAGTGTAAACTGCTTCAGAAAACAATCATTTTTTGAAGAGTATTTAGAAGAGTTTTTTCTCCCTCAATTGGTTTTGAAGAGTTTTTGAATAGCTTTTTGAATTCTTTTGATTGGACAGTGCCTAGTTTAGAGTGGATTCTATCAAGAGACACTTCAAAGAAGTGACAAGCGCGGTCTTTTCTTCATCCAGGCATTATTCAAAACCTGAAACAGAAAATAAAACGCTTAAGAGACTGAAAACATGAACAACAAAGTGACTTTACAATAGACATTAATAGAGTGAGTCTTTTCAAGCATTTTGAAGCAATTTTTCAAGCGTTTTTTTGTTTTTTAAACGGACCCACTTGAAAAAAGTCCTTGACAAACATAACCTAAGAGCGCAGTCAGACGGCCATATAAATCGGAACAATATCAGAACGCAATGCACGGACTGGCCGGCAGCTCTCCTGTTCCCAGCATGGCAGCTTCATTTCTCTGCAACTATCACACTCGGGTTGGTAGAGCTGCTGGCCAGTCTGTGCCCTGTGTTGAGATATCGTTAGGACTTTTGCATCCGTCTGACTGTGCCCTAAAGGTGTGATCACTCTTTAATTTTTTGTTGTCCTATTGGAGCAGAAACCTTTCTAAAATGTAAAAATGATAAGTAGTTAAAAGTTTTGGTTAGAGAGTTTCTGTTTCAAAAATTCAGCAAAAAAAAGTGTTCTGAGGGTATTTTAGCACTGCTTATTTTTCAAACATCTTTTGAGCAGCTTTGCTCCTAAAAATGCCTGAAAGAAGCGCTCTCAAAACCCTAAAAAAAATCTTCAGATTAGTTCCTATAGAAAAAAAAATTGCTATTCAGTTGGTCAATCTTTTAAGAAGCTTTTAAATGTTTCAGGCTTTCAAAAATGTCTGGTTGGAGAAAAGAGAGTGCAGGTCAGCGGCTACGGATGAAAAACTCTCCAAACAGTGTATATGTAAGGATGTAAGGAATATATATTTACATTATATATATATAAATGCTATATATTTATCATATACTGTACCATCCACATGACTTAGCAGAGTAGTCTTGATCATTGACGTTTCCTAGAAGGTCAGTGATAGTATTTCACAGAAGCCTGCGTCAGCACCTGCCTGCAGATACGACCTGGCTAAATCAATTCTCTGCAGTGCTTTGGAAGAAAGGGTTTGGATTGCACCGAGCTTCCTACATATTGGACACATATCCATTGCAATAACATGATGCATTTGTGGGAATGAAAAATGAGAGACTATTTATTAAAAAATTATAAATCAACAATGATAATATGAAAAAAACAACCAATAACGCCTGTACTGGTATTTCAGTTTCATGTATTTGTATATATTCACATGGGCATAGCACAGATACAAGGTAGAGATCGTGAAATATTTTTATGTTTTCTGCACTTTTGTTTTTTCTTTTTCCCTCTGTTGTTAACGCTGTTAATTGGGGCTCAAACTCATCAGAGTAAATAAATCGGTCCAATGTTATTCCTGAAAAATGGGACTAGTGTCACGCGAGTACAATGTAATTTTTCTCACCTAGCATCAGTATACATCCATATGACATGCGTTTTTAACATCAGATTTTATATACAGGAATTCGCTGTCAGATAGATAGATAGATTGATTGATTTCATTGAGATATATAATCAGTTCAGGGCATGTGTAGCTTACTGTACATGTATTTAGCTCATAATTAAATAAATAAATAAAAGAAAAAAATGGTGTGGGAAGTATTTTTCTTAACCAGCTGAGGGAAAGCTGACAGCTAGGGGCTGATGTTTATAGCCTGGGAGGGGGATAATAAACATGGAGCTTCCCAGTGTCATGGTTAATGTCCTGTTCTCTCAGGGTTAAATTTGCTGACCTCCCTTTGGATCTGGGAGGAGTATTTATACTCACTCCAGACTACAGTTGTGGCCAAAAGTATTGACACCCCTGCAATTCTGTCAGATAATACTCAGTTTCTTCCTGAAAATGATTGCAAACACAAATTCTTTGGTATCATTATCTTCATTTAATTTGTCTTAAATGAAAAAACACAAAAAGAATTGTCCTAAAGCCAAATTGGATATAATTCCACATCAAACATAAAAAAGAGGGTGGACAAAAGTATTGGCACTGTTCGAAAAATCATGTGATGCGTCTTTAATTTGTGTAATTAACAGCACCTGTAACTTACCTGTGGCACCTAACAGGTGTTGGCAATAACTAAATCACACTTGCAGCCAGTTAACATGGATTAAAGTTGACTCAACCTCTGTCCTGTGTCCTTGTGTGTACCACATTGAGCATGGAGAAAAGAAAGAAGACCAAAGAACTGTCTGAGGACTAGAGAAAACAAATTGTGAGGAAGCATGAGCAATCTCAAGGCTACAAGTCCATCTCCAAAGACCTGAATGTTCCTGTGTCTACCGTGCGCAGTGTCATCAAGAAGTTTAAAGCCCATGGCACTGTGGCTAACCTTGCTAGATGTAGACAGAAAAGAAAAATTGACAAGAGATTTCAGCGCAAGATTGTGCGGATGTTGGATAAAGAACCTCGACTAACATTCAAACAAGTTCAAGATGCCCTGCAGTCCAAGGGTACAACAGTGTCAACCCGTACTATCCGTCGGCGTCTGAATTAAAAGGGACTGTATGGTAGGAGACCCAGGAAGACCTCACTTCTTACCCCGAGACATAAAAAAGCCAGGCTGGAGTTTGCCAAAACTTACCTGAAAAAGCCTAAAACGTTTTGGAAGAATGTTCTCTGGTCAGATGAGACAAAAGTAGAGCTTTTTGGGCAAAGACATCAACAAAGAGTTTACAGGAGAAAAAAGAGGCATTCAAAGAAAAGAACACGGTCCCTACAGTCAAACATGGCGGAGGTTCCCTGATGTTTTGGGGCTGCTTTGCTGCCTCTGGCACTGGACTGCTTGACCGTGTGCATGGCATTATGAAGTCAGAAGACTACCAACAAATTTTGCAGCATAATGTAGGGCCCAGTGTGAGAAAGCTGGGTCTCCCTCAGAGGTCATGGGTCTTCCAGCAGGACAATGACCCAAAACACACTTCAAAAAGCACTAGAAAATGGTTTGAGAGAAAGCACTGGAGACTTCTAAGGTGGCCAGCAATGAGTCCAGACCTGAATCCCATAGAACACCTGTGGAGAGATCTAAAAATGGCAGTTTGGAGAAGGCACCCTTCAAATATCAGGGACCTGGAGCAGTTTGCCAAAGAAGAATGGTCTAAAATTCCATCAGAGCATTGTAAGAAACTCATTGATGGTTACCGGAAGCGGTTGGTCGCAGTTATTTTGGCTAAAGGTTGTGCAACCAAGTATTAGGCTGAGGGTGTCAATACTTTTGTCTGGCTTATTTTTGGAGTTTTTTGTGAAATGATCAATGTTTTGCTTTTTGCTTCATTCTCTTTTGTATTTTTTCATTTAAGACAAATTAAATGAAGATAATGATACCAAAGAATTTGTGCTTGCAATCATTTTCAGGATGAAACTGAGTATTATCTGACAGAATTGCAGGGGTGTCAATACTTTTGGCCACAACTGTAGGATTCCCTGTCAGCTAGTCTTTGTGTCTGACCCCTGGAGTGTGTGCTCGGTTTGCAATTGTTTTGCATGCTCTCCATGCAGTATTCTGTTTTTGTTCTTTTGGAATTCTGACCTCTGACTTCTCTTCTGACAATCCCGTCTCACCCCTTTGGTACCTTGTGATCTCCTGGTTCTGATCTTAGCTTGTTTGACTACTCTCCCGTGTTTATCGTCTCCTCTGCACCCTGGCGTCTGGCTCCGCCCCTGACCATCTCCTACTCTGTCACATGGTTGAGGTACTGGTTGTTACCTGGTTAGTTACCCTGCGCTCTGCTCTCAGCTCCCTTGCTGCGGCGCGCAGCTCTCCTTGTAACAGTAATACCCAGGAGTCATGAAACCCAAGCTATTAATATCAGCTCACAGCTGTATACTAAGCCTTTACTGGTTATTAAAAAAAAAATTGCTTGAGGTCCCCCCTAAATTTAAGATCCAGCCAAGGCTAGGTAGACAGCTGCGGGCTCATATTAATAGCCTAGGAAGGGGCCATGAATATTGGCCTAGTCCCAGACTGAAAACAGCTCTCAGACAGCCCAGAAATGGTGCATCCAATTCTGGCGCTTACCCTCATTCTTCCCACTTGCCCTGGTGCGGTGGCAAGTGGGTTAATAGTATTGGGGTTGATGTCAGCTTAGTAATGTCAGCTGACATCAAGCCCAGGGGATAGTAATGAAAAGGCGTCTATAAGATACCCCCATTACTAACCCCATAGTCAGATGTAAGAAAGACACAGACTGATTAAAGTTCTGTAATTGAAATAAAAACACAAAGTCCTTTATTTGAAATAAAAACTCTCAGTCCCTCTTTTACTCATTTATTATTGTAAAATAAAAAATAATAAAACACCACATTCCTCACCTGTCCACAGATAATCCTTTTGTCCCATGAAGAACCAAACTCAGGTACAGCTGAATGCATAACTGAGTGGTGGCATGACGTTTTTGCTCAACCAGCCCCCGATCCCATAGGGCAGGAGAGTTGTCATTCACAGCATCCATTGGACACTGTCAGTGGTGGAATTGTGACATATAGATATGGAATAACATCATTTTTGGTAACTGTATGACTTACATCCTGCATTTTACCAGTTTTCCCCTCTGTAAGTTCCTTCTCTAATTGTCTCTGAGCTAGTGGGTGGTGACTAGCTGCTATGTTGTCTCCTATACACAGACATAAGGGATTGCTGCTCTAATTTTTATGTAGTATATGTTGGATGAAGAACCTCGACTAACATTCAAACAAGTTCAAGCTGCCCTGCAGTCCAATTAGCAGCAACAGGGAGGATATTATACTTCAGTGTTGAGCAGTGTGGCTGTGAATCCTGCTCTGGGGTGAGAAAAGCATTTACTAAAAAACAGCAGTACATGTCTGAGTATGTTACGATACTGGTGGGATACAGCTGGAATCCAATGGCTGGAGGAGCATGAGCAAAGAGCAGCAAGCGGAGATAGAGATTCTTGGATTTAGCAAAATGAGTTGTAGAGACAATCCAGAGATGAGTAAGAGCAGTCTGTCTAAGAACTGGAGACTGGAAATAGAAAACAGCTAGGCACAATACTCAATCAATGAGTGAATGCTTCATGTGGCTTTAAGTAGGCCCAAACAGGAAACAAGATGCATTTCACAGGTTCAGAATCTGCAATATTGGTAAAGGTCGATTTCGGGAATACATTAACAGCCTCCAGTGCTAAGGAGTGGAATTGCAGCACAATTTAGCATAGTGAGTAATAGCAGCCACTAGTGGTCAATTTGCAGCAGAACAACAGGATCCTGACAGTGTATCTGTGCCTTTCTCACTTTGCTTCTCCTCATCTCCTCTGTAGGCTCTATTTATAGTTTCTCAATTGCCTTTGAGCTAGCATCTGATTAGATTTTATGTCTTCCACAGACACATACAAGAAAAATTTCTGTATTCCTGAGTTTATCTAGCACATTATCAGAAGCTGCAGTACAGAGCAGTGTAGCTGTGAATCTAATGATGAGATGAGATGAACACCAGAAAACAGCAGCATGATCTAGCTGTGACTTCCTCAGCCCTGTCTCTGCTCATTGTGCTCGTCTGCACACTTCCTTCTCTATAGCGCTTTAATAAGAAGCTGTAATCTGATCCCTCAGTGATCTGAAAGTCAAACTTATTTTAACCAAGATAGAGTTTTCCCGTATTTCAGAGTGATTGATGAGTTCAGGCAGCTAGAGGATGGTAGGAAAGAAGTGGAACATAAGTGAAGAAAGAAGCTAATTTTTATGATAAGATATATTACAAAGTTTCTTATGTTTGCTTGTATTGTTGATTTATGCAAAGTTTCTTGAAATGATAGTGATTATTTACCGGTAGTTATCTAACCTGTTTTATTTCAGCGACCATTCGTTCGACTTGACAGCTATCTAAAGTGTATGGTACGTTTTAGCTCCCTGATTCCCACCAATATGATTTTCTGATCCAAAAATAAATCTCAGAAAATAACGAGCTGTAATATAAAACAATACCTTATTGACAGGTAACAGATACGAGGATGTTTATTGAGCATTATGGGCTGCGAATAGATTTCCGTAATTTGAACAAAGCTCTCTCCACGGACTCTCGAGAGTTAGACCGCCAGGTCTAGTGAAGCACACATTATTTCCTTTTATTCTTTTAACCATATGTCATGTTTTTACTGCACATATTAAGAAACACTAACACCAAACATAGAATATCACATGAAATGTTCCATTTGTTCTTTGTAAGTATCCATTCTTGGGACCCGAGTATTTGGTTGTTATATAGTTTTAGTAAAACAGCCAGCAACATTTCTGAATTAGTCTTATAAAAGTGATGTGCTGGTGCAATGAGCTGGGCTGGATGTTAACCTAAGAGTAATGGGATCTTCACCTGAATCAGCAGTTACTACTTGCCTTCTACCAAAATCCATCTTCCTTTTATTACAGGCAGACTGGCAGGAATACTGAAGCATCGGCTTGGAGAGGCAGAAGTAATTCCAACAGATGAAGACTAATACTCAGATCTGAGGACATAGAGATTAAAACCTGCACTTTTTCTTCACAAGATGAAAACATCTTTGACTTATTTTATAAACATTCTGAATAGTCCAGAAAAGCAAATTATATTAGAAATGTTGTGAAGCTGTTGCTCCAATAACAAAACTATACTTGAAACGTATTAAGCCTGGGCCGGGACCCGAATGGAAAAACAGCCCGCGTTAGCATGTCCGGGTTCATGCATTTTACCCAATTTCTCTTCCGATTTTTTTTTTTTTTTGAAAAGACCCAAAAAGGTGCTTGGCTTGCACCCTAGGCTATTCTAGGCTGAGCGTGACTGCATTCATAGGGTGTCGGATGCTAAGCAACTTAAGCCTGGGCCGGGACCTGAATGGCAGACCAGGCAGCGTTAGCCGGTCAGGTGTCATGCATATTGCCCTTCTGATTTTTTTTTTCTTGAAAAGATCCAAAAAGGTGCTGGGCTTGCGCCCTAGGGTATTCTAGGCTGAGCGTGACTGTGTTCGTCGGGTGTCGGATGCTACGCAGCTTAAGCTTGGGCAGAGACCCGAATCGGAGACCAGGCCGCGTCAGCACGTCCGGGGTCATGCATTTTACCCAATTTCCCTTCCGATTTATTTTTCTTGAAAAGACCCAAAAAGGTGCATAGCTTGCACCCTAGGCTATTCTAGGCTGAGCGTGACTGCATTCGTCGGGTGTCGGACGCTAAGCAACTTAAGCCTGAGCCGGGACCCCAATGGCAGACCAGGCAGCGTTAGCAGGTCAGGTGTCATCCATATTGCCCTTCTGATTTTTTTTTTCTTGAAAATACCCAAAAAGGTGATGGACTTGTGCCCTTGGCCATTCTAGGCTGAGCGTGACTGCATTTGTCGCGTGTCGGACGCTAAGCAGCCTAAGCCTGGGCCAGAACCCGAATGGGAGACCAGGCTGCGTTAGCTGGTCCGGGGTCATGCATTTTACCCAATTTCCCTTCCGATTTTTTTTTTCTTGAAAAGACCCAAAAAGGTGCTCAGCTTGCACCCTAGGCTATTCTAGGCTGAGCGTGACTGCATTCTTCAGGTGTCGGATGCTACGCAGCTTAAGCTTGGGCAGGTACCCGAATGGGAGACCAGGCAGCGTTAGCACGTCTGGTGTCGTGCATATTGCCCTTCTGATTTTTTTTTTCTTGAAAAGACCCAAAAAGGTGCTGGGCTTGCACCCTCGTCCACTCTAGGCTGAGCGTGACTGCATTCGTCGGGTGTCAGACGCTAAGCAGCTTAAGCCTGGGCCAGGACACAAATGGGGGTACAGGACCTGAATGCGAGACCAAGCCACGTTAGCAGGTCAGGGGTCATGCATATTTCCCTTCCGATTTTTTTTTTCTTGAAAATACCCAAAAAGGTGATGGGCTTGCGCCCTTGGCCATTCTAGGCTGAGCGTGACTGCCTTTGTCGGGTGTTTCCCATAAGGGATGGGGGCAGTGCTCTAGAATCACAGCGTTGAGAAACACATGATGGTGTCTCCGCAGTGTTGGATGTTGATCTCCATGAGGTCAATCATCCTCATTTTTCACAGTCTTCTACTAGGCATTGCTCCTACTAGCCAGTTTCCTACTCCACACTGATGAGGGGCAAATACCCCGAAACAGCTGTCTGTGGATGGATACCATGTTTTGGCATAGGTGGTTTCCTTCATTGGAGACTGCCCTTCCCGTGGTTGTTCCTTCCCGGTGAAAGACCTGGCTAGTCATTGCTTGCGTTGATAAACATGTGATGGTGTCTCCGCGGCTTCTGTTTTGCATGTTTTGCATATTTCCCATAAGGGATGGGGGCAGTGCTCTAGAATCACTGCGTTGAGAAACACGTGATGGTGTTTCCGCAGTGTTGGATGTTGATCTCCATGAGGTCAATCATCCTCATTTTTCACAGTCTTCTACTAGGCATTGCTCCTACTAGCCAGTTTCCTACTCCACACTGATGAGGGGCAAATACCCCGAAACAGCTGTCTGTGGATGGATACCATGTTTTGGCATAGGTGGTTTCCTTCATTGGAGACTGCCCTTCCCGTGGTTGTTCCTTCCCGGTGAAAGACCTGGCTAGTCATTGCTTGCGTTGAGAAACATGTGATGGTTCTCCACGGCATCTGTTTTGCATGTTTTGCATATTTCCCATAAGGGATGGGGGCAGTGCTCTAGAATCACTGCGTTGAGAAACACGTGATGGTGTCTCCGCAGTGTTGGATGTTTATCTCCATGAGGTCAATCATCCTCATTTTTCACTTTGTCGGGTGTTGGACGCTAAGCAGCTTAAGCCTGGACCAGAACCCGAATGGGAGACCAGGCTGTGTTAGTTGGTCCGGGGTCATGCATTTTACCCAATTTCCCTTCCGATTTTTTTTTCTTGAAAAGACCCAAAAGGTGCTGGGCTTGCGCCTTCGGCCATTCTAGGCTGAGCGTGACTGCATTTGTCGGGTGTCAGCCGCTAAGCAGCTTAAGCTGTGTCCGGGACCCGAATAGGAGACCAGGCTGCGTTTGCAGGTCTGGGGGTCATGCATTTTACCCAATTTCCCTTCCGATTTTTTTTTCTTGAAAAGACCCAAAAAGGCGATGGGCTTGCGCCCTCGCCCATTCTATGTTGAGCGTGAGTGCATTCGTCGGGTGTCGGACGCCAAGCAGCTTAAGTCTGGGCCGGGACCCAAATGGGAGACCAGGCCATGTTAGCAAGTCTGGGTCATGCATTTTACCCAATTTCCCTTCCGATTTTTTTTCTTGAAAAGACCCAAAAAGGTGCTGGATTTGCGCACTCGGCCATTCTAGGCTGAGCATGCCTGCATTCATCGTGTGCCGGACGCTAAACAGCTTAAACCAGGGTCGGGACCCGAATGTGAGACCAGGCCACGTTAGCAGGTTCGGAGTCCTGCATTTTACCCAATTTCCCTTCCGTATTTTTTTCTTGAAAAGACCCAAAAAGGTGCTGGCGTAGCGCGCTCGGCCATTCTAGGTTGAGCGTGACTGCATTTGTCAGGTGTCGGACGCTAAGCAGCTTAAGCCAGGGCCGAAACCCGAATGGGAGACCAGGCTGCGTTAGCAGGTCATGCATCTTACCCAATTTCCCTTCAAATTTTTTTTTTCTTGAAAGAACCCAAAAAGGTTCTGGGCTTGCGCCCTTGGCCATTCTAGGCTGAGCGTGACTGCATTCGTCGGGTGTCGGATGCTAAGCAGCTTAAGCCTGGGCCGGTACCCGAATGCGAGACCAGGCCACATTAGCAGGTCCAGAGTCTTGCATTTTACCCAATTTCCCTTCCGATTTTTTTTTCTTGAAAAGATCCAAAAAGATGCTGGGCTTGCGCCCTCAGTCATTCTAGGCTTGCGCCCTCAGTCATTCTAGGCTGAGCGTGACTGCATTCGTCGGGTGATGAACGCTAAGCAGCTTAAACCGGGGTCAGGACCCGAATGGGAGACGAGGCTGCATTAGTAGGTCCGTGGTCATGCATTAAACCCAATTTCCCTTCCAATTTTTTTTTTCTTGAAAAGACCCAAAAAGGTGGTGAGCTTGCACCCTTGAGCATTCTAGGCTGAGCGTGACTGCATCCGTCGGGTGTCGGACGCTAAGCAGCTTAACCCTGGGGAGGGACCCAAATGGGAAACCAGGTCCGGGGCTATGCATTTTACCCAATTTCCCTTCAGAATTTTTTTTTTCTTGAAAAGACCCAAAAAGGTGATGTGCTTGTCCCCTTGGCCATTTTAGGCTGAGCGTGACTGCATTCATTGGCTGTTGGACACTAGGCAGCTTAACCCTGGGCCGCGCCTCGAATGGGAGAAAAAGGCCGTGTTAGCAGGTCCGGGCTCAAGCATATTACCCAATTTCCCTTCCGATTTTTTTTTTCTTGAAAAGACCCAAAAAGGTGCTGGGCTTTTTCCCTTGGCTATTCTAGGCTGAGCGTGACTGCATTCGTCGTGTGTCGGACGCTAAGCAGCTTAAGCCTGGGCCGGGACCCGAATGGGAGACCAGGCCACCTTAGCAGGTCCGGGGTCAAGCATTTTACCCAATTTCCCTTTCGATTTTTTTTTCTTGAAAAGACCCAAAAAGGTGCTAGGCTTGCGCCCTTGGCCATTCTAGGCTTGCGCCCTTGGCCATTCTAGGCTGAGTGTTACTGCATTCGTTGGGTGTCGGACGCTAAGCAGCTTAAGCCTGGGTCGTGACCCGAATGGGGGACCAGGCAGCATTAGCAGGTCCGGGGTCATGCATTTTTCCCAATTTCCCTTCCGATTCTTTTTTCTTGAAAAGACCCAAAAAGGTGCTGGGCTTGCGCCTTTGGCCATTCTAGGCTGAGCGTGACTGCATTCGTGGGGTTTTTGGATGCCAAGCAGCTTAAGCCTGAGTCGGGACCCGGATGGGAGACCAGGCTGCATTAGCAGGTCCAGGGTCATGCATTTTACAAAAGTTCCCTTCCGATTTTTTTTTTCTTGAAAAGACCCAAAAAGGTGCTGGGCTTGTGCCCTTGGCCATTCTAGGCTGCGAGTGACTGCATTCATCAGGTGTCGGACGCTAAGCAGCTTAAACCTGGCTCACGACCCGAATGCAAGACCAGGCTGCGTTAGCACTTCCGAGGTGTTGCATTTTACCCAATTTACCTTCCGATTTTTTTTTCTTGAAAAGACCCAAAAAGGTACTGGGCTTGTGCCCTTTTCCATTCTAGGATGAGCGTAACTGCATTCGCCAGATGTCAGACGCCAAGCAACCTAAACCTGCGCTGGGACCCGAATGGGAGACCAGGCCGCGTCAGCAGCTCCAGGGTCATGCATTTTACACAATTTCCCTTCCGATTTTTTTTTCTTGAAAAGACCCAAAAAGGTGCAGGGCTTGTTCCCTTGGCCAATTTAGCCAGAGCGTGACTGCATTTGTTGGGTTTTGGATGCTAAGCTGCTTAAGCCTGGGTCGGGACCCGAATGGGAGATGAGGCCGCGTTAGCTGGTCCGGGGTCATGCATTTTGCCCAATTTCCCTTCCGATTTTTTTTTTCTTGAAAAGACCCAAAAAGGTGCTGAGCTTGCGCCATCTGGCATTTTAGGTTGAGCGTGACTGCATTCGTCATGTGTCGGACGCTAAGCAGCTTAAATCTGGGGAGAGACCAGGTCCGGGGTCTGCATTTTACCCAATTTCCCTTCCGATTTTTTTTTTTCTTGAAAAGACCCAAAAAGGTGCTGGGCTTGCGCCCTCGGCCATTCTAGGCTGAGTGTGACTGCATTTGTCAGGTGTCAGACGCTAAGCAGCTTAAGCTTGGCCCAGGACCCAAATGGGAGACCAGTCAGCATTAGCAGGTCCGGCGCCATGCATTTTACCAAATTTCCCTTCCGATTTTTTTTTCTTGAAAAGACCCAAAAAGGTGCTAGGCTTGCGCCTTTGGCCATTTTAGGCTGCGTGTTACTGCATTCGTTGGGTGTCGGACGCTAAGCAGCTTAAGCCTGGGTCGTGACCCGAATGGGGGGACCAGGCAGCATTAGCAGGTGCGGGGCATGCATTTTACCCAATTTCCCTTCCGATTCTTTTTTCTTGAAAAGACCCAAAAAGGCGCTGGGCTTGCACCTTCGGCCGTTCTAGGCTGAGCGTGACTGCATTTGTCGGGTGTTGGACACTAAGCAGCCTAAGCCTGGGCCAGAACCTGAATGGGAGACCAGGCCGCATTAGCAGGTCCAGGGTCATGCATTTTACCCAATTTCCCTTGCGATTTTTTTTTTCTTGAAAAGACCCAAAAAGGTGCTGGGCTTGCGCCTTCGGCCATTCTAGGCTGAGCGTGACTGCATTCGTGGGGTTTTTGGATGCCAAGCAGCTTAAGCCTGAGCCGGGACCCGGATGGGAGACCAGGCTGCATTAGCAGGCCCAGGGTCATGCATTTTACACAAGTTCCCTTCCGATTTTTTTTTTCTTGAAAAGACCCAAAAAGGTGCTGGGCTTGTGCCCTTGGCCATTCTAGCCTGCGAGTGACTGCATTCATCAGGTGTCGGACGCTAAGCAGCTTAAAACTGGCTCACGACCCGAATGCAAGACCAGGCCGCGTTAGCACGTCTGAGGTGTTGCATTTTACCCAATTTACCTTCCGATTTTTTTTTCTTGAAAAGACCCAAAAAGGTACTGGGCTTGTGCCCTTTTCCATTCTAGGATGAGCGTAACTGCATTCGCCAGATGTCAGATGCTGAGCAACCTAAACCTGCGCTGGGACCCGAATGGGAGACCAGGCCACGTCAGCAGTTCCAGGGTCATGCATTTTACACAATTTCCCTTCCGATTTTTTTTTCTTGAAAAGACCCAAAAAGGTGCAGGGCTTGTTCACTTGGCCATTTTAGCCAGAGCGTGACTGCATTTGTTGGGTTTTGGATGCTAAGCTGCTTAAGCCTGGGTCGGGACCCGAATGGGAGATGAGGCCGCGTTAGCTGGTCCGGGGTCATGCATTTTGCCCAATTTCCCTTCCGATTTTTTTTTTCTTGAAAAGACCCAAAAAGGTGCTGAGCTTGCGTCATCTGGCATTTTAGGTTGAGCGTGACTGCATTCGTCATGTGTCGGACGCTAAGCAGCTTAAATCTGGGGAGAGACCAGGTCCGGGGTCTGCATTTTACCCAATTTCCCTTCCGATTTTTTTTTTTCTTGAAAAGACCCAAAAAGGTGCTGTGCTTGTGCCCTCGGCCATTCTAGGCTGAGCGTGACTGCATTCATCAGGTGTCAGACGCTAAGGAGCTTAACCCTGGGCCGGGACCCGAATGGGAGACCAGGTGGCGTTAGCAGGTCCGGGGGTCATGCAATTTGCCTTCTGATTTTTTTTTTCTTTTAATGACCAAAAAAGGTGCTGGGCTTGTTCACTCTGCCATTCTAGGCTGAGCATGACTGCATTCGTTGGTTGTCGGCCGCTAAGCAGCTTAAACCTTGGCCAGAACTCGAATGGGAGACCAGGTCCGGGGTCATGCATTTTACCCAATTTCCCTTCCGATTTTTTTTTTCTTCAAAAGACCCAAAAAGGTCATTGGTTTGTTCACTCAGCCATTCTAGGCTGAGCGTGACTGCATTCGTCATCTGTCAGACGCTAAGCAGCTTAAGCCTTGGCATGGGCCCGAAAGGGAGACCAGGCGGCGTTAGCAGGTCCGGGTTAATGCATTTCACTCAATTTCCCTTCTGATTTTTTTCTTCTTGAAAAGACCCAAAATGGTGCTGGGCTTGTGCCCTTGGCCATTCTAGGCTGAGCGTGACTGCATTCGTGGGGTGTCGGACGCTAAGCAGCTTAAGCCTGGGCCGGGAGCCGAGTGGGAGACCAGGCCGCGTTAGCAGGTCCAGGGTAATGCATTTTACCCAATTTCCCTTCTGATTTTTATTTCTTGAAAAGATCCAAAAAGGTGATGGGCTTGCTCCCTCGGCTATTCTAGGCTGAGCGTGACTGCATTCATCAGGAATCGGACGCTAAGCAGCTTAAGCCTGGGCCGGGATCCGAGTGGGAGACCAGGCCGTGTTAGCAGGTCCAGGGTAATGCATTTTAAGCAATTTCCCTTCTGATTTTTTTTTTCTTGAAAAGACCCAAAAAGGTGATGGGCTTGTTCTCTCGGCCATTCTAGGCTGAGCGTGACTCCATTTGTCAGACACTAAGCAGCTTAAGCCTGGGCCAGAACCTGAATGGGAGACCAGGCAGCGTTAGCAGGTCCGGGGTAATGCAATTTCCCTTCCGATATTTTTTTTCTTGAAAAGACCCAAAAAGGTGATGGGCTTGCTCCCTCAGTCATTCTAGGCTGAGCGTGACTGCATTCGTCGGGTTGTCGGACGCTAAGCAGCTTAAACCTGGGCCAGGACCCGAATGGGAGACCAGGCCGCGTTAGCAGGTCCGGGATCATGCATCTTACCCAATTTTCCTTCCGATTTTTTTTCTTGAAAAGACCCAAAACGGTGCTGGGCTTGTGTCCTCGGCCATTCTAGGCTGAGCGTGACTGCATTCGTCGGGTGTCGTACCCGTATGGGAAACCAGGCCGCGTTAGCAGGTCCGGGGTAATGCATTTTACCCAATTTCCCTTCCAATTTTTTTTTCTTGAAAAGACCCAAAAAGGTGCTGGGCTTGTGCCCTCGGCCATTCTAGGCTCAGTGTGACTGCATTCGTCGGGTGTCGGACATTTTTCTTGGCTCGTGAAAACTGCCATCATTGTCCTAAGCTTTCTTTTTTTTTAAATATAACTCCATTGCTGGATTCTCAGTTACCCTGCTCAGTACTGCTGTATAATGCACTCCATGCTGCAATTACTTTTTTACATATACTACAGGGAGACAAGAAAGATGGAATCCCTCTGTTAGGCTCACCTGGTTAGATGGATAATCCTAGCCCAAGTCCCGGGTGTGCAGCAGAAGGGTGAGGCAGTCAGGACACAGACTGAGGTACTGGAGGCTGCAGACAGACAGGAGCCATTCTGGAAACCGCAGACAGGTAGCACAGTTACTGTAAGCCGCAGGCAGACTGGAGACGTCCTTGAGATGTAAGACAGGTAGATGAGTTACCAGAAGCCGCAGGCAGACTGAAGACGTTCTGTAGATTTAAGACAGGTAGCTGAATGAAAGATGCAGGCAGACAGAAGCAGTGCACTGACAAAATAAAAGTCTTAGGAACACTAAAGTCTTCATACCAAGCTTTTTTTTTTTAGCCGTGTACAGGCCCGAGCAGATGATCACATGTGGCACACCGGGCCATCTGCAAAGCATGAAGTTGAGCACGACAGAGTTTAGAGAAACAGGGTGATGAAAGCAAAGCATGGATGTGGGACAAGTGCATAATAACACCCTCATATTTATGTATGCAGAGACCATAGTCTGCAAAGGGGAAAACTGATGAGAAATGCAGGATACAAATCATATTATAGCCAGAAACTATGTCATTCATCATGTTTGTGACATTACAGCTTATTCTGAACAGTCACCTAAACAACAGGTACTCTTTATATGTTAATGGAAATCAGCCAGCAAGTTTATGCTATATAATCTGAGAACAGCATAATGTAGGGTCATATACCCTGTTTTCAGTGATGTTTCATTTGCTCAGCAGCTTGCTTTAGTTTCAATACAGTGTTTTAAGAGCAGGAGATTATCACTAGAGGTGTAATGTAATGGTGGGGACAACCCCTTTAATCAAAACTTGATTGTAATATGTCATTTTGACTGGATCATGACATACAGATCCACTTTTTTTTATGTAAAACACACTTTTATTGCTTTTATGTTAAATGCTGAGTTCTTGGCCCTTTTAATAAAACATAATTCAGTTGATTTTTAATTATTTTCTATGTAATAAGCGGAAAACATGAACAAATAAGAAACAAGAATAGACCATGCTCAATGTGGACATAGTTCAAGAGTTTTACCTGGATGACGTCGCCTCTTCACTAAGTTGGACGATCCAAGTTCAAAGAAATTCTGCAACTCCAAAATACGTATCTACAGATGATGTGATCCACCTCTGTAGGTTTCTTTATTTACTCATCTATGTATGAGGAATTGGAGTTTTAAATTATTTTTTAGTTTCTCAAAATACAGTTTTGTTTCTGGATCAAGTCCTCAAAGTTTTTAAGATCTCTGATTGCTGTCATTCAACAGGAATCTTCATCATTTACTATCCAATTGACGGCGCAATCTTGTGTCGATCACAAAACCAGTATACTTATTAGGGTATGTTCCCATGGTCAGTAAACGCTGCGGGTTGGACGCTCCATTCATCCGCAGCGTCTAACCTGCACCAGCCAGATGTTACAACACAGTGGATGGGATTTCATGAAATTTATCTCCACTATGCGTCCTGCGATGCCTCCGGCTTCCTTGCGGAGATGCACATGCGGCGCGATTTTCCAGACCACGGCATGTCTATTTATGTTGCGGAGACGCTTCATCTCTGCTGCATGAATTACCCATGCGCTATCATTAGATGCGGAAAACCTGCATTTTCTTCTTAGTCACATGCATAGTAAGTGCGGGAACGCAGTTTACTATGCATGTGTACTAATTTAAATAATGTCTTACCTTGTTTCAGCCGGAAGTTCGCGTACACTGCAGTCCTCGCGATGAACTGAGCTGACCGCGAGAACTGCCGTGCACATGACCGCCGGGGACGGGGTTATCTCCGGTCACTAGTCAAGTTTTCACGGTCAGCTGAGCGCGAGAACTGGAGTGCTCGTGACTGGCGATGACTGGGTTATCTCCGGTCATCAGCAGTCATCATCTTCAAGCTCCGCTTTGTCTGGATACCAGGCTGAATGGTGGCATAATGCCACCGTTCAGCCAAAGGCATCCAGATGTAGCAGAGTTGGACTCATCGTGGGACAGTATGTATATCTTCTCAGCGGACAGGTATGGTTTACTGTTGCTTTCTTATTTTATTTCTCTTACAGAAGAACAAGGGCATAGGTGGAATTAGGCGGTGCAGTACGTATGGTTTAATTAAAGGTCTATTAAACGAGTTGATGTCATTATTTCAATTTAAAGACTTTATTCTGGCTATGTCTTTATTTACCATGTAACTATAGGATTAGTAATGGATAGGTGTCTTATAGACGCTTCTCCATTACTTAGCCGTGGGCTTGATGTCATCAGACAATACAAAGGTGACATCAACTCCACAAATATTACCCCACTTGCCCCAGGGCAAGTGGGAAGAGCTGAGTAAAATGCCACAATTGGCGCATCTTTGAATGCGCCAATTATTGGGCAGCTGCAGGCTCCTATTTTTAGGCTGGTGAGGGCCAAAATGGGTGCATGCATAGTGGGCATGGGATTTCTTGAAATCCCATCCACTATGCTGAAACAGCTGGATGCTGCAGTTTGGACGCAGCGTCCAACCAGCAGCATTTACTGACCGTGGCAACATACCTCAATATATTTGCAAACAGGAAATCACTTTTTTTTTCCTTTACCAGAAGCCAACTTTTAATTAGCGTTATTTCAAGTGACAAAAAAATGCATGCAATGAAAAAACACATCAAAAACGCAGGAGACCTGCCAGTAACCTCAGATGCAGATTTGGTGCAGATTTCACCTGTGTCAAATCCTGTCCGGAGCAAATACTGAGCCATTCCTAATCATGTGCACATACCCTTAATCCACTTATTTTTTTTACAGCAAGCAGATATTTTGTTAATTGCAAGAAATTAATAAAGAAATTGTACTGGAAAACTGTATAAACGTATTAATCATGCAAAGAATATGCTTAAAGAGTATTACTCCTTTAAATATATCTCCACTCTTTTGAATTAAAAGAGGATGAATATACTGCAGTAGTAATAGTGTACGGTTGGGGTAAGCTCCTGGTACATTTTTTTGGCTATCATGTGTTGAGCATCGCAGAAGATGTTGCAATTCTAAGCAGAAGCATAGCCGCCATCAGGGCATTACTGCCTCTACTACTGTATGGGGCCCGGTGATCAGAAGCAAAAAGGGGGCCCGAACACGCAGGCAGCCCACTCCGGGTGGGCCCCTCCTCTTTTTACTTCTGATCACCGGGCCCGAGGGACATTTTGTTCATGGCTGATGCGCGCCAGATGCATTTTAACACTGTGGTGATGTACAGATACACCTACAGTGTTGTTAATCAAGCAGGATGACTGAGGGGGCAGGCTGGTGAGCAGGCCCATTGAGAGGGCAGGCGGGCGAGCAGGCTGACTGAGGTGGCGAGTGGGTGAGCAGGCTGACGTGGTGGGCAGAGGAAAGTGAGGAGACTGCATCCGGTGAGAAGAGGCTTCAAGTAGCTGCATCTGGCAGTGTGTGGCTGATGAGGGAAGGCTAGTGGGGACTGGGGCTGGGCATCCAACAGGGCCCAGAGGGAGCCTAGTGCGGACTGGGGGGCTGCGTCCAACAGGGCCCAGTGGGAATCTAATGGATACTGGGGTGCTGCATCCACCAGGGCCCAGTGGGAGGCTAGTGGGCACTGGGGGGCTGGGTCCAACAGGGCCAAGTGGGAGGCTAGTGGGCACTGGGGGGCTGCGTCCAACAGGGCCCAGGTGGAGGCTAGTGGGACTGGGGGTCTGCGTCCCACAGGGTGAGGGGAAGCTAGTGAGGGGAGGCTGATGAGGGGAAGCTGCTGAGTTGAAGTGAGGGGAGGCTGCTGCGTGGAATGAGGGGAGGCTGCTGAGTGGAATGAGGGGAGGCTGCTGAGTGCAATGAGGGAGGTTAGTGAGGGGAGACTGCTGAGTGGAGTGAGGGAAGGCTAGTGAGGGGAGGCTGCTGAGTGGAGTGAGGGGAAGGGTGCTGAGGGGAGTGAGGGGAGGCTAGTGAGGGGAGGCTGCTGAGTGAAGTGAGGGGAGGCTAGTGAGGGGAAGGGTGCTGAGGAGTGAGGGGAGGCTAATGAGGGGAGGCTGCTGAGTGAAGTGAGGGGAGGCTAGTGAGGGGAAGGGTGCTGAGTGGAGTGAGGGAAGGCTAGTGAGGGGAGGCTGCTGAGTGGAGTGAGGGGAAGGGTGCTGAGGGGAGTGAGGGGAGGCTAGTGAGGGGAGGCTGCTGAGTGAAGTGAGGGGAGGCTAGTGAGGGGAAGGGTGCTGAGGAGTGAGGGGAGGCTAGTGAGGGGAGGCTGCTGAGTGAAGTGAGGGGAGGCTAGTGAGGGGAAGGGTGCTGAGGGGAGTGAGGGAAGGCTAGTGAGGGGTGGCTGCTGAGTGGAGTGAGGGGAGGCTAGTGAGGGGAGGCTGCTGAGTGGAGTGAAAGGAAGGGTGCTGAGGGGAGTGAGGGAAGGCTGCTGAGTGAAGTAAGGGGAGGCTAGTGAGGGGAAGGGTGCTGAGGGGAGTGAGGGGAGGCTGCTGAGTGGAGGGATGGGAGGCTAGTGAGAGGAGGCTGCTGAGTGGATTGAGGGGAGGCTAGTGAGGGGAAGGGTGCTGAGGGGAGGCTAGTGAGGGGAAGGGTGCTGAGGGGAGTCTGTGTCCAGCAGGTGGAGGCTGCTAGGGTGAGTCTGTGCCCCGCAGGGAAAATTTGCTGTAGGGAGACTGAGGAGGCGGCAAGGACAACCAGGGCTAGTCGACACGTTTCAAGAAGGTGCCAACAGGTAGGAACAAAAATAGTTGGCAAATGTAAAGAGTTGTGGAATTACTGGAGCTATAAAAGTGAGTAAAATATGTAAATGGGGTGATCGCTCTTTGTGTTTTTATATAATCACTTTGAATTACTTTTTGAGGTGTATTTATGTTCTATAATTTATAGGTTTTCACTAAAAATACTAATAAAGATATTTTTAGTGGTGCATAACTGGTGATTATAGATGTAATAATATACACTATTTACATTTCTTTGGTGGGCAGGCTGAGGCGGCGGCGGTGGGCAGGCTAAGACAACTATTAGTTTCTTCTTGACTGGGTGATGGGCGCGGTGGCAACACTGGCTGTGTGAGTAACTAACAAATTCATGTATGTGTTTGTCCACCATTTCAGTACGTGATTATATGATACAATCATTCCGTCCACTCCCCGTTTCACTCCCCAAAAAGAATGTATAAGCTACTGGATGATCCTGACCTGCTGCAAAACTAAATGCCCAATTACGAAATCAGGCAGCAGTGCTCAGGATCATCCAGTAGCTTATGTTTTGGTTGGGGGTTGGTGGGTATATATGATTGGGAAACATCTTTATAATTATGGCAGTGTAATTTTTGAAAGGGGGAAATCGGTTTGCGCTCGCACAGCAGTGCACAGACTGGGCGTCGATCTCTTGACAAGCATCCTCATACATGCTATGAGGCTGCTGAGGTCAGGTCAGGAGAACTATGGCTGGTCCATGCACCGCGGTCAAAGTGCAGACCGATATTCACCAAAGGATCCTGTAGTCTGATTCTGTCCGGGAGTCCGCACTTCACACCCTTGCAGCCACGTGACTGCTGTTCCCAGCCCTGAGACTGGTGAATCTTTGCAGCCAGGGTGAACCTAGTCTATCTGCTGCCTGAGGCGAACTGCAAAATGAGGACCCCCCCCCCGCACACAAAGTAAATTTTCATATCTATCCTGTAAAACTGAGTACAATAGTGGACATTTTGATTTAGATAAATAGAAAAAAAAGGTGTCCAAACACAAGGATGTCAGCGCCATCACATGCACATAAACTGTGTTCCAAATTATTATGCAAAAGGAGTTTAGGAGTGATAAGGCTAGAATTTTTTTGTTTGTCATTTAAACTCATTGATGGTGATGTGTGTCAGGGCTCTTTATATCACTGAAAGCAATTGCAGATACCTGTGCAAATTAGCTTGGCAGGTGTGTCCAAATAAAGGCAAGACTACTAAGAGGGTTCAGAAGCTTCTTTCGAACAAGGGGTCCTATGTGCAAACATCACCTAGAATAAAGTTTTGACTTGAAAACTGTTTGCTTTCATTTTGTAATAAGCTGATAATGCTTATAATTTCACAATTGACCATTTTTTTGTTCAAAATAAAAATAAAAAGGTTGAAAACTCTGCTGTGCATAATAATTTGGAACATGCATTTTGATTGTTTCTTATTTTTAAAAATATACTGTTTTCATAGGCAGTTTGTTGAAAAACATTGCAATTATATTAGAATATTAGATGACTGGAAAATAACAATGACTGCAATTCATATAGGTAATTTAGAGAAAATATGAGGACATATTTTTTGCATAATAATTTGGAACACAGTGTACAAGAACAACACGTAAGTATCCAGAACAAGGGTCAATAATGGCAATAGTAGGCCTGGCACAGAGCAGGACTGGGACAAAAATGCAGCCCTGCCACACAAATCCCAATCCCACAAACTATAGCACTCATCACCCTGATCAGTGAATTTTTGCTATACTTTGTCGTCCCCTCATCACTCTCTTTAAGGAGTTATTTGAAGAGCCACATGTGAATGGCGTCACAGTGCGTATGACTGACCACAGCTCCATTTACATGGTGCTCTTCAAAGCTATGTTTCCCAGGATCATGGGGGTCCCAGTGGTCTGATCCACAACAAACAGAAAGTCATCCCCTATCCCCACATAATGCTCCATACAGTATTATGGGCCCCATATACAGTATTACTGCATACAGTATATTGGGCCCCAAATATTATTTCATACAGTATAATGGGCCCCATATATTACTTCATACAGTATAATGGGCCCAATATATTACTTCATGCAGTATAATGGGCCCCATATATCACTTCATGCAGTATAATGGGCCCAATATATTACTTCATACAGTATAATGGGCCCCATATATTACTTCATACAGTATAATGGGCCCCATATATTACTTCATACAGCATAATAGGCACCATATATTACTTAATACAGTATAATGGGCCCCATATATGACTTCATACAGTATAATGGGCACCATATATTACTTCATACAGCATAATGGGCACCATATATTACTTCATACAGTGTAATGGGCCCCATATAATTCTTCTACCCAAACCCCGCTGTTCTGGTCTCCTCAGTGTATTCTGATCCTCCACAGTGCTTGGCACAGGGACATCATTAACTTTACCTATATAATTGTCCACTTGGACTGATAGTAATAGTGATTTGTTTGTACCCTGTTGTCTGGCGCTGGCCCACTTTATGGGGGTGCTCAGGGCATATGATTATACACCAGTGAAAAGTATGAGAGGCTCAATGTGACCAGTGCCACCTAGTTTCCTACCCCTCTTATTCGACTGGTACTGTGGGCACACTGACTTGTACTGAGGAAAAGAAAGAACAGAGAAAAAAGAAAACAGAGAGAGAAAGAAAGAACAGAGAAAGAAAGAAAGAGGGGAAAGAAAGAAGAGAGAGAAAGAAAGAGGGGAAAGAAAGAAATAACAGAGAAAGAAAGAAAGAAAGAAAGAAAGAAAGAAAGAAAGAAAGAAAGAAAGAAAAAAAAGAAAGAAACAGAGAGAGAAAGAAAGATTCTATAAAGATACTCCAGCAGCCCGGCTCCCACTGTAGTGCCCACCTGAGCCTCCCGATGCAGGACATATCATGATCCACTCACATGGCCAGCATTTCGAGTCCACGGCGATCCTGCTGCCCGTGCTGTTGGGGGAGGATACGGTGATGGATCTGAAGCATTCCCTGAAGTGCCTCCATGGTTCCGTCACAATCTTCTCCCGAAATTACCTCATTTCCAGTCAGCTTCTAGCACGTCACTTCCGGTGGAACGTCACGTGGGAATTTTAAAGTGCCCCTCGGGGCTCCGCCGTGTACTCCTGTGTCCATGGGAAAAGTAAGCTCCCAGCCGGGGCAGTGGGGCAGAATCTCTCTCAAAATCGGGACTCACCCGCTCGGAGATATGAATGCTCCCCACCATACACCTTGTACACATGTGGCTCCGCATACATCATACACACACGGTTCTGCTTTTTATGCCTCATACACACACGGCTCCGTTCTGAACACCTCGCACACACACGGCTCCACTCAGTACACACATGGCTCCACTCCGTAAACCTCATACACATGCGGCTCTGCTCCGTACACCTTGTACACACGTGGCCACGCTCTGTAAACCTTGTACACAAATGGCTCCACTCCATAAACCTTGTACACATGCGGCTTTGCTCCATACACCTCGTACACACGCAGTTCCGCTCCATACACCTCACACACATGCGACTCTGCTCCGTACACCTCGTACATTGCGGCTCTGCTCCGTACACGTGCGGCTCCGCTCTGTACACCTCGCACACGCACTGCTCCGCTCCGTACACCTCGCACACGCACTGCTCTGCTCCGTACACCTCGCACACGCGCTGCTCCGCTCCATACACACGGCTCCACTCCATGTACACACACGGCTCCGCTCCGTACACACACACGACTCTGCTCCGTACACATGCGGGTCTGCTCCTTACACCTCGCACACACATGGCTCCGCTCCATACACCTCGCACACACACACAGCTCCTCACACCCCACACACTCGTGGCTCTGCTCCGTACACCTCGTACACACACACGGCTCCGCACCATGTACACACACAGCTCCACTCCGTACACATCTCTGCTCCATACATCTCGTACACACACACAGCTCCACTCCGTACACATCTCTACAACGTACACCTCGTACACGTGCAGCTCTGCTCCGTGCACCTCCCACACGCGCGGCCCCGCTCCGTACACCTTGTACACACACACGGCTCCACTCCGTGTACACACACAGCTCCACTCCGTACACATCTCTGCTCCGTACACCTCGTACACACACACAGCTCCACTCCGTACACACACACAGCTCCACTCCGTACACATCTCTACAACGTACACCTCGTACACGTGCAGCTCTGCTCCGTGCACCTCCCACATGCGCGGCTCCGCTCCGTACACCTTGTACACACACGGATCCGCTCCGTACACCTTGTACACACACACGGCTCCACTCCGTACACCTCGTACACACGCAGCTCCGCTCCTTACACCTCGTACACACGCGGCTCCGCTCTGTACACCTCGTATACACTCGAGGCTCTGCTCCCTACACCATGTACACATGGCTCCACTCCGTACACGTGCGGCTCTGCTCCGTACACGTGCAGCTCTACTCCGTGCACCTCGGTTCTCGTACACACGCGGCTCTGCTCCTTACACCTCGTACACACGCGGCTCTGCTCCTTACACGTCATACACACGCGGCTCTGCTCCTTACACGTCATACACACGCGGCTCTGCTCCTTACACCTCATACACACGCGGCTCTGCTCCTTACACCTCATACACACGCGGCTCTGCTCCTTACACCTCATACACACGCGGCTCTGCTCCTTACACCTCATACACACGCGGCTCTGCTCCTTACACCTCGTACACACGCGGCTCTGCTCCTTATACCTTGTACACACACGGCTCTGCTCCTTACACCTCATACACATGGCTCCGCTCCGTACACCTCGCACACACGGCTCCGCTCCGTACACCTCGCACACACAGCTCCGCTCCGTACACCTCACACACTCTCGGCTCTGCTCCATACACCTCGTACATACACGGCTCCACTCCGTACACATCTCTACTCCGTACACCTCATACACACTCACAGCTCCACTCCGTACACATCTCTGCTCCGTACATCTCGTACACTTGCAGCTCTGCTCTGTACGCCTCACACACTCGCGGCTCTGCCACATAGACCCTGTAAACCCCCCTGACCCCACAAATAAACTTCCCTCATTCAGGACGATGACAGCCAGCACAGTCCTGCATAAAACAAGGGCTGATGCACACAGGACCTGTGATGAGTTCATAGGAGGGGAGGAGTCAGGGTCACATGATATCCGGATTGAAGATGCTACAGATGAGGAGAGGAGCGACTACAGGACCTCTGATGAGGTCACAGGAGGGGAGGAGTCAGTGATCACATGATCAGGGGGCCCCTGACTCCTTCCCTTCTGTGATCTCATCAATTACAGCCTCTTGCACCACCGCAGCACCAGCGTGCAGAGGCTAAATTGTAGGTGCTGCGGGTAGAGGAGCGCATAATGCCGCCCCCTGCTGCCTGCCACTTCAGCACCTGGCTCAACTTGGCTCATTATAGCTGCGGCCCTGTTCACAGTGCACAGTGCGTATGCTGTGAGGATTTGCAGGTCTACAGTCATATAGGGGACATACCCCTTTACGGCTCATCCATCAGTTATTTACTCCCTGTGATCCCTGAGCTCCATGCTGGTCACTGCAGGATCACGTAGAGTAGAGTAGAGTAGGGCCCTGCCAAAAGAGTCTACCTTGTTGTGGTGGTTGCTTATAAAATCTTTTGGACAAAACAAAAGCTGATGACTGTGTATGTGATTTGGTGTTAATGTGTGAGTGGTTAGGACGTGATGCAGAAGTGGCGTTTTTCCAAGAGTACAAGGTAGGATTGTGGAAGGTTCAAGGGATGGAGGTGGAGCTGGGGTGGAACCAGAACTGAGGGTGGAGCCTGGGCGGAGTCTCAAAGGGGCCCCAAATTTTTGACAGTAAGGGGCCCCAAAATTTCTAGTGACAGCCCTGTGCAGAGGCATCTGGCAAAAATGTCTCCCACGTTATACATTTTCAAAGATGGAAACATATTGGATGCCATCCATACATACAGTCATGGCCAAAAGTTTAGAGAATGACACAAATATTAATTTTTACAAAGTCTACTACTTCATTTTTTCTAATGGCAATTTGCATATACTCCAGAATGTTATAAAGAGTGATCAGCTTAACAGCAATTACTTGCAAAGTCAATAGTTGCCTAGAAAATTAACTTTATCCCCCAAAACACATTTCAACATCATTGCAGCCCTGCCTTAAAAGGACCAGCTAACATCGTTTCAGTGATTGCTCCATTAACACAGGTGTGGGTGTTGATGAGGACAGGGCTGGAGATCAATCTGTCATGACTAAGTAAGAATGACACCACTGGACACTTTAAAAGGAGGCTGGTGCTTGGCATCATTGTTTCTCTTCTGTTAACCATGGTTATCTCTAAAGAAACACGTGCAGTCATCATTGCACTGCACAAAAATGGCCTAACAGGGAAGAGTATCGCAGCTAGAAAGATTGTACCTCAGTCAACAATCTATCGCATCATCAAGAACTTCAAGGAGAGAGGTTTCCTTGTTGCCAAAAAGGCTCCAGGGCGCCCAAGAAAGACCAGCAAGCGCCAGGACCGTCTCTTAAAAGTGTTTCAGCTGCGGGATTGGGCTACCAGCAGTGCAGAGCTTGCTCAGGAATGGCAGCAGGCAGGTGTGAGTGCATCTGCACGCACTGTGAGGCGGAGACTCTTGGAGCAAGGCCTGGTCTCAAGGAGGGCAGCAAAGAAGCCACTTCTCTCCAGAAAAAACATCATGGACAGACTGATATTCTGCAAGAGGTACAGGGAGTGGACTGCTGAGGACTGGGGTAAAGTCATTTTCTCTGATGAATCCCCTTTTCGATTGTTTGGGACATCTGGCAAACGGCTTATTCGGAGAAGGCAAGGTGAGCGCTACCACCAGTCTTGTCTCATGCAAACTGTCAAGCATCCTGAAACCATTCATGTGTGGGGTTGCTTCTCAGCCAAGGGAATGGGCTCTCTCTCAGTCTTGCCTAAAAACACAGCCATGAATAAAGAATGGTACCAGAATGTCCTCCAAGAGCAACTTCTCCCAACAGTCCAAGAGCAGTTTGGCGATCAACAACGCCTTTTTCAACATGATGGAGCACCTTGCCATAAAGTAAAGGTGATAACTAAATGGCTCAGGGAACAAAACATAGAGATTTTGGGACCATGGCCTGGAAACTCCCCAGATCTTAATCCCATTGAGAACTTGTGGTCAATCATCAAGAGACGGGTGGACAAATAAAAACCTTCAAACTCAGACAAAATAAAAGCATTGATTTTGCAAGAATGGACTGCTATCAGTCAGGATTTGATCCAGAAGTTGATTGAGAGCATGCCAGGGAGAATTGCTGAGGTCCTGAAGAAGAAGGGTCAACACTGCAAATATTGACTTGCTGCATTAACTCATTCTAACTGTCAATATAACCTTTTGTTACTCATAATATGATTGCAATTATATTTCTGTATGTGATAAAAACATCTGACAAACACACATAAAAATCAGAGGGCAGCAGATCATGTGAAAATATAATATTTGCGTCATTCTCTAAACTTTTGGCCATGACTGTACATGTAAGGCTCCTATCCAGAAATTCTCCGGCTAGAAACCTTGGATGAAAAGTAATCCTGGATGAGGGCCAAGTAGCACCCAGCCGTCACCGTACTGTGTGGCCATCATTGTGTACTTATAGCCATACATTGTGCAACACGAGATAGTGAGAAACACCAGAAAAGATAAATTGTTAAGTAAATATTTGTATGGGATTTGCTTCTTAGTTGAAATTCTCCTGTAGCGATTGTGATTTCATCAGAATTCTTGCACACTCTACAGCTTCTAGGTGGAAGTGTCTGACTGGCTGGATACAATGTTTTTTTCCCAAATAGTTGGGTCATGTCTTCAGTCCAACTAATTAAACAAAATTTATTTGTATAAGGAACTTAAAACTTCCAGATAAAGGGACGGTAATAAAATAAGAGGTGAGGATGTGTGCTGCAGAGTGCGACCTTGTAAATGGAAGGAGCATTTGTGTTAGGGAGCCAATAATAAAAAATGCGGCTAGTAACAGATCGTTCAGTGTTTTCGGCAGCATGGTTCCTGTTAACACAAAGCAATGTGCTGTCGAGAACCATGATTTCTAAGCAAGTTTAAAAATCATTTCACCCGACGAACGAGCGTTTTGTTTGGTGATGGTCAGCCCATTTATACTAATACTATACGATTTTCACAAACAAGCGTTCCTGGTATTTTTCATTCCCGATAATTTGCCCAATGATTTGCATATTTTCCATTCAAGCAGATCTGTCACCAGGTTTCACTATATAAACTGCATACATTAATAAACAGATGTCCAAGACCAGATGAAACAAGTGTATTTACTCTGAAAATTCATGTCATAATTCCAGTATAAGGCTAGGTTCACATTTGCGTTTGATTCCGCAGCGTATCATCCGCATTCCAAACGCATGCAGAAATGCATGCAAGCGCATGTTTACGCAGCGTTTTTATCCGCATCATCTTACGCATGATGTAAAAAAATGCTGCGTTTAGGCTGCTTTCACATTTGCGTCTGTGAACGCAGCGTTTTATCCGCATACATCCGCATGCGTCCAATGTACATATCTTTAACATGGTGTACGCAGGGATATGCGTTTGCATGCGTTCGCCTGCGGATGCTTACTCATGTGTCGTTTCGTAGGGTGCGGCTAACGCAACATGTTGCATTTTTGAGGCGTCAAATTTCCACGGCCATACGCATGCGGACGCTTGCGGATGGAGTGCGTCAAATAAACGCATACTGTCTATGGGAACGCATGCGTACGCAAGGACATGCGGACGCATGCGTTCGAAATGCATGCGTTTTTCACATAATCATGTCCAGGAAATGAGACACGCCCACTAGGTGTGGCTTGTGTCAAGGAAATTCTCCAAACAGTGATTTTACTGTCATGTGTAAGCTGATTCGGAAAAAAAAAACCGCTCCGTAAACATGCGTTTCTATGCGTTGTGACATGAGTCTGCGCATGCAGACGATACGCTGCGCACACAAATGTTAATGTGAACCTAGCCTTACATGCGTGCACATGCGTTTGATATGAAATCAGACAAAATTGGGCATGTCTCATGGGATTTCTATTTACATTTTGAAGAACGCATGCATATCGAACGCATGCGTACGCATATCCTTTCGCACACATATGTTCCCATAGACAGTAATGCGTTTATTTGACGCACTCATCTGCATGTGCATGAATCCGCATATTTGATGGATTTTTGCAGCTTCCAAAAATCCAACACGATGCGTTCGCCGGACCCCGCTACACACCGAAAAACAACGCATGCGTACGCTGACACATGCGAACTGATGCAAACGCATACCCTTGCGTACACCATGTTAAAGATAGGGAAACATGACGAATATGGATTGCTGTGGATGAAACGCTGCGCAAACAGACGCAAATGTGAAACCAGCCTAATTTTGATATTTACATGAACATTTTACGAGTCCAGCTAGAGCCAGATTTCAAACAAGACAACTTTCAAAGCAGATTGTAAAGTCATTCTGATATGGATTATGAAAGTACACCAGCCTCATCAGGTCTCACAACCCTACAGTTGTGGTCAAATGTATTGACACCCCTGCAATTCTGTCAGATAATACTCAGTTTCTTCCTGAAAATGATTACAATCACAAATTCTTTGGTATTATTAACTTCATTTAATTTGTCTTAAATGAAAAAACACAAAAGAGAATGAAGCAAAAAGTAAAACATTGATCATTTCACACAAAACTCCAAAAATAGGCCAGACAAAAGTATTGGCACCCTCAGCCTAATACTTGGTTGCACAACCTTTAGCCAAAATAACTGCGACCAACCGCTTCCGGTAACCATCAATGAGTTTCTTACAATGCTCTGCTGGAATTTTAGACCATTCTTCTTTGGCAAACTGCTCCAGGTCCCTGATATTAGAAGGGTGCCTTCTCCAACCTGCCATTTTTAGATCTCTCCACAGGTGTTCTATGGGATTCAGGTCTGGACTCATTGCTGGCCACCTTAGAAGTCTCCAGTGCTTTCTCTCAAACCATTTTCTAGTGCTTTTTGAAGTGTCTTTTGGGTCATTGTCCTGCTGGAAGACCCATGACCTCTGAGGGAGACCCAGCTTTCTCACACTGGGCCCTACATTATGCTGCAAAATTTGCTGGTAGTCTTCAGACTTCATAAAGCCATGCACACGGTCAAGCAGTCCAGTGCCAGAGGCAGCAAAGCAACCCCAAAACATCAGGGAACCTCCGCCATGATTGACTGTAGGGACCGTGTTTTTTTCTTTGAATGCCTCTTTTTTTCTCCTGTAAACTCTATGTTGATGCCTTTGCCCAAAAAGCTCTACTTTTGTCTCATCTGACCAGAGAACATTCTTCCAAAACGTTTAAGGCTTTTTCAGGTAAGTTTTGGCAAACTCCAGCCTGGCTTTTTTATGTCTCGGGGTAAGAAGTGGGGTCTTCCTGGGTCTCCTACCATACAGTCCATTTTCATTCAGACGCCGAAGGATAGGTTGACACTGTTGTACCCTCGGACTGCAGGGCAGCTTGAACTTGTTTGGATGTTAGTCGAGGTTCTTTATCCAACATCCGCACAATCTTGCATTGAAATCTCTTGTCAATTTTTCTTTTCCGTCCACATCTAGGGAGGTTAGCCTGTCATGTCGGACACTGTTCGCATCAGGGTGTCCGGCAGACAGCGGTAATACCCCATCCTACCACATGGTTCTCAGCGGCGCTGTTTGGTCTTCTGATCCGGCTTGGATTGGGTTAACCAGGCTGTCATTCTGGCTGAGGGCTTAGCCACGCCCTCTGTCTTTAAATTGCCCTGTGTGACTATGGGTGTCACCGACTAAAGCTCTTGCCTTGTGCTAAGCGATACCGGTCTGGAGTGGTGGTCTAAGGAGCATACAGTTGCTGGTGTAGTATATTCCATTGTTGCCATTTTTGCCTCCCTGTGTTGTATTATTTGGTTGCCCTTGCACATTACTGTATTCCCCTGTGTGTACGCGGTGTGGTGCATTTCCGTTATCCCTGTCCATACTTATTTGTGGGGTCTGGTGCTTGGTCTCCTCCTGGGTGGAGGGTGGTGGGTTCAGCTTAGGGCTGGACAGGAGACAAGGTCAGGGTGAAGGCCCAGGCAGGCACACATTCAGTGTAAACCCTGGGTTGAGGGACAGACAGGGTTTCCCCTAGTCCGAGGGACACCGCAGGGGCCCCGGGGTTTCAGCCTAAAGTTACCTAGGCTTCCCATGACATTATAGTCGGCCCAAAAAGAGAAAAAAAAAAAAAAGGAATTATTTACCATGGATCCTATAGTCTCCATAACCAAGCAGCTGGAGGCTCTGTCCATACAGGTCACTGAACTGAGGGGGGCGGTCCAGCAACAAGGCCTCTCAGTTCCTGCTGTGCAAACTGAGGCAGCAGTCAGGGCAGCTGAACCCAAGTTACCTCTCCCTGAACGATTTTCTGGTGATCGCTGTAAGTTCGTTGTATTTCGTGAATCCTGCAAATTGTATTTTCGCATGCGTCCTCTCTCCTCAGGAAATGAGGCTCAGCGTGTGGGCTTGGTAATTTCCCTGCTGAGTGGTGACCCACAAGCATGGGCGTTTTCACTACCTTCTGATTCCCCTGCATTTGAGTCCGTAGACCTTTTTTTTTCTGCTCTGGGTTTAATCTATGACGATCCTGACAGACTGGCGTTAGCAGAGTCTAAAATACGCTCTCTACTCCAGGGTGAGCGACTGGCGGAGGATTACTGTACTGAATTTCGTCGCTGGGCTGTGGACACTCAATGGAATGACCCTGCACTAAGGAGTCAATTTTTGCATGGGGTTTCTGAAAGGGTTAAACAAGCTCTGCTAATGTATGAGACTCCCGCTTCTCTGGAGGCTGCTATGGTGCTTGTAGTACGCATTGATCGCCACTTTCGTCAGAGGTCGCAGGAGACATTGCCTGTGGGGGGAGGGGCAGTCTCTGGTGAGGTTGCCCCAGGTGAATCCGTGGAACCTATGCAGATCGCTGGTATATCACATACACATAATAACAAGCATAAATGTCCCTTGCCCAGAAAGCAAGGGGTCTGTTTTTTTTGTGGCAAAAAAGGACATTTTATTAATTCTTGCCCCCTGGTACCTAAGAAAGACATGCTGGTGGAAAACTGCTAGGCTCAGAGGGTTTGGAGGAGTCTAGTCTGAACCTTTGCATATCCTCCCTGGTGGTCTCCCAGTGTATGCTCCCTGCCAAGGTAGTTATCGGGGGCCAAGAGCTGTCAATTACTGTATTTGTAGATAGTGGTTCAGCCGCTAATCTCATTGATGAAAAGTTTGCGCATACTGCGGGATTTAAGGTGGAGACGCTGCCTAATCCTATCCGGGTGGTTACCATCAATGCCTCCCCTCTCTCACAAGGGGAGATTAAAGAGTTTGTGGCTGATGTAAAACTCCACATTGGGGTCCGACACTCTGAGCGGGTAACATGTAAGGTGCTCAGTAATTTACCTGCTCAGGTAGTTCTGGGGTTTCCATGGTTGTCTATGCACAATCCGGTGATTGATTGGAAAACCCAGGACATAATTCAGTGGAGCAGATACTGCCAGGAGAGTTGTCTGGCCACGTGTATCTCCGCTGTGACTCCCAGCATCCCGGAGCCACTGCTGGACTTTGCTGATGTATTTTCTGAAAGAGGTTGTTCAGAGCTGCCACCGCACCGACCCTATGACTGTGCTATTAGGTTAAAACCGGGGGCCAGGTTACCAAAAGCCAGGATATTTAATATCTCAGGTCCTGAGAGGCAAGCTCTCAAAGAATACATTGCAGAAAGTCTAAGCAAAGGGCACATCAGGCCTTCATTATCTCCATTGGCGGCGGGGTTCTTCTTTGTCAAGAAGAAAGATGGCGGATTACGCCCATGTCTGGATTTCAGGGAACTCAACCAGATTACGGTTCGTGACCCCTACCCGATGCCACTGATACCCGATTTGTTCAACCAGGTGTGTGGTGCCAAATGGTTTTCCATGCAAAACACAAGCCGCGGAGACACCATCACGTGTTTCTCAATGCAAGCAATGACTAGCCAGGTCTTTCCCCGGGAAGGAACAACCACGGGAAGGGCAGTCTCCAATGAAGGAAACCACCTATGCCAAAACATGGTATCCATCCACAGACAGCTGTTTCGGGGTATTTGCCCCTCATCAGTGTGGAGTAGGAAACTGGCTAGTAGGAGCAATGCCTAGTAAAAGACTGTGAAAATGAGGATGAGTGACCTCGTGGAGATCAAACATCCAACACTGCGGAGACACCATCACATGTTTCTCAACGCAGTGATCTAGAGCAATGCCCCCATCCCTTATGGGAAATATGCAAAAACATGCAAAACACAAGCCGCGGAGACACCATCACGTGTTTATCAACGCAAGCAATGACTAGCCAGGTCTGTGGATGGATACCATGTTTTGGCATAGGTGGTTTCCTTCATTGGAGACTGCCCTTCCCGTGGTTGTTCCTTCCCGGGGAAAGACCTGGCTAGTCATTGCTTGCGTTGAGAAACATGTGATGGTGTCTCCGCGGCTTGTGTTTTGCATGTTTTTGCATATTTCCCATAAGGGATGGGGGCATTGCTCTAGATCACTGCGTTGAGAAACATGTGATGGTGTCTCCGCAGTGTTGGATGTTTGATCTCCACGAGGTCACTCATCCTCATTTTCACAAATGGTTTTCCAAGCTTGACCTCAGGGGGGCGTACAATCTCATAAGAGTCCGTCAAGGGGATGAATGAAAGACGGCATTTAATACCCCTGAGGGTCATTTTGAGAATTTGGTGATGCCATTTGGGTTGACGAGCGCGCCAGCAGTATTTCAACATTTCATAAATGATGTCTTTTCTCATCTCTTGGGGAAATTTGTTATTATATACCTTGATGACATTCTTATTTACTCACGCGACCGTGATGCACACATAGAGCATGTTAGGCAGGTGTTGCAGTTGCTCAGGGAAAACAAGCTCTATGCCAAGCTTGAGAAATGTGTATTTGTCGTCCAAGAATTACCTTTTTTGGGTTATGTAATTTCCCCCTCAGGGTTTAAAATGGACACCGCTAAGGTGCAAGCGGTGCTGCAGTGGGATCGGCCTGATAATCTCAAGGCACTTCAGCGATTCCTGGGCTTTTCAAACTATTATAGGAAATTTATTAAGAATTTTTCTATGATTGCTAAGCCGCTCACCGACATGACTAAAAAAGGTACCAATTTTTCTGACTGGTCTGAGGCTGCTGTGCGCGCGTTTGAATTCCTCAAAAACAGTTTTGCTTCAGCTCCCATCCTGGTTCAGCCTGATGTCTCCCTACCATTTACCGTGGAGGTGGATGCATCTGAGGTTGGAGTGGGGGCGGTACTGTCTCAGGGTCCATCCTTGGGCGAATTGCATCCGTGTGCCTACTTCTCCAAGAAACTGTCGCCGGCCGAGCGTAATTACGATATTGGTAACAGGGAATTGTTGGCCATCAAGTTGGCATTTGAGGAATGGCGACACTTCTTGGAGGGGGCTGTCCATCAGATTACTGTTATAACAGACCATAAGAATCTGCTTTATTTAGAGTTTGCTAAACGCCTGTCCCCCAGACAGGCTCGCTCGGCGTTATTCTTCACCCAGTTCAATTTTTTTGTGACATACCGACCAGTTTCTAAGAATACTAAGGCGGACGCCTTGTCCAGATGTTTTCCGGGTGGAGAGCCACGTGAGGATCCGGTGCCTATCCTCCAAAAGGGAGTTGTGGTCTCGGCTCTCACGACAGAGGTTGAGGCAGAGATTGCTGATGCTCAGGAGGAGGTACCGCCGGATCTGCCTCCTAATAAATCATTTGTGCCACTACACCTACGCTTAAAAGTGTTAGGGGAACATCACGATACTGTCCTGGCGGGTCACCCAGGAGTTAAGGGCACTCTGGAACTTGTATCACGTCGTTTTTGGTGGCCCAAAATTCGGCAGGACGTGGCCTCATATGTGTCAGCCTGTACCATGTGCGCACGGGCCAAGACACCACGCTCCCGTCCTGCTGGCACATTGCATCCTCTCTGTATGCCCAGTAAGCTATGGACTGAGATTTCCATGGATTTCATTACGGATTTGCCTTCCTCGGCTGGGAACACGGTCATTCTGGTAATAGTTGATCGGTTCTCTAAAATGTCGTATTTCGCTGCTTTGCCATCTTTGCCCAATGCGAAGACCCTTGCTCAGGTATTTATTCGTGAGGTGGTCAGACTTCATGGTGTCCCATCTGACATTGTATCTGATAGAGGTACACAATTTGTGGCAAAATTTTGGAAAACTTTTTGTTCACGCCTAGGGATTAAATTGTCTCATTCATCGGCTTTCCATCCTCAGTCGAATGGGCAGACTGAGCGTATGAACCAAAACCTGGAACAATACTTACGCTGTTTTGTGTCTGACAATCAGGAAGAATGGTCGGCGTTTCTTCCTCTGGCTGAATTCGCGATAAACAATCATTATCAGGAATCGTCTGGGGAATCTCCTTTCTTTTGTGTTTATGGTCAACATCCCCAATTCTGTACCTTGCGCCAAGGGAGCTCTGCGGGCGTCCCTGAGGAGGACCAGTTGGGAGCACAATTGTCATCCATTTGGAGGAGAGTAAAGCAGCGCTTGCTGAATGTAGGTTCTAGGTATAAACGTATGGCTGACGGTAGACGTGTGCCTGGTCCGGACCTGTGTGTGGGTGATTGGGTGTGGTTGTCTACAAGGAACATCAAACTCAAAATACCATCGCTTAAGTTGGGGCCCAGGTTCATTGGACCATTTAAGATCTCCGCAATTATCAACCCTGTGGCATTTAGTTTAGAGTTACCTGCCATATACAAGATACATAATGTGTTTCACAAGGCGTTACTTAAGAAAGTCGTGGGTGCTGTTGATGTTTCTCCCGTGCCACCACCTCCCGTCTTGGTGGATGGCACGTTGGAGTTTGAGGTGTCCAAGGTGGTTGACTCTCGGGTAGTGCGTCGCACTCTACAGTACCTGGTCCACTGGCGTGGCTATGGACCTGAGGAGAGGACTTGGGTGCCGGCCTCAGACATACATGCGGACCGACTGATTATAGTGTTTCATCGCTGCCATCCGGACAAGCCGGGTCCTCGACATTGTGAGGTTCCTGGGGTCCCTCGTAGAAGGCGGGGTACTGTCATGTCGGACACTGTTCGCACCAGGGTGTCCGGCAGACAGCGGTAATACCCCATCCTACCACATGGTTCTCAGCGGCACTGGTTGGTCTTCTGATCCAGCTTGGATTGGGTTAACCAGGATGTCATTCTGGCTGAGGGCTTAACCACGCCCTCTGTCTTTAAATTGCCCTGTGTGACTATGGGCATCGCCGACTATAGCTCTTGCCTTGTGCTAAGTGATACCGGTCTGGAGTGGTGGTCTAAGGAGCATACAGTTGCTGGTGTAGTATATTCCATTGTTGCCATTTTTGCCTCCCTGTGTTGTATTATTTGGTTGCCCTTGCACATTACTGTATTCCCCTGTGTGTACGCAGTGTGGTGCATTTCCGTTATCCCTGTCCATACTTATTTGTGGGGTCTGGTGCTTGGTCTCCTCACTGGGTGGAGGGTTCAGCTTAGGGCTCGACAGGAGACAAGGTCAGGGTGGAGGCCCAGGCAGGCACACCTTCAGTGTAAACCCTGGGTTGAGGGACAGACAGGGTTTCCCCTAGTCTGAGGGACACGGCCGGGGCCCCGGGGTTTCAGCCTAAAGTTACCTAGGCTTCCCATGACATAGCCACAGTGCCATGGGCTTTAAACTTCTTGATGACACTGCGCACGGTAGACACAGGAACATTCAGGTCTTTGGAGATGGACTTGTAGCCTTGAGATTGCTCATGCTTCCTCACAATTTGGTTTCTCAAGTCCTCAGACAGTTCTTTGGTCTTCTTTCTTTTCTCCATGCTCAATGTGGTACACACAAGGACACAGGACAGAGGTTGAGTCAACTTTAATCCATGTCAACTGGCTGCAAGTGTGATTTAGTTATTGCCAACACCTGTTAGGTGCCACAGGTAAGTTACAGGTGCTTTTATTTATACAAATTAGAGAAGCATCACATGATTTTTCGAACAGTGCCAATACTTTTGTCCACCCTCTTTTTTATGTTTGGTGTGGAATTATATCCAATTTGGCTTTAGGACATTTCTTTTTGTGTTTTTTCATTGAAGACAAATTAAATGAAGATGATAATAACAAAGAATTTGTGTTTGCAATCATTTTCAGGAAGAAACTGAGTATTATCTGACAGAATTGCAGGGGTGTCAATACTTTTGGCCACAACTGTATGTAATCATGTATCCTATTTGTATTGTGAAATCTGGTGACAGTGTAACAAGGTGGCCCGGGGTGGCAGTCCCAGCCGAGTCAACTAAGCCACAGTCAATGTACACCCCGGCACCTTGTACAGAAATAGACAGGAAAGATGCAATGCCAGACACAGCTGCAGTCCAACAGGGAAACAGTTTAATTAAAAGTGATGGATAAAGTGCAACATTAACTTCCTGCTCTATCCCTAACGATGTCCACGGCTGTACCCACAGCGACCGAAAGAGGAGATATTCCTTACGCCAAAATCTGGACGCTTGAAGTCCCTTCGGCGGGGCACTTACGTAGTCCTAGTGCCCATTGCACTGCCCAAATGTCCAGGGCAGCACCCTTTCTCCTCCTGGGGTCTGGCAAGGCTCCCAGCCGCAGCTGAGCCTCTGCCCTGGGAAAATGTGCCCAGGTTCTGATCTGGAAGCAGGATCTTCCTGCTCCCCAGAGGCTGCAAGTCCAGCCCCCAGAGTTAACCTGTGCTGGCCCTGCCTCTTACACATATAGTAACATTGCAGACACAGCACAATAATACATAACACAATGCAATACAACAGTAACATACTTCATAGTACATATATTATATTCATAGGTACACCATCCAGGTACCACACAGGAGAGAGAGGGAGAGAGAGGAGAAGCAACGGGGTTCTCTGCCACCTTCTTACACTTTCACCTCCTTAAACATGGCCATCCTCGGCCATGACAACCACTGCAAAATTGGCAGCAAAAGAGGCATAAAAAAAAACTTCAGTGCAATAATTTTCAAGTAACAACAGCATAAGAGTTCCGGTCTCTCTCCGTACGGGTCTACGTGACCCTAGTCCTATTGTTCCTGAGACCATTGCAATCCATATCCAGGCCCAATGGCCAACTTATTACACAGTTTTTTAACCCGGCTCAATCCTCGGATCCTCCTGATGGCAGACATCCCCTCCCCCCTTTTAAGAGAACCACGGACTTTTCCGTCGCTTCTTCTCCTGTATGACTCCTCCGATCCATTGGGCCTGTGCTGCCATGAGCACCCAGGGCTCCTCCACATACGTGCCATGGAGGTCAGCCGAAGCGGATGCGGCATGTAGGAACGCAGGTACCCTCGCTGCCGGGGACGGTGGAGTTGGAAGGCGGGCGCCTTCGGTGATGACGGTGGGGCCACAGGAAGCCGGGGGGTAATGGGATGGCTGGGCCGGGACCCTTTACTCACCACTGCACCCGGTGACAGTCCTCGAGCATGGCCCTCAGTGCCAGCAACAGCCATGATCCCCCGCAGAGCCGCCTCCAGGGTCTTCCGAACTCCTTCGGGTTGCCGTCGGGGCATCGCCAATGCCTCATGCTCCTCGTTCTCCATGGGATGTTTGTTCATCCGCCAGAACAAGGATAACTCCTCCGACCACCAGGCCTCAAAGCGCAGGCCCATCTCCTCCCGGGCCACGGACCGCCTCCAGTCCTGGCAGCCGATGCCACCGCAAAATGACATGCTTCTTGCATGGTCTCGGATAATGGCATCTCTCCTTCTGGGTTCCACTCATTCGTGGGTGGGGTCACTTCCTGCTGCTCGTCCCGTTTCTCCTGGTCAGACTGGGATGGCGACAGCTCTTTCTTTGCCAGCACCCATTTAGGGCGGGCATTCTTCACAAAGGGACGTGGCTTTCTTCTTTTTGGTTCCAAGATGCATCTTTGACGCACATGACAGGCAGCCACATCCTCGATTTTCGCGCCAACGGCTGCCAACTTTTCAGCAGCGGTCAGTGCCATCTTTGTTCCCTTTTTCATAGTCATTGGTCCATAAGTTCCAAAAGTCCTTGCCTGCGGTCTTACAATTGCGAGGCTGCGGAGATCCATCCTGCTGGGTACGCCAAGTGTAACAAGGTGGCCCAGGGTGCCAATCCCAGCCGAGTCAACTAAGCCACAGCCAATGTACACCCCGGCACCTTGTACAGAAATAGACAGGATAGATGCAATCCCAGACACAGCTGCAGCCCAACAGGGAAACAGTTGAATTAAAAGGGATGGATAAAGTGCAACATTAACTTCCTGCTCTCTCCCTAACGATGTCCACGGCCGTACACACAGCAGCCACGGCGACCGAAAGAGGAGATAGTCCTTACGCTGGAATCTGGATGCTTGAAGTCCCTTTGGCGGGGAACTTACGTAGTCCTAGTGCCCGTTGCGAGATTGACTTGTATTGGCAAGTCTCGTCCGAGATACGCAGCAATATGCAGCATGCTGCGATTTTTTTCTCAGCCCGATTTCAGCTGAGAAAAAAAAATCACAGATGAGATGTCACCCATTAAATAACATTGGTCCGAGTGTATCTATATACTCTCTATATATACCTATGTACACACACAACTGTTATTGCCCCGAATGTAAATTGTCTCTTTTATGAAACTACTGCATTATTTCTGTCAAAATAAAACAAAAACCCAAGTGATCATAGATGCATTGTTTGCACCATGACCTGATTCCAGCATAAACAGCGCTTTGTCCCATAAAACCCAAGCCCTCCCACCGCACCGTCCACAAAGAAAAAAATAATAACGGACCCCAGAAAAAGGAGACAATTTTTTTTGTGGATTTTGATGTTTTTTTCTCTCTTAAAAATAGTTAAACATTAAAAGAAAACACTAAACATCTGATATTGCCACAATTGTACTGAGCCACAGAAAAAAAAAGCTTTCACTTTTATTTACATTTTATGACCTCCAAAAAAAGTGTTAATCTTTGGAGATTGGAGAAGCAGGAAGCTCATCTGCATATTTCCGGTGCATTCTGGGAAGAGGAGAAGAGTCGCCTTAAGCTGATCGATCGCTGGGACTTGCCGGGTCTTGCTGTTTGAGGACATCGCAAAACCGCGCGACGTTACACCCATCATAGACTGCAATAGCAATATGGAAGAGAAGAAAATCCACATGGTCACCTGCAACACATGCTACATGTTTACGGATCTTCCGGCCCAAAAACTCAACTTTACCTGTCAGAAGTGCAAACTTGTTGCCCTCTTAGAGGAAAAGGTGCAGGGACTGGAAGAAAGAATAGCAACATTGAAGGTAATTAAAGAACATGAGGACTTCTTGGATGAAGCAGAAGCAACCATTCAGGATACGGGAAATGAGAAAAGCTTCAGAGCACATACAGAGGCTGAAGTGGAGCCATGTGACGAAAAGAAGCAAACGGATCAAGTGGTCATCACCACCCACACAGCTTAGCAACCAATATGAAGCCCTCATGCTGGAGCACGAAAATGGCACAGCTCAGGATGATACCGTATCTACAAGAGAAGACACACTATCAACAAAAGAAGTTACTGTGTCAACAAAGGCGGAAACAAATGACACTCAAAAACACGAGCAACAAGCAGTGAGTCCGGAAAGAAAAGAAGAGTGGTAGTTATGGGCGACTCACTACTAAGAGGCACGGAGGCAACTATCTGCAGGCCGGACATAACCACACGAGAAGTATGCTGCCTGTCAGGAGCAAAAATCAAAGATGTGGCCAACAGGAAACCAACTATCCTCAAATCCAAGGACGACTACCCTTTCCTACTGATACATGTAGACACAAACGACACGGCAAGAAATGACCTACCAACTATCTGCGAAGACTTTGAAATTCTGGGGAATAAAATAAAGGAACGTAACGTACAGGTTGATTTCTCATCAATCCTCCCAGTCGATGGCCAAAACATCAGAATATGGAATAGGATACTAGAGGTGAACAACTGGCTACGATGGTGGTGCAGGCAGCAAGGATTTGGATTCTTGGACCATGGCGTGAATTACCTCTACGATGGACTTCTCGCAAGAGATGGGATACACCTCACAAAACCTGGGAAACACACATTTGCCAGAAGACTTGCCACACTCATCAGGAGGGCTTTAAACTAGAAGAAGAGGTGAGGGGAGGAAAAACAGCAGACAAGAACATGCAGCAGAAGGACAAATTAATCAAGGATACTAGATGTGGTAAAGAGGACCCAAGACAGGGTACTCAGAAGGAAGCTAAGAAAAAGGAAGCAAAACTTCTTTCCTGCATGCTGACCAACGCAAGAAGCCTGACCAATAAGATTGAAGATCTGGAGTTGGTAATGTATGAGGAAAAATACGACATAGTAGGAATAACTGAGACATGGTTAGACGACAGCTATGACTGGGCGGCTAACTTGCAAGGATATGATTTGTTTAGGAGGGATCGTAAAAAAAAGGAAAGGGGGTGGAGTCTGTCTATATATAAAGTCCACTTTAAAGCCCACATTAAGAGAAGATATACAAGAGGGAAATGAAGAGGTGGAGTCTCTATGGGTGGAGATACAAGGAGGGAAAAGTAAGAAAATCCTCATAGGGGTTTGTTATAAGCCACCAAATATAACAGAAACCACTGAAAATGAATGATTGAAACAAATAGATAAAGCAGCAAATCACAATGAGGTGATTATTATGGGGGACTTCAACTACCCCGACATAGACTGGGAAACTGAAACCTGCGTATCTCAGAAAGGAAACCAATTTCTGTCAGTGACCAAGGATAATTACTGTCACAACTTGTGCAGGGCCCAACTAGAGGGACAGCCTGTCATGATCTGACAGTTGTAAATTGCACTGGGTGAACTTTTTTACTTTGGAAAGTTCCAAGGTGTCTTGACTGTCCCCGGTGGTGGTTAGTGGTATCGCACTTTAGGTTTTTTGTGCACGTAATTAGGGATCAGGTGTGACAGCCTATAAAGGTGTGCTAGGGGTGTGCAATCACTGCCTGTGATATTGTGAGATTGTGTTCACTCTGAGTTTGAGAGCCTGGTGGAAGGATGGAGCTGGAGAGGAGTCCTGCGCAGCTTAGCCAGGGGGGACGTGTTTCAGCTATGGTGTCTGGACGAAGGGCTGGTATGGCGTGGTGGGGTCGCAGTGATGGTGTCGGTGGGAAGTGTCTGCATGGACTGGTGGAGTGGCGACTATGGAGAGTGGCACTCACCATGTGGGACTTGGCTGCTGAGCTGGACTCAAGCATGCTTGACTTCATGGCAGAAGCTGGACTCATCTTGGGGACTCTGTTACTAAGCAGCAGCAACTGGTGGTGGACTCTGCTCCAAGGCTGCACTAAGGTAAAGGATCCTGTTATGGTGATGGATCCAGGTGGAAGAGAAGATGCACGCAGGTGGTGGGCTCTGTTGCTAGGAGCGTACGCAACAGAGCAAAGCTAAGTGGTGTTTCCCCTGTATTGTCTTCTTTCCTCATGTGTGTTACTAGTGCAGTGGTGGGATTAGTCTCCGCACCGACCTATTCCCTAGTGAGGGTTTAGGTTCAGGGCGAGCAAGGGGTTAAGGTTCGCGTGCGGCAACAGGTGCGGAGCCTGTATAGGGAACGTAAGGAGTGCAGGGACACTGGCTCAGGGGAGCTTAGGAGGTCTCCACGTCCCCCATTCCCTATCGCAGGGCCCACCATTGTTAAAGTTACCCAGGTTCCCCCTTTATTATCAGATTATTGTATTACGTGTAATACCTAAATTCGCCAGGTGGAGGCGGCGTATCCACCTGCACGTTTTATTATTTAAATGCGCCCCACTGGAGGCGGTGTATCCAGGGTCACGTGTGTTATGGGTTCGCCTTGCGGTAACCGCTGTGTGCCCAGAGACACGTGACCATGACACAGCCCTTCTGGACGTAATTTTAAGCAACAGGCCAGATAGAATAACAGAAGTACGAGTTGATGGGCACCTAGGGAACAGTGACCACAATATAATACAATTCCACTTGTCCTTCAGTAAGGTGCCCTGGGAGGGGGTTACGAAAACGCTGAATTTCAGGAAAGCAAAGTTTAATCAGCTTAGAGAGGACCTTCGCCGAATTGATTGGGACAATGTCCTCAAAAATAGGAGCACAGAAAATAAATGGGAAATATTTAAATCAGTTTTACACACCCACTGCGAGCTAGCCATACTGTACAGAAATAAAAGGGCTAGGAACAGGAGAACACCAATGTGGCTAAATAAGGATGTAAAAAGGGCAATAAATAACAAGAACAAGGCATTTAAGAAGCTAAAACAAGAAGGCAATGAAGAAGCATTAAAAAGTTATACAGAAAAAAATAAAATGTGTAAATAAAACATATACATTTAGAAAAAGTGGAAACTGAGAGACTCCTTGCTAAGGAAAGTAAAACAAACCCCAAACTATTCTTTAATTATATAAACAGTAAAATGATTAAAATTGATGGTGTCGGCCCTTTAAAGAACAATGAGGGTGAAATCATAGAGAGCGATGTGGGAAAAGCAAATGTTTTAAATACTTTTTTCTCAACAGTGTTCACACAGGAAAAGGATTTGCCAGGGGAAATGCAGAGTGATAATGTAAACTCCCCATTAAGTATTACCTGACTAACCCAGGAGGAAGTGCAGAACCGCCTTAGTAAGATTAAAATTGACAAATCACCAGGCCCTGATGGCATTCACCCTTGGGTATTAAGGGAGTTAAGTAATGTGATAGACAGGCC
Source organism: Dendrobates tinctorius (assembly GCF_039654945.1). Lineage (NCBI taxonomy): Eukaryota > Metazoa > Chordata > Amphibia > Anura > Dendrobatidae > Dendrobates > Dendrobates tinctorius. Next base: position 49,200,914 of record NW_027361754.1, read on the forward strand.
TCTATTCCTTATATTTAAAGACTCTATAGAAACAGGGTCTGTTCCTTTTGATTGGCGGCAAGCAAATGTGGTACCAATGTTCAAAAAGGGGTGTAAAAGGGAACCTGGAAACTATAGGCCGGTAAGCTTAACATCTGTTGTGGGTAAAATTTTTGAAGGGTTTCTAAGGGATACCATTATGGAATATCTCAATGTAATAAATGTTTAACTCCACATCAACATGGATTTATGAACGATCGTTCCTGTCAAACTAACCTGATCAGCTTCTATGAGGATGTAAGCTCTCAAATGGACCAAGGAGAATCATTGGATGTCATTTATCTCGACTTCTCTAAAGCATTTGACACTGTCCCACATAAAAGATTGGTAAGTAAGATGAGAAAGCTTGGGCTAGGGGAAAATGTGTGTAGATGGGTAGGTAGCTGGCTTAGTGATAGAAAACAAAGAGTGGTTATTAATGGTGCATACTCAGATTGGGCCAGGGTTACTAGTGGGGTACCACAGGGTTCTGTATTGGGCCCCCTAATATTTAATATATTTATGATCTAGTGGATGGCTTACACAGTAAAATATCAGTATTTGCAGATTATACAAAACTATGTAAGGTAGTTAACACAAAGGAGGACAGTTTGCAACTACAGACAGATTTGAGTAAATTGGAGAATTGGGCTGAAAAATGGCAAATGAGGTTTAACACAGATAAGTGTAAGGTTATGCACATGGGAAGGAGAAACAGATGCTACAATTACAAGATTTATTTTTTTTATTTTTGATACTTGTCTATTACACTTAAACACACGGGCTGATGACCGGATCATGCAGCTTTATATGAAAATCCCTATTATAATTGCCAGACCTGAATTAACAAGCATTTCTCACCTACTGTGTCCCCCCATTTCCTTGTAGATTGTAAGCTTGCGAGCAGGGACCTCACTCCTAATGTCACTGTTGGGCCGGCAAACTGTAAAGCGCTGCGGAATATGTTAGCGCTATATAAAAATAAAGTATTATTATTACTAAATGGGAAACTGCTGGGGAAATCAGACATGGAAAAAGACTTAGGCACCTTAGTCAATAAGAAGCTAAATTGGAGTGCCCAGTGTCAGGCAGCTGCCACCAAAGCAAATAGGGTCATGGGATGCATTAGAAGAGGTCTGGGGACACGAGATGAAAACATAATTCTCCCTCTGTACAAATCACTCGTCAGACCACACTTGGAGTATTGTGTGCAATTTTGGACGCCGGTGCTCAAGAAAGACATTACTGAACTTGAAAGGGTTCAAAGGCGGGCTACTAAAATGATAAATGGAGTTGGTTCACTACAATACCCAGAAAGGTTATCAAAATTAGGTCTATTTACTCTAAAAAAGAGAAGACTTAGGGGAGACTTAATATATATGTACAAGTATATCAGAGGGCAATACAGAGATCTCTCCAATGAACTGTTTGTACCAAGGACTGTGACAAGAACAAGGGGGCATTCTCTTCGTTTGGAGGAAAGACAATTTCTGCACCAGCATAGAAGAGGGTTCTTCACGGTAAGAGCAGTGAGGCTCTGGAATTCTCTTCCTGAGGAAGTGGTGATGGCCAACTCACTGAATGAATTTAAGAAAGGAATGGATGCTTTTCTTGCGACTAACTATAGATGGTTACGAATAACATAATATAATAGGTAGATGGTTGGCCCAGCTTAGGGGAAGGAATTTTTTTCCCTATGGAGAAAATTGGCTTCTACTCTGTGGGTTTTTGCCTTCCCCATGATCAACAATGCAGAACAGCTGCACTAAAAATAGGCTGAGCTAGATGGACATAAGGTCTTCCTTCAGCCTTCAAAACTATGTTACTATGTTACTATGTTACCAAACCGGTGCCAATGAAAAATGAAACCTGCACACCATAATAGATGGAAGGAAAAAAATACATATATATATTTCAATCAATTTGGGCTATATATACATTTGTAAGAATAGAGGTAAAAAGAAAATAAATACAAAAGTGACTAAATTGCTGCACCCCCCAAGGGGTTAAGTCTAAGTTACATTATAATAATTGTATCGTTAAAAAGGAAAGTAGCGATTCTGGAACAGTGCAGCCACTCTCCACATTGCCTTGGAACAGACTGGGAGAAAAGTCGCAGAGAAAGCCGCACTGTAGCGCCCCCTGTAGCCAGTGCCACAGCCCGCCGTGTGCACATGACATGCGGCATATTCCCCGCCACTTCCGCTCCTGCGGTTTCCCTGCGAGTCACATGTGTAGGAAGAGGAGGCGCAGGAGCGCGGCGGCTGTCACTGCTGCACTGTCGCCTACAGAGGGCGCTGCAGGGACGGGTGTGCGCGTCCTGCACGTGTGCAGACGGGGCGGCGGCAGTGAGCGGGTGACGTCCGCCTGTAGAGGGCGATGCTGGGACGGGTGAGTGATACGTGTGGCCACCGCAGGCCGAGTATGGCGGGGAGCAGACATGTGCGGTACCGGACCGGCTGTGTATCTCCGTGTGCAGCTGCTGCATTCTGCCTGCCTCTTACTTGTTGTGACAGTAGGGGGCGCAGTGATCTGTGACCAAACTACAGCTCCCAGCAGGTGCTGCTGACAGCCACAACCTTGCAGGTCACATCATCTGGCTGAAGATCACAGCTTTCGGCGTTTATTAACCCCTTCACACCTGCACTGCTTAGGTTTAGATTTCAACATTTATTTTTTCCTTTTCTTTTAAACAGGAACATTGACCAAGAGTAAATAAATAATGGAATGTTATTATTTATTTTCTCTCGCTGCTGTGAATCAGTGCTGCTCCATTCATTCCTATGGGAGTGCTGAAGACCAGAGCGCAGCGCTCCGCTATCTCCGGCGGTCCCGTTACGACTGAACGGAGCAGCGGTACACATGATCGACCACCTGGGCTCTTCAGATCGTTAATTGTTGGGGGGTCCAGCAGTCGGACCCCCACTGGTCAACACATTATCAGCTATCCTGTAGGTCGGTGACGATTTGTTCCCAGGAGCCCCCTTAAGTAAAATGTAATACTTTATTTGAAACATTCCCTGTTCTTGGGCAGATTTGGAAAAACTCCTTTAACCCCTTCCTGCGTTAAACACCTGAATATCTGTTGTGGGCAGGGTCCGCTATTGTGGAGGGGACTCGGGCAGTAGGTCCGTACGGGCGCAGCTATTAACCATTTGCATGCTGCAGTCAGCCTCTGACAATGAGCTGGTGATCAGACTGAGTAGCCCCCCCCGAAAAAAAAATCAGATTGTGATGCAAGCGTCAGATCAAAACATGCAATGCAATTCTATGGGTCCGTGAGAAAGAACATCGGATATCATCGTATCGGACATCATCGTATCGGACTGTCAGAATGGAGAAACTTTATTTTGTTGTTACCAAATTTAGATCTGCTCCTCGAGTCTCTCATTGATCGGAATCCATTGTGTGGTTTCTGCCTTCCCTTCATCATATAAAGTATCCTGTTGCTAGAAATCAGGTGAGCGATCAGATCTAATCTGCAGGATCTGCCTCCAGCATCTCATGGAGATGTATCCTGCGGTGTCACAGTAATTATAGGAGAGTAAATATTGGGTCATGCGATAAAAGCGTTTCTCGTCCCTGATCACAAGGCGCACAGGAGTCCCAGTATACCGAGCTCCTGATCAGTCCAAGAGGGATTGTAGTCTGTATCCGTGAAGAAAACGGTAAGATTTTTTTCCTGAAGATTTAGCAATTTAAAAAAAAAAATATTTTAAATGCATTGGAGCAATGACAACTGTCGGCTGCAAGAGGCAACATAGTGTTTACTCAAAAGGTGTTGCAACCTCTCAGTAAAACCTATGGACGCCTCCTTGGGCATTTTATTTATTTTTTATTTATTTTGCTTACATGCTTGTATTTAAAAATTTTTGCATCCTTTGCCTTTGTATCCATGGTCTTTGCTGCCTGCAAAATTAGTTAACTGAGAATCTCTCATCTGCTTTAATGACCGAGTTTGTTTTTTTTTTTTTTCGTTTTTCCCCCCTGTGCTCTTTATTATCATAGCCCACATCAAAATTTATCTGACTTTGTGGTCATAAACTAGCACAGAGGAGCGGATTCTTGAGTAACTCATTCTGTATGTAGCAAAGTACATGGAATCTAAAGGTCCCGTTACATTTAGCGATGCACCAGCGATCCCGACAACGATATGACCCGGTCAGGATCGCTGGTGCGTCGCTAGTGAGCTGCCAAACAGGCAGATCTCACCAGCGACACAGCAGTCCGTCGGGGGTCGTTACTTACCTGTCAGACGGCAGCTCTGGTGACGTCTTCCGCCCGTGTCCATGGAGTCGCTCATCGGCGCCAGCAGGAAGCCGACGACGAGAAATGGACCAGGACGATCTCGCGCGATCAACGATAGCCAGCGGGGGGGGGCGGTCGGAGGTAAGTGTCACGTGTAACGAGATCGCTAGCGATATTGCTGTTGCGTCACTGAATCGGTGACGCGTTAGCTATGTGTGAAGGGGGCTTAAAGCTCTTGTAAAAGTCAAATGGAGCAAATTTTTTTTTTTAATGAAACTCAATTGTAAAAATTATTTTTAGCCCCCCCCAAAAAAACCCATGCATTTAAGACTTTGTTCATACACATTTTTTTTTTTTCAAATCTGATTTAATTTATTTATTTTATTTTAAAAAATCATTTCAGGAATTGCTCTTTCTTTGGAGAGTTCTATGGAAGCGTTCTTTTCCTGAAGCACTTCTTTTTTTTTTTTCAGCCTTTTGATTGGGAAGTGCTTATTTTAGAGTTGATACTATCTACAGTATATACTTTAGTATAAGCCAACCCGAGTATAAGCCGTGACCCCTAATTTTGCCACGAAAACTCATTGACTCGAGTATAAGCTGAGGGTGGTGCAGCACAAGGCTTAATGGTGGCCTAAGAAGATGCTCCATAGATAAATATCCCCCATAAAATGCTGCACAAGGGGTAATGGTGGCCCAAGAAGAATATCCATAGATAAATATCCCCCATAAAATGCTGCACAAGGGGTAATGGTGGCCCAAGAAGATGCTCCATAGATAAATACGGCCCATATATTGCTGCTGCTGATGCTGCTGCAATTTTTAAAAAAAATGGCATACTCACCTCTCTTCGCTGGGGGCCAGGTGCCGGTGTCCTGAGCAGGCGGGGACACCGGCGCGCTATGTGGGACAGGTGCTGGTGACGCCACTGGCTCAGGCCCCCGGCACTGAAGATATTCACCTGTCCCCATTCCACCGCCGCGCGCCGCTCTGTCTCCCAGGTCTCTGCAGTGACGTTCAGCAGAGGGCGCGTACTGACTAGGTCATCGCACCCTCTGACCTGAACGTCACAGTCAGAGGACGCGGAGGACAGAGTGGCGTGCGGCGGTGGAATGGGGACAGGTGAATATAGCACTGCTCCCCGTCCATCCCCCTTCATACTCACCCCCTCCTGGCGCACGGTCTCTGCAGCTCCCCTGCTTCTACATGGTCTCGGCGCTGGCAGCGCTTCCAGGTTTCAGCGGTCACGTGGTACCGCTTATTAACGTCATGAATCTGCGCATATTCATTACTTTAGTGAGCAGTAGCACGTGACCACTGAACGCAGGAATAGCAGGGGCTCCGAGACCATGGAAGGAGCAGGGGGGCTGCAGAGACCGCGCCAGGACGGGGTGAGTATGATCTCTGACACCCGCGCTCCCCCTCCCCCGCCGACCCCCGGTATATGACGAGTATAAGCCGAGAGGGGGCACTTTCAGCCTTAAAAAATGGGCTGAAAATCTCGGCTTATACTCAAGTATATACGGTACTTTAAAGAAGTGACGTGCACTTTTTTTTCTTCCAAACCAGACATTTTTTTTCAAAAGCTGAAGTGGAAGATAATGCTCAAAACACTAAACATATGATGAGTCTTTCATGTGGTTTTGAAGCAAATTTTTTTATGGAGGTTTTTCTTTATGAGAGGATCCTCTCTAAATGAAAAACCTCCTTAAAATAATGCCATATACAAAAAAAAAGCAAAACTTTCTATCTATTTTTGCTGCTTGGCACATAGCGCGGTGCAATAAGCCTGGACTTCTCTTTTTCGTAAGAGTCATACGCTGCGGCTCCTCATATCTATAACTGCCACATCCTGCAGCAATGACTTACCGGGACGTGCTCTGCTTTCTCAGCATTGCTGTGGGGGGGCGCTGCTTGTACAGCGCTCACACTAGGAAATGATGGAAATACTGTATTTCTGTGCTGTGAGCTGTCATCCAATGAAGCGCACAAGGCTAGTACCTACATTCACCGTTCAGTATCCCAGATTGTAGAATTCAAGAATTGTAGAGTCACAAAGCTTACAGGTAAACACCAGAAGGGTAAAGACGCACGTAGCAATTGATTCCCCGCACATTAACATAATATTCGATGTTCTGATACATTACGGTGTAGTAGAATATGGATATTGTCTTTTCAGAGAATTTGCATATTTAATTTCCCAGAGAAACATGCATGACTTAGAAGTCTCCTCACTCTGACATGCCAGGCTTGGCTTGTCACTCTCCACAAGGAGAAACGTCACCTCTTAGGCCCAGTGTGTAGTAGAACAATTGTATAAAAACTTTACAATATTGAATGTATCACTTTTAGATCATTTGCTTCCCACGGGTTATTAGTGTGTCATTGCCATATATTATCGATATTGTATAAAGGACCGAAAGGCTTAATCTCTAGCAGTGTAAGGTCTAAGTCATGTATGAGAAACACTCTTACTTTCATCAGTAGCTTCAGCGCAAGTTTCTTGGATGAAAAAGAAAGTTATTCCACCTTCTCTTTTTTTTAGCGGAATTTTTTTCTTTTCACAGACCCATAGAATTGCATTGCTGATTTTTATCTGACACATCAGACATTTCGCTGTGATTTTGTAAAGACTGCTCTGACCACAGAAAAAAATCGGACATATGAACTTCCCCAGTATGATTTTTATCCATGCAAAAAAACATAAGTAGAAATTGTACATGAACAGATGTCTGAATGAGCATTTTTATATCATTTGAGCTGGAAATTAACAAACATATAGAATTACAGTATTTATATAGTGATATAAAACCTGTCTTTATGGGGATGTTCAGGTGAAATGCGAGATTTACCTTTCCAGAGAAGCATGCGTGGCTTATAAGTCTCCTCACACTCAAATGCCAGGGCAGCCCTGTCACTCTCCACAAGGAGAAACCTTACCCCTTAAAGGGAATCTGTCACCTACCCATTGGCGGGCGATGAAAACGAGGTCGGCCCGGTCCGATGGGCGGTCTTCCCGATGTGTGCCGCCTCCCCATCCTTGCCCGCCGTCCGCAGATTGTTGCTGAATTGGAGTAGGTGTACGCCATTTTTTGCGTGTGCGCTAAGCATTCATAGCTAGCGCACGCGCAGTATGATTTGCCCAACTGCAGGCAATGCCGAAAAGCCGGACTGCGCATGCGCCGGTTAACTAAGCCCCGGAAGTATTTTGCTGTGTTCCAGGGCTTAGTTAACCGGCGCATGCGCAGTCCGGCTTTTCGGCTTTGCCCGCAGTTGGGCAAAGCATACTGCGCGTGCGCTAGCTATGAATGCTTAGCGCACGTGCAAAAAGTGGCGTACACCTACTCCAATTCAGCAATAACCTGCGGACAGCGGGCAAGGATGGGGAGGCGGCACACATCGGGAACACCGCCCATCGGACCGGACCAACCTCGTTTTCATCGCCCACCAAAAAGGGTAGGTGACAGATTCCCTTTAAACCACAGTCCAGATCCTAGCCAAATCCGATCTCATACTTTGCACTGATGAGGCGCAACACCCCGAAACACTGTCTGCAAATTGAGATTTTGTGTGGCTTTTATCCTAAGTCATATGGCAAGGCTCATTAAAGGGTTGATATTTTAGGATCACTTCCAATAGACAGCACTATAGAGTTCTAGTCCTCTGCCTCTCTGAAGAGACAATTTGCAGAGAGAAAAACAGATGAAACTCTGATCAAATACTGATGGTGAAAACTGAGACCCACAATATATGTTTGTGAAATACTCTGCAATTGCCCCAAAATTTTGATAGGAGTATTGGCTGAAATAATTTTTCACAAATGTATAGATGATATGCACCACAAAAGAGCAGATGTTCACTCCACACCTTTCAAAACCGTTTATAAAAGAGATATGGTTTTGTCTTTTCACAAAGTGGCGCTAGAGTCCTGGTCATAGAATCATAGGATGGGAGAGTTGGAAGGGACCTCCTGGGTCATATGGTCCAACCCCCTGCTCAAAGCAGGATTGACTAAATTATCCCAGACAGATGTCTGTCCAGCCTCTGTTTGAAGACATCTATTGAAGGAGAACTCGCCACCTCTCGTGGCAGGCTGTTCCACTAATTGATCACCCTAACTGTCCAAAAGTTTTTTCTAATATCTAATCTGTGTCTCCACCCATTCAGTTTCATCCCATTGCTTCTAGTCTTTCCTTGTGCAAATGAGAATAAAGATGATCCTTCTACAATGTGACAGCCCTTGAGATGTTTGTAGACAGCTATTAAGTCTCCTCTCAGTCTTCTCTTCTGCAAGCTGAACATTCCCAAATCCTGCAACTTTTCCTCATAAGACAGGGTTTGCAGACCGGTCACCATTCTGGTCGCTCTTTTCTGAACTTGCTCCAGTTTGTTGATGTCTTTTTTAAAATGTGGTGCCCAAAACTGGACACAGTATTCCAGATGAGGTCTGACCAAAGAGGAGTAGAGGGCAAGAATGACTGCATGTGATCTTGACTGTATGCTTCTGTTAATATATCCTAGAATTGCATTTGCCTTTTTTGCTGCTGCATCACACTGTTGACTCATGTTCAGTCTGTGATCTATTAGTATACCCAAGTCTTTTTCACAAGTGCTGTTGCTTAGCCCTACTCCTCCCATTCTGTATATGCTGTTTTCATTTTTATTGCCCAGATGTAGTACTTTGAATTTTTCCCTGTTAAAAAACATTCTGTTAGTTGCTGCCCACTGCTCCAGTTTATTTATAGCTTTTTGAATCATCTCTCTCTCTCTTCTCTAGTATTAGCTATCCCTCCTAGCTTGTGTCATCAGCAAATTTTATCAGTTTACCCTCAATTCCTTCATCTCAATCATTGATAAAGATATTGAACAATACAGGGCCCAGGGCAGAGCCCTGTGGTACCACACTTGAGAAATTCTTCCAACTGGATGTGCAGCCATTTATGACCACTCTTTGGGTCCGATCACTAAACCAGTTATGAATCCACCTAACAGTTGCCTTGTCCATTGCATACTTAGTCATTTTTTCAATAAAGATTTTGTGAGATACTTTGTCAAATGCTTTGCTGAAGTCAAGACATAATTTATCTACAGCATTTCCCTGATCCACCCAGTCTGTGATTCTGTCATAGAAGGAAATTAAGTTAGTCTGACATGACTTATTAGTTACAAACCGATGCTGTCTCTGGTTAATCACTTCATTCTTATCCAGGTACTTACATACATGTTGTTTAATAATTTGTTCAAAGATCTTTCTTGGTATAGAAGTCAGACTCACCGGCCTGTAGTTCCCTGGGTCCACCTTCTTCCCCATTTTGAAGATAGGAACAACATTTGCTCTTCTCCAGTCTTCTGGGACTTCTCCTGTTCTCCAAGAATTTTCAAAGATTATGAAGAGTGGATCAAAAATTTCTTGTGCTATCTCCTTCAGTACTCTGGGGTGTAATTCATCTGGGAGAGTTGAGTTTGTTTATGTTACCTAAGTATTCCCTCACTATCTTTCTGCTTATAGATAGCTTGGCTTCTTCTATTCCTTTAATAGGACAGTGAAGATCAGTTGATGTTACATTTCCTTTCTGAGAGAAAACAGATGAAAAACAAGAATTTAAAGGTTTGGCCTTCTCAACATCCTTTCTTACCATTTCATCTTGTAAAAATCCTATAGCATCTATAACTTTTCTTTTACTTTTGACATATCCCCCAAATCATTTTTTATTGCTTTTGATGTCTCTTGCAAGCCTTAATCCATTTACAGCTTTAGATAATCTGATTTGTGCCCTGCAGGTTCTGCATACTGCATTATAATCTTCTTTAGATATGCCTCCCTCTTTCCCTTTGATAAAGATTTATGTCTTCCATTTTAACATGTGTTTAAGTTCTGTGTTCATCCATCAAGGTTTCCTTAAAGGGAATCTGTTACCACTTTTTTGGCATATCATGTAAAAACATCATTCAATTTAGTGTCAGCTCTGCATTATACAAGTACTTTTTATACCCCTTGACTCCCCACCAATGATACATAAATACTGTTTTTATTCCTCCCGCAGTGTATGTAAATATGCTCGGTCCGGTCCAATGGGTGGGCCTTATTGTCCGTCTCTCCCCCCCTCCTGCCGCCTTCTACGCTTTCCTTTCGGGTAATTCCTGCGTTCGCGTAGAGTTACTGTGCATGTGCATTCAAATGGTCCCTCGTGCGTGGGCCATATGCTTTGCCCAACTGTGGGCAAAGCCGAAAAACAGTATTGCGCATGCTCTGGCATTCGCGATTGCGTTCTATGGCCCGGAAATATACTTGTATACTTCCGGGCTATAGAAAGCCATGGCGTATGCCAGCGCATGCTCAATAGTGATTTTATAATTTGCCCACAGTTGGACAAAGCATAATGCGCACGCGCGAGAAGCCATTTGAATGCGCACGCACGGTAACGGTACGCTATCTGTGATATTCACAGAAACGAATACGTACAGCAAGACGAGGAGAGGGGTGGAGATAGACAATAAGCCCCGCTCATCGGACCGGACTGAGCATATTTATATACACCGCGGGAGGAATAAAAATGGTATTTATGTATCATTGGTGTGGAGTCAAGAAGTATAAAAAGTACTTGTATAATGCAGAGCTGACACTAAAGTTGAATGATATTTTTACATGATATGCCAAAAAAGTGGTGACAGATTCCCTTTAAATGCTTCCTATTCTTCCCTCTTTTCGGATTTGTTAACGTTTCTGCTTTGAGAATCTAATTTTTCAAAATTTCCCATCCTTCCTGGACATTTTTGTCCTTAAGGATATCCAGCCATTGGATCTCTCAGATTCTCTTTCTGAGTCCCTTAAAAACTGCCATTCTGAAATTTAACCTTGACGTCTGAGTCTTCACAGGTCTTCCTCCTCTAGTTATCCAAAATTCTAAAATAGCATGGTCGCTACTTCCTAGGGTCCCAGCCACTTTTACCTCCTCAACCATTTCCTCCCTGTTTATAAGGATTAGATCCAAGGTAGCAGAAACCCCTTGCTTTCTTCCCTACCTTTTGGAAGATAAAGTTGTCAGCAAGAGAGGATAAGAATTTGCTTGACCTGTTAGTTTTGCCTGAGAGAGATTCCCAACAAATGTCTGGAAAGATGAAATCTCCCATGACCACTATGTCATATTTTTTGGAGAACTTGGCCATTTGATGCATAAAGAGTTCATATCTTTAGCTTGCACAGGCGACCTGTTAGTAAATGCCTCCAGTGGTGTGCTTTCTGTTGTTCTCTCCTTGTATTCTTACCCAAACGCAGAACTCCCAGTCTCTGAAGCTTGGATCTCTGTGCAGATATGCGCTTTTCTAACATACAATGCGACACCTCCTCCTCGTTTATCAAGTCTGTTTCTTGAAAATAAGTTGTATTCTTCTAGCCTTGTATTCCAATCATGTGTATCGTCCCACCAAGTTTCAGCGATTCCAATGACATCATATTTATTTTACTGCGTTAGTAGTTCCAATTCTCCTTGTTTGTTGCACATCCTTTGTGCATTCATATAGAAACATTTTAGTTTGTGATTGGTTTCTCATCCTCCAATATTTTTATTATTTAGATTTTTTTTTGTCTATGTTCTTCCTTTCCATTTCTAATAGCAGAGTTCTCAATAGTATTTGTCAGGTGTATGGCTTTTTCTGGTCTTTTGCTTCCCTTCCCACATTGTTCTAGTTTAATGCTCTCCTGATGAGTGTAGCAAGGCGACTTCCAAATACATGTTTTCCAGTTTTCGTAAGATACACCCCATCCCTAGCAAGTAGTGCATCATATAGATAATTCACTCCATGATCCAGAAATCCAAATCCTTGCTGACTGCACCATTGATGTAGCCAGTTGTTCACCTGCAGAATCTTATTCCACCTCCTTATTCCATGGCCATTCACTGGGAGGATGGAAGAAAAGACCACCTGCGCTCCCAGTTCTTTCACTTTCTTACCTAAGTTTCTCTGCAGATGGTTTCCAGGTCGTTTCTCGCGGTGTCATTTGTCCCCACATGTATTAGCAGGAATTGGTGGTTGTTTGTAGGTCTGAAGAGTCCTGATATCCTGTCAGACACATCTTTAATTTTTGCACCTGGAAGACACAACATTTATCTTGAGGTTATATCCGGACTGCAGATAGCGGCCTCTGTTCCTCTCAACAAGGAATCCCCCATGGCCACAACTATCCGTTTCTCTCTGAAGAGACGATTTGCCTATTTAATTTCCCATGGCTTATAAGTCTCCTCATTCTGACATGCCAGGCTTGGCTTGTCAACTCTTCACAAGCAGAAGATTTACCCTTTAGGCCAGAAAATAATCCAAATTTTTTACTAACATGCTCCACATTTTTCCGGTAATGTACTGGCCTATAGTATACCACCCAGGAGGAGTTATAGTAGAAGGAAAATGAGTCTAATGTACGCCAAAGATGTGATAGCACTGCTAGATTTGGCACATTTTCTGTCTACATTTGGGCCTGTTCACACATGCAAAAACGCTTTTTTTTCTGTGGATGTCCACGTCAAAAAACAGTAACAATCTGCGTTTATTATTGCTTTTTTTTAACTGTTTATTCCTCTGTTTTTATGCATTTTGGAGTAGATTTGTCGTGACATATTTTAAAATGTAGTTTTTTTTTTTTCAATATAGGAACATTGGGATTCTACTTTTATAAATGCAATTGCGGTTTTTTTTGCTTTTTTTTTTTTTTTTTTTTTTTTTTTTGCCGTGAAACACAATGGGCATGAGCTTTCATGAAATCACATCTATTTTGCTTAAATTTTTAAACCAGCGGATTTCTGCAGCAGAAAAAAATGCAGCATTTATGCTACCTGTGAACATGGTCTTTTGCTGTAAATATGGTATATTTGTAAAAAAAAATTGCATCAAAAACTGCTTAAAAAATGCCAGAAAAAAAGACATTTTTACATGTGTTGTTTTGGGGCGTAAAATAGACGTAGCACACAAAGTGGTAGCCGAACATTACTCTGATTTCCAGCAAAAGTGGAGTGTTGTAATATTATTGTGTCATTGTTCTTTCTTGCTCCGTTGTGATGGAATTTCTTTGTTTGCAGATCTGCTTTTCTCCAATTCCCTCTCCAGTATTAGGTCGACGATACAGAGCGGTTTGGTAATAGTGAGTGCTGGGAAGTCTGCAGATCTCATTGCCAGGAAGAGATGTTTTTTTTCTGCTTGATCCTTGCGTAAAGTTTTCTACTGTAATGATTAACAGGAGGATCATTGACCTGTCCCTCTCCTAGGATCGGCTGCAGGTTTTCTCTGTGCACCGGTCAGACTGCACACGACGGATCCTGAATGAGATCCGCAGACAAGGTAAGAGGCCGATATAGCTGATCATGGATAAACTGATTAGAAACTTCCATAGAAGGAGGGAGCCTGGTCTTGATAGTTGCAGCCGCGGCCCCGATATTGCCCTATGACCAAATTCTGCACAGATCATCCTCATAAATGAACTCTGTTCTGCTGGATCAAAAGGGGAGACTCGTAAATTCGTATATTAAGGAATTACTATTGGGAGTAAACCTGGGAATCGGAGCGAAATCTTGCATCGTTTTTTTTTTATTGTAAAAAGTGGCTGATGTCTCCATGCATTTAGGAGTTCGCCTGTTCTGAATTTCAAAAATTGTATCAAAACCCGATTTATTAAAGCCACACCTATATATCACAAAATTGCGTGTACACTCCATTTACAAGGCATTAACCAAAAGTGTGTTTTGTTTTTTTTTTATCATGCACATGTTGACGATTTTTCTTGCATGCCAAATAATGTAAGGTATGTGCGCAGCGGACGACATCTATTTCAGGCAGCGTCCACCTAAAAAAAAAAAAAAACGCCGCAAAGGCGCCCGATCAAAGGAACCATATCAAAACGACCTTGTTGTGCATTATAATCCTATCCTAGGATATTAAACCATAAAAATGGACGGTATAATGTTACTATGTCAGTAGTTCCTTTTATAAATAGAAGTTATTGAATAAATGGTGTCACTGAAATTAGAACTTGTCCCGTAAGCATAAGGTCACATATGTCTATGCCAACAAAGAACAGGAGGAAAAAAAAAGGCGAAAGTGCAAAAATTAAAAGTTGACCATGGCGAAAAGGGGGGAGGAATGTTAAAGTAACAGTTGATAGATAAATGTTGCAATATTAATAGTATTTTTATTTTGAGACTTTTCTGCTGACTGCACAACCCCGGCGCCGTAATCACTCGGGTTGTGATCAGAATAAATCCGGGTGAATTATACCTCCGTTACGAAGACCAATGTTTTAATTAGACCTGTACTAAAAATTTTGTATTCCTTCCTTTCAGCCGATGCGTGCCGGTCACGATGCCGCTCAGAGCCCTGTTTTGCTTGCTCCTGGTTTCTACTGTTGTGGTTGTGTGTAAGGAGAATAAAGGCCATGTATCTGTCATACTTCTTGGGGCCACTGGTGACTTGGCCAAAAAGTATTTGTGGCAGGGATTGTTCCAGTTATACCTAAATGAGCTCAACAGCGGCCATAGCTTCAGCTTCCATGGAGCAGCTTTGACTTCTCCGGAAATTGCAGAGACATTGCTATTCAATGCTCTCAAGCAGCTGAGCTGCTCAGCCAACGTCCACCCTGATAAGTGCGCCCTCGTCAAGGACCAATTTCTAAAACTGACCCGCTATAGACAGCTGAAAACCGCCGATAACTACACGTCGCTGCACCAGGACATACTGACGTCGTTGGCGCAGGAGGGTCTCCACGAAGCCGGAAGGTTATTCTACTTGTCGGTTCCGCCATTTGCATACGCAGATATTGCACAGCACATCAATGGCAGCTGCCGGCCCCCGCCTGGTGCCTGGCTGCGCGTAGTGCTGGAGAAACCTTTCGGCCATGACTATGAATCTGCCCTGAATCTGGCCAATGTTATGCAGACGTACTTCAGAGAAGAGGAGATCTACAGGGTCGACCATTATCTGGGCAAACAGGTGAGATTTTGGCAGCTCTTATATTTTTTTGCAGTCTTGCATGTGCATATCTGGACTGTCATTAGTGCACAGCAATTGCTATAAAAGCAATTGCCAAATATATTGATCCTGCTTAATTCTCCACCTGCAGGGTATGAAATGCATTAATGGCCTCCATTACGGACGCATTTTATTGGGACGCCCAGGGCTTGTTTTGTGCCATAAATGTCTGACACTGGTGTAAAATACCTAGTGAATCTTCTAACGCACACATTTTTTTGGTGTGTGTGTGTTTTGTATTTTTGTGCTTTTTTATGTTAGTACCTGTGCTTTTAGTGACCTTTTTAAATGTGATTTTTCTCACCACAAATTATCATCTTGTGATTTAGAGATTTGCGTGATTGGTACCGATAACGACGACCAGCAAACCATGCAGGACTCATTATCACTTGCATTTTTTGCATAGGTTAAAAAAAACAATTAAAATCGATGGGGGAAAAAACGGTAGAAATTGCACTAAAGAGCATTGCCATGACAGCACATCATTAGTGATGATTAGTCACTTTTACAGTAGAGATGGCAAACCTGATTAAAGGTGTTGTTGGATAGTTTCATATTGATGGCCTATCCTTAAGGGAGTTTTACACACATAGCGATATCGCTAGCAATATCGCTATAACGTCACCGTTATAGCGATATCGCTATGTGTGATACTTACCTCCGACCGGCTCCCCCGCTGTCCATCGCTGATCGCGCGAGAATGTCCGCCTCCATTTCTCGTCGTCCGCTTCCTGCTGGGGCTTCCTGCTGTGAAGACGAGCGACGCGTGGAGGCGGGCGGGAGGACGACAGGATCGCTGTGTGTGAAAGGTGAGTATCGTGCGCTGCGTCGCTGCTGCATCGCTGTGAGGTCTGCCTGTGTGACAGCTCACTAGCGATCATTTAGCGATGCACCAGCGATCCTGACCGGGTCGGATCGCTGGTCGGATCGCTGGTGCATCGCTAAATGTAAAAGGGCCTTTATGGTCCCGTTTCACTTCGCAACGCACCAGCGATCCCAACAACGATACTACCTGATAGGGATCGCTGGTGCGTCGCTAAATGATCCCTAGTAAGCTGCCCAACATGCAGATCTCTTCAGCGACGCAGCAACGATCCAGCGTTCAAACACAGCGATGCATGCTGGCCAGCGGGACTCCGACGACGAAAAAATGGCCCAGGACATTCCTGCACAATCAGCGATATCCAGCAGGGGGCCAGTCGCTGCTGCGTGTCACATGTAGCGAGATCGCAGGCGAGATCGCTGTTGCGTCACAAAATCGGTGATGCATTAGCAATCTCGCAAGCGATCTCACTATGTGAGACGGGAGCTTTAGGATAGGTCATATAGATCATATTATTGGGGGTGTGACACCTGGCACTGTACCGATCAGCTGTTCCCAGTGACGACAGCATCCAGATGTGCTCAGTTGCAGAACAGCACAGCTCTGCCAACTGCATAGTGGCTGCAGCAGGGCACTGCATATCTATCACTAATCATTCATATAGTGGCAGATGTGAAGTACCTGTCCGTGGCCACTATACAGTTGGCGGAGCTGTGCTGTGCAGCTAAACAATTAATCACATCCGTTTGCTGGCAGCACCAAGAACAGGTACCAGGTGTTGCACCCCCACTGATATGACCAGCGTCGGACTGGCCCACCGGAGAACCGGTGGATTCTCCGGTGGGCCCTGGCATCTGGTGGGCCCTGGCACCTGCAGGCATACAGGGCCAGCAGTTGCCTAGGGCCCCCGCTGCTCCAGGGGCCCCCAGCCAGTGGTGTGTCGCACACCATGCAGCTGCTATGGGGGCCCCTGCCAGCGGAGCAGCAGCCGGTGTCAGGAGGCAGGAGCCCCTGTCCCCGCTGCTAAAGAGAAATGAATATTCACGGCGAAGCAGTGAATATCATTTCAGGTCTCCACACCCCCAGAGGCCCCGCCCCCAGCCCAGTAAACTGCTCTGCATCAGGGCCGGCGCCGCCCTCAGTCCCCTCTGCTCCTGACTCACAGCCAGTGCGCGATGACGTCACTACATCGCGCACCCGCTGTGTGTCTGGCAGAGGGGGCAGCTCCTGACACTGAAGCCGGGATCAGCGTGGGAGCGAGGAGGAGAGGTGAGTATTGTGTTTTGTTTTGTTTTTTTTATATCTCTCTCTCTCTCTATCTATCTATCTATCTATCTATCTCTATATCTCTATCTCTCTCTCTCTATCTCTCTTATATCTATCTTTCTATCTCTATCTATTATCTATATCTATCTATTTCTATATCTATCTCTATCTATCGCTCTATCTTTATATCTATCTTTCTATCTCTACATCTATCTCTATATCTCTATATCTATCTATCTCTATATCTTTCTATATATATCTCTATATCTATCTATCTATCTATTATGTCTATCTATCTCTATATCTATCTATCTTACTCTATCTATCTCTATATCTATTATCTCTATATTTATTATCTATCTAGCTACCATCTATATCTATCTATCTTTATCTATATATATATATATATCTCTATCTAATATCTATATCTATCTATCTCTATACCTATCTATCTATTTATCTATCTATCCGTTATCTATCTCTATATCTCTCGCTATCTATCGCTCTATCTCTATATCTATCTCTATATCTATATATCTATATCTATATATCTATCTCTATATCTATTTCTCTCTATATCTATCTCTATATCTCTCTCTATAGCTATCTATCTATATATCTCTATCTATCTCTATATCTATCTCTCTGTATATCTATCTATCGCTCTATCTTTCTATCTCTATATCTATATATCTATCTTTCTCTATCTATTTATCTCTATATCTTTTCTCTGTAGCTATCTCTCTCTATATCTATATCTATCTCTATATATATATATCTATTATCTCTATATCTATATCTATTTCTCTCTATATCTCTCTATATCTATCTATCTATTTATCTCTCTCTCTATATCTATCTCTCTGTATATCTATCTATCTTTCTATCTCTATATCTATCTCTATATCTATCTATCTATCTATCTATCTATTTATCTCTATCTATTATCTATATCTATCTCTATCTATCGCTCTATCTCTACATCTATCTTTCTATCTATCTCTATATCTATCTATATCTATATCTATCTATTATGTCTATCTATCTAGCTATCTCTATTATCTATATCTACCTATCTCTATATCTTTCTATCTTACTCTATCTTTATATCTATCTGTTATCTCTATATTTATTATCTATCTTTATCTATCTATCTCTATCTATTATCTATATCTATATCTATCTCTCTATCTCTCTCTATATCTATCTCTCTCTCTATCTACCGCTCTCTCTATCTCTATCTATCTCTATATCTATCTATTATCTCTATATCTATCTATCTCTATATCTATATCTGTTTCTCTCAATATCTATCTCTATATCTCTCTCTCTATAGCTATCTATATATTATCTCTATATCTATCTATCTATATATTATCTCTATATCTATCTATCTCTATATCTATCTATCTCTCTATCTATCTATCTCTATATCTATCTGTTATCTCTATATCCATATCTATATCTATCTATCTATCTCTATATCTATCTATCTCTATATCTATCTTTCTATCTAACACTATATCTCTATATCTATCTCTATATCTCATTATCTATCTATCTCTGTCTCTCTCTCTTTATCTATCTATTGATCTATCCATCTATCTCTATATCTATCTATTACATCTATCTATTATCTCTATTATCTATATCTATCTATCTATCTAGCTATCTCTATCTATCTCTATATCTCTCTCTATATCTATCTATCTTTCTAACTCTATCTGTCTATCTCTATACATATCTCTATATCTAGCTATTATCTCTATATCTATCGCTATATCTATCTTTCTATATCTATCTGTCTCTATATCTATCTCTATATCTATCTATCTATCTATCTATCTATCTCTATCTATTATCTCTCTATCTCTATATATATCTCTATATATATTTTTATTTATAGCCATCTATCTATATATATTTATCTCTATATCTATCTATATATGTCTATATTATTATTATTATTATTATTATTATTATTATTATTATTATTATTATATCTGTATATCTCTATCTATTATCTATCTCTATCTATATATCTATCTCTCTATATCTTTCTATCTATAGCTATGTATCTCTATATCTATCTATCTATCCATTATCTATTTTCTATCTATCTCTATATCTATCTACCTATCGATCTATCTATCTATATTTCTTTCTATATCTATCTTTATATCTATCTCTATCTATCTCTATCTCTATGAATCTTTCTATCTATATCTATCCATTATCTACTTTCTATCCATTATCTACTATCTATCTCTATATCTATCTATTTCTACATCTATCTTTCTATCTATATCTATCTAACTCTATATCTATATAGCATTATACCCTATGAGGGGGTGCATTATTCCCTATGAGGGGGGCAGTATTATACCCTATGAGGAGGCAGCATTATAACCTATGAGGAGGGCAGCATTATTCCCTATGAGGGGGGTAGTATTATACCCTATGAGGAGGCAGCATTATACCTTATGAGGAGGGCAGCATTATTCCCTATGAGGGGGGCAGTATTATACCCTATGAGGAGGCAGCATTATACCCTATGAGGGGGTGCATTATTCCCTATGAGGGGGGCAGTATTATACCCTATGAGGGGGCAGCATTATACCCTATGAGGAGGCAGCATTATTCCCTATGAGGGGGGCAGTATTATACCCTATGAGGAGGCAGCATTATACCCTACGAGGAGGGCAGCATTATTCCCTATGACGGGGTGCATTATTCCCTATGAGGGGGGCAGTATTATACCCTATGAGGGGGCAGCATTATACCCTATGAGGAGGCAGCATTATTCCCTATGAGGGGGGCAGTATTATACCCTATGAGGAGGCAGCATTATACCCTATGAGGAGGGCAGCATTATTCCCTATGACGGGGTGCATTATTCCCTATGACGGGGTGCATTATTCCCTATGAGGGGGGCAGTATTATACCCTATGAGGGGGGCAGTATTATACCCTATGAGGAGGCAGCATTATACCTTATGAGGAGGGCAGCATTATTCCCTATGAGGGGGGCAGTATTATACCCTATGAGGAGGCAGCATTATACCCTATGAGGGGGTGCATTATTCCCTATGAGGGGGGCAGTATTATACCCTATGAGGGGGCAGCATTATACCCTATGAGGAGGCAGCATTATTCCGTATGAGGGGGGCAGTATTATACCCTATGAGGAGGCAGCATTATACCCTACGAGGAGGGCAGCATTATACCCTATGAGGGGGTGCATTATTCCCTATGAGGGGGCAGCATTATACCCTATGAGGAGGCAGCATTATTCCCTATGAGGGGGGCAGTATTATACCCTATGAGGAGGCAGCATTATACCCTATGAGGAGGGCAGCATTATTCCCTATGACGGGGTGCATTATTCCCTATGACGGGGTGCATTATTCCCTATGAGGGGGGCAGTATTATACCCTATGAGGGGGGCAGTATTATACCCTATGAGGGGGCAGCATTATACCCTATGAGGAGGGCAGTATTATACCCTATGAGGGGGTGCATTATACCCTATGAGGGGGGCAGTATTATACCCTATGAGGGGGGCAGTATTATACCCTATGAGGGGGGCAGTATTATACCCTATGAGGGGGGCAGTATTATACCCTATGAGGGGGTGCATTATACCCTATGAGGGGGTGCATTATTATATTCTATGAGGGGTCTACATTATATTCTATGAGGGGGCTGCTTTATATTCTATGAGGGGGCTACCCCAACTCCTGCTACATAATTAAGACATGTACAACCTTATATTATACCCGGATATTAGCGTGTTTTACCGCACAATTGGTGGTCTGGTATTTAACTCTATGCAGCTACATAGTGGGCCCCAAGAATGATTTTCTCTGGTGGGCCCAAGGTGTTCCAGTCCGACGCTGGATATGACATTGGTAACCAATTCTAAGGACAGGTCATAAACATAAAAGTAGTGGACAGCCTCTTTAAAGTATAACTGTCCGTTTCGTAGAAATCCTGTAGAAAAGCATGGTTATGCTGCCCTCTTCCCCTACAAGATAAAACTGTTTTTGGTGCACATAGAAGTCTAATATGTCCCCATTCTCAGTAACTTGCCATCAACTTTTTTTTTTTTTTTTTTTTTTTTTAATTTAGGTTCCCTTTTATCAGCATCATGTCAGCACTTTAGGCACTGGAACTTCCTTTACCCTTACTTTCATCGCTCCTATCATTGTCCAATGCCGTGAACTCAAGTCCCACCTCTATCTCTTATGTCCAGGTCCAGATAGACAGAGAACCCCCCCCCCGGGCCTCTTCCAGGAGATTGGCAGGGATGTATTTCTATTCTTTAATTACAAGTCATTTTTCTGTATTTTTTTGTAGACCGTTGAGCAGATTCTTCCTTTCAGACGTCGGCACCAAAAACACCTGGATCCGATCTGGAACAGACACCACGTGGAGAGAGTGGAGATTGTAATGAAGGAAACTGTCGATGCAAAAGGTTTTTCTATTCATTTGTCTTGATTTAGAAAACGACTTATGGAAGTTTTGAGCGTCAGAGGTTTTTAACCCAATGGGTAGTCCGAATTGGTGGTATAATTGACCGGACAGACCAGTAAAGAGATTTTCCGGGAATAGAAACAGTGCCACTCTTGTCCATGGGCTGTATGTGGTATAGCAGTTCAATCCTAGTCATAGTCAGCAATACCAGACACAACTTTCTGCTAGCAATAAATGAATGAATGAACTGTACAATTAAAGACCATTGAGCAAGTTCTACGCACAAATGAAAGGCGACGGAATACAGACAAGTCAATTGGTGCTCATCTATTGCATCGTTCACACTGTATGGATCCCTAATACAGCGAGTGTTATCGGCAGCACGTCCCTTATGCTGCCGACAACGATACTGTAGTGACTCGCAAGAATGATCCAATCAGTGGTTTTGTTCATTTATACTGGCCTATGATTGGAAACAGGAATTTTGCTGAACTCTCTTTTGCCGATTGTCAGGTTAACTAAAAATTGTTTTGCGTTTTATTGCACTTTTCTAAGATCAGTTATCTTAAAGTGGTGTTCAAGTGTCACAAAACTGCTGCCCCGCCTGCAGTTTGTTACCAAAAAAAAAGAGCTTTACTCACCCTCCAATGGTCCAGTGCTGCTCCTGGTGTCTGTTATTGTCTGCAATGCTGACGTTACATTGACAGCGCTGCAGCCAATCGCTGAGCTCAGCGGCTCTACTACAGTTGCTGGCGTGAGTTGCTGGGCTTATCCGGTGTCGACATGATGTCAGCGCTGCAGACAACAACGGACAGCAGAAGCAGTGGTGAAAACAGTGTAGGTCCTAGGGAGGGTGAGTAAAGCAGAGGTTTTTCTCCTTCGTCTCATTGGGGGACACAGAGACTGTGGGTGTGTGCTTCTGCCGTCTGGAGGCCGACACTAAGTGTACAAAAAAAGAGTTAGCTCCTCCTCCGCCGCATACACCCTCGCCCCTAGGCCGGGCGTAACTCAGTTTTTGCTTAGTGTCTGATGGAGGCACACGCAGTCTGGAGTTCCAGACTAGATTTTTTTTTTTTTTTTTTCTCCCTTTTTTTCTATGAAGATAAGATAGGGGCGACGGATCCTATAGAGAGGATCCGATCTCCCCAAATCACCAACGGGCGACCACGTGTGAGTAACCCTCCACGTGTCCTCTCCCGCACCGAGGGACACATCTGGGACTTTTTTCCAGACATCTATTTTTTTATCGAAAGAGGGGCAACGCGTCCTGATTAGAGGACTCGGTTTCCCCACAACTTCATCAGGCGCGTGTGAGCAGAACCAGTGGTCAGCCTCCACGTTGTTCCTCTCCTACAGCAGCAGTGTATGGAGGCCCCGTCCACCCCTTGGTTGTGAGTCCAGGGGGCTGAATCGGAGGCGCAGGTGAGAGCGGGAGCGGGGGTTCCGGTATAGGGGGAAGAGGCCGCGAGTAAAACCGACAGAGCCCCCACCCCACCCCACCCCACCCCACCCCCCCCCACGGGCAGGGTCGGCTCGGATGGTCCTGCTCACCTTTTAACATATGGGGGATCCGCCCCTGGAGCGCACCGCAAGTTGGCGTGGCACCCGGGCTCCGCACGCCGCGTGTATCGGAGCGCGGCCGGAGGCCCGCCGGCGGTCGCGGCCCCGCTGCAATCGCGCGAGTCGCGCGCCGACTTCCGGTGGTAGCCGGAAGTCCCGCCCGCTGACTTCCGGTGGTAGCCGGAAGTCCCGCCCGCTGACGCGGCGGTGGCGGCGGAGACGCGCGATATAGGTTCCGGAGAGACTTCCGCCCTAACTCCTCGCTTCCACGCAGGGGTACTGCAGACAGGAGCCGGTGGGTGAGTGTATCTCCGTTTGGAGAACCACGCTGCTTGTCAGGGAAGAGGTTACCCTCCTCCTTCTCCTTCTACTCTGCCTTCAGCCTGTGCAAGTATGTCTGCCAAAGGGAAAGCTCACTCTTTCCTTTACGCGGTTTGCGTGTCCTGTGGGGTCAGGCTGCCAAAGGCACAGGCGGGTAAATATTGTGAAGCCTGTGAGTCGGAGCGCGCCCAGGAGCCCCCCACTGTTTCTGAACCCAGGGGTCAGGACCCCCCGGAATGGGCGGTGTCCTTATCGCAGTCTATGCTGTCCCTTACAAGGGCAATTGAATCCCTTCAGGCCCCGGGCAGGAGCAGGGAGGGGGGTCTGCCGGCGGAAGAGAGCTCGTCCTCGTCTCAGGACCCTCCAACCATTAGAGGTCGCTCCAGTACCAGGCAAGCTCATATCAAGAGGGTTCGTTCCCCGTCAGCCGGACCCTCCGGGGCTTCGGCGGCGGGTATTAGGGCAACCCGTTCCCCGTCACTGAGCTCTGGGAGCGATCAGGATGAAGGAGAGGAGGAAGAGGCCTGGAATCTAGAAAGTCTGGGGTTCCAGGATTCGGTGGACAGTCTCATTGAGGCAGTCAACCAGACATTAGAGATCGAGGACGATGTGCCCACAGCCTCAGGTCACAAGGTCTCTTTTAAGAAATCCAGGCGACCACATAGAAGATTTGCCACGCATCCGGAGTTTGAGGAGTTAGTCCAGAAACATAGAGAGCACCCGGATAAGCGTTTTGCAATGCAAAAAGCGCTGCAGGCAAAGTATCCGTTTCCTCCTGAGCTCCATAAGGCTTGGGTAGAGTCGCCAGTAGTGGACCCTCCGGTATCCCGTTTAGCATCAAGATCGCTATTGTCGATACCCAGTGTTTCTTCTATAAAGGACCCAACTGATCGCCTCATGGACGGGCTTGCCCGCTCGGTATATGAGGCAGCAGGGTCGGCTCTGGCCCCCTCCTTTGCGGCGACTTGGGTGGCTAAGGCCATGGTTTCGTGGGGGGACGCTCTGTATAAGGCCCTCCAGGACAGGGATCTCCCCGCGGAGGTCTTAGAGGTGGCAAATCAGATGTCAGGAGCAAGTGACTATCTTGTCAGCGCCTCACTGGACGCGGCCGAGTGCTCGGCGGTGGCGGCGGCGAATGCGATCGCCATTAGGCGTGCATTATGGCTGAGACTGTGGAAAGCGGATTCTATCTCTAAAAAATCCTTAACCTCATTGCCGTTTCAGGGCAATCGACTGTTCGGTGAGAAGCTGGATAGGCTTATCTCAGAAGCCACAGGGGGGAAAAGTAGTTTCCTTCCGCAGCAGAGAAGTTGCCCGGCATTCAGGCAAACGCAAAGGCGTTTTCGTCCCTTTCGTAGCCCCTGGGGGGGGTCTTCGGCCAGGGCGTACTCCTCCGCAAACGATGGCCAGAGTAAGGAAAAACAAGTCTCTTACAGGGCCAATCCGCTGGGTAGAGGCCGAGGCCATTTACCCAGAGCGAAGGGGGCCAAGCCCCAAAAGCCTCCAGCTAAATGACTGGAGGCACTCCGTACCTACGGACGACAGAGTGGGCGGACGCCTACTAAGGTTCAGCCACGTTTGGGTCGCAGTGACACGCGACACTTGGGTGGCAGAACTTGTATCGTCCGGGTACAAGATAGAGTTTGTCGGACGGCCACCTCAGCGATTCTTCCGTTCGCGACTTTCCAAAACAGATTCGCAGGCGGAGAGTTTGTTACAGGCTGTAACATCGCTACAGCACAAAGGGGTCATCGCCCCAGTGCCGCAGGGCGAAGAGTCGCAGGGGTTTTACTCCAATCTTTTTTCGGTCCCCAAAAAAGACGGGACTGTGAGGCCGGTTCTGGATTTAAAGATCCTAAACAGATTCATCAGGGTCAGGCGATTCCGGATGGAATCCCTCCGCTCGGTCATTGCAGCCATGGATCCAGGGGAATTCCTGGCCTCAATCGACGTGCAGGATGCATACCTGCATATTCCGATATTCCCCCCACACCAGAGGTTCCTGCGATTTGCGATCGGAGGACGTCACTTCCAATTCGTGGCTCTGCCCTTCGGTCTGGCCACTGCCCCCAGAGTCTTTACAAAGATAATGGCGGTGGTTATGGCCATCCTGCATGCATGGGGCATAACGGTGTTACCTTACCTGGACGACCTTTTGGTAAAGGGGCCGTCGTTTCAGGAGTGCCAGGACAATGTCAGTATTACTCTGGATACCCTGGCCCGTCTGGGCTGGCTGATCAATTGGAGCAAGTCGTCTTTGGTTCCAGCCCAAAAAATCGTGTTCTTGGGCATGATTTTCGACACCTCCCGGGGGCTGGTGATCCTCCCTCAGGACAAGGCGCAAAAAATCAAGCAAGGGATACGGAACCTTCTACAGCCGGGCTCCAGATCCATCCGGTATGGCATGAGTGTTTTGGGCAGAATGGTGGCGGCGATAGAAGCAATCCCGTTTGCCCAGTTCCATCTCCGTCCGCTTCAGCATGCGCTCTTGACAGCATGGGACCGGAGGCTGCTGTCTCTCAGTCATCGGTGCAAGTTGTCTCCGCTGGTACGGAGTTCACTCCGGTGGTGGACTCGCGACTTGTCTCTGGTCCAGGGGAAACCCTTTCCCCCGGAACAATGGTTGGTGGTGACGACCGATGCAAGCCTGCAAGGTTGGGGAGCAGTTTTCCAGAGTCACATAGCCCAGGGGCGGTGGTCCGTTCAGGAGATAGTTCTCCCGATCAACATTCTGGAGATACGGGCAATACGATTGGCCCTTCAACATTTCCAGTGTTTCCTGAGACACCGGCCGGTGCGCATCCAGACGGACAATGCTACAGCAGTAGCATATGTCAACCATCAAGGGGGCACGCGCAGCCAGGCAGCCATGCGCGAGGTCGGACTGGTACTACGTTGGGCGGAGAAGAACCGCGTGGTAATTTCAGCGGTGCACATTCCAGGAGTCGAAAACTGGGCGGCAGATTTTCTCAGCCGACAGGGGGTCGCGGCAGGGGAATGGTCCCTGCACCCCGAGGTCTTTCAACAGATCTGCCAACGGTGGGGGACACCAGACGTGGACCTTATGGCATCCAGAGAGAATGCCAAAGTGCTAAGGTTTGTCGCTCGATCCCTCGATCCGCAGGCAATCGCAGCAGACGCGCTGGTGCTCCCGTGGAGCCAGTTTCGTCTCCCGTACTTGTTCCCCCCGCTGCCGCTGCTTCCAAGAGTTATCAGGAAAATAAGGAGAGAGAAGGTTCCAGCAATTCTGCTGGCCCCAGACTGGCCCCGGCGGGCCTGGTACGCAGATCTGGTCCAACTAGTGGTGGACGTACCCTGGCGTCTTCCAGATCGGCCGGACTTACTGTCCCAAGGGCCGATCTGCCACCCGAACTTAGGGGCCCTGTGTTTGACGGCGTGGCCATTGAATCTTGGCTGTTAACACAGGCAGGATTCAGACGCGATGTGGCGGCCACGATGGTGAGTGCCCGAAAGCCTTCCTCGGCGAGGGTGTATCATCGAACTTGGGAAGTTTTCTTCCGTTGGTGTAGGGATCGTGAAGTGGCTCTTCTGGTTTTTTCGATCCCCAACGTACTGGCTTTTCTACAGGCAGGGCTGGACGCAGGATTGGCCCCGAGTTCCCTCAGAACGCAAATATCGGCCCTGTCGGTACTTTTCCAACGAAAAGTCGCTTCCGTATGGCCGGTTAGGACGTTTATGCAGGGGGTCGCACATTTAGTACCCCCCTATAAGGCGCCGACGGAATCATGGGACCTGAACTTGGTGCTCAGAGCCCTTCAGGAGGCCCCTTTCGAACCATTGCAAGAGGTCTCCTTACCTTACCTGTCCAGAAAGGTAGTTTTTCTAGTAGCCATAACGTCTATTAGGCGGGTTTCGGAATTGGCGGCCTTATCTTGTAAACCACCGTTCCTAACCTTTTATAAGGATAAGGTAGTTTTAAGGCCAGCTCCCCCCTTCTTGCCGAAGGTTGTGTCTGCATTTCATATCAACGAAGACATCGTCTTACCCTCGTTTTGCCCGGCACCGGTGCACAGGGTAGAGAGGGCCTTGCACACCCTGGATCTGGTAAGAGCTCTTAGGAGGTATGTGGCAAGGACGGCGCCATTCCGCCAGACAGACGCTCTATTCGTGGTTCCAGAGGGACGGCGGAAGGGGCTCACTGCGTCCAGAGCGACTTTGGCCAGATGGGTTCGCCTGACGGTCCAAGAAGCTTATCAAATCAGTGGCACGCCGGTTCCGGCAGGGATCAAGGCTCACTCGGCACGGGCAGTGGGTGCCTCATGGGCACTACGACACCAGGCTTCAGCGGAGCAGGTATGCAAAGCAGCTACCTGGTCCAGTTTACATACGTTTGTCAAACATTATAACGTACATA
Source organism: Dendrobates tinctorius (assembly GCF_039654945.1). Classification (NCBI taxonomy): domain Eukaryota; kingdom Metazoa; phylum Chordata; class Amphibia; order Anura; family Dendrobatidae; genus Dendrobates; species Dendrobates tinctorius. The sequence goes on from NW_027361754.1 coordinate 49,229,013, forward strand.
CCCAGGCATCCTCGGATGCAAGCCTGGGAAGAAAGATTCTCCAGGCAGCAGTTGCGCACCTCTAATCAGGGGCGCAAATTAGCGGGGATTGGGTGAGCTAAGATCCCGCCCAGAGGACTGCTTTAGGACGTCCCACAGTCTCTGTGTCCCCCAATGAGACGAAGGAGAAACATGGATTTTTGTGAGTACTCACCGTAAAATCCTTTTCTCCGAGACGCTCATTGGGGGACACAGCACCCACCCTATCAGCCAGTTGGCATTTACTTATTTTGAGTTTTACAAATCCTTGTACAAGGTTTAGGGTGGCCCCCTTTTTCAGACATATAGTTTCTTGCCTGAGTTTAAGGCGCGTTTCTCCTACTGCTTATGCACTAAACTGAGTTACGCCCGGCCTAGGGGCGAGGGTGTATGCGGCGGAGGAGGAGCTAACTCTTTTTTTGTACACTTAGTGTCGGCCTCCAGACGGCAGAAGCACACACCCACAGTCTCTGTGTCCCCCAATGAGCGTCTCGGAGAAAAGGATTTTACGGTGAGTACTCACAAAAATCCATGTTTTTGTAAAAAAAAAAAATTTACCCTATGAATGGGGTATTTCTGAAACCGGAACTTTTTTTTTCTTCACAAAATAATGCACTATAGACTAGAACATAGTGTAATTTGCCGACGTGCGCCCCATCTCAATTCTGGGGGTCAACACTAATTTTACGCCCTGAGCCAGGTGGACTGTGTGAGAGCACATGTTGGTGACATGTGTAGAACATGTGGGGTTCAGAACATATAAAAGTTGCCTAATTGCCGGTCATCCTTAGGGCGGTGCAGAGCAGCAAAATATGGATGCAGTAGAGTGGATACAGCCGATGCATCGCTATGTGAAACGTAGAACCTCTCTATTGTTCGGTCTCAGGAGTTGTTTCTTTCCATGACTTCAGTGCCATGATTCCTGGTGATAAAATCCCTAATTCTCTCTCCTCGGTGCTCCACAGGCCGCACCAGCTTTTATGAAGAATACGGCGTCATACGGGACGTTATCCAGAACCATTTGACGGAAATCTTGACCTCGCTGGCGATGGAAGTTCCTGGTAACCTCAGTAATTTCGATGATGTCCTGAGAGCGAAGTTGGAATTACTGGACTCCCTTCAGTCTCCGGAGCACAACAGCGCCGTCATTGGTCAGTATCAAAACTACCTGCCACAGGTGAGAGAGGAGATGGAGAAGAACCCAAGTTTTTTTACCAACACGCAGACGTTTGCAGGTGAGTGGCTTTTTCAAAACTCTTCTTTGCTGGTCAAATAAAAGTTACCTTATGTAAGCATACGTTTACACCGCACCACAAACGGATACATGAGTTGCAGTATAAAGGCCAAAATCATAGGCTAATTACCGAAAAAAAAGGACCCCGTAGTTATTGCCACTTTTGACACACAAGTGCTGTGGCCGTGATCACTTGGTCAGTAGCGGTTCTCGCTCTTCAACTTTTCAGCACATTATCTATGCTAAAGTAAGATTTGCTCCATGCTGCCAGAACCAGACTCACATCCACCTTCTTTGCCTCAGCTGGTTGCTCCAAAATTGTGCGACTTTTCACAGTGATTTATGCCAGATTTCTGCTATAAACATGAATGAGGGCATGAGTCTTTTTGCTGAGTTTTTGGAGCAGAAACCAAGCGAGGAGGATTTGGAGAGTATCCATTTAGTTTCTGCACCAAAAAGCTCAGTGTGAACATAGCCTTTAATTTTGGAAGAGGGGTTTGTTTGTTTTGTTTTTTATACCCCTGCGTCGAACGTTTTTTTACATTCTTTCGATTGGACAGTTTATTAGTTTGGAGCGGCTTCCATCAGGATCTGCTTCAAAAAAGGGACATTTGCTTTTTGTTTTTTTTGTTTTTTTCTTTCTCTAGGCATGTTTCAAAGCCACTTCAGAATTAAAAAAAAAAAAAAAAAAAAAAACTCAGAAAAAAATTCATATAAACAACAAAGAGGATTTCTATTCGAAATGAATAGAAAAAGTTTTCCAAACTTTTTTTTTAGGCTCTGTGCACGTGGCATCTTTTAAAGGAAAAGCTTTTAACAGGCACTTCTGGAAAATGCCGGCAACAGTTTCCTGAAGTGAGTTTTGTCATTATTCTTGCGGTGGCTCCACTGCAGATGTCTTTACACTGGGAAGGCGCCATGTGCATGGAGCCTTTAGAGGTTTTTCAAGAGGATTTTGGAGCAGATAAGGTCCAAAAAACTTTGTTTGAACTTAGTCTTAAGGCCCCGTCACACACAGCGATCTCGCTAGCGAGATCGCTGATTTTGTGACGCGACAGCGAGATCGCTGTGTGTGACGGGGATCAGCGACCACCCCCCCCCGGGCGGGTATCGCTGATCATTCTTGATCGGCCTGGTCCATTTTTCGATCACTGGTCTCCCGCTGGCCAGCACACATCGCTCCATGTGTCAGCGAGAGATCAGCGACGCTGGTTTCCAAGGTAAACCGCGGGTATCCAGGAGTCGCGCGGCTCTTAAATACCCGATGTTTACCTTGGAAACCAGCGTGTAAGCCGCTTTCCAAGGTAAACAGCGGGTGTCCAAGAGCTGCAGCTCCTGGATACCCGATGTTTACATTAGAAACCAGCGTCGCTGGTCCTGATCGCTGGAGGGGCTGTCTTATGACAGCTCACCAGCGATCAGCCTAACGATGTCCCAGCGATCCCATCATGTCGGATCATTGGTGGGATCGCTGGGACATCGTTGTGTAACGGGGCCTTTATTCTTGTCAGTGTAGTGTGTCCCTTCATCGCCTAACACTGATTACACCTCTACTAGTCCTATTGAGAAGGGGAATAGTTATTCTTGATAATCAATTTATTCAAATATTTCCAGAAATAAGGCGGTATAAATCAGAGCGAGATCAGAACACAGTGCATGGACCGGCCGGTGGCTCTACTGACCAAGCGTCACAACTTCATGTATTTATATGCGGCTGTCACCCTCAGATCGGGAGATCCACTGGTCGGCCCGTGCACTGCGTTCCAACTTCATCCTAAGAGTCCAAGTACTAGAAAAAAAAAGAAAACTCCTATATTTAATTTGGAATGTAGGTGCAGTGAAACATCTCTAAAAGGCCACCTCTTTGAGAAGAAATCCCTTATACTGACCACATTTTTATTCTACCATATATTATGCATAATCCCCTTCTTGGAAAAGCCCCCTCCCAGTAGACTATTTTTTTTATTGCAATTTTTCTTGGTTGTCTCAAAGAGGTCTCGCTGTTTTTCACTACTAGGGCTATGTGCACAGAGTTTTTCAAGGAGTTTTTAGCTCAGCAACTCTTCAAATCCTCCTCTAAACTTAAAAACCTTGAATTTCTGCTCTGAAAACTCTTCAAAAAGACTCCATGTGCACATGGCCTACAACAGACTTGTCTTGAGAGCGGACAGGTTTTTTTCACAGTCCTCCTTTGTTACATTTGTGTTTTGACTCTTCATTTCCATTTTGAAGGTGTCCTTATTTATATTGACAATGCTCGATGGGAAGGAGTCCCGTTTCTCCTGGTATCTGGCAAGGACTTGGATGAGAGGACATCTTATGTCAGAGTGGTCTTTAAAGATAATTCTTTTTGTGTCCATAAAGAATCGACGGAAGAAACTGTAAAAAGTTCATGTCAACCCAAACAGATCATCTTCCATATTGGAAATGGGGCCCTCAATTTTCCAGCTGTTCTAGTCTCACGGGGTCTTTTCAAGCCAAATCTTCCCCTAAGCCAATGGAAGGAAGCATTCGAACTCCCAAACATCTCATTTTTTGGCCAACTTATTTCCGATTATTATGTGTATCGTCCAATTCAAGAAAAAGATGCTTATACCGTGCTGATATCAAATATCTACCGTGGAAGAAAGGGCTCCTTCGTTACCACCAAGAACCTGCTAGCCTCTTGGAAGTTCTGGACTCGACTTCTGGAAACTGTGGACAATGAGACGCCCAGGATCTACCCAGGAGGAGCCGAAACCGGGACTTTTCTTGACTTTGTAATAGAACAGAGAGGTCTACGTTTTGTTATAAATGAGGACATAAAGGTTATGGGTATGGACCAAAACACAAATGCATTTGCTTCTGCCCAGTCCATCTTCCTAGGAAACACCATGGTGTCTAATTGGGCAGAGCCGCTCATACAGAAATTGGCACAAGACATCCAAACAGCCGCTGAAGAGGCCATCAAGAGCAAAGGAACTTTCCATTTGGCCCTTTCTGGAGGTTCCAGCCCTGTTGCTTTGTTTCAAAGGTTGTCTAAACACCATTACAGTTTTCCCTGGAAAAATACTCACTTGTGGATGGTTGACGAGAGGTGCGTGCCCTTCACGGACATAGACTCTAATTTTGGAAATCTTGAGAGGCATCTCCTACAGCGTGTGAGGGTCCCCTATGTGAATATACACCCTATGCCGGTGCACAGGAACCAGAGACTCTGTGCTGAGGAAGACAAGACCACCGAGGAGTATGCACAAGAAATATCTGCTCTCGTAAGCAATTCCAGCTTCGACCTGGTGCTTTTGGGCTTGGGTAATGATGGACACACAGCCTCTATCTTCCCTGGCTCCGATGATGGCATCACAGGTGATAAACTTGTGGTGTTCTCAGAAAGTCCACTAAAGCCTACAAACCGGATGAGCCTTAGCCTCCCACTCATTAATAAAGCCAAGAAAGTAGCCATCCTTGTACTGGGTAAAGGGAAGCATGATATTATAACCCTGATCAGCAGAACGGAGAGAAAACCCAAGAAATGGCCAATATTTGGCGTAAATCCAGCTTTTGGCAAGTTAGTCTGGTATATTGATTATGATGCTATGTTTAGATGAAATACCTTGATGATCTGATCCCCAAGTGCCTTATACATGGTCTCGGTTACAAGTCAGGGGGAACTTCCTTTCTGGTACTTGATTAATACACACCTGCCTTTTAATTCCCCATTCTCACACAACATTAGTGAGCACTGAAGCTTTTACAGACTTTTTTAATATACCTTTACATGACGGATGAATCCCTAGAATTAATTTTTTTTTTTTTTTTTTTCCTACCTTTAGTGGGGTTATGTAGCTTTTAAAAAGTATAACAGAACACTGCTCTAGAATATCACCTTTATGAGAAAGCGACCACTTTATCTGGATCAGATATCCATTGGGAAATCTTCAGTTCCACCATATGTTCTGCTTGAGTTCCATCTTCTTTGAGAAGACTTATATGACTTCTTATAAATGCAATTTTCTTTGGCCATCGCCAAGAGGTTTTATTGCATGCCATTCCGTCCATCTCCAATATTTGTCACATGCTGATATGTTTAGTGTTTTGAAAATGAGAGGTTTAGATGCTGTTTAACCCCCTTCCTGCTATCCACCATAAATATTGGGCACACAGGTAAGGAGCAGGCTCAGGAACTGAGCCTGCACTGTACACTTCAGGTACCAGCTGTATTAGGGCACCTGTCTCTAACAGCAGCGATCTACACTAGCTCTGATTGCTGCTGTTTAGCCACAGAAATAATACAGCATTTAAGTGGCGTCATCCGGTGTGGGCAAGTGTTTCGTTGCCCATTCTTCTTCCCCCATGACCTAATCACAGATTGTCTCCTTCACCTTTTCTTTGTACTCCTATGAAGCTATTTTTTTATACAAGCAGGTGCGAGTCCCTTAGGCCACAGTCACACCTTCAGTATTTGGTCAGTATTTTACTATTTTTTAAGCAAAAATCAGGAGTGGAACAAGCAGAAGAAAAGTATAATAAAAACACGTAAAATACTGACCAAATACTGTACGTGTGAACGTGACCTTTAGGGAGACTAAAAAAAAGAAAATGGTTAAAAATAAAAAAAACCTTAGAAAAATGTTTAAAATATCCCCCCCATACTATTTTGCAAAAAAGAAGAAATAAGGGATTTAAAAAAGTAACCATACTTGGTATCCCCACATTCACAAAAGTTCGGAAGTATCAAATTAATTAACCTGTATGGGGAGAAAAAGAAGTGGAGCGCTGGATTTGCTTTTTTGTTTTTTCTTGTCGCTGCACCTTTCCTAAAAATGCAATAAAAAATACAATGAAAATATCTTATGTAATCTAAAATGCTAACACTCACACATCTCCATAAATGGAAGAATAAAAAAAGTTACGACTCTGAAAAATGGTGAAACTATTGTAGATTTTTCAAAAGAGCTCTTTGAATAGGGGAGAATGTATTTTTATAAGAGGTTTCATATTGGGAATTTATTAAAAAGTTTGATATAGAAGTAGAATTTTGATGATTCTATTGATATATCCTGTCTTTCATGTTTGGAAGTTGTTTCTCGAACACAAAAATATTCGAACATTTTTACTTCACCTCTAGAATTAATGAGCAAAAAAAAAAAAATAAGCTAATTGGCCCCCCGAAAAATGTGTGACCCTATTCTAAACTGAAAAAAACGTTATTAATTATATGTCATTGTAGCTGGATTCAAGTATACAGGGATACGTTCTACAAGGATGTCCAGAAATCCGCAAGAAAAAGGCAAGGGGGGGGCGATTCGGGTAATACGACGACCAAGACCCTAATCTAGCAACTAAAAATGGAGATAAAGAGCATCTCCAGTGAAGAAACAAACCTTGTGCTGCAGTCGTATCCATTTTTTTACATTTGGGCCAGAGATGTTGAAACGGTAGTTACTACTTTTGGAAAATATGCAGATTTTTTCTTCTGTGCATTATCTTTTCCAGCAACTGGTGTGACCTCAGCCGACTTCCCACTAAATTTGCTACAGATCTGTGATAAAACAGATTTACGGTATCTTAGGTTTAACTGTTCTTTGCCACTGAATGGCCTCGTACATGTGTTCCTTTGAATGTTAATTTGAAATGGACCACTGAATGTTTCTGAATGACTACTGACTATCTGGGATATTATGTAAACTGTCAATGGTACAATTAACTTAAAGGGAATATGTCATTAGATAATGACCTAGTATTCAAATCAAGTTTTTATGTTAAGTAAATTTAGTTTTTGTTTTATTCGTTTCAATATTCTATAGAAAATATAGAAAAATAATTGTCAGTTTCCACAATGGCCACTAAGTCTAATATTAGATTTATACTTCCTGCTTGGTACAGAATACTTTTCAGCTGTCTCATTATTATCACAGACTGGATTATAATGAGTCACCACTCCTACATACAGTTCTTAACGCAGGATCCATAACTGACAAAAGGAGACGTCACATCTCACCTCCTCCTCCTGTACAATGACTGATAACACCTCTATATGCAATAGATAACATAGGATCCATCATTCACAATATATTATGTCACAGCTCACCTCCTCCTCCTGTACAATGACTGATAACACCTCTATATGCAATAGATAACATAGGATCCATCATTCACAATATATTATGTCACAGCTCACCTCCTCCTCCTGTACAATGACTGATAAAACCTCTATATACAGTAGATAACATAGGATCCATCATTCGCAATAGGTGACGTCACAGCTCACCTCCTCCTGTACAATGACTGATAAAACCTCTATATACAGTAGATAACATAGGATCCATCATTCACAATAGGTGATGTCACAGTTCACCTCCTCCTGTACAATGACTGATAAAACCTCTATATACAGTAGATCAGTAGATAACATAGGATCCATCATTCACAATAGGTGATGTCACAGCTCACATCCTCCTGTACAATGACTGATAACGCCTCTATTTACAGTAGATAATAGAGAATCCACCATTCACAATAGGTTTTGTCACAGCTCACCTCATCCTGTACAATGTCTGATAACACCTCTGTATACAGTAGATAACACAGGAGTCACCATTCACAATAGGAGACATCACAGCTCACCTCCTCCCCCTCCTGTACAACATGCTCAGACTGGAAGCTCAGCAGTTGTTCTACAAAAAGACAAAGCCTGAGCCGCTCTACTGCTGCTAATATCCATGTACCAGACAGGAAATAGAAGTCTAATATTAATCCTAGTGCCAAGTGTGCAAATTGCAAGATTTAGTTTTATTATTTAAATTGTGATATGAAAAAACATTATCAAAATAAAAAAAATACATTTGAATATTTAAACTGTTTAAAGTATAGATTTTGTTTTTCTGTTTTTACACTTTCACGTTTTTTTTGCTGTCAGGAAGGAACTCTAACAAAAAGCTTGATTTGACAATGATGCCACGTTTTCATAGTATTTCCATCACAAACTTTCACTGAAATGTATTTGGCTTTGTGTTGTATTTTTTAATATTAATAAATAAGTAAAAATGTTTTACAGGAAAAAAAATGTGACACCATTTCTAACGTTTGTGTATTTTTCAAAAATAAATTGGATTTTTTTTTCCCCTCAACTTAAACTTGTGAATTTAATCTGTATTTGGAAGGATGTAATTATGTAACTGTGGTTTTTAAGGTTTGTGACAGCCTGCGCTGCTGTGACGCTAAAATCTGTGATCAGCTGCCAAGAGGGTGAGCCTGTCGCCTCATTGACCTCCAGATTTGTCTTTTTGAAATACTCTTTGGGGGACGTTTTTTTTCCTACTTCAATTTATTTATTTGGGGCTAAAAATAATTGTTCCAATTGGGTTTTATAGCCTCTATGTTTCCTCGCACATTCAACTTTGAATGGATCTGTGGTCATAAATCAGCTGCAAGGGCTCATAAAAAGATAGATAAGAATTATAAACTCTACCATCATACTCACTGATGGATTCTCAGCTAACTCATTCTGCAGCCAATATTAGACAATGTTATACAGAGGCTATAAAAATGGTGGAAACATAATTTTTTTTTCTAGCCCCAAATGCTTGCATTTAAGTAAAACAAAAAAACTGGCTCCAACGGCATACAACCCATTTAAGCCCTTAAGCAAGGCTTTTTAAAGGGATATTCCGAGCGGGTTGCACTTTGCTATTTGCATAAATGTCAGTCACCTCTATGGAAGTTGCGGAAACAGCATAACGTAGTCCATTATGCCATTTTGATATTAGCTAGCACCGTCCTTTACATTACTATCTTAGCCATTTATTATCTCTTTAAGATGAATGTTGACATGGCAATACTGCATGATTAAAGGTTTTGAGACACCGAAAAAACACACAGTACGACAAACGTGCTTCGTATACATTTTTTGCAAAAAACTTATCAACTAAATACCCTGTTTTTGTTATCATCTTTTACTAGCACTTGCTGCTTACTGTTACTTATATTTTGCACGTTTGTCATACTGTGTGTTTTTTCTGTGTCTCAGTCTTTGGGTGGTATGAACATTGCCTTACTGACCTGTTCATTTTTGTGCATGTCCCATGTGTTTTTAATGATGAAAGGTTTTGTCCGGCATTAAGGCTACAAGTCTGCAGCTGGCATTGGAGAATCCTCACAGCGTGTGGTGTGAGCTTTTCCATTTCTGCAGTAACATAGAGTGACTTCAGCCTTGTAGTTTAAGACCAGACAACCCCTTTAAATCCCTATTATGGAAACAGGTTTCAATTATTTAACCCCCAGAGGTATTTTCATTTTTCGCTCCCCTTCTTCCCAGAGCCATAACTTTTTTATTTTTCCGTCAATATGGCCAAGTGAGGGCTTATTTTTTGCTGGACGAGTTGTACTTTTGAATGACACAATTGGTTTTAGCATGTCGTGTACTAGAAAACGGGAAAAAAATTCCAAGTGCTGTGAAATTGCAAAAAAAGTGCAATCTCACACATGGTTTTTGTTTGGCTTTTTTGCTAGGATCACTAAATGCTAAAACTGACCTGCCATTATGATTCTCCAGGTCATTATGAGTTCATAGACACCAAGCATGTCTAGGTTCTTTTTTATCTAAGTGGTGAAAAACAAATTCCAAACTTTGAAAAAAAAAAAAAAAAAAAAAAATTGCGCCCTTTTCCGATACCCGTTACTTCTCCATTTTTTGTGATCTCGGGTTGGGTTAGGGCTTATTTTTTTCCGTGCTGAGCTGCCATTTTTAATGATATCATTTTGGTGCAGATATGATCTTTTGATCACCCGTTATTGCATTTTAATGCAATGTGGCGACCAAAAAAACGTAATTCTGGCGTTTTGACTTCTTTTCTTTTTATGACGTTTAGCGTTCAGGTTAATCTTTTTTTTTTGTCGATCGGGCGATTCTGAACGCAGCGATGACAAACGTGTATGTTTGATTTTTTTTTTATTGTTTTATTTTGAATGGGGCGAAGGGGGGTGATTTGACTTTTTATATATTTTTAAAAACATTATTTTTTTTAACTTTTGGCATGCTTCAATAGTCTCCATGGGAGACTGGAAGCTGCCATAACCCGATCGGCGCTGTTACATATAGATGATCAGATCCCCTGTATGTAGCAGAATTACTCACTTGCTATGAGCACCGACCACTGGGCGGCGCTCACAGCAAGCCAGCAGTGAAAACCATAGAGGTCTCCAGGAGACCGCCGGTTGTCATGCCAACCTACCGCTGACCCGCAATCACGTGACGAGGGTCACCGGTGGGTGCGAATTTCTGTCGCGATTGCCGGAATTGCCTGTTAAATGCTGCTGTCTGCGTTTGACAGTGTCATTTAATGGGTTAATAGCCGCGGATGGATCGTGATTCCACCTGCAACTGTTTCGGGCACATCAGCTGTTCTAAACAGCTGCTATGTGTCGGGAAAGATGTGAGCTCACTGTCGGAGCACCCATCAAAGGGAGAGAGTACGGCATCAGCATATATGTACGCCCCGTGTCAGAAAGGGGTTAAACTATAACTGTTGCTTTAAATTTAATTTCATAAATCAATTCTCCTCCTGGATTGATCTTTCATTCTCCGATCATAGGTAAAATATGTATTCACTGAATACAGATTTTTCCATTATTGAGATGGGATCTCATGAGCACCAACTGTCATCTCCTCTGGATCTATCAATATAGTTTTGGTCAACCCATACAAAACTCATACACATACTTCCCTACTTAATCTACATGCGGCTTTATAGTAATACAGTAATAAGTTGAATTCATCTAAAATGGAAGTATTTTCTTTTAATGTCTATATCCAACATTGGACGCCTCCCCCTGTTTGGTGCAGGCTCTGGCGATGAGCACATACTTTTTCTGGCACATGATAGCTGATGTGATCAGCTGTCATGTGCCCCTAACAGCCGCAGGTGGAATCTTGATCCACCCGCGGCTGTTAACATGTTAAATGCCGCTGTCAAACTCTGACAGCGACATTTAACATGCACACACAGGAAGCGCATCATTAACACCGCCCATCGGCGCTCATGTCACTTGACCGCGAGTTGCCGATGGGTTGTCATTAGAGTTGAGCGACTTTGGTCAGATCGGGTTTCGTATAGGATGCAGTATAACCGCACGTACAAGAGCCAGCAGCGCTTGGGGCGGAGCTGTGTCCAAATCGATGCCAAGAGAGAACTTGGAGACATACCCTTAGGGTATGTGCACACGATCAGGAATGTCTCAGTATTTGCTCAGGATTTGATGCAGGTGAAATCTGGATGTCAAACCTGCAACATCCAGCTGTTACAGCATAGTGGATGGGATTTCAAGTAATCCTGTGCCCACTATGCATGCACCGATGCCTGCAGCTCAGCAGCAGAGATGGTCAGGCGGTGCATCTTTCCAGACAGCAGCATGTCTATTTATGTATCTGCGTAAATTACCCATTCACTATCATTAGATGCTGTAAAACCACATTATCTTCCTAGTTGCATGCGTATTAAGTGCGGGAACGCAGCTTACTAAGCATGTATACTAATCTAAATAATGGTGAATCTTGTGACACAGCCGGAACTATATGACACAGGAAGTGGAGGAAAGCACAGAGAGGGTTCCCCTCCTTTTTAATAAATCATTTTTGTTAAAAAATAGCGTGGGGGTCCCCCTATATTTGTTATCCAGCCAGAGTAAAGCAGACTACTGGGACTGGTATTTCAGGCTGGTAAGGATCCAATATCCATGAACCTTACCATTTTGTTAACCAGCCAAGGAAAAAGCAGACAGCTGCGGCCTGGCATTCTTAGGCTGGCGAGGCCCATGGATTTTGACCCTCACCAGCTTAAAAATAGCAGCCTGCAGCCGCCACACAATTGGCACATCCAAAGATGCGCCAACTGTGGCACTTTTCCCGGCTCTTCCCACTTGACCTGTAGTGGTGGCAAGTGGGGTTCATATTTGTGGGGTTGTCACCTTTTGTATTGTCAGGTGACATCAAGCCCACGGCTTAGTAATGGAGAAGCGACTATAAGACACCTATCCATTACTAATCCTATAGTTACATGGTAAATAAAGACATAGCCAGAATAAAGTCTTTAACCTCTTCACGACCGCCCACAGTAGATAAACGTTAGCGCTTGCTGGGCTTTGTGCAGCGCCGACGTTTATCTACTGTCGGCGGTTTTGTGCCCCCCGGGACCCCCACATACCTTCCAACGCGGGGATCCCGGTGCGCAATGCATGCTGGGACCCCCGATGTCTTCGAGACCTGATTGGTTCAGGTCCCGATGACGTCAGCGTCACAGCAGCCAATGGGAGCGATCGCTGGGAAAGCTGCTTGTTTCCCGGCGATCTCCCTCATTGTAACGCGGCTTCTCCCTCTGATCTCACTGACAGCTGATCAGAGGTGAAGCAGCGTTACTGTGTGACTAGATCGCTGCCTGGCACAGCTGATCGCTGCCTGGCACAGCTGTGCCAGGCAGCGATCTTGTCACACAGTAACGCTGCTTCACCTCTGATCATCTGTCATTGTGAGATCAGAGGAGAAGTCGCGTTATGTGCCAGGCAGCGATCTTGACACATAGTAACGCTGCTTCTCCTCTGATCTCACACTGACAGATGATCAGAGGTGAAGTGGCGTTACTATGAGTCAGATCGCAGTGCAGCGATCTTGTGACAAAAATAAAAAAAAAAGTAAAAAAAAAAAAAATGCAGGGGCTAGGGTTAAGGCCCCGTCACACTAAGCGACTTACCAGCGATCCCGACACCGATATCAAGGTGTCAGGATCGCTAGTAAGTCGCTATGTGATCGCTGGTGAGCTGTCACACAGACAGCTTCACCAGCGATCAGCACAGCGATGCCGAGCGCCCGGCATCGCTGGCCATCCTGTAAAAAATAGAATCAAAATAAAAAATATAGTTATTCTCACCTTCCGACGTCCCGTCCAGCCATCCTGCCTCTCTCCACGCTCCGGTCCCAGTGATCCTTTGCACGAATGACCGCGAGATGTCACAGTCTCGCGGGATAACAAAGTCTCGCGGTCATTCGTGCAAAGGAGCACTGGGACCGGAGCGTGGAGAGAGGCAGGATGGCTGAACGGGACATCGGAAGGTGAGAATAACTATTTTTTATTTTTTTTATTATTTTTTACACCTGATCGCTGGTCTCCCGCCTGTCACACACAGCGATGCGTGCTGGCCAGCGGGAGACCAGCGACCAAAGAAATGTCCAGAGATTTCTTCCAGCGATCAGCGATACCGGCAGGGGGGCCGCTCGCTGATCGCTGTCACACATAGCGATCTCGCTGGTGAGATCGCTGTTACGTCACAAAAGTTGTGACTCAGCAGCGATCTCGCTACCGAGATTGCTTAGTGAGACGGGGCCTTTAGGGCTAGGGCTAGGGTTAGGGCTAGGGTTAGGGCTAGGGCTACGGCTGGGATTAAGGTTATGGGTGTGTTGGTGTTAGGTTTGTGGTTAGGGTTATGGTTAGGGCTGAGATTAGGGTTAGGGGTGTGTTGGGGTTAGGGTTGGAATTAGGATTGGGGGTTTCCACTGTTTAGGTACATCAGGGGCTCTGCAAACGCGACATGACACCCACAGACCATTCCATCAAAGTCTGCATTTCAGAACGTCACTACTTCCCTTCCGAGCCCCACCGTGTGCCCAAACAGTAGTTTTCTCCAACATATGGCGTACCAGCGTACTCAGGACAAATTGGACAACAACTCTTAGGGTCCAATTTCTCCTGTTACCCTTGTGAAAATAAAAATTGGGGGCTAAAAGATCATTTTTGTGGAAAAAAAATGATTTTTTTTTATTTTCACGGCTCTACATTATAAACTTTAGTGAAACACTTGGGGGTTCAAAGTGCTCACCACACATCTAGATAAGTCCCTGGGGGGGTCTAATTTCCAAAATGGGGTCACTTGTGGGGGGTTTCCACTGTTTAGGTACATCAGGGGCTCTCCAAATGCGACATGGCATCCGATCTCAATTCCAGCCAATTCTGCATTGAAAAAGTCAAACGGCACTCCTTCCGTTCTGAGCTCTGCCGTGTGCTCAAACAGTGGTTTACCCCCACATACGGGGTATTGGCGTATTCGGGAGAAATTGCACAAAAAATTTAGTGGTTCATTTTCTCTTTTTACACTTGTGAAAATAAAAAAAAATCGTTTTGAAGTAAAATGTTTGTGAAAAAAAGTTAAATGTTTATTTTTTCCTTCCATATTCCATTCATTCATGTGAAGCACCTGAAGGGTTAATAAACTTCTTGAATGTGGTTTTGAGTACATTGAGAGGTGCAGTTTTTAGTGTCAAAAATGGTGTCAATTTTGGGTATTTTCTGTCATATTGACCCCCCAAACTCACTTCAAATGTGAGGTGGTCCCTAAAAAAAATGGTGTTGCAAATTTTGTTGTAAAAATGAGAAATCGCTGGTCAACTTTTAACCCTTATAACTTCCTAAAAAAAAAAAAAATTATGTTTCCAAAATTGTGCAGATGTAAAGTAGACATGTGGGAAATGTTATTTATTAACTATTTTGTGCGATATCACTCTCTGATTTAAGGGCATAAAAATTAAAAGTGTGAAAATTGCAAAATTTTCTAAATTTTTGCCAAATTTTGATTTTTTTTAACAAATAAGTGCAGATCATATCTAAAAATTTTTACCACCATCATGAAGTACAATATGTCATAAGAAAACAATGTCAGAATCAGTAGGATCCGTTGAAGCGTTCTAGAGTTATGACCTCATAAAGTGACACTGGTCAGAATTGAAAAAATTGGCCCGGTCACGAAGGCAAAAACAGGCTCGGGTGCGAAGGAGATAAATTGAAATAATAACACAGACTCCTTTAATAGATATTAATTAAACCATACTTACTGCATCGCCTATTCCACTGACACCCTCGTTCTCCTGTAAGAGAAATAAAATAAAAAAGCAACAGTATACCATACCTGTCCGCCGAGAAGATATACATACTGTCCCACGACGAGTCCAGCTCTGCTACATCTGGATGCCTTTTTATGAACGGTGGCATTATGCCACCACTCAGCCTGACAGCCAGACACAACGGATTTTTAAGCTAATGACCGGAGATGTCCTCGGCGGTCACGTTCTCTGCAGTTCTCGCAGTCAGCTGACCGTGAGAACTTGGCTAGTGACCTTAGATAACCCCGTCCATGGCGGTCCCGTGCACGGCAGTTCTTGCGATCAGCTCAGCTCAATGCAAGAACTGCAGTGTACGCAAACTTCCAGATGAAACAAGGTACAACATTATTTAAATTAGTACACGTGTGTAGTAAGCTGCATTCTCGCACTTAATACACATGTGACTAAGAAGATAATGCAGTTTTACTGCATGTAATGATAGTGAATGGGTAATTTACGCAACAGAGACAGAGCATCTCCGCAATATAAATAGGCATGCCGCGGTCTGGAAAGACGTGCCGCATATGCGTCTCCGCAGGGAAGCCGGAGGCATCGCAGGACGCATAGTGGAGATGGGATTTCATGAAATCCCAGCCACTATGCTGTAATATTTGGCCACTGTGGGTTTGACGCTGTGGAGGTAAGGAGCATCCAACTTGCAGTGTTTACTGACCATGGGAACATACCCTTATTCCAGGGAAATATGTTTTTCCTTAATATGTTAATGAGCTGTTAAGATCTATGGGCTGGACAGAGATCTTCCAGAGAATCTACATCCAGAGATTTCTTTAGAAAAAGGTGTCGTCACCAGTGTGACATCTGTAGATCAGGAGAGTGGACTGTGAGTCATTAGATGTCCTACAATGTTAATCCTTCCTAAACTTCTGTACCTTTTTTTGGATCTTACCTTTCTCAATTATGGGAGACCTTCAGAGCCCTACAGGCATCTCGTATACATTTTATATTGGTAAACAAATGTTACAGAATCCCCAAATTGGCCCTATTGGCAAAGTAGAATCACTGGGGGGATATTGCATTTTATTTTTCCTATTGATGATCCTCTCTAAGAGGTTTTATAAAGTTAGAAATACACAACTGCTTCCAAATATCATAGAATGCTAGAATCGTAGAGTTGGAAGGGACCTCCAGGGTCCTCGTTTCCAGCCCCCTGCTCAAAGCAAGATTCATTAAATCATCTCAGACAGATGTCTGACCAGCCTCTGAAGACTTCTATTGAAGGAGAACTCACCACCTCTTGTGGCAGCCTGTTCCACTCATTGATCACCCTAACTGTCAAAAAGTTTTTTCTAATATCTAATCTGTGTCACCTCCCATTCGGTTTCATCCCATTGCTTCTAGTCTTTCCTTGTGCAAATGAGAATAAAGATGATCCTTCTACTATGTGACAGCCCTTGAGATATTTGTAGACAGCTATTAAGTCTCCTCTCAGTCTTCTCTTTTGCAAGCTAAACCTTACCAAATCCTGTAACCGTTCCTCATAAGACAGGGTTTGCAGACCGGTCACCTTTCTGGTCGCTCTTCTCTGAACTTGTTCCAGTTTGTTGATGTGGGCTGTGATTATCGCAGCTCTATGAACAATTCATCTTAGAATATTACTTACACTTGCTAACCACAAGGTGGTGCCGCTATTCCAGGTTGCAATGTATTCATGTGATAAACTTTGTAACACTTTTTCAGAAATATTTTACGAGTATACACTTTGTTCAATTGCTATTTTTCCATTAAAAAGACACTGTATCCCACCCATCTGGGATTATTAAAGCATTTATTGATAAAGGAATATTTTTTTTATCAGGCTGAATAAAGACTAAGGGCTCATACTCACATGTGAGAAACTTGTCTCGCACGTCAATACCCTGCACTGCCGCCGGCACTCGGATCGGAGCGTTCAGCTACATAAAAATACATGCGCCTGAACGCTCCGATCCGAGTGCCGGCGGCAGTGCAAGGTATTGACGTGCCAGACTCGTCCAAGTTTCTCGCATGTGAGTATGAGCCCTAACAGTAGTTGTAGGCCAGAACTAGAGGTCAGATCCTGGAGTCGTCCATTTGCCCCGCTGCCATGTAAAGTCAAACCAGTAATCTGAAAGGCACTAGAGATGAGGTGGCTTGACTTTTATTTTTGCAGTGTCTCTTGTATGATAGATTTCCCCCATTTTTTTTCATTTGTACTAATAAAATGTGTAGCCAGTTACCAGTTATTGGGGTTGACATGTGCTACAAAAAGTCCATTATTTTTTAGTTTTATCACACCTCTGTTCCTTGGCTTTGTTTTTTCCACTAATTTTCACATTGGTTTCTCTATTTAAAAAAAAAAAAAAATGCATGAAAATCACGCCGCAAAAAAAATGAGCGAGAGTCACCATTGAATCTAGACCTTTTTTGTGATTTTTTTCCTTTCTTAGCGTTTTTTTTTCTTCCTCTACCTAATTCATTATCTGTTTTGTTCTTTTTAAATGGGTTGTCCGGGACTTTAGCATTGAAGGACTATCCTTTTGGATAGCTCATCGATGTCTGATGGTGGGGGTGCGACGCCCAGCACCCCTGTGATCAACTGTTCCTAGTGTCGGCAACGGCCAGAACCGCTCAGTAATTGAGCTGCACAGCGCCATTGACTGTATAGTGGCCGTGGCTGGTAACTGCACATCTGCCACCAATTTAAATCAATAACGTGCGTATGTGCAGTACCTGGCCACGTTCACTATCAAAGGAACTGTGCTGCGCAGGTCAATTACTGAGCAGTTCCAACTGCTGCTGACACTGGGAACAGCTGACCGGCAGTGCACCCCCAATATCAATGTTTGACAACCCTTTAAAGCCACTTTTCTTTTTTTTTTTTCATCGATGTGGGTATAGTTGGCCAATTTTCACGTCATTCATCATATGCAACTTTTTAAAAAGTCAACACTGTTTTGCACGTAACACTTTTTTTGGAGGAGGGTTTTTTTCAGATTTAAATATTGACATTTTAAAGGATTTTGTGAATTTGACCCTTTAAAAGGTCCAAAAAAAAAAATAAACAACGCAACATGAAATTTGTGTGGCATGCTCAACTTTTGTGCACCATTTCGATAAAATTGGCATAAACTCCACCAGTGCAAAAAAGAAAAATTGCCCACAAAAGTGACTTAAATAAGACCTTTGGTAAAGACCATAAAATTAGTACTAGATAAAAAGGAATAAATCTCTAGAACCTTATGGCGGATTTAAAAAGTAAAAAAGGGGGGTAGAGGGAATAAAAGGCAAAAAATGGACCCTTTTGACTTGGTAATGGGGCTTCTTTAGAAAATGCAACAGATGAAAGAGACCATATGTGTGAAAGAAAAGCCAAAAATAATAATAAGTGCTCCGGACACTACATGGGACATAGTGCAGTGAGTGAGACATGTTTGGATTTAGGCTGCTTTTCTTGGTGGGGTTTAGTTAGATCAGTATATAATATTTCATCAGAAGGATTACAAATTCAGTTTGACTAATCTGGTTTTAGATGATGAAGTAAACACGTCGTTATAATGTGCAGTGATGGATGCAAAATCTACAAATTCCCCTGCAAACAATGTAACCAGTAGACAGAACGTAGCAAAATGGGCTGCCAGTCCCCAAATCCTCTGCTGGCTGAGAAGTGACAGTATATATATATATATATATATATACAAATGTGCGCAGCGTAATAACATCGGCGCAGGCTGGAAGCGTTCCCATGATGGCATTAAACGACCCACTGCTGCGGCTACAGGCTGAGATTTAGCAGGTGTTGTAGCCATGATTGTCCTGCAAGGATTTGGCTAAACCTTGTGAAATTCCGAACGTTTAATCGAGGTGTGACCGATGAGCAGAAACAGGGTGGAGACATGATGTATTTATACTGGGAACCTCTGCTTTGGAAACACCTAAATGACATAATAGAATTGTGTAACTATCGATTCCCTAGGATAATGTGACCATCAAAACAATGGAGGCATCCAATCATCGCTGCAAGGTTGTGGGAAGCTGAAGAAGCGTTTATATAGCTACTGTCATTCTTTGTGATATTATTTTTAATACTATTTCCATGCGTATTATTTGTGCAGTGTAAAAGAAAAATCGCTGCAAACCATCAGCAAGTAGTTTGTATTTATCCTTATCTAGCCTTTTAAATACAAAATGGTAACTGCTTGTGGATCTGATTATCTTAGTAATATTTTAAAATCTTACCAAATGCAAATATTAGATATAGAGTTATTTGGTTACAAATATTAGTATTTCTTCATTGATCCAAGCTGTTAATAGGATGAATAGAGAACCATAATAATAACTAATGATTCTGTGTCTCATGCTGGGTAGGAACTATAATGTTTATGTATACTGTTTATGTAACAATTTGTTACACATATCAGAATATAAAACACACATTCATCAGTTTATTACACACACACAGACTCCATGATACAGACACACTGCATGGTTCACACACACGGCTTGGTACACATACATAGATATCAGTATATAACACACACACACCAGTATATTTCATACACACATCAATGTACAGAATGGGCCATTTATATGGATACGCCTAAATAAAATGGGAATTGTTGGTGACACAGACCAGCGCACTGAATTTGCAGAATGGGCAAAACAAAATGTATAATCCACACCCCAGTAAATATCACAACCATCAGTTTATAACACACACATCAGTATGTAACACACATACATTGCACATAGAAGGCATAAATATATACATATTTTAGGGTTTAGGATCCACACATGCACAGTGATTTTATATCAAAACAGTATAACATTCATTGTCTATTTTAAACTTTACAACTCCAAAACGAAAACAGCTTTTCTCCTGTGCAAGTGAGCATAATCAGTCCTTTCTTTAGGCACAATGAAACAACGTAAATATAGCAGCCTCACCAATCTCAGTATTCCAGGCAGTATCAGCCCAAAAAATATTAAACACATTCATAACTGAAACACCTCTGTTCAGCTTCAGCACAACTCCACCAGCTGCTGTTATTAATCCTGTACACCCTGCCCTGTACTGATTATGGGAGCGACCTTTCCCACCCAGGCTATTTTGGCTGCTCCTAAATCCAGGACCCAGAATCCAATCAAGTAAAACCCTCTCTGTAATCTAGTGTTACTGGTACAGATTTTACACTATTGAGGTCAGCCACCCTGGTTGCACATATCTGCGATCCAGGACGTTACCTCCTGCTTTCTTCTGTGTAGTACTCTAACAATCTTTGGCAATCAGTTGACTTTATAGGAAAATGTAATTTCACTATATACTGCAATTTTTATAGGTTAGTATTGCAGTTTATAGAACAAGCAATAAAACAATCTCATGTTCAAGTCCCTGAGAGGATCTAATAAAGTAAAAATGAAGAAACAAATATTTTAAAATTAAATATACTGTATGTATGTATATGTATGTGTGTGTGTATATATATACTGTATATAAATCAAGAAAAAAGGGCAGCACTACCAAAATAATATAGTAGGTGCAAAACCCTATTCAGCAGTGTCCAAACAGCCAAATTATAACAAAAGGAAAAAAATAGGCTGCACTCAAATTAAATGTGAAAACAGTGGATACTTTACTGATCCTCACAAAGCTTGACAAAGACGGGTCACCGTTGAAACGTTGCCACCTGAGGATCAGTAAAGTATCCACTGTTTTCACATTTTATTTGAGTGCTGCCTATTTTTTTCTATATATGTATGTATGTATATATATATATATATACACATACACATACACAGTGCGTTGCAAAAGTATTCGGCCCCCTGGAACTTTTCAACCTTTTCCCACATATCATGCTTCAAACATAAAGATACCAAATGTAAATATTTGGTGAAGAATCAACAACAAGTGGGACACAATTGTGAAGTTGATCGAAATTTATTGGTTATTTTAAGTTTTTGTGGAAATTCAAAAACTGAAAAGTGGGGCATGCAATATTATTCGGCCCGTTTAACTTAATACTTTGTTGTGCCACCTTTTGCTGCGATTACAGCTGCAAGTCACTTGGGGTATGTCTCATCAGTTTTGTACATCGAGAGACTGAAATTCTTGCCCATTCTTCCTTGGCAAACAGCTCAAGCTCAGTGAGGTTTGATGGAGATCGTTTGTGAAGAGCAATTTTCAGCTTTTTCCACAGATTCTCGATTGGATTCAGGTCTGGACTTTGACTTGGCCATTCTAACACCTGGGTACGTTTATTTGTGAACCATTCCATTGTAGATTTTGCTTTATGTTTGGGATCATTGTCTTATTGGAAGACAAATCTCCGTCCCAGTCTCAGGTCTTTTGCAGACTCCAACAGGTTTTCTTAAAGAATGGTCCTTTTTTTGGCTCCATCCATCTTCCCATCAATTGTAACCATCTTCCCTGTCCCTGCTGAAGAAAAGCAGGCCCAAACCATGATGCTATCACTACCATGTCTTACAGTGGGGATGGTGTGTTCAGGGTTATGAACTGTGTTGCCTTTACACCAAACATATAGTTTGGCATTGTTGCCAAAAAGTTCGATTTTGGTTTCATCTGACCAGAGCACCTTCTTCCACATGTTTGGTGTGTCTCCCAGGTGGCTTGTTGAAAACTTTAAACAACACTTTTTATGGATATCTTTGAGAAATGGCTTTCTTCTTGCCACTCTTCCATAAAGGCCAGATTTGTGCAGTGTACAACTGATTGTTGTCCTATGGACAGACTGTCCCACCTCAGCTGTAGATCTCTGCAGTTCATCCAGAGTGATCATGGGCCTCTTGGCTGCATCTCTGATCAGTCTTCTCCTTGTTTGAGATGAAAGTTTAGAGGGACGGTCGGGTCTTGGTAGATTTGCAGTGGTATGATACTCCTTCCATTTCAATATGATCGCTTGCACAGTGCTCCTTGGGATGTTTAAAGTTTTGTAAATCGTTTTGTATCCAAATCCAGCTTTAAACTTCTCCACAACAGTATCACGAACCTGCCTGTTGTGTTCCTTGGTCTTCATGATGCTCTCTGTGCTTCATGCAGAACCCTGAGACTATCACAGAGCAGGTGTATTTATACGGAGACTTGATTACATACAGGTGGATTATATTTATCATCATTAGTCATTTAGGACAACATTGGATCATTCAGAGATCCACAATGAACTTCTGGAGTGAGTTTGCTGCACTGAAAGTAAAGGGGCCGAATAATACTGCACGCCCCCTTTTCAGTTTTTGACTTTCCACAAAAATTTAAAATAACCAATACATTTCGTTCAACTTCACAATTGTGTCCCACTTGTTGTTGATTCTTCACCAAAAATTTACATTTGGTATCTTTATGTTTGAAGCATGATATGTGGGAAAAGACTGAAAAGTTCCAGGGGGCCGAATACTTTCGCAAGGCACTGTATATATATAAAAAATTAAATAATAAACAGATTCAG
This sequence comes from Dendrobates tinctorius, assembly GCF_039654945.1. NCBI lineage: Eukaryota > Metazoa > Chordata > Amphibia > Anura > Dendrobatidae > Dendrobates > Dendrobates tinctorius. Next base: position 49,251,604 of record NW_027361754.1, read on the forward strand.
TATAATGTCTGTAAAAGTCTACTATATCAAAATAGAAAAATATTTAAACGTGATGTTAAATGCCTCGAAAGAAAAATCAGAATTGCCTCTTTGAGGTATCTGCATCACCCCACAAGAAGGACTATCAGAGTTTTGTATGTACCCCAATACAGTATCAATGTTCAAAAACAAGGTCTGAAAAAGGTCCATCAATGGAAAGATTAAAACAAAAAAATTGCACGTCTCAAAAAATAGTGATTCAAAATGTATTTTTACAAAGTTTTGAGTTTTTGAACACTAAAATATAAAAATAAAACCTTTAAGTTTGGTATTACCATAATCGGAATAACATAGAGCTTGTTCATTTTTACTATTACATGAATGCTGTAAAAACAAAACACTATAAAAATGATCCAATTGCATTTTTATCCCACAATTGGAAGTTAAATACTCATCCTGCCCCCAAAAAGCCTTCATATGGCTATGTCAGCAGAGCATTTTTAACAACAAGGCTCTTGGAATAAGGAGGGGGGGGGGAGCAAAAATGAAAAATCCCCGAGAGGGAAGAAGGTAAATAAATGAACCAAGGCTATTTAAAGAATGGGTCACATAGTGGACATTGGTGGCATCACTAAAGTGAAGGCAATTTACATAGACATGATGAAAGTAACAAATTAATCTATTATAATCAATGTTTAGACCATTTATATGATTGTAATAATAATTTAAAAAATTAGCAGCAACATTACAAATGTGCTTAACAGTCTGCTACGTTCCTCGCAGCTTTCGACATGTAAATACTGAAGCAAATTATTGCTAATATTTACAGCATGTTCTAATATTACCCCGGTCGTAAAATAAAATTCATCGCCAATGGCTACACATTGCATTTACCAGCAAGTTGTATTTTAGGGATTTTCCTTCTTCATGGGAAGAAGTTATGTAAATGCTGGTAACACTGAGTCACCTGCCATATGTTTTGACCTGAAAAATAAAAATGATCTAATTTAAGAGTAGGTATAGGAGCAAAAGATTCCCCAATGTATCGTGCTAAAATATTCTATTTTAAATACAAGCAAAAATAAAAATATTTTTTACAAATTACGAATCTTTTTACATTTTTTTTTAATGACCTCAATTTCGAGCCATGGTGTCTTGATGGATGAGCGATCTGTAGGAAGATCGATCTTGTGTAAGCCTAGATTGGTCCACCAGGGCCTTCTCCACCATTATCTTGATAGTATCAAGCCATCGGGTTGCTGGTCTTCCTCTTCGCCTTGCTCCTTCCATTCTTCCGACCATGATGCCCTTCTCCAGTGATTGCTCTTTTCGTTTCAAGAGTCCAAAGTAGGCAAGTCGTAGCTTGGTGATCCTTGCTTTCCAGTGACACGTCTGGCTTCATTAATTCCAAAATTGATTTTTTTTTGTTCTTCCTGTCATCTATGGTATTGGTAACCGTCTTCTCCAGCACATTTCTAAGGCACCAATTCTTCTTCTGTCTTGTTTCTTTATAGTCCAGTTTTCGCATCCGTATATTACCATAGAAAAGACCAAACTATATACGAGCCGTGATTTCATCGCCAGTGAAATGTTTCTCGATTTGAAGACCTTCTCCAGTGACTTCATTGTTGATTTGCCAATAGCTATTCTCCTCTTGACTTCTGGTGTCGTTGCTGCTTCTCTTGAGTGATCATTGATCCAAGTAGGTTGAAGTCTTTTACAACTTCTAGTTTGTCGCCGTCCATCTCAAATGTGTCCCAGTCATGCCTGACAGTAGTCAATATATTTGTCCTCTACGTGTTGAGTAGCAGTTTGAGATTCCCATCTTGACATTGTAGTACGTCCTTCATTCCATCTACGCTTGTTGCTACCAATTTTGTATTGTCTGCGTTTTTAAGATTGTTGATTATTTATCCAGCAATTTTGATTCCTTCTTTTTCAGCAAGTCCAGCCTTCCTTAAAACAGCTTCTGTATATCAATTGAAGAGAGATGGTGGCTGGGTGCAGCCTTGTCTGACGCCTCTCTCTACTTTGCACGATGCCGTGTCGCCGTGTTCTGTTCGGTCTGTTGCTTCTTGGTCAATGTAAAGGTTCCTTATGAGACTGATAATCTGGTTCGGCACACCCATATCCATAATGGTATTCCAAAGTTTCTGGTGATAAACACAATCGAAGGCCTTGCTGTAGTCAATAAAGTAAATTAGATCTTGTTGTATTATCTGGCCTTTTCCATCATCCATCTAATGTTAGCAAATAAATAGTAATATAGAATTTCTTAGAATTTACAGGTGTATTATAATGTTTTGTCTGTCTAGGATAGTGGCAAGTTCATTGAAATGGAAATTACAAGTTTAATACATTTGGTGCCAATCTCGCTAAAGGGAGAAACTCTTACTATTTGTCAATCCGCAGGATTTTCTTTGCATGTTCCTGGAATACCGTAAGCAGCTTTGAATGCAGGGGTTAAACTCCAGCTGATCTGCTCCATTTTTAAATAAGGATCTACTAACGGTTGGAGGGGAGCGGCTCCTGCTTCAGCCAATTACTAATAGACATAGTGAGGAAGAGGAGAGGGCAGCAGAGCTGACATGAGACGCAAAGAGATTTCTTTATATATTCTTCAGGTTTTTTTGTAATACGAAACGAAATATGAACAAAGTAAAGAGGAAATTAAAGATAAAAGGCTGGGATGTTTTTGTATTTTTTTTTTTTTTTTTTAGTTTAATGTTTGGAAAGCAAATACAGATCACTCACGTATTCGTTATGGAAAAAAAGTGACCGGACGTGACTCCTCAGCAGCGTCGGACTGGAACACCTTGGGCCCACCAGAGAAAATCATTCTTGGGGCCCACTATGTAGCTGCATAGTTAAATACCAGACCACCAATTGTGCGGTAAAACACGCTAATATCCGGGTATAATATAAGGTTGTACATGTCTTAATTATGTAGCAGGAGTTGGGGTAGCCCCCTCATAGAATATAAAGCAGCCCCCTCATAGAATATAATGTAGACCCCTCATAGAATATAATGCAGCCATCTCATAGAATATAATACTGCCCCCCTCATAGGGTATAATGCACCCCCTCATAGGGTATAATGCACCCCCTCATAGGGTATAATACTGCCCCCCTCATAGGGTATAATACTGCCCCCCTCATAGGGAATAATGCACCCCCTCATAGGGTATAATACTGCCCCCCTCATAGGGTATAATACTGCCCCCCTCATAGGGTATAATACTGCCCCCCTCATAGGGTATAATACTGTCCCCCTCATAGGGTATAATACTGTCCACCTCATAGGGTATAATGCACCCCCTCATAGGGTATAATGTATCCCCCTCATAGGGTATAATGCTGCCCCCCTCATAGGGTATAATGCTGCCCCCTCATAGGGAATAATGCACCCCCTCATAGGGTATAATGCTGCCCCCTCATAGGGTATAATACTGCCCCCCTCATAGGGAATAATGCACCCCGTCATAGGGAATAATGCTGCCCTCCTCATAGGGTATAATGCTGCCTCCTCATAGGGTATAATGTACCCCCTCATAGGGTATAATGCTGCCTCCTCATAGTGTATAATGCACCCTCTCATAGGGTATAATGCTGCCCCCTCATAGGGTATAATACTGCCCCCCTCATAGGGAATAATGCACCCCGTCATAGGGAATAATGCTGCCCTCCTCATAGGGTATAATGCTGCCTCCTCATAGGGTATAATGCTGCCCTCCTCATAGGGTATAATGCTGCCCCCCTCATAGGGTATAATGCTGCCTCCTCATAGGGTATAATGCTGCCTCCTCATAAGGTATAATGCTGCCTCCTCATAGGGTATAATGCTGCCCCCTCATAGGGTATAATACTGCCCCCCTCATAGGTTGTGAGGAATGTGGAAAACCACAGAAGAAATGCGACTCTAGATCCATAGTATTAACATATTGAACATCTTTATTAGACAAGGACAAAAAAGGACAACTGGAAGACATGTGCAAATGGCTACCAAAGTGCAAGTAGTGCAAAGTGCAAATCAAGCAATCCAGCCCTAGTCAGACCCAGTACCAGAATAAACCATTGTTCATATCCATAAATAGCAGAAAATGAGGAGGTAAATATAGCACATAAAGTACTTAACAATGAGAGGTGAGTAAGGCTGTTTACATATATGAAAAACCAAAAGGGAAATTTCCAATCCACTCAAATATACACATAGCCTACCCTCAAAGGGTTGCTCATACATCAAAACATTACCTCGCTAATTCAGGATGACCGGGCGGACTGCTCGACTCCCCGACGCGCGTTTCGGAGCTCTGAAGCTCCTTCCTCATAGGGTATAATGCTGCCTCCTCATAGGGTATAATGCTGCCCCCTCATAGGGTATAATACTGCCCCCCTCATAGGGAATAATGCTATATAGATATATAGATATAGAGTTAGATAGATATAGATAGAAAGATAGATGTAGAGATAGATAGATATAGAGATAGAGAGAGCGGTAGATAGAGAGATAGATATAGAGAGATAGATACAGAGATCGATAAATAGATAGAGAGATAGTTATAGATATAGATAATAGATAAAGATAGATAATAAATATAGAGATAATAGATAGATATAGAGATAGAGTAAGATAGAAAGATATAGAGATAGGTAGATATAGATAATAGAGCTAGATAGATAGACATAATAGATATAGATAGATATAGAGATAGATAGAAAGATAGATATAGAGATAGATGTAGAGATAGAAAGATAGATATAGAGATAGAGCGATAGATAGAGATAAATAGATAGAGAAAGATAGATAGATATAGAGATAGAAAGATAGATAGATATAGAGAGAGATAAATAGATAGATAGATATAGAGATAATAGATATATATAGAGATAGATAGATATAGATATAGAGAGAGATAGATACAGAGAAAAGATATAGAGATAAATAGATAAAGATAGATAGATATATAGATATAGAGATAGAAAGATAGATATAGAGATAGAGCGATAGATAGATATACAGAGAGATAGATATAGAGATAGATAGAGATATATAGATAGATAGCTATAGAGAGAGATATAGAGATAGATATAGATATATAGATATAGAGATAAAGATAGATATAGAGATAGATATAGAGATAGAGCGATAGATAGCGAGAGATATAGATATAGAGATAGATAGATAGATAGATAGATACAGAGAAAAGATATAGAGATAGATAACGGATAGATAAATAGATAGATAGGTATAGAGATAGATAGATAGATAGATATAGATATTAGATAGAGATATATATAGATAAAGATAGATATAGATGGTAGCTAGATAGATAATAAATATAGAGATAATAGATAGATAAAGATAGATAGATATAGAGATAGATAGATAGACATAATAGAAAGATATAGAGATATATATAGAAAGATGATAGATAGATATATAGATGTAGAGATAGAAAGATAGATATAAAGATAGAGCGATAGAGATAGATATAGAAATAGATAGATATAGATAATAGATGGAGATAGATATAGAGATAGATAGATATAGATAATAGATAGAGATAGAAAGATAGATACAGTAGATATAAGAGAGATAGAGATAGATAGAGAGACAGATAGAGAGAGCGAGAGAGATATAAAAAAAAAAAAAAAAAAACCACGATACTCACCTCTCCTCCTCGCTCCCACGCCGATCCCGGCCTCAGTGTCAGGAGCTGCCCCCTCTGCCAGACACACAGCGGGTGCGCGATGTAGTGACGTCATCGCGCACTGGCTGTGAGCCAGGAGCAGAGAGGACTGAGGGCGGCGCCGGCCCTGATTTACAGCTGTAGTCTGCAGAGCGGCTTACTGGGCTGGGGGCGGGGCCCCTGGGGGTGGAGACTGTGAAATGATATTCACTGCTTCGCAGTGAATATTCATTTCTCTTTAGCAGCGGGGACAGGGGCTCCTGCCTCCTGACACCGGCTGCTGCTCCGCTGGCAGGGGCCCCCATAGCAGCTGCATGGTGTGCGACACACCATTGGCTGGGGGCCCCTGGAGCAGCGGGGGCCCTAGGCAACTGCTGGCCCTGTATGCCAGCAGGTGCCAGGGCCCACCAGATGCCAGGGCCCACCGGAGAATCCACCGGTTCTCTGGTGGGCCAGTCCGACGCTGCTCCTCAGTGTTTCTGTATGGATGATGCATAATATATGAGTATAATCCTGCACGCAGAGCACATTTTCTCCATAACCAGACATTTTCAGAGTAAAAATACATGTTTGCTTTCCTGAGTAATGTGGTCTCCAAACTACCTCTGGTTTACTGCTTTGAAGTCAGGATTCAAATGGAAATCCATAGTGGATTTGACATTGCAGAAGACAAATTTGGATATAAAGACGTGATAAAGGGAGAGGGTCAGCATGATTTTATATGTGTATGGAAGTAGTGGGATGGCTGTATTGGCACTTATTGTTAAAAAATAAATAAAAATAAGATACCTTTGTTTTATAAATCTAGTGTGTCAGACTTGAGAAATCTGTATATGCAAATCAGGGTGGGGATGCAAAAGGGGCGTGTGCACTTCTTTTAAGTCCATTAACACATCCCCAGTGCACTTCCAGGCTTATTTGCATATAAGAAATTAGATAGAATGTAACACCAATCTGAGATAAAAACAATGAGCATATACCCTTCAATAAATAGTAGTAGTACATACTGTATAATAGCATAATTAGTTAAAACTATTTTGATCAAACAAGGTAAAGGTCATCCCACCGTGACAAGGTGTACTCTAGTGATGAGCGAGCGTGCTTGGATAAGGTGTTATCTGAGCATGCTCGGGTGCTAGCAGAATGTCTTCAGCATGCTTGCATGCTATGTTTGAGTCCCCACGGCTGCACGTTCGACAGCCGCAACACATGCAGGGATTGCCTGACAAAAAGGCTATCCCTGCATGTGTTGTGGCTGCCTAACAGCTGCGAGGACTCAAACATAGTATACAAGCATGCAGAAGATACTCTGTTAGCACCCGAGCATGCTCAGATAACACCTTATCCAAGCATGCTTGCTCATCCCTGGTGTACTCCAATCAGCATAGTCATTAACTCTATATAGACATGATGCACAGCCCTAAAGTGGGGGCACGCCCCTGTTTGTACAAGGGAATAAAGCAAAACCAAAAAAGTGAGTTGAAAGTACTAATAGATGGGAGTCCTGACTTGGGGATCTTCCTCTGTTAAAGGGAGTCTGTCACCTCATTTTTGGCCTATAAGCTGCGGCCACCGCCATCAGGGGCTTATCTACAGAATTCTGTAATGCTGTAGATAAGCCCCCAATGTAACCTGAAAGATGAGAAAAAAGAGTTAGACTATACTCGCCTCGATGTTCGGTCCGGTCCGATGGGTGTCGCGGTCCCGTCCGTCACCTGCCATCTTCATACGATGACGTCCTCCTCCTTGCTTCTCCCTTGGCTCCTGCGCAGACGTACTTTCTCTGCCCTGTTGAGGGCAGAGCAGAGTAATGCAGTGCGCAGGCGCCGGACCTCTCTGACCTTTCTCGGCGCCTGCGCACTGCAGTACTTTGCTCTCAATAGGGCAGATAAAGTACGCCTGCGCAGGAGCCGAGGGAGAAGCAAGGAGGAGGACATCATCGTATGAAGATGAAAGGCGCCGGACCGTGACACCCACCGCACCCGACTGCGCCCCTGGTGAGGGTAATCTAACGTGTTTTTCTTATCTTTCAGGTTTCATCGGGGGCTTATCTACAGCATTACAGAATGCTGTAGATAAGCCCGATGGTGGTGGCCGCAGCTTATAGGGCTAAAATGGGGTGACAGATTCCCTTTAACGCTATATGTACGATATGTATATATTAATTTATTTTGGGCTGCTGATACTATTTGCCATATTTTATATGTGCAATTTCTGTTTTCTTCATGTTTGCATTGAAGGCTTCAATTACAAAGCAAATTCATTCAAAATTGACAGGAATGACAACACTGCACTAGTATTATTCTTGCCATTAAAATGACTGACTCCAGGATGAAGTACCAAAAAGACCCCACTTTAAGTTACTGGAGCCCTTCAAGCACTGGTGGTATCAGATGACAGCCTGTATGTAGCAGAATTATTTAAAAGCACAGTATGTGCATATTTCTAGTTCCTAAACTGAACAGTAACTGTATTTATATTGGTAGATGTTTGGCCCTCAGAATGAATTTCTCTAGTGACCCTACTGGTAGGTGTGCCGACCGGGGGTGACTCATTTCTTCGCCGCGAACAGACTGAGACAGAGACTGTAGTGCGTCCAACAGGTCCTCTTTATTGGCCGTCCTCTTGACGACCCACAGCAACACACAGCAGCTGCTCCACAAACTTCTCAGCACCACACAACAGCTGCTCGACTCTGCACACAGGCACGGGTACCTCGACTACCGTCTTCCTCCTGAATGACGTCCCTCGCAGCACTTTCACTGCAGCTGCCCTAGGCCTATCTACTGCAGCGCTTCGCCTGCCCGAGCCCGTCCGTCTTGTGGTACCACAGGCTCTCTCTGTCTGTGGCTTCTCTTGTCAGGGCCACCCCCCTGACTGTCTCTAGTGTCAGTCCCTTCCAGAGCTTCTTCCCTCTGTCCACCTCTCTCTGTAGTCTTCAGCTCCTCTCCCCGGACTGAACCTTCTGGAACTCTCTCTCTTCCTTTTATTCCCTCTCTCACTGGGAATTTCCCTCTAGAGTTCCTGTAACCCCGCCCCCCATGACTGTGCGTTTTCTTAAGCCATAAGCTAATGTTTAGTCCTGCTCTCACTGCTCCCTGCTCCCATCTTGTGGCCAAACTGCAGTACTACACTCATTCTCCACTTTTCCCAGCTGTTCCCCTTCTGCTAATGCAAACATCCATCTAAAGTGCACCAACCACCTCTTCTCCCTACAGACAAGTCTGTACGTCAGGTCACCTTCCCTACAACCCCAGTGTACCCCAACCTGACACTGTATCAGAAATAATGCAAAAACTACTGTCTTGTTATAATAGCACTTGCTAAGAGGGGGATATGTGCGCAGGGGTCTGTGCAACTTTAGCAAAGCTCTTGCATGGGTATGGCAGAAAAGTGTCAGGACACACAAAACATCGCAGCTTAGTCCAATCAGAGTGACCATGATGGCGATCTATATACAGTGTGTCCGTAAAGTCATGGTGCACTTTTGACCAGTCAAAGGAAAGTATACAATAACAAAGTCCATAAAAATCAGGGAATTCTTCAATGTGTACATTAAACGTATCAATGACATTAATCACGGAAAACAGAGAATCACAGATGTTATTCACTCTGTTACACCCTACGTCCTTACCCGTGTGTGGCAAGAACTTCACTATCGTTTGGATGTGTGTAGGGAAACAAATGGAGCCCACATTGAACTGCTCTGAATAGGTATGATACTGGGATAGTTTTTCTTTTATTTGGAGCAGCTTTCACATTTCTATTGTTTTTTGTTACTTTCCAGTGACTGGGCAAAAGTGCACCATGACTTTACGGACACACTGTATAATATATGGTGATATGATATAAAACACCAGGTTTTCATCATGTAAAAGAAATCATACCAAAAATAGTCATTTCAGAACTTTTCCCATTAGTCATTTGTAGGGTGTGCAGGAATACGATCTATGGACTCTCAATCCATCTCACAACTTTCTGGATTTAAAGGATCTGCTGCTAAGATCATGGTGCCAAATACCACTAGACGTCAAAGGTTTTGGAAATATCACGTCTCTATGGCTCAAAGATTTTTTTTATGTGGCACTTGGGGGAGTCTATACAATGATCTACAAGCGATAGGAAGATTTTGTCTGATCAGTTGTTTGTTAATTTTGTATTTTACGTTCAGTATTGTTTATACCAACTTCATGTTTAGATGCCAAAATAGTAGGTCATGACATTGTTAGATTTCTTTTTTTCTCTGGTCAAGGGTCTGAACTTTGGGGTCCAGTTGGTCTTGGGTCTGAATTTATTTGGGGGTCTGGTCAGTCTATAGAGTTTGTTGCGTGTTAGAGTGATTCACTTTGGATACTTATGTCATAAAACTGGGTGACACTATGAAGAAGAACTACAAATAATAATGTTGATTGTCTGTGACCATTCCACCATACTTGGTCTATACGTAAAACGTGAATGTAGCTTCAGGAAAATAGAAATAATTGCTGATTTATATAAATTATAAACCAGATGTGTCCATGGAAATGCGGATCTGTGTGCAATGTGGTTAATGGCAGAGTCTGTGTTTAGACTGAGCAAGTGACTCATCAGGATAATTTGTATTGGTGACACTACTGAACGATTCCGCAGCCTCACTGAATGGAAGATATAGTGTGGTCCACAGCTGGTGACCGACATGACTTATGGCAAGAAGTGATGTATGCGGAGATTGTCATGGAGCGATCAATGACACTAACCTGGTAAACACTTAAACTACTATTTTTTTGTTGCAAGGTCTAATTTTACTACTTTGCAATAAACTTTGGCCCTGATTTTATTATTTTTTAATTATTTTTGTCTTGGCAAATTTTAAGCCATATTATTCCAAATGGTGCCTGATGTTGATTTTGGCGCAAATAGAAACATACTTTTTTTTAACATTTTGTTTTGTAAAAAGTCACTTTTAATTTTAAAATGTTGCAGATAAGTCGTCAACCATGTGCAAAAAATAGTTTTGGAATTCACAAATTCACTGGCGTACTGACAAAAGTCTGAAAGGGTGAAATATCTGAAATATACAAATACGCTGACATTGTGGCACAAACCTGGGAAATGATGAGGGCTGAAAAAAAATAGTGTAAAAAAGATGCAAAAGTCATACTGAATTTGGAGCAAACATAAAAATACCTAAAAGAAAACAAACTTTTACTCTTAAAAAATGCAATGAATGATGAACTCGGCCTTTGTGTTTCACCATTTTAAAGACCTCGGCTTGCTGTCAATGAAACATTCTTTTAAAGTTGAGAATCCATAAACAGTTGTGTGAAAAAGTGTTTGCCCCTGATTTCCTATTCTTTTGCATGTTTGTCATACTTAAAAGTTTCAGATCACCAAACAGATTTAAATATTAGACAAAGATAACACATGTAATCACAAAATGCAGTTTTTAAATTAAGATCTTTTTTTTATTAAGGGAAAAAAAATCCAAACCTACAGTGCCTTGTGTGAAAAAGTGATCGCCCCCTACACCTAATAACTGGTTGGGCCACCCTTAGTAGCAACAACTGCAATCAAGCGTTTGCAATAACTGATAAGGAGTCTTACAATGCTCTGTAGGAATTTTGGCCCACACATCTTGCAGAATTGTTGTATTTCAGTCACATTGGATGATTTCCGAGCATGAACCGCCTTTTTAAGGTCATGCCATAACATCTCAATTGGATTAAGGTCAGGACTTTGACTAGGCCACTCCAAAGTCCTAATTTTGTTTTTCTTAAGCCATTCAAAGGTGGACTTGCTGGTTGTTCTGGATCATCGTCCTGCTGCATAACTCAAGTGCGCTTCATCTTGAGGTCACGAACCAATGGCCGGACATTCTTCTTCAGATGTTTTTGGTAGACCACAGAATTCATGGTTCCATTCACCACAGCAAGTCTTCCACGTCCTGAGGCAGCAAAGCAGCACCAGACCATCACACTACCACCACATTTTACTGTTATGATGTTTCTTTTCTGAAATGTTGTGTTATATCTATGCCAGATGTAATAGGACATACACTTTCCAAAAAGTTCACCTTTTGTCTCGTCAGTCCACAGAGTATTCTCCCAAAAGTCTTGGGGATCATAAAGATGTTTTCTGGCAAAACTGAGACGATCCTTTATGCTGTTATTGCTCAGCAGTGGTTTTTGTCTTGGAACTCTGACATACAGGCCATTTATGCCAAGTTTTTTTCTTATGGTGAAGTCTTGAACACTGACCTTAACTGAGGCCTGCGATTCTTTGGACGTAGTTGTGGGGTCTTTTGTGACCTCTTGGATGAATTGTCGCTGCTCTCTTGGAGTAATTTTGGTTGGCCAGCCACTCTTGGGAAGGTTCACCACTGTTCCATGTTTTCGCCAGTTGTGGATGATGGCTCTCACTGTGGTTCATTGTACTCCCAAAGCTTTAGAAATGGCTTTATAACCTTTTCCAGATAAAGAAGTTTCAGGGCGCTTCCTTCAGAGAATCCTTAACCCCATTTGGAGGAAGAAGGTTATATAGCCAAATAACTGAGTATCTCTGATGTTAAATCAGATGATATTTTATTGGCTAAGTAAATTGCAAAATTTTATAAAAGACAATAAAAATATTAAAACATTTTTTGTTATAAAAAAAACAACACGTTTCGGCCATGTAGGCCTTCATCAGGTGTATAAAAAATGATTTTGTTGTAGGCTATTTATACCCCATTTTCATTGCTAATGGGTGTGGTTATAACAACTGAGGAACCAATCACTAATTATCAAACTTTTTAGCAGTTAAAGTACGTATATTGTAACTTCATACCCAATAAAAGAATGTTGTGCACGCATATTAAATAACATCATCCCTCCTTGTTTTTTGTTTTCTTTGGAAAAGGAAGGAAGAAATTTTTTTTTTTATTTTTTCTTATTTTTTTAAACATTTTTTTGATTTTTTTTTAAATATATTTTTTGTTATTTATTTATTTATGATCTTTAGTACCTGTAGTGCTTCTAGTTTACCGCCTGACCGCTTGCACCAAGAGAAGTGAGGTGTTTAATCAGGCATATGAACAGGTTTTTTTTTTCTCTTTTTTTTTGTGGAACATGTACACTGACATGTCTGATTGCCTAAAATTTACAGATATACTGTTTTAACCCTGAAGGAGGGATGATGTTATTTAATATGCGTGCACACTGCACAACATTCTTTTATTGGGCATGAAGTTACAATATATGTACTTTAACTGCTAAAAAGTTTGATAATTAGTGATTGGTTCCTCAGTTGTTATAACCACACCCATTAGCAATGAAAATGGGGTATAAATAGCTTACAACAAAATCATTTTTTATACACTTGATGAAGGCCTACATGGCCGAAACGCGTTTTTTTTATAACTAAAAATGTTTTAATGTTTTTATTGTCTTTTATAAAATTTTGAATTTTACTTAGCCAATAAAATATCATCTGATTTAACATCAGAGATACTCAGTTATTTGGCTATATAACCTTCTTGCTCCAAATTGGGTTAAGGATCCTCTGAAGGAAGCGCCCTGAAACTTCTTTATTTGCAATATCACGTGGAAGAAAGTTTCTTTCTGGGAAAGGAAAACTATCTCCATGCTATTACAGACGGGCAGAACACCGGTGGAAGGATCACCCTTGTTTGCAAACTTTTCCCAGTGTTTTGCCTCCTTGCACAACCACACCAGGTTAGCAAGTTTGAAGTTGTATTTTTCTCACCAAACTGAATTGACTCATCCACTATGCTTAGATAGCGCTCTCCCTCTTTTTTCCTCCTCTTCCTCTCTTTCCCAGGACCTTATTCACATAACCTTTTCCAGACTAATAGATCTCAATTACTTTGTTTTTCATTTGTTCCAGAATTTCTTCAGATTGCAGCATGATGTCTAGCTTTTGAGGTCTTTTGGTCTACTTCACTTTGTCAGGCAGGTCCTATTTAAGTGATTTCTTGAGAAATTGAGAGAAAAGGTGTGGCAGTAATCAGGCCTGGGTGTAGTTAGGGAATTTGAACTCAGCTTCCCAAAGATGTGATGAACCACAGTTTAATTTATGTTTTAAGGAGGGAGGGCAATCACTTTTTCACACAGGGCCTTGTAGGTTTGGATTTCTTTTTCCCTTAACAATGAAGACCTTTATTTAAAAACTGTATTTTGTGATTACTTGTGTCATCTTTGTCTAATATTTACATTTGTTTGGTGATCTGAAACATTTAAGTGACAAACATGCAACAGAATAGGAAATCAGACACAACTGTAGATCTAATGTTTATCACAACAAAGTATTTGCTACAATTATATCCAGATGATGCACATGTGCCGCTACAGTGAGTGAAGAGGGATATCCTGGTGCACATACAGTGGGGAAAAAAGTATTTAGTCAGCCAACAGTTGTGCAATTTCTCAAGCTTAAAAAGATGAGAGGCCTGTAATTGACATCATAGGTAGACCACAACTATGAGAGTCAAAATAAGAAAACAAATCCAGAAAATCACCTTGTCTGATTTGGCAAGATTTATTTTGCAAATTATGGTGGCAAATAAATATTTGGTCATTAACAAAATGTCATCTCAATATTTTGTTAGGCTATGTGTTATAGCGTTTCTGGCCCTGCGGGTCCGCAGCAGTGTCTGCTGCGTTGTACAGTGCCATTGTTTTCAATGGTAATACCAAAAACGCTGTGCACATGCTGCGGATTTTTCCGCTGGTTACAATCCGCAGTATGTTAATTCTTTGTGCGGATTCCGCTGCGGTTTCACACCTTCACCATTGTGAGGTGTGAAACCGCAGGCTAATCCGCAAGTAAACCGCTGGTATTTTGACCTGCGGATTTAACTGTGGATTTTTCAAAATCCGCAGCACTTCCAACTACGTGTGCACATAGCCTTATATATCCTTTGTTGGCAATGACAGAGGTCAAATCTTTTCTGTAAGTCTTCACAAGGTTCTCACACACTGTTGGTGGTATGTTGGCCCATTCCTCCATGCAGATCTCCTCTAGAGCAGTGATGTTTTGGGCCTGTCGCTGGGCAACACGGACTTTCAAATCCCTCCAAAGGTTTTCTATGGGGTTGAGATCTGGAGACTGGCTACGCCACTCCAGGACCTTTATATGCTTCTTGCACAATTGGTGGCTGACTAAATACTTTTTTCCCACTGTAAGAAGACTCTAGAATTATACGTTGACCATAGCAAGTGCTTTAGGGGCTAAGGGTGCATTTACATTGCGCTTTTCTCCACATTTGAGGGTCCCGTAAGGAGATGCGTCAGAACTCCCCTTGCAAAACGGGATTTGCCCGTAAATGCCAATCGGGCCATAGATTATAATGGTGCCAGCAGAACGAACGTGTGCTCTGACGTGCATCATTTTTCGGGTGTATACGCTTTTTAGAGGTGCACACCCAGACGACTGTACGCAAGTCCTGACGGGGCACATGAACATCAAGTTACAGCTTATAAATTCAGGTCATTCTCTTGGAGCTAAACACAGCAGGACACAAATCTTAGCCCTGTCCACTGGGTTTGCTACAATGTATTACTGTACTTCACATGTGTCAGCCTGGATACAATTGAATAAAGAAGAATTTAAAGGGAATCTGTCACTAGAAAAAAAACGTTATCACCCTGTAGATATGGGGTTGATCTGCAGGTTAATAGCGTTATTATGCTGGCCTGCGCCTACAGTTAGCCCAACACTGCCAGGAGAAAATGTACTTTATTTTCCCCAGCAGCATTCCCGTTTGTCACGGGGATGGCGCCATGTCAGTCACTGATCTAAGTATAGCAGCATGTCCAAGTTAGATCAGATAGGATCGCCCTCGGGCCAATGTTAATCTATAGTGCTGTGCACATATCCGATTTTCTCTCTGAGACAACCGGGTCCGAGGAAGAGAGTGCAGTATGTCCGACTTGGATCCGATTGGATCTCACTTGGCCATGCAAATCAATGAGTCCGTGGAAAACATCGAATTGCATTCAGATGGCAGTCCGATGGAAGAGATGGAGAAATCTTTTTTTCCATCTCCTCCTCATCCAAAGAAAAATCAGATCACACTATGCAAATAAAATACAGTGGTGTGAACCTAGCCTTGCGAAGGATAAAATCTGCAGTCAGGGCTGAATTAAAATGTGTCAACTTACTGATTGGATTTCTTTGACTCAATGTTTTTAATCCAAATATGAAGAAAACACAAAGAATAGAAATAGTATATTAGAAAGTGCACAACTTTATGCAATAGATAATTTTTTTTTTTTTAGATAAAACTGAAGGACCCCTTTACGTTAATAACTATAATTATCAATCTTCTTTAAAGAATGTAAGACTATAGATACCTTTGGGGAGATGGTTTTTTTTTTTTACTTTTCAATTCAAATTTTTCTTAAAGAGGTTATCAAGTTCTGGGGCAGACTGCCGAATTATGACATGTGTCACAGCAACCTGGTATACATGGTGCGAGCGGTCGGTCATACGATGACTTGTTCGTGATTTACATACTTGTTGTCCTGTTCCAACTAAACTTCTTCAACTTCTCTTAATAAAAGTGAGTTAGAGAAAAAACTGGACAGGCCATGTTTAACTAAAAGTCCATAAGGGGGCTTGTTCCACCTGGGAGCTTGGATCTCTTATATCTGTACTTTCCTGATTTGTTATGTGCTGGTTTATGACAACAGACCACACCAGATGAAATTTGATGTAGTCATAAATTGACTTAGAGAAGCACAGAAACAGACAGATCAAATAAAAGGCTTACAAACTCTAGTTCAGAACAGCTCACTAATAGTTCTCAGTTAACCCATTCTGCAGCCTGCTATGTAAGGGAAACATACAGCCTGAAAAAAAGCCAAATGGTGAAAAATTCTTGATGAAACCAAATAGCAAAAAATATTTTTAACCTTAAATACATGGATTTAATGGGAGTCTGTCAGCTGCCCTGGCCCCTCTAAACTACCACCGTGGCTCTATTCCCCGTTATTTCTGCATTCTTACAATCTCCTTGTCATGCTACTGCAGTGCAGTATAGTGCAACCTCCACCAAGGGGTGCTGGTGAGGGAAAAGAGGTTGCACCCACACAGTGTAGCAACACTGAGCAGCAGCACAAGCGCCACCAAGTGGCGAAAGAGTGGTCAGACGAGCCGAGTCTGAAACAGTCAGGAGCAGAAGTACCAGAGGTCATAGCAGTCCACGTGGTCAGAAACAAGCCAGGGGATCAGCAAGGGTCGGAAGCTGATAAGACAAGAGACAGAAGCAGGTCCGAATGCAAGCCAAGTTAAAACCAGGGAGTCAACAAACCTATAGGGAAACACTAAGTCAGGACAGACAGAGGGAATAAACAGACACGGGGCACGTCAGGGATCACAGCAGGACTAATCAGGATATACGAGAATCAGATACACACGCCAAAGGCAGAACTATAGCTGACACAGCCTAAACCTGAAACCAGACTGAGGGCAGAAACACACTGCCGTATTTTTCATCCGAGAATCGCATTGTAAAACTCGCACTGGCTGTCTGCTCTCCTGACCTGAGCTTGACAGCTGCATAGTAATCCATCATGCTGTCATGCTCAGGAGAAGTGCCGGCCAGTCCGTGCAGTGCGATGTGATTATCGCAGGAGAAATACGCCAGTGTGTCTCTGCCCTGAGGCTGAGAAACATTAACCCCTGAAATAACACTTCTTATGTGTTTGAGATCGCTATGCACTTTCAAAATCAGGGTTTATTCCGCATTCACGCTATGCAAATATCTTAGTTATAGTCTGGCATTTATTACCATGGACTAGTCCTATCTCCCATCTTGTATGAGCGCGCTTCTGAGTGCCAGTTAAATAGTTTGCAAGAGCAACATCACTGTCTGCTGCTTGCAAATCTCATGCATGCTCATGACATTCTGCATTCCTGTGCTTGCCCAGTGCGCTGATGAAGGATACACCCAGCTTCATTGCTCATTACGATAGAGAGAAAAACACTGAATACACGAGTCCAAGAAATAATGTGAAAAAGTAAATTTTATTATGTTCTTTACATAGCTAAGTGAGGTAATTAACTTTGGGGAGTGCGCATCCAAGAGACAATCTGCTTGTGCAAAAGGTACCTAATGTGAGGATTTATCTACCATATATTCAGTACTTATTGTGTCAACTTTTTGAATCATGTCTCTCTTATAAGTGATTTTAGTATATACAGCCGATCACCAATGCCCCACTGGACTGGTTCTGAGACATTTGCATAGCGTGGGCGCAGAATAAAACTTGATTTTGAAAGTTTATAAAGATCCCAGAGATACGAGATAGGGGGATACACAAATGAAGCACCATCAGGGGGCAGAGGCTGCGGTCACTGCCACAACCCCTGCCAACTCCATGAAAAGAAGCATCATCAGTCACATTGGTTTCAGGGGCTGGACTAGTCCACGAACACTGTGCAGTGTGCACAATGACAGTGTGCTCTCTGTTACCGGCTCAGATCAGTAATGAGCCAGCGCCAAAGTGTGTTGTCAGAATACCTGTCATGCAGAGACAAGTGATGACACTTGTGAGGGCGGCTCTGATGTCTGTACACCGGATATTCTAACACCGTGCTCTTTTACTGGCTTGTTATTGCTGATCTGAGCCGGCAACAGAGAATGCACTGTCATTGTGCACATCGCGCAGACATTAGCCCAGGCCCTGAAATAAACATCACCGATTACACATAATTTCATGCAGGGGGTAGGGGCTGCGGAATTGACCCCTGATGATGCTCTGTTTGAGTATCCCAGCATGCATAGGGATTCTGAAATGAAGAGTCATCAGAAAGGAAGTAATAACAAAAAAGAAAAGGAGTTAGATAATGTAGATAGTGAAGACAGGGAATTTTTAGTTAAAGTATATTAGAAAATAGATTACATTATGACAGATAAGGATTTAGGATGAAAATTACTTTGCCCTTCGGACCACCCCTTTAAGCTAAAAAAAAATTGTTTTAGGATAACTACTCTTTTGAAATCTAATAGAACTGTTATCTCAGTATCGTGCCTCACCATAAGCGCTTGACCTCAGTATTGAACATTTTTTTGATGGTTTCTGCTATAACCAGTCATATAGGTGAATTCACAGATGTCTTATACGTCAGGCTCATACTTCAGTGGTAAATGTGAGTCTGCTCTATTCATCCAGATGACTGTTCTTACCCATGAAATATAAGCCGAGTGTTACCCTCCCGATATCTCCCATGAGCCGCTCAGCGTCGCAGTTATGGAACAGTAATGTCTCCATATGAACCCACAGGACGACAAGGAAGAAGTAGTCCCGAAACCTCCAGCGGACAGCGTGTATTCTGTATCTTAGTTATAGCAAGAGAAGTGGTGAGGAATCTGCTAATCATCGAGGTCTGGCCTGTGTCAAAAATCTTACACTATGTGGAAAATTAATAATCTTGATTCCTGCTGCAGAGTGAAGATGTCACTTTCTCCCATTTATTGTGATAAATGTGATTTTGGAGAAAAAAAAAGCAAATTGTGCAAACTGCAGAAATAACATTTTCTGTTTTATACATTTAGGCGCCACTGCACATACATATACACTGCGCTCAGATAATATAGGAGATGGCAAAGAAAGCCCCCAATAATTTTGGAATTTGATTTTCTATTTTTTTTTTTTTACAATATTCACCTTACAGGATAAATATTGTGATTGCTTATCATATGGATTGTTACGGATGCGGCAATACCAATTAAATATGTATTTAGTAGGACTTTTAAAAGGGGTTGTACTATTTTCAGAACCTCTTCTTCAATGCTGTAGTCCCCCATGTAAAATAAGACAAAAAACATAAGCACCTCCTATGTCAGCACAGTTTTAGCATTGCCTCTCCGGTTGTTCATTGGCTGCAGCGTTCACATTTCCCAAAACCTGATGGAAGTGTAAACACTGCAGCCCATCAATGACTGCTGATTGGCTGCAGCGTTCATGTTGTATAACAATGTCATCCAGGAGATGCAGCACCGATATCGGTGAAACAGTGGCAGGGTAGAAGGTGATGTGATAGATCGACTCACTCTGCTTCTTAAAGAGGTATACACAGAAACTGTTTCTATTTAAAGTCCAGCTGGTTTATTTTAGCCCTCATAAACCACAACACCAGAAAACTTAAACACATCCTTTGTCCGGCACAAGGTAAAACATGAAGTAACGAGTCCATACAATAGTGCTGGCTAGCCTGCCTGCCTTAGAATAATTCAATCTGCTGCTGTTGCACAAGCTGTTGTTGCATCTGTTGCTGCTGCTGCAGCTATTGCTGCTGGACTTGCACCAGGTGTTTAATTAGGTCCGCCATGTTGTTTGACTTAGATCTCTGACTTATAGGTGCCTTCACCCAGGACATGCAGTACTTCTGTTGCAGTCATTCGTGTTTTCTGGGAAAGCTGTCCGCATTTCTAACCATAATTGTGGTAAATCGACTCACTCGGCTTCTTAAAGAGGTAGACACAGGTAACGCTTCTATTTTTAAATCCAGCTGGTTTATTGCAGTCCTCATAAACCACAACACCAGAAAACTTAAATACAGCCTTTATCCGGCACAAAGTAAAACATAAAGTAATAAGTCCATGCAGGGCCCGACAGCCACCTTACAGTGAGTATATGTTGTTTTACACATTTTATTAGTGAACACTCCCTTTTAAGAGGAAAAGGTTTTTGTTTTTTTTTCTTACATTACACTTTTTTTTAAATTTTAGAAACACTTTATTTTTGTGCTGCTTATATTAGAGATCACTCATATATAAGTTAATATATTTGTATCACAATGTATTACGGTATATCTGCCAATATAACACAAACAGGAAACCTAATAAGCTGTGAAACCGCTTAGATGTCGAGGCGAGCTTCGGCAGCTGCATCTAAAGGTGTAAACGCCCAGGATCAGAGTTTTTCCTGATCTTGGCCATTAGAGCAGGGTCTTAGCTGCAGGATACATGCTGCACATTCCCATTTGCGGAGGATGAACTGCCAAAAACCCATGGAGCGCTGCTATGGGGTTCCTATTCATTCTCTCCAGACTAATCACAGAGAGAAAATATTGAATTTCCAAACACATCCCAGCTCCATAAAATTCCATAGGAGCTAAAGACGGCCAAGTGTCAGCATCCAGGACCACCATACTAGGATTTAGTCCCTGTAATTACTTTTGTTTAACAACTTTTAATTAATTCCATGCCTAAAGCCCAATGCAAAGATTATCCGTTGTCATCTAAACACTTTCCACAGAAAGTACCTGGCCGTGCCGCTACAGAGGGATTTTTATTGTAATGGTAAATGTTTTAATATATTGTTTTTACAATTCCTTTCCCTAAGCTTTGAAATTCCAGAGGATAATGAAGTCAGACATTTCTCTTTAAATATCGACTTGTCTGGTTGTTAGTGCTGTTATTACCTCTCTTGGCAAGAGTCCTGGAAAAAAGTGATCTATCTAGTAATATGAAGAATATATTTTTTAATAAACAGTCTAAAACGTTTGTCTTGGATCCGGGATCTGCCTGCAAATATTTTCATCACATCCTAAGAGAAATATAATAGGATCCATGCTATGAAATAAAATTCAGGTTCTCATGTCTTCTAACCTGTAGAACGCACAGTCCAATGTACATGTATATAAAGGTGATGGCGCATGAAACCAAAAGATGAACCCATTCCATGAGCGCCTATATCACTGTGTGGAACACATCTCCTATGAATAGGGAATACATGGTAGATCACTGGTGGTCCGACCCATGTGAGCCCCATTGGTCCCAAAGTCTCCTGGGTGAATGTAGCATGTGTGACCACCAAGCCATTAACTGTCTATAACTCCTATGGTTGCACATGCTCACTAAAGCTTGATTCACACAGGGGATTTTTGGACCTCTGTTCTCAGAAAGAGCTGGGGTCTTTACATCCGGACCTCCAGAATTCATACACTTATGATGCATATTATCGATAGGCAAGAAACGTTGTTTAAGGGACAATCCTTTTAAGGCTAGATTTACACATTGCTTATTTGGTGCAAATTTTATACCTGGATTTTCTGCAAGTAAAATCAGCAACACTTTATAGTACCTACATTATTAGATGAGATTTAAGGGTCAGGATTCTCTGGTGTTGGGAGTGGACGGTCGTATGCCCGCAAATAAGCATTTGCTTACTTCTGGCCACATTCCGACTAGACTTGTCCAGCCTCACTCAATTCACTTGTATTGAATGAGGCCATGCACATCTAGTCGCCATGTGACAGCATGTATGCAAACTGTAAAAATGCTGTGTTTTTTCTCGGTAGGAACTGGAAAAAACACGAGAACATGCACTTAGACTATGTGCACACAATTTTTTTGCTGGATTTTTGGAGTGGAAACTAAAAGTTTTTGAGGGCTTTTGAGATTTGAAGGACATTTTGGAGAGTTTATGCTCCAAAAACATCTTGAAAAACTCTGTGTGCACATAGCCTGAAAGGTTCCTATGCTATGAAGTAGAGATTTATGCCACATGAAGTGCTTGCATAACCTTTCACTTCCATTTCAGTGATTTTTTTTAACTGGATCAATATCTACCTTGAAATTGGAGTTCCAGCAGTCTAAGGACTCGAAAATGTTCATCGTGTAGCATCTTTGCACATTCATCAAATGGGTAAAGATGCTACTAGAGAGTAATGCAACAATGACATAACTATTAGCAGGACACCCGGGTATGACATAGACTGGCAGATTAGTGTCATGCTATTTTGGGTGAACATTGGCAAAGCTTGTTCTAGTATCTCTGAAATCTGTTCCAGAGTGACATTGCAGCCTTGCAAGTTTCTTTTAACCTCTCTCCATACCTAGTAAAGCATATATACGTATCTTTTATATGAGAAATATGTTTTTCTTCACTTATGAGCCACTTCTTTGTCTTCTGCTCATCATTTACTTAGAAAAACTACTGGTATCCATCTTGATCAAAACAATAAGGATGGCCAGCTCACTGAAGAATTAGATTTCAGCAGTCTATTGAGAGCGGAAGAGCAGAGCAAAAGAGAAAGAAGTAGACACACACAGATTGTACTGCTGCTTTCAAATAAGAGTCTCACCTTAAAGCTGGAATCACAGCTACACTGTTCAGCTCTGGAGCAACTACTATTAAAGCAGGTGGGCATCGCATGAGATAATGAAAGCAGTGCTCAGTGCACAATGAAAAAAATATAACTATTCAATAATAATGTCCTCCATGCTGCTGATTCTTTTAACATGTGATATGGTTTTTGCGTTGGAGACACAAACTTCATTCCTGCTTTGCCTGTAATGAATGAGAGTTAGTTGACAAAGAAATGATATGCGTTATAAGAGGAAGTAATGGGCTAAAGATTAGTCCCACAGGGACTAAGGCTGGGAGCTGTATACCGCACCTAATTTGTGTCTATAGCATTGCTGTCCTGTCTGTATACAATAGAGCAGACATTAACTTGAGTATCTACTAATGATAATGAAATGTCTATGCTCATTCTGTCCCAATCTATACAGCGAATGTAAATATAATAAAAAAAACAAATTAACACTTTTTACTAGTGAAGCCTTGACATATTTTTCATAAATAACTGTAAATTTGCTTTCCTTAGAAAGATAACTGGCAGAAAAATGTTTTTTCACATAGTTTATTGACTTTCCCATAGAATGTGCTTATTAAATTGTACGCTGGTGCTAAGCAAACAAAGTTGCATATGACATAAAGAGGTTTAGTAAAGTGATGGACTGCAGCAGAGAACATAGACATTGGCCAGTTCCTGTCTCATATCAGGGAAACACCCTGACTCCTGGCTGGAATTTGTACATATTTTGTAATGTGTCCCTCAATAATTTTTTTTTTTTGCAACGTGATTGCAACTTCAGCATTAACTAATCATATTGTGAAATGGCAATGAACTGGAATAAAGGGGAATATGGATATAAACAGCAGTATGATCTGAGTAGGTTTATTTAGAAAAAACATGTTTATATACACACTCAATATATGGACAGAAGTATTAGGGTGCACCTCATAGTCATTGAATTCAGGTTTTTAATTCAGTCTCATAGCGCTGCCCCTGTGTATAACATTCTGCACCTTGCCCTGGTGTATAACATCCAGCCCCCTCACTCCTGGAGTATAACATCCGGCCCCTCGCCCCCAGTTTATAACATCTGGCCCCTCACTACTGGTTTGTATCATCCAGCCAATCACCCCCAGTGTATAAGATCCTGCCCCTCGCTCCTGGTGTCTAACATCCGGCCCCTCACCTACCAGCAGGAGGATAATGATCGATCGCTGTTGCAGGATCGCGTTTAGCCCCGTGATGGAGGGGGCATGTTGACGCCAGCATATACTTCAGCTGGATATGAGTCCTCGGATACACATTCAGCTGATGTGTATTGCAGTGTGGAGACGCACTGCAATAAACGCTGCCGCCAAATCAGAGGCTAGCAGCTGACGTCGACCAGCCAGTCACAGGCAGCGCATGGCAGTGACATCATGCACTGCCCGTCTCTTGCATGCAGAAGTCAGCTGCTGGCTTTAGAAGAGAACACTGCGTGGTGAGGGAGCGGAGGAAAATGAGTAGAATCGCTTTTTTATGCACTAAAGAACAGTGGTAGAACGAGTGACATATACCAGGATGAGGAACATAAAATAACCAAGATATATACCTGGTATATACAGTGGCATGTAAAAGTTTGGATGCCTCTGGTCAAAATGATTGTTATTGTTAACTGTTAAGCAAGTTGAAATTGAAATGATTTCTAAAAAGCCTAACATTAAAGATGACACATTTCCTTTGTATTTCAGGCAAATATAATATATATTTATGGGCCGATACAAAAGTTTGGTCACCCTTGGAGATTCGTGTGCTCAGATAACATTGACCAAGGTTTCAGACCTTAATTAGTCTGTTAGTGAACAAGCGGTAACCCTATTATCGTTAGGAATGGGCAGGTGATGCAAATTTCCCAGCTTTATAAAAACCCAGCCTCATCTAACCCTGTGCCAAAAACCAGCGGCCATGGGTTCTTCTAAGCAGCTGCCTAGCACTCTGAATATGAAAATGGCGGAGGCCCACAGAGCAGAAGACTATAAGATGATAGCAAAGCGTTTTCAAGTTTTCCAGTCCTCAGTTCGAAATGTAATTAAGAAATAGCAGCTAACAGGAACAGTGGAGACCAACATGAGGTCTGGAAGACCAAGCAAAATTTCAGTGAGAGCTGCTCACAGGATAGCTAGAAAGGCAAATCAGAATCCCCACTTGATTGCAAAAGACCTTCAGAAAGATTTACCAGACTCTGGAGTTGTGGTACATTGTTCTACTGTTCATAGACCCCTGCACAAATATGGCCTTCATGGAAGAGTCATCAGAAGAAAATCCCTCCTGCATCCTCACCATAAAATTCAACATCAGAAGTATATAAAAGAACATTTACACAAGTCTGATGCATTTTGTAGGTAAGTCCTGTGGACTGATGATGTTAAAATAGAACTCTTTGGCCACCAAGATCAAAGGTATGTGTGGAGAAAAGGGCACCGAATTTCAGGAAAAGAACATCTCGGCAACCATTAAGCATGGGGGTGAATCAATCATACTTTGGGGTTGTGTTGCAGCCAATGGATGGGGGAACATTTCACAGATAGACAGAAGAATAGATTCAATGAAATTTCAACAAATTCTTGATGGAAACAAAACATCATCTGTAAAAAAAAGCTAAACTTGAAAAGATGATGGCTTCTACAAATGAATAATGATCCTAAACACAAGTCAAAATCCACAATAGAAGACCTCAAAAGGTGCAAGCCAGGGGTGGACAAATTATTGGTGCAACATGTGCTGTTGAACAGGGGCCCAACATGTAAGGGATTCCATTTTCACCTTCAAGTCTCCTGATCTGAACATCATTGAAAGTCTGTAGTTAGACCTCAAAATAGCAGAGCATGCAAGACGACCCAGGAATCTCACAGAACTGGAAGAATTTCTTAAGGAAGAATGGATGAAAATCCCTCAGTCAAGAGCTGAAAGACTCTTGTCTGGCTTCAAAAATGTTTACCAACTGTGATACTTACAAAAGGGGGGCGCTACTATGTACTAACCATGCAGGGTGCTCAAGCTTTTGCATCAGCCCACTTTCCTTTTTCATAATTTTTTAAATGTAAAAGATGATATATATTTTTTGCCTTAAAAAAAAAAAACTCCTATGGTATTAACATCAGCACAGACACTGCGCCCCCCCCCCCCGGGAGCTTCATGACCGAGCAACTGCATGCAGCCTTACATCACTAAGCACAATGCCGAGTGTCTGATGGAGTGGCCTAAAGCTATCACCATTGGACGAGATGTGTTCTGTGCAGTGACAGACCACACTTCTCTATCTGGGATCTGATGGAGGAGTCTGGGTTTGGTGTATACCAGGAGAACGTTACCCCCTGACTGCATTGTGACAGCTGGAACGTTTCCATCTTTGTGAAAAAGACCCTTTTCTAGTCCCCATAACCTTGCCCAGTGCACAAGCTCCATACAGACATGGATGTTGAGTTTGGCAGAAGAACATGACCGGCCTCACAGAGTCCTGACCTCAGTCCCATTCAACACTTTTGGGATGAACTAGAATGGCGTTTATCAGCTCGGCCTCCCCACAGGGTCTGACCTCACAAATGTACTTCTGGGTGAAGAGGTAAAAATTCACACAGATTCCTCCAAAATCTACAAAGGTTTTCCAGAAGAGTGGAAGATATCATAGCTGCAAAAGGATCAGCAAGACAGATATTAAAGGCACGGCACTACTGCTTGGTTATCATGTTATTAAAGGGGTTGTTCAGTCTAGAGTAATAATTCTGCAGCCACTCTGATGTAAAATACTGATAGTGTGAATGTGGGACTGAGTCGCTGCAGATAATTTTACTTCCGTGTGAACACCTTAGTCTAAGCTGTGAACACATTTTTCGTGCACACAACTTCAGTCTGGGAGTCACGAAAGTTGATTTATATCCCTCAGGCGGATTTTTTTTTCTTTTGCCCTGTTTCTGGCACTTTCATACACATCTATAAATACACGCTGGAGCTTAGTGAACCTGAAATACATCAATTTTACTTACTCCTTTGGCAGAAGAACATAGAAGTTGAAAACAAGTGAAAATCTTGTATAATAGCTTATTAAATTGTAGCTGGAATAAGAGGAATTGATTAATGGCGGAGATGAGGAGGATGATCGCCGCACTCCCTAAATCCTTCCAGTATTGTGACTGTTGGACAGAATGCATAGTGTAGACAGTTGCAGTAAATCCACATAGATTTGGAGATCGTCTACATTTCTCATCGATTATATACTAGAAAGTCCATAACTTATTAGTTTTCTTGGGTCCGTTTGTCTCATTTCTGGTTCAGATCACAACTTAAAGTATTATTCCAATACTTGTTTTTTTTATTCCTCCATCCATTAACTATCAGTAATGTAATTACAGTGTATGCAATACAATAGTTACCAGTTGCTGTCGTCTGCCGTTTCTAGCGATGTCCCGTTCCTCTCCTTGACCATGTACTGTATCCACAGCTCTTCTTGCTGGCTCACACTGCGAACCGATAGTTTCTTTTTAGGTGCAGTGAGACAGCCATATAAATTGGACGGCGATCGAAACGCAATGCACGAACTGGCCGGCGGCTCTCCCGACCCGAGCATGACAACTGTCATGTGCCAATCCGGGCACTGCATTCCGATTTCCGTCCGATTTACACAGCCGTCTGACTGTGCCCTTGTCGTGTAAGTCTATTCAAGTCTTGTTCTAAGGCCGGAGTCTTGCGAGTGTGATGCAAGTCTCTTGCATTAATACCCGGCGCTGCCACTGGCACTAGGGGCCGTAGTGTGCGGCTGCATGTATTTATATGCACACTCCGGTCCCAAGTGCCGGGTATTGATGCGAGTTTCTCGCATCACACTCGCAAGTCAGACCCCAGCCTAAGTCTCATAGACTTATGGGTCGCCCTCACACCCACGGCTGTGGGGTACTCGGTACCGGGCCCGATGAGCTTCAATGGGAGATGTCACGGCAGCTGTAACCCGGCCCGTGGCCCTGGGCGCCCATTGTAAAAGGGGTTGTTTCAGTGTGCTTATCGTGATAAAAGTTTATAAGTGATTCGTGACGCCACCTGTGGTGTTCGGCAATGAAGATGTAAGCCGACGCTGCAGACATCCTCTGGGACAGATGGTGTGGTGCAGCAGTGATGTTATAGCCCTCCACAGGCAGGGCTGGAGTCCCAGGGCAGTGTAGGTGAAGTGACACGTAGATGGTGTAGTGTCAGGCGCAGAGGTGGCAGCTGTGCTGGGCAGGGTGGCGCAGGGAATAAGTGGAGGACACCAAGGCATGTAGTTCCAAAGCTTTACTCACAGTCTGTTGTACAAACAGGTGCCTGCTTCCGTGCCGTGTCCTCCGGGTCAGTGACTCAGTCAACCTCCAGGCAAGATGGAATACTCCCAACACTCCGCCAACATGTGCCTTTCTGAACGTCTCCTCTTATAGCGCCTTTAAATGAAGTACTCCTAGTACTGAGTTACACTGGAGTTCCTCCTGTCTGATGTTCTTATGAACTCTACTTGTACAGCAGACAGCTGTAGCCTGCTTCGGGTACTCCTTGCTACTAAGTCCCGGCTCACTATCTAGTTGCTGTTGTGCCCCCAAGTCTTGTGTGGGAATAAAGTGGTCACTACTTCTATTCCTCCGGTGTCTGCTGCAGGACCTTTAGTATCCATACAACCTCGGGGACCAGGCCCCGGCCTTGCGCTTGGAACTTCTAGGAAGGGTTCTCTTCTAACCCACGTCCTCTGCTCCCTTTTACTCCTCACGTTCCGTACTAATCTTTCTTTCTATGGAAAATCAGGCTTTCAGTCTATGTTGCTCTCTCTCACTTCCTTTCCCATGCCAGCAGACCCAGGTCACTGGGATCTGCTGCAGCACTTCCATCCATCTATCCCTCTCTCCTGGGATCTTCTCTCTCCCACTCCCTAACCAACTGACCTCTAATCCTAAACTCTTCCCGCTCTTTGTAATGTAAACTGACTCCACCCACCACCCAGCATGTTTCGTGTTCCAAGCAGGGAGCCACCAATGGGTGCTTTGCTATACTCCAAGCAGGGAGCCGCCGAAGGTGCTTTGCTACACTACTTTGTGGTGTGGGGTGCAAGTGTTGGAGTATGGTCAGGTGTCTCCACCTTACCTGGATGGTGGGGCACCACACCTCAGGAGGAGGTGCAGTACCTCTGTGGCGACTGAGCCTCAGGGGTGCCACACTTACACTAAGAAACTGACCTCTGGTCCAAACAGAAACACTGTGTAAGCCAGCTGGTCACAACTGAGATAACATGATGCAGTAGAGGACTAGTGCAGCGCTGGAACCGGCAGATGAAAGCAAAGGGTAAGCATTTTAATGCATACACTGAACGTACATTACTAATAGCTAGGCCGGTTTCACATTAGCGTCTGAGGGCGCAGCGTTTCATGCGCACCTCAAAACGCATGAAAAACGCACCCTTTTTCTGACGCTTGCGCTTAACGCATGCGCCTAAAAGCGCTGCGTTTACATGCGCTTGTATGTGTTTTTTGCATGTGTTTGCGTTTTTATGCGCATGCGTTCGAAAAGGGAAAAAAAAAGGCCAGATGAAATTCAATGATAACACCACCAATGGGACACAAGTGGTCGTGTCTCATGGGATTTCTGCATATATACCCTTGCAGAGATGAAATCCTCCCATTTTGCTCCTGTATCCTGCATCAAGATGGATCTTCAAATGGACAGTTTGTACCACAATCTAGATTTGGATCTCGGCTTGTTTCTTGCTTTTGTTGTTGCTTGTGATGAAGAACAGAAGAGAGAAAGATGGAGAAGACGGCGTCGGCGATTTTGGCAACACCCTATTGTGGAAGTCCGGGAGAGCCGTGGAGCCTACCACTCTTTATTCACCGAGCTAAATGACAACCCGGACAAATATTACAACTACCGTATTTTTCGGACTATAAGACGCACCGGACCATAAGACGCACCCCAATTTTCAGTAGGAAAATAGGGAAAGAAAAAATAATGTGTCAAATGGGGGTCCGTCTTACAGTCCGAATTCAGCTTACCTGGGAAGGGATCCGGCACAGGTGGAGAAGTAGTCACAGGGGTCATTCAGTGGTCCAGGCTCGTGCGGAGCTGCGCTGGGGTAGGGGCAGCTGTGTTGGGGCAGCTGTGCTGGGGCTGGGGCAGCAGTGCTGAGGCAAGGGCAGCTGTGCTGGGGCAGGGGCAGCAGTGCTGGGGCAGGGGCAGCAGTGCTGGGGCAGGGGCAACTGTGCTGGGGCAGGGGCAGCTGTGCTGGGGCAGGGCCAACTGTGCTGGGGCAGCAGTGCTGGGGCTGGGGCAGCTGTGCTGGGGCAGCTGTGCTGGGGCTGGGGCAGCTGTGCTGAGGCAAGGGCAGCTGTGCTGGGGCAGGGGCAGCTGTGCTGGGGCAGCAGTGCTGGAGCAGCTGTGCTGGGGCAGCTGTGCTGGGGCAGGGACAGTTGTGCTGGGGCAGCTGTGCTGCGGCAGGGGCAGCTGTGCTGGGGAAGGGGCAGCTGTGCTGGGGCAGCAGTGCTGAGGCAGGGGCAGCAGTGCTGGGGCAGTTGGGCTCTGCGATGGTGGCAGCGGGCGGCGCTCTGCGGTGCGGTGGTGGCAGGGGGACGAGATCTGAAGCTGCGCATGCGCCGTCCCGGACCGGCGGCCATCTTCCCGGCGTCCATGCTCCCGGAGGCCACCGCAACATGGCGGCGGCCAGCAAGGGAAGTGCGGAGGCCTCCGGGTTGCGAAGAAATGCCGGCGGACCCGCCGCCACTGCACCGGAGCACAGCCCGCTGCCACCACCGCACCGCAGAGCGCCGCCCGCTGCCACCACCGCACCGCAGAGCCCCGCCCGCTGCCACCAGCCAGAAGGTTAGGTACCATGTATTGCGACCATAAGACGCACCCCCCACTTTCCCCCAAAATTTTTGGGGAAAAAAGTGCGTCTTATGGTCGGAAAAATCCGGTATATGAGGATGTGTCAAGACAGTTTCCGTTATTTGCATCGACACGTTGAAGGAGCCATCACCAGGCAGGACCCCCAGCTCCGGAGAGCGATTCCCTCTGAGGAACATCTGCTGGTGACACTAAGGTACGTAATATTTCAAATTAAACGCCTCTCATAATTATCATTGTTCCGCAATATACTTATTTTTTTTTTTTTATTTCTCTGTTTATAAGATTCCTGGCTACCGGAGAGACCTTAACATTGCTCCATTTTCAGTTCCGGATTGCAATTCTTTCTGGGATTGTTGCAGACACCTGCCGGGCTTTGTGGAACGTTCTTCGGGGGGAATTTTTACCCCTACCCACCACGGAATTATGGAAGGCCAAAGCTGCAAAATTCCAGGAACTTTGTGATTTTCCCAACTGTATTGGAGCAGTGGATGGCAAGCATATCCGGATTACCAAACCGGCAAGAACTGGATCTGAGTACTTCAATTATAAAAAATATTTTTCAACAGTGCTCATGGCCATTGCAGATGTGAACTTCAGCTTTGTGGCCGTGGACATTGGATCATTTGGACTTGCTAATGATTCGAGAACATTTAAAGACTCGGACATGGGCCAACACTTATATCGGAATAATTTCAATTTCCCACAGCAACGACCTCTTCCCAACACTGAAGGACCTGCAATGCCGTTTGTTGTTGTTGGGGATGAGGCCTTTCAGATGTGTGCCAACCTCCTTAAACCATACTCCAGTCGGGACTTGGACCATACTAAAAGGATTTTTAACTACAGACTGACCAGGGCACGAAGAACTGTGGAGTGCGCCTTTGGTATCCTGGTCTCAAAATGGCGTATTTTGCAAACATCAATTAATCTTAAAATTGAGACACTGGATGAGGTGGTCAAGGCGTGTGTGGTTCTCCACAACTACATAATGGCTAAACAGCGACCCAACGTTGAACTTGATGAACCTGTTTCTAACCCATTGCCAGATTAACAGCAACACCCTCTGAGGACAACAGTGGAAATTGGACAAATGGGGGATAGATTTGCGGCCTATTTTGCTTCCCATGTTGGCTGTTTGTCATGGCAAGATCAAATGGTTTAGTGTTTATGTAATGTGATGTAATTGTAATATTATAATGTCCTGTGGTTAGTTGTTAATTACTTACCTGTGCTATTAATAAAACACCTAGTACCTTTATATTTTTAATGTTGCAGAGAATAAAAACACCTTTTTTTAATTCAAAATGTCCATTTTATGTTTCATAACACCTGGTGAAAGTGACCTCCACATGTGAACTGTTGATCACCTATTTTAAAAAAAAAAAAAAATTACATAGGTGATCATCAGTTCACAAATACAGTCTGGATGTAGATAATACACCTCATATCTTTGGTCACCTGGCTGTGTGTTCAAACTATTGTCCTCAGGATGCTGTAACCTATCCTGAGGACAATAGTGCCAACACATGGCAAGGTGACCTGACCCCTTACCTTTGTTTTTTTAAAAGAGGATTTTCTCTCCTCTTTGTGTTGTTTTGGACACCTCATAGCTCCATGAAAGACACCGAAAGCTGAAAGAGCAAACAAAGAAAAGTATGAGCACATTGTACATTGTATCTGACATGGAGACATGAGGTGTCAAAAACCTTTTGTGTATACGGTGCACGGTGTGTTGCCGGCGACGAAAGAGTCAAAGACCAGTCATTGCTTGGGGAAAAAAAAAAGAACATTTTCACAAATTAACTAGGTAGCTGAAAAAAAGGAGAAAAATTTGGGGCAAAGGGGGGATTGGAACGGTGGAGATTGGGTTGGGTTGGGCGAAAGGGAGGGGCCAAGTAAGCTGGATGGAAGATCAGGGATACTGGAGGTGGACACATTTGCAGGTGAAACATGGGAAGGGAAAGACAAAGTGGGAGGTGATGGTGGAGACAGATGGACAGTTCTTTTAGGTTTTTTAGTCCAGTGGCTCCGCTGTCTTTTGCTGTTTGTCCATGGCCTGCTGGTGGGTGTGGTCACTGGACCCGGCATCTGCTCTGTGTGGTGGGCTGGCCTGGTGGTGGTAGATGTCCTCGCAGGAGCAGGACCTGGTGTCTGCTCTGAGTGGTGGGCCGGCCTGGTGGTGGTGGACATACTCACAGGAGCAGGACTCGGCGGCACGGTGTAGTGGCGGACCTCAGCACCCGGCATGGCGTAGTGGTGTTGGGTGGCTGTGGTCATGGTGGTGGCCGCACAATGATATGCAGCAGAACTCGGTAAGGTTAGCCTTGTCAGCTGTGGTATTGGTGGAAATGCAGCCGCTGGTGGTGGCTGCATGAACCGAGTCTGCTGCATTGCACTGACATATGCAGCATTGCAGGCCTACATCACAGCAAGCTGGAGTTTCGGCGTTAGGTTTTCTGACATGCCCTTCTCTATGGCACTAAAGAAATGTCTTGTTGGTCTCTGGAGCTCAGCTTCCAGTTGGTCAAGGCGTCGGGTGACATGGGAAAAACCAGTTTCCACTCTGTCACCCAGCGCCTTGAAGCAATTCTGGAATACCATGTTCAAATGTAAAAACTCGGGCATGACTGGCCTGTCCGAGTCCCGCTGCCGCTGGCGGGAAGAGCAAAAAAAAGGAGCGTCAGAGGAATCTGACAGGGGCCGCCGGTTCTGCAGACTATGCTGCAGGCCTACTTACCCACAGCGCTTTGGCCACCTCGTTACAAAGCCGCCGGATCACCAGTGCGTCAGAATGCTGGGGATCACGGGTGTCCCACAACGGAACTCGCTCCTAAACAGATGTGATGAGGAGGTCGTTATTGACCTCCTTCTCCTCGTCCCATTGTGGAACCTAGAATTGAAAGAAAGACATTAATGTTTGAAAGATAAAACAGTTTAAAAAAAATAAATAAATACTTACATGCCGTGTTGCCACCGCTGCTTGGCCCCAAGTTGCCTGCTCTTGCAGTTACTCACCACTTGAAGAGCTCTGTGAAGAAAAGCAAAAAATTTGACACATGTGTAGAAGTGACAGTGAATACTTACGAACAGTAGATAATGTACTCACTTCACTGGGGTGTCCACTGTGGGAATTCTCACTGGTTGATGCCATGATCCTCCTGTTATTAATGAATTCTGCAAGAAGAAATACATTGAAAAAAAAAATTACACACTGCAGGGATAAAAAACAGACAGACATCCATTAGCTGGTATACTTACATTTCCAAAAGCTGTGCTGTCCTCTCCAGAGTCTGTAGAATAGTGAAGTAAACAATGCCCACCCCCTATTTTTATTTATCTTGGTTTGGGGGGTGGTCTAAGGAACTGGTCTAGACAGTCCCTAGACATGTTTACTCAGACAACGCATGCGCACGCTAACGCAGTCGTGCGCATGTCTCAGCGCACATATGCGCTCCCATAGACTGTAATGCGCTTTTTTTGCGCATTCCGTGCGCAAGCGTTTTTTTTAACTGAAATTCTGCGCCAGAAAAATGCAACATGTTGCGTTAGCCGAGCCACGTCGCACACGCCCAGATGACGCGTGCATTCGACAACGCACAGTAACGCATACATGCGCATGTCCATGCGCCCCCCCATGTTAAAGATAGGGGTGCATGATGCATGCGCCGCAAACGCTGCACAACAAAACACCAATGTGAAACCGGCCTAAGTGAGGGGGAAGTAAAAAAAGAAAATCTCTGGAGTGGTACTTCAAAATTTTGCACGAACTTACAAAATGATATCTGCTTTCTTCCAGAAACAGCATCACTGTTGTCCATATGCTGTGTCTGGTATTGCATACAAGTCTCATTCCTTCTCTATTGGTTCTGTGGCTCCAAAATGAATTCAAGTATGACAGCCTTAGTACAGTTGGGATATGCAGCTGATCTGAGGCTCACAGCATTCTCTCCTAAATGATTTAAGGGGGGAGGAGGAGGGTGGATAAGTCCCTGCTCCGGGGTCTAGGGCAATAGTACCCTGTCGGCCAGGCAGGATTCCATTGCCTCCTACTTGCAGACATCTCCAGCTCCTCTTCTGATTAGTAGACTCACCCTGGGCTCCGATCCGGTGGCCACAGAGCACTGACCTAGTCACTGGGCCAGGGTCCTTCAAATCAATTCACTCATTTCTATCAGTGACTATTCATTCCAGAATGATCTTGCTAACACAGACTCAGCACACATGCCTCTTGTGCTTTGCTCATTAGTGCTTCATTACTTTGGGGAAAGAGACATGAAGTCATGGAATTCAAGAGGGTGGATCATGATGAGTGAAAATTGAGTGTTAAAGGAAATATTAGATTGTAGTCACGCCTGGAGAGTTATTCCATTGGGCATTTCACTTACAGCAACTTGATTTCAGTGGGCACCGGACAATTCTTTATTTTTCCTGTGGTGGCACTTTGGAGCATATAAAAGGTTTGTCTGGGATTTTACTTAGAAAAATGGCTAAAGTTCGGTGCACACCTTGCGTATTTGGTGCAGATTTTACCCACAGACTATACAGCATTGCGGCTTTAAGTCTCCTCATCTCGGCATGCTTAACATGTCACTCTCTGCAAGGAGAAACATTACTTCTTGGAACCCACTGACGATTAAACTAATGGCCCCGTTACACGCAACGATATTGTGAACAATATCGTTGCAACGCCACCACGACATCGTTGCGTGTGACACGTAGCAACGATCAACGATTAGTTGGCTGATTGTTAATCGTTGCCTAATGGTCTAGGCCATAAATCTATCGTTGGTCTCCCGCTGGGCAGCACACATCGCTGCGTGTGACAGCGAGAGACCAACAATTAGCAAGCTCCCAGCGCCATACAGCAGACACTGGGAGCTGGTATTCAGGGTAAACAGCGGGTAAGTAAGCGCCGCGCGGCGCTTAGTTACCCACTGTTTACCCTGGATACCAGCATGCTCGCTGGTCCTGATTGGGTATCCAGGGTAAACAGCGGGTAACTAAGCGCCACGCGGCGCTTAGTTACCCACTGTTTACCCTGGATACCAGCATGCTCGCTGGTCCTGATCGCAGGCGAGTCTGCCTATGTGACAGCTTACCAGCGATCAGCTAACTATGTCCCAGCGATCCCATCCCATCCACGTCGGATCATTGGTGGGATCGCTGGGACATTGAAGTGTGTAACGGGCCTTTAAAGGCAGGTGTAGACAACCGTATATCCTCTCATTCAAGAGAATTGGATCAATTATGCAAATTACACTATGATCAAACTCTGATCAGTGTCAGCATAGTGGGATCCAATGCTCTCGGGTGAGGAGAAGATGGAAAAAATTTTTCTTGCATCTTCTCCATTGTGTTAGTCTGGGGAAATTGGACTTCATTCAAATGTCATCCGAGTGCTGTCCGATGGTTTCCGCACTCATTGACTTGCATGTCTGAGTGCGATCCGAATATCAGATCAAACTCGGGCATCCAATGATTTTTTCTCCTTGGACAGACAAGTGCACGGCCCCATAGAATAACATGGGTCTGATGCGATCCAATATTTTGTCGGATCACACTTGGACCAAAAATAGGTCGTCTGCACCTGCGCTGAATACAACCATTTCTGCATAAAAAATAGTGCATATTTTACGCCTGTTTTTTTTGCATTTTTTTATGTGCATTTTTGCAGCAGAAACACAATAAAAAAAATGCCCAGTGGGTTTTTCATGGTCAACCATTGAAATGACAGGATAAAGTCCACACTTATAAAATTATTTTCCGCAAAACAAAAGGATGCTCTGCACATTTAAGAAAAATACAAGAAAAGCCAATCTGCACAAAAAAAAATTAAAAGAAAAACAGAACAGAGCAAAACGGTGATGACGATGCTAAAACTCATCCACTTCGCTTGTGCAGGAAAATGCTGTGGATTTTATGTGCATAAAATCCACCCATGAAATCTGCACCAAATGCACAGCGGGTGGACTCAGCCTATGTGTAGGAAACGGGCTAAAATATTCCTCACCTATTCCGTCTTCCACTGCCGATCCTGCAGTGATGACGCCAATCACTGGTCTCAGTGGTCAGGCTGGCATTTGTGGCATGTGACCATGACTGAGACCACCGGAGCTACAGGGACAGAACAGGTGAGTAATATCTAATTATTTTAGCACATTTTCTCGCCACAGCCAGTTTTTTTTAAAAATACACTTGTTGGTGGTTATCCCCGCCGCATGATAGAAAAGTGCTACATCTTGCCTTCATCTGATTTTCGGGGGACCCTTCGAATACCAAAAGAAAGGTTGTGATATTGAGGTTGCAGGACGTATGGATGTCCTATGATCCCACCGAAAAAATTAGGTGCACTTATAAAAATAAAAAAGTATCCATATAACAATGATATAAATATAAAACCCCAAGAAGAATTTGGATGCCTGGTCGGGATCCAAGGAAAATGGCCTGGTCTTGAAGTGGTTAAGGAAATCTACAGGGATTTTAGCTATGCAAACAGAAGTGAAATGAAGACGATCTGCGCGGTATTCGTAATATCTCCTGCCAGAAGCGCACAATACCTGCATCGAGACGTTTATTTTGCGAATACCTTTCGTCCGCTGACTTGGCATATAACCGATATGTTCATTTCTTACAGACTTCAACCAATATTACAAAAAAAATATTCTAATAGGTTTCTTGGCTTCCTATGAGTTGGCCGTCCTGTGACTATGTATCTGTCTGGATTGTAGACTCTCTAAGGAGCAATTTTTATAACGAGCACTGGAAACGTTGCCGTTCTCATAGTTTGCTCTATACGTTTTATCCACTGTTTGTCCATTGGAAAGCAAGATCTTAAGAGGCAAACTGCCCGGAGGAAATGATGATGGCAGTGAGTCCGGCTGCTGTTATGGCCAAGGATAAGTGTGGGGAACGTGTATTTGTAGTGGTACCTATTCAGATTAAAGGGCATCGATGTAACACGAGGTCGTGTGGAGCCTGCATCCAGTGTCCCTTCACTCCAATACGGGTTTGTGCATTGCGAAAGGTGGGTTTACCCAGGAAGATTTCTGACCATAATGATTGCCAATCAATGATATAACAATTATATTGGTGCACGAGTCTCGCACCTCCATACTCTGGACCGGAGTGTGCGGCAGCATAGAAATACATGCAGCCGCACACTCCAGTCCTGAGTGACGACGGCAGTGCCGGGCATTGAGTTGCAAGACTCATGCGAGTTTCTCGTAAGTCTGACCCCAGCCTTAATAATAATAATAATTTTTATTTATATAGCGCCAACATATTCCGCAGCACTTTACAATTAAGCGGGGACATGTACAGACAATAAATTCAATACAAGTTAAGACAATTCAAACAATGACATTAGGAGTGAGGTCCCTGCTCGCAAGCTTACAATCTACAAGGAAATGGGGGGACACAGTAGGTGAGAAATGCTTGTTAATTCAGGTCTGGCAATTATAATAGGGATTTTCATATAAAGCTGCATGATCCGGTCATCAGCCCGTGTGTTTAAGTGCAATAGACAAGTATCAAGTGCAGTTATCATGTGCATGAAGGGTGTGGAGACAGATGAATAGTAGGGTGCAGATTCAGAATAATATTTGGAAGGAGGGAACAGGGCAAAGTTAGCTTGCTGAGTAGTTGATGTGATAGGCTTCTTTGAAGAGATGGGTTTTCAAAGTGCGCTTGAATAGGTCAGGGCTAGGTATCAGTCTGATCGTCTGGGGAAGTGCATTCCAGAGAGCTGGAGCAGCACGAGAGAAGTCTTGGAGACGGAGGTGCGAGGTTCGGATTACGGGGGATGTTAGTCTTAGGTCATTTGTAGAACGGAGGGCACGTGTAGGGCGATAGACAGAGATGAGAGAGGAGATATAAGGCGGTGCAGAACAGTGGAGAGCTTTGTGGGTGAGAGAGATGAGTTTATACTGGACCCTGTAGCGAATAGGTAGCCAGTGTAATGACTGGCACAAGATGGAGGCATCGGTGAAGCGGCTGGACAGAAATATGACCCTGGCTGCCGCATTCAAGATGGATTGGAGAGGAGAAAGTTTGGTAAGAGGGAGACCGATCAGAAGAGAGTTGCAGTAGTCCAGACGAGAATGAATAAGAGCGACAGTAAGAGTCTTAGCAGTTTCAAAGGTGAGAAAAGGTCGGATTCTGGAGATGTTTTTAAGATGCAGGTGACAAGAGCGACTGAGTGATCGGATGTACGGAGTAAAGGAAAGTTCAGTGTCGAATATGACCCCAAGACAGCGGGCATGCTGCTTGGGAGTTATGGTTGAACCCTCCAGGGTTATTTCGATGTTAGGTAGAGTGAGGTTAGTAGAGGGGAGAAACACAAGAAGTTCAGTTTTAGAGAGATTTAGTTTCAGATAGAGGGAGGACATGATGCTAGTTTAAGGTTTCAAAAAGTCGTCTTGGGTTGTTGGATAGTGAGGTGATGAGGGTGGTGAAGTAGGATTGTTTGGCCAGATGAAGGGCAGAGTTATAGGTTTTGAGCATGAACTTATAGTGGATGAAGTCTTCTGCTAAGAGAGATTTTCTCCACTGCCGCTCTGCACACCTCGAGCAGCGCTGAAGAGAGCGTGTTTGCGTTGTGTGCCAGGGCTGCTTTTGTCTGTGTCGGGTCTTTCTGCGTATAGAAGGTCCTGCTTCATCTAGGGCATTCTTCAGTGTATTATTGAAGTGTGACAATGCTATGTCTGGACAGGAGAGGGTGGAGATGGGGGCTAAAGATGTGTGGAGATTGTCCCTAAGCTGTTGGGTATTAATGGTACGTGTATTCCGATAAGTGTGGTAAGTGGGGGTGTCCCGGGTGAGGAGACAATTCTTGACAGAGAAGGAAAGAAGGTTGTGGTCCGAGAGCGGGAGACTATGTGCCCTCGGCTATGTGCCCACGTAGCGTTTTATTCCGGACACTAAAAACCGGACTCCTTCCCAGAAATCATGCGTTTTTTTCAGCGCGATTTCACCGTGATTATGATTGCGATTTTGCCGCGATTTTCACGTGCAATATTCAAGCACTTTCCAAGCGATTTGAAGCATCGCTTGGAAAGTGATTGACAGGTTGGTCACACTCGTCAAACATAGTGTTTGACAAGTGTGACCAGGTTTTTACTATTGAGGCCGCCTATGCAGCATCAATAGTAAAAGATAGAATGCTAAAAAAATAAAAACATCGGGGTATATTTACCTTCCGGCATCCCGCGCTGCCATCCCGGGCCTCAGCGTTCCCAGTAATGCCTTGCGAGACCTGTGATGACGTTGGTCTCGCGTTACTATAGCGGTCTCGCGAGACCACGTCATCACAGGACCTTGCCGCAAGGCATTACTGGGAACGCTTAGGCCGGGAATGCAGCGCGGGACGCCGGAAGGTAAATATACCCCGATTTTTTATTCTTTTTTTTACAGGGGTATGGTACCCAGGGCCTGGAGGACAGTCTCCTCTCCTCCACACCGTGGGTACCAACCACACATGAGACACTTAACTTCCCGCATGGTGGGCATAGCCACATGCGGGAAGTAAGCGATTCTCATGCATTCCTATGGGTGCGGAATCGCGGCAATTCTTTGCGATTCCGCACAAAAGAATGAGCATGCTGCGATTTTTTCCGCGATGCGATTCCGCCGCGGAAAAAAGCGCAGCATTAGCACAGCATGTGCGGAATGCCATAGGAATGCATGGGGGGCGTTCTGTACACGATTTTTAAACGTTTTCGCGCCGAAAATCACGGCAAAAACGCTTAAAAATCGCTACGTGGGCACACAGCCTAAAGGGAGCCCTGTGTAGCCAGCTTACCAGAGCAGTGGTTACATGGAGAAAATTATGCTTTTTGTTTGAGTGCGAAGCAGGAGAGAGATTGCACCTTCGCTCACAGCAATCACTGTAATCATTCCCTTCACCACCCCGATCACTGCAAATGAGTGGCTGCAGGTAGGATATCAGTTCATTTTCTCCCTGTAGCTGCTGTATCAGTAATTCAGCTACACAAGGTTCAGACCTGCAGATTAACCCTACACCTGCTGGTAATAAGTGTTTTTGTGCATGACAAGTTACCTTTAAGTCCCCTTTTATGTGGCCTGATACAATCTGTATGGGGATGAACGGTCATTAATTCCATCATTCAGTCCCCATACAGTTTGTTGCCTGTACTTCCCTTTTACACGAACAGATTTGCTGCCAACAACATTTCATTTTCTATAAAAGAGGTACCTTAAATATCATGGTTAATGCTTTTAAATTTTGTATAGGACCTGCTTATCTGTCATGTGATATACTATTGTGTTGTGATTGGTTACAATTTTCTATATAGAGATAAGCTGTATATGTACTAGTATGGCTTGGTTAAAGACTGACAAGGTGGAAACGCGTAGCCTCTGTCTATTATGGCACCTGTGGAGAGCGCATAAGCTATTTGTGCATTTTAATATGTTTTTTCAATAAAGAAGAAAAGGATTTTATACGCAGCTGGAACCAATTCTTCCTTTGCCTTGTTCGTGTCCACGTTTGTCTGCACGGGGTTCCGAGGAGCTGCGCAGGTGGCTGGTGAGCTGGCTTAGGCTGTGTGCACACGGTGCGGATTCTGCTGCGTTTCCACAGTGGTTTTGCTCCTGCGGAAGCGCAGCAGTTCCGCTGACCAAGTACAGTACAATGAAACCCTATGGGGTTTCAAAAACGCTGTGCTGATGGTGCGGTTTTTCCGCGCGGTTTTGCTGCGGTTTACAAACCGAAGCATGTCAATTGTTTGGGCGGTTTCCGCAGCGGTTTCACACCTTTAACATAGTAGAGGTGTGAAACCGCAGGTCACTTTACCTGCGGTTTTACCTGCGGTTCCGCGCGGAAAAAACCGCAGCGGAATTCGCAGCGTGTGCACATACCCTTACTTTTCATTTTGTCTTCCGTGACAGTGCTATGTCCCTACTATTTTCTGGGAACAAACTGAAAAAAAAAGATTTCTAAAAATGCTGTAGGAGATGTACAGTTGACTTTAGTATTTTGCTGCGGAAGAGTGAAAGAAATCATCTCACAATCTCCTCTATAATAGGACAGACGTTGTTGAATCGTCCCTTTACGTCACTGTAACATACAGCCTCATAGCCGAAATGCTTTACATACCACACGGAAGAGAAAGACGGTAAAAATAGGAAAAGAACAAAAGTAGAACGATCAGATTAAAGATGACAGACGACGGTAGATTAAAAAATGCTTCAAGGAAACAAACGGTGTCCTCCTGGGGGTGTTGTTCATGTTGAATGGAAGGTGTCACATCTCTCCACGTTCAGTTCTGAAGACCTTAGTGTAAAAAAATTAATTTTGCTCAGAGAAATGACTGCATCATATAAAACTAGGGCCAAGACGGGGAACTTACAGCATGGGCATTGTATATGGAATATACACGTTTGCTGACTTTTTCAAGGCCACAAGTGGTGACATTGACTGCGGGGACATCCACCTTTAATTGTCAGACCCTTCTCTTTCCTTATCCTATATGAGGCTTCTGGAATTATCACAAGAGATGATATACAACTGGAGCTTGTAATTTGGTTCCAATGGTTTTATAGAGCGTATCCTATGTATGTGCCGCTGGATATCACCATATATTTGTATATTTTGGACCTTTAAACTAATAAGCGTGCGTATCCATTCTTGAAACGCTCACAACATCGACAACTAGAACAATAATTATATTGAGACACAGGCCGCACTATAACATCCAGTATATGTATAGATGGCTTTGATAGTACCGCCTATAGTTTTAGTATGTGCTGTCTATAGTACAGGATGTTGCAGTTTTGGACACTTGGGACCACTAAATTACTGACTAGACATACTGTAGAAATGAGTCTAGTGGATATCTAGTCGCAACTGCAGCGTTCCCTGCCCTGAACTGTGTCCCAAGACATTCATGCTTAATCATTACCTTTATGCATACAATACATTTTGGAATATTTGTTGACATGTGTTGTGCTATCTGATTGTGATCTACTTTTACTCATCACGTATTACAGGACATCACATAAGTTTTTGTGTGCCTCCCTTTCTGACTACGCTATCTTGTTGCCTTGTGATTGCTGCACATGCGAGCTGTTAAGAGGTCTTTGTCCTCACTAATATTATGCGTCATCTTTATTATTTGGATTTTTCCTGTTTCAAAACTATCGCGCATGCGCGTTACTAGGTATTAGCAAAGACGTCTGCCCTTATCAACATCGCGCGTCACAATATCCTACCTTAAAACGGAACGCCATCGACCACCAGCATGTACTCAAGAGCTAAACACCATCCACCACCGGCATGTACTCGACAGCTAAACGCCATCCACCACCGGCATGTACTCGACAGCTAAACGCCATCCACCACCGGCATGTACTCGACAGCTAAACGCCATCCACCACCGGCATGTACTCGACAGCCAAACGCCATCCACCACCGGCATGTACTCGACAGCCAAACGCCATCCACCACCGGCATGTACTCGACAGCCAAACGCCATCCACCACCGGCATGTACTCGACAGCCAAACGCCATCCACCACCGGCATGTACTCGACAGCTAAACGCCATCCACCACCGGCATGTACTCGACAGCCAAACGCCATCCACCACCGGCATGTACTCGACAGCCAAACGCCATCCACCACCGGCATGTACTCGACAGCCAAACGCCATCCACCACCGGCATGTACTCGACAGCCAAACGCCATCCACCACCGGCATGTACTCGACAGCCAAATGCCATCCACCACCGGCATGTACTCGACAGCCAAACGCCATCCACCACAGGCATGTACTCGACAGCCAAACGCCATCCACCACCGGCATGTACTCGACAGCCAAACACCATCCACCACCGGCATGTACTCGACAGCCAAACGCCATCCACCACCGGCATGTACTCGACAGCCAAACGCCATCCACCACCGGCATGTACTCGACAGCCAAACGCCATCCACCACCGGTATGCATTTGACAAATGATTAATAACATCTTCAAGCTATGTGGGATTAATGGACTGCACTTCCTCTGATGAAGCTGTATTTGACACAGCGATGTGTGTGGGGTTTTCTGCTTGCCTTACCATACTCTGTTATCTCACCTAATTCTCCCCAGCCTGAAGGGTCTTTAGGTTCTAGGTGCCAGTAGGTACCGTATATTCCTTCCCTTGCGCAGTCTCGTTTATGCTTTATGCCCCACCATGGGATTGAGCTTTTCGCCACAGCACATGATCTTATTATCCATTTTTATAATGGGCACACACAAATAACGATGTCTCTTTTATACCATTAGACACGTGTTCATGGGATTTCTTGTGATCAGTGGTATTTTGTGATCATTGCTCAGCATCCCATACTGTATATGCCATCAAGGGTGCATATTTTTCGGGGGAATTATTTAGCATATATCTTTGTGGTGATCGCATTCTTATGGCCGGGATCACACATGCGAGAAACACGGCCGAGTCTCGCATGTTAATACCCGGCACTGCCGCCGGCACTCGGGAGCGGGGCCTGCGGCTGCATGTATTGCTTTGTGGCCACACGCTCCGATCTGAGTGTCAGCGGCAGTGCTGGGTATTAACATGTGAGACTCTGCCGTGTTTCTCGCTTGTGTGATCCCGGCCTATATCTGAATGTCTGTGATACCGGATACCTTTCTGTACATTATTGCTGTGACGATTTGTTATTTAGTTTATT
Source organism: Dendrobates tinctorius (assembly GCF_039654945.1). Classification (NCBI taxonomy): domain Eukaryota; kingdom Metazoa; phylum Chordata; class Amphibia; order Anura; family Dendrobatidae; genus Dendrobates; species Dendrobates tinctorius. The sequence goes on from NW_027361754.1 coordinate 49,295,927, forward strand.
TGAACCGAGCAGTGGTTTTGGCATGTATTAAATATGGCATGTATTAAATGTTTTTATTGTTTGTCTATTTTCCCAATAAAGATTTTTATACACATTTTATGAATTTCCAGGTGTACTCTTCACTATGTAGTTCTTTCTTTTTGTGTACTGTTGCTGTTACTTGTGTTACTTTGTGTGCTGTTCCAATACACACAAAGGAAATAAACATGTGTTTAACAAAACGTGTAATTACAATGATTTTCATACTCCACTTTCTGGAACAATTGCAAGGGTGCCAACACTTTTAGCAATGACTGTATGTTAGTAATACTGAGTGTTTCAGATCAACAGCCACACTCTGCATGTCACTCTCTGTTTCTTAGCTCCCTCTCTGTCCCTCTTCCCCTGTCTCTCTGCCTCCCTCTCTGTCCCTCTTCCCCTTTCTCTCTACCTCCCTCTCTGTCCCCCTTCCCCTATACCTCCCTCTCTGTCACTCTTCCCCTTTCTCTCTACCTCCCTCTCTGTCACTCTTCCCCTTTCTACCTCCCTCTCTGTCTCTCTTCCCCTTTCTCTCTACCTCCCTCTCTCTCTCTTCCCCTTTCTCTCTACCTCCCTCTCTGTCTCTCTTCCCCTTTCTCTCTACCTCCCTCTCTGTCTCTCTTCCCCTTTCTCTCTACCTCCCTCTCTGTCTCTCTTCCCCTTTCTCTCTACCTCCCTCTCTGTCCCTCTTCCCCTTTCTCTCTACCTCCCTCTCTGTCCCTCTTCCCGTCTCTCTGCCTCCCTCTCTGTCCCTCTTCCCCTTTCTCTCTACCGCCCTCTCTCTCTTCCCCTTTCTCTCTACCTCCCTCTCTCTCTCTTCCCCTTTCTCTCTACCTCCCTCTCTGTCTCTCTTCCCCTTTCTCTCTACCTCCCTCTCTGTCTCTCTTCCCCTTTCTCTCTACCTCCCTCTCTGTCTCTCTTCCCCTTTCTCTCTACCTCCCTCTCTGTCCCTCTTCCCCTTTCTCTCTACCTCCCTCTCTGTCCCTCTTCCCGTCTCTCTGCCTCCCTCTCTGTCCCTCTTCCCCTTTCTCTCTACCGCCCTCTCTCTCTTCCCCTTTCTCTCTACCTCCCTCTCTTTCTCTTCCCCTTTCTCTCTACCTCCCTCTCTGTCCCTCTTCCCCTGTCTCTCTACCTCCCTCTGTCCCTCTTCCCCTGTCTCTCTGCCTCCCTCTCTGTCCCTCTTCCCCTTTCTCTCTACCGCCCTCTCTCTCTTCCCCTTTCTCTCTACCTCCCTCTCTGTCTCTCTTCCCCTTTCTCTCTACCTCCCTCTCTGTCCCTCTTCCCCTTTCTCTCTACCTCCCTCTCTGTCCCTCTTCCCCTTTCTCTCTACCTCCCTCTCTATCACTCTTCCCCTTTCTCTCTACCTCCCTCTCTGTCACTCTTCCCCTTTCTACCTCCCTCTCTGTCCCTCTTCCCCTTTCTCTCTACCTCCCTCTCTGTCACTCTTCCCCTTTCTCTCTACCTCCATCTCTCTCTTCCCTTCTCTCTACCTCCCTCTCTGTCTCTCTTCCCCTTTCTCTCTACCTCCCTCTCTGTCTCTCTTCCCCTTTCTCTCTACCTCCCTCTGTCTCTCTTCCCCTTTCTCTCTACCTCCCTCTCTGTCCCCCTTCCCTCTACCTCCCTCTCTGTCCCTCTTCCCCTCTCTCTCTGCCTCCCTCTCTGTCCCTCTTCCCCTGTCTCTCTGCCTCCCTCTCTACCTCCCTCTCTGTCACTCTTCCCCTTTCTCTCTACCTCCCTCTCTGTCACTCTTCCCCTTTCTCTCTACCTCCCTCTCTGTCACTCTTCCCCTTTCTATCTACCTCCCTCTCTCTCACTCTTCCCATTTCTCTCTACCTCCCTCTCTGTCTCTCTTCCCCTTTCTCTCTACCTCCCTCTCTGTCTCTCTTCCCCTTTCTCTCTACCTCCCTCTCTGTCCCCCTTCCCCTTTCTCTCTACCTCCCTCTCTGTCTCTCTTCCCCTTTCTCTCTACCTCCCTCTCTGTCTCTCTTCCCCTTTCTCTCTACCTCCCTCTGTCCCCCTTCCCTCTACCTCCCTCTCTGTCCCTCTTCCCCTGTCTCTCTGCCTCCCTCTCTGTCCCTCTTCCCCTGTCTCTCTGCCTCCCTCTCTGTCCCTCTTCCCGTCTCTCTGCCTCCCTCTCTGTCCCTCTTCCCCTGTCTCTCTGCCTCCCTCTCTGTCCCTCTTCCCCTGTCTCTCTACATCCCTGTCTGTCACTCTTCCCCTTTCTCTCTACCGCCCTCTCTGTCTCTCTTCCCCTTTCTCTCTACCTCCCTCTGTCCCTCTTCCCCTTTCGCTCTACCTCCCTCTCTGTCCCTCTTCCCCTTTCTCTCTACCTCCCTCTGTCCCTCTTCCCCTTTCTCTCTACCTCCATCTCTCTCTTCCCTTCTCTCTACCTCCCTCTCTGTCTCTCTTCCCCTTTCTCTCTACCTCCCTCTCTGTCCCCCTTCCCCTTTCTCTCTACCTCCCTCTCTGTCCCCCTTCCCCTTTCTCTCTGCCTCCCTCTCTGTCCCTCTTCCCCTGTCTCTCTGCCTCCCTCTCTGTCCCTCTTCCCGTCTCTCTGCCTCCCTCTCTGTCCCTCTTCCCCTGTCTCTCTGCCTTCCTCTCTGTCCCTCTTCCCCTGTCTCTCTGCCTCCCTCTCTGTCCCTCTTCCCTTGTCTCTCTGCCTCCCTCTCTGTCCCTCTTCCCCTGTCTCTCTGCCTCCCTCTCTACCTCCCTCTCTGTCACTCTTCCCCTTTCTCTCTACCTCCCTCTCTGTCACTCTTCCCCTGTCTCTCTGCCTCCCTCTCTGTCCCTCTTCCCCTTTCTCTCTACCTCCCTCTCTGTCTCTCTTCCCATTTCTCTTTACTTCCATCTCTCTCTCTTCCCATTTCTCTCTACCTCCCTCTCTGTCTCTCTTCCCCTTTCTCTCTACCTCCCTCTCTGTCCCTCTTCCCCTTTCTCTCTGCCTCCCTCTCTGTCCCTCTTCCCCTGTCTCTCTGCCTCCCTCTCTGTCCCTCTTCCCCTGTCTCTCTGCCTCCCTCTCTTTCCCTCTTCTTCTGTCTCTCTGCCTCCCTCTCTGTCCCTCTTCCCCTGTCTCTCTGCCTTCCTCTCTGTCCCTCTTCTTCTGTCTCTCTGCCTCCCTCTCTACCTCCCTCTCTGTCACTCTTCCCCTGTCTCTCTGCCTCCCTCTCTGTCCCTCTTCCCCTGTCTCTCTGCCTCCCTCTCTGTCCCTCTTCCCCTGTCACTCTTCCCATTTCTCTCTACCTCCATCTCTCTCTCTTCCCATTTCTCTCTACCTCCCTCTCTGTCTCTCTTCCCCTTTCTCTCTACCTCCCTCTCTGTCTCTCTACCTCCCTCTCTGTCTCTCTTCCCCTTTCTCTCTACCTCCCTCTCTGTCCCTCTTCCCCTTTCTCTCTACCTCCCTCTCTGTCCCTCTTCCCGTCTCTCTGCCTCCCTCTCTGACCCTCTTCCCATCTCTCTGCCTCCCTCTCTGTCCCTCTTCTTCTGTCTCTCTGCCTCCCTCTCTGTCCCTCTTCCCCTGTCTCTCTGCCTCCCTCTCTGTCCCTCTTCTTGTCTCTCTGCCTCCCTCTCTGTCCCTCTTCCCCTGTCTCTCTGCCTCACTCTCTGTCCCTCTTCCCCTGTCTCTCTGCCTCCCTCTCTGTCCCTCTTCCCCTGTCTCTCTGCCTCCCTCTCTACCTCCCTCTCTGTCCCTCTTCCCCTTTCTCTCTACCTCCCTCTCTGTCCCTCTTCCCCTTTCTCTCTGCCTCCCTCTCTGTCCCTCTTCCCCTTTCTCTCTGCCTCCCTCTCTGTCCCTCTTCCCCTTTCTCTCTGCCTCCCTCTGTCCCCCTTCCCTCTACCTCCCTCTCTGTCCCTCCTCCCCTGTCTCTCTGCCTCCCTCTCTGTCCCTCTTCCCCTGTCTCTCTGCCTCCCTCTCTGTCCCTCTTCCCCTTTCTCTCTACCTCCCTCTCTGTCCCCCTTCCCCTATACCTCCCTCTCTGTCACTCTTCCCCTTTCTCTCTACCTCCCTCTCTGTCACTCTTCCCCTTTCTACCTCCCTCTCTGTCTCTCTTCCCCTTTCTCTCTACCTCCCTCTCTCTCTCTTCCCCTTTCTCTCTACCTCCCTCTCTGTCTCTCATCCCCTTTCTCTCTACCTCCCTCTCTGTCTCTCTTCCCCTTTCTCTCTACCTCCCTCTCTGTCTCTCTTCCCCTTTCTCTCTACCTCCCTCTCTGTCTCTCTTCCCCTTTCTCTCTACCTCCCTCTCTGTCCCTCTTCCCCTTTCTCTCTACCTCCCTCTCTGTCCCTCTTCCCGTCTCTCTGCCTCCCTCTCTGTCCCTCTTCCCCTTTCTCTCTACCGCCCTCTCTCTCTTCCCCTTTCTCTCTACCTCCCTCTCTCTCTCTTCCCCTTTCTCTCTACCTCCCTCTCTGTCTCTCTTCCCCTTTCTCTCTACCTCCCTCTCTGTCTCTCTTCCCCTTTCTCTCTACCTCCCTCTCTGTCTCTCTTCCCCTTTCTCTCTACCTCCCTCTCTGTCCCTCTTCCCCTTTCTCTCTACCTCCCTCTCTGTCCCTCTTCCCGTCTCTCTGCCTCCCTCTCTGTCCCTCTTCCCCTTTCTCTCTACCGCCCTCTCTCTTCCCCTTTCTCTCTACCTCCCTCTCTCTCTTCCCCTTTCTCTCTACCTCCCTCTCTGTCCCTCTTCCCCGTCTCTCTACCTCCCTCTGTCCCTCTTCCCCTGTCTCTCTGCCTCCCTCTCTGTCCCTCTTCCCCTTTCTCTCTACCGCCCTCTCTCTCTTCCCCTTTCTCTCTACCTCCCTCTCTGTCTCTCTTCCCCTTTCTCTCTACCTCCCTCTCTGTCCCTCTTCCCCTTTCTCTCTACCTCCCTCTCTGTCCCTCTTCCCCTTTCTCTCTACCTCCCTCTCTATCACTCTTCCCCTTTCTCTCTACCTCCCTCTCTGTCACTCTTCCCCTTTCTACCTCCCTCTCTGTCCCTCTTCCCCTTTCTCTCTACCTCCCTCTCTGTCACTCTTCCCCTTTCTCTCTACCTCCATCTCTCTCTTCCCTTCTCTCTACCTCCCTCTCTGTCTCTCTTCCCCTTTCTCTCTACCTCCCTCTCTGTCTCTCTTCCCCTTTCTCTCTACCTCCCTCTGTCTCTCTTCCCCTTTCTCTCTACCTCCCTCTCTGTCCCCCTTCCCTCTACCTCCCTCTCTGTCCCTCTTCCCCTCTCTCTCTGCCTCCCTCTCTGTCCCTCTTCCCCTGTCTCTCTGCCTCCCTCTCTACCTCCCTCTCTGTCACTCTTCCCCTTTCTCTCTACCTCCCTCTCTGTCACTCTTCCCCTTTCTCTCTACCTCCCTCTCTGTCACTCTTCCCCTTTCTATCTACCTCCCTCTCTCTCACTCTTCCCATTTCTCTCTACCTCCCTCTCTGTCTCTCTTCCCCTTTCTCTCTACCTCCCTCTCTGTCTCTCTTCCCCTTTCTCTCTACCTCCCTCTCTGTCCCCCTTCCCCTTTCTCTCTACCTCCCTCTCTGTCTCTCTTCCCCTTTCTCTCTACCTCCCTCTCTGTCTCTCTTCCCCTTTCTCTCTACCTCCCTCTGTCCCCCTTCCCTCTACCTCCCTCTCTGTCCCTCTTCCCCTGTCTCTCTGCCTCCCTCTCTGTCCCTCTTCCCCTGTCTCTCTTCCTTCCTCTCTGTCCCTCTTCCCGTCTCTCTGCCTCCCTCTCTGTCCCTCTTCCCCTGTCTCTCTGCCTCCCTCTCTGTCCCTCTTCCCCTGTCTCTCTACATCCCTGTCTGTCACTCTTCCCCTTTCTCTCTACCGCCCTCTCTGTCTCTCTTCCCCTTTCTCTCTACCTCCCTCTGTCCCTCTTCCCCTTTCGCTCTACCTCCCTCTCTGTCCCTCTTCCCCTTTCTCTCTACCTCCCTCTGTCCCTCTTCCCCTTTCTCTCTACCTCCATCTCTCTCTTCCCTTCTCTCTACCTCCCTCTCTGTCTCTCTTCCCCTTTCTCTCTACCTCCCTCTCTGTCCCCCTTCCCCTTTCTCTCTACCTCCCTCTCTGTCCCCCTTCCCCTTTCTCTCTGCCTCCCTCTCTGTCCCTCTTCCCCTGTCTCTCTGCCTCCCTCTCTGTCCCTCTTCCCGTCTCTCTGCCTCCCTCTCTGTCCCTCTTCCCCTGTCTCTCTGCCTTCCTCTCTGTCCCTCTTCCCGTCTCTCTGCCTCCCTCTCTGTCCCTCTTCCCTTGTCTCTCTGCCTCCCTCTCTGTCCCTCTTCCCCTGTCTCTCTGCCTCCCTCTCTACCTCCCTCTCTGTCCCTCTTCCCCTTTCTCTCTACCTCCCTCTCTGTCCCTCTTCCCCTTTCTCTCTGCCTCCATCTCTCTCTTCCCTTCTCTCTACCTCCCTCTCTGTCTCTCTTCCCCTTTCTCTCTACCTCCCTCTCTGTCCCCCTTCCCCTTTCTCTCTACCTCCCTCTCTGTCCCTCTTCCCCTGTCTCTCTGCCTCCCTCTCTGTCCCTCTTCTTCTGTCTCTCTGCCTCCCTCTCTGTCCCTCTTCCCGTCTCTCTGCCTCCCTCTCTGTCCCTCTTCTTGTCTCTCTGCCTCCCTCTCTGTCCCTCTTCCCCTGTCTCTCTGCCTCCCTCTCTGTCCCTCTTCCCCTGTCTCTCTGCCTCCCTCTCTGTCCCTCTTCCCCTGTCTCTCTGCCTCCCTCTCTACCTCCCTCTCTGTCCCTCTTCCCCTTTCTCTCTACCTCCCTCTCTGTCCCTCTTCCCCTTTCTCTCTGCCTCCCTCTCTGTCCCTCTTCCCCTTTCTCTCTGCCTCCCTCTCTGTCCCTCTTCCCCTTTCTCTCTGCCTCCCTCTGTCCCCCTTCCCTCTACCTCCCTCTCTGTCCCTCCTCCCCTGTCTCTCTGCCTCCCTCTCTGTCCCTCTTCCCCTGTCTCTCTGCCTCCCTCTCTGTCCCTCTTCCCCTGTCTCTCTGCCTCCCTCTCTGTCCCTCTTCTTGTCTCTCTGCCTCCCTCTCTACCTCCCTCTCTGTCCCTCTTCCCCTTTCTCTCTACCTCCCTCTCTGTCCCTCTTCCCCTTTCTCTCTGCCTCCCTCTCTGTCCCTCTTCCCCTTTCTCTCTGCCTCCCTCTCTGTCCCTCTTCCCCTTTCTCTCTGCCTCCCTCTCTGTCCCTCTTCCCCTTTCTCTCTGCCTCCCTCTCTGTCCCTCTTCCCCTTTCTCTCTACCTCCCTCTCTGTCCCTCTTCCCCTTTCTCTCTACCTCCCTCTCTGTCCCTCTTCCCCTTTCTCTCTACCTCCCTCTCTGTCCCTCTTCCCCTGTCTCTCTGCCTCCCTCTCTGTCACTCTTCCCCTTTCTCTCTACCTCCCTCTCTGTCCCTCTTCCCCTTTCTCTCTACCTCCCTCTCTGTCCCTCTTCCCCTGTCTCTCTACCTCCCTCTCTGTCCCTCTTCCCCTTTCTCTCTGCCTCCCTCTCTGTCCCTCTTCCCCTTTCTCTCTGCCTCCCTCTCTGTCCCTCTTCCCCTTTCTCTCTACCTCCCTCTCTGTCCCTCTTCCCCTGTCTCTCTACCTCCCTCTCTGTCCCTCTTCCCCTTTCTCTCTACCTCCCTCTCTGTCCCTCTTCCCCTGTCTCTCTACCTCCCTCTCTGTCCCTCTTCCCCTTTCTCTCTACCTCCCTCTCTGTCCCTCTTCCCCTTTCTCTCTACCTCCCTCTCTGTCCCTCTTCCCCTTTCTCTCTACCTCCCTCTCTGTCCCTCTTCCCCTTTCTCTCTACCTCCCTCTCTGTCCCTCTTCCCCTTTCTCTCTACCTCCCTCTCTGTCTCTCTTCCCCTGTCTCTCTACCTCCCTCTCTGTCCCTCTTCCCCTTTCTCTCTACCTCCCTCTGTCCCTCTTCCCCTTTCTCTCTGCCTCCCTCTCTGTCCCTCTTCCCCTGTCTCTCTGCCTCCCTCTCTGTCCCCCTTCCCCTTTCTCTCTACCTCCCTCTCTGTCCCTCCTCCCCTGTCTCTCTGCCTCCCTCTCTGTCCCCCTTCCCCTGTCTCTCTACCTCCCTCTCTGTCCCTCTTCCCCTTTCTCTCTACCTCCCTCTGTCCCTCTTCCCCTTTCTCTCTGCCTCCCTCTCTGTCCCTCTTCCCCTGTCTCTCTGCCTCCCTCTCTGTCCCCCTTCCCCTTTCTCTCTACCTCCCTCTCTGTCCCTCCTCCCCTGTCTCTCTGCCTCCCTCTCTGTCCCCCTTCCCCTTTCTCTCTACCTCCCTCTCTGTCCCTCTTCCCCTGTCTCTCTGCCTCCCTCTCTGTCACTCTTCCCCTTTCTCTCTACCTCCCTCTCTGTCCCCCTTCCCCTTTCTCTCTGCCTCCCTCTCTGTCCCCCTTCCCCTGTCTCTCTACCTCCCTCTCTGTCCCCCTTCCCCTTTCTCTCTACCTCCCTCTCTGTCCCTCTTCCCCTGTCTCTCTGCCTCCCTCTCTGTCACTCTTCCCCTTTCTCTCTACCTCCCTCTCTGTCCCCCTTCCCCTTTCTCTCTGCCTCCCTCTCTGTCCCCCTTCCCCTGTCTCTCTACCTCCCTCTCTGTCCCCCTTCCCCTTTCTCTCTACCTCCCTCTCTGTCCCTCCTCCCCTGTCTCTCTGCCTCCCTCTCTGTCCCCCTTCCCCTTTCTCTCTACCTCCCTCTCTGTCCCTCCTCCCCTGTCTCTCTGCCTCCCTCTCTGTCCCCCTTCCCCTTTCTCTCTGCCTCCCTCTCTGTCCCCCTTCCCCTGTCTCTCTGCCTCCCTCTCTGTCCCCCTTCCCCTTTCTCTCTACCTCCCTCTCTGTCCCTCCTCCCCTGTCTCTCTGCCTCCCTCTCTGATCCCCTTCCCCTTTCTCTCTGCCTCCCTCTGTCCCCCTTCCCTCTACCTCCCTCTCTGTCCCTCCTCCCCTGTCTCTCTGCCTCCCTCTCTGTCCCTCTTCCCCTGTCTCTCTGCCTCCCTCTCTGTCCCTCTTCCCCTGTCTCTCTGCCTCCCTCTCTGTCCCTCTTCTTGTCTCTCTGCCTCCCTCTCTACCTCCCTCTCTGTCCCTCTTCCCCTTTCTCTCTACCTCCCTCTCTGTCCCTCTTCCCCTTTCTCTCTGCCTCCCTCTCTGTCCCTCTTCCCCTTTCTCTCTGCCTCCCTCTCTGTCCCTCTTCCCCTTTCTCTCTGCCTCCCTCTCTGTCCCTCTTCCCCTTTCTCTCTGCCTCCCTCTCTGTCCCTCTTCCCCTTTCTCTCTGCCTCCCTCTCTGTCCCTCTTCCCCTTTCTCTCTACCTCCCTCTCTGTCCCTCTTCCCCTTTCTCTCTACCTCCCTCTCTGTCCCTCTTCCCCTGTCTCTCTGCCTCCCTCTCTGTCACTCTTCCCCTTTCTCTCTACCTCCCTCTCTGTCCCTCTTCCCCTTTCTCTCTACCTCCCTCTCTGTCCCTCTTCCCCTGTCTCTCTACCTCCCTCTCTGTCCCTCTTCCCCTTTCTCTCTGCCTCCCTCTCTGTCCCTCTTCCCCTTTCTCTCTGCCTCCCTCTCTGTCCCTCTTCCCCTTTCTCTCTGCCTCCCTCTCTGTCCCTCTTCCCCTGTCTCTCTACCTCCCTCTCTGTCCCTCTTCCCCTTTCTCTCTACCTCCCTCTCTGTCCCTCTTCCCCTGTCTCTCTACCTCCCTCTCTGTCCCTCTTCCCCTTTCTCTCTACCTCCCTCTCTGTCCCTCTTCCCCTTTCTCTCTACCTCCCTCTCTGTCCCTCTTCCCCTTTCTCTCTACCTCCCTCTCTGTCCCTCTTCCCCTTTCTCTCTACCTCCCTCTCTGTCCCTCTTCCCCTTTCTCTCTACCTCCCTCTCTGTCTCTCTTCCCCTGTCTCTCTACCTCCCTCTCTGTCCCTCTTCCCCTTTCTCTCTACCTCCCTCTGTCCCTCTTCCCCTTTCTCTCTGCCTCCCTCTCTGTCCCTCTTCCCCTGTCTCTCTGCCTCCCTCTCTGTCCCCCTTCCCCTTTCTCTCTACCTCCCTCTCTGTCCCTCCTCCCCTGTCTCTCTGCCTCCCTCTCTGTCCCCCTTCCCCTGTCTCTCTACCTCCCTCTCTGTCCCTCTTCCCCTTTCTCTCTACCTCCCTCTGTCCCTCTTCCCCTTTCTCTCTGCCTCCCTCTCTGTCCCTCTTCCCCTGTCTCTCTGCCTCCCTCTCTGTCCCCCTTCCCCTTTCTCTCTACCTCCCTCTCTGTCCCTCCTCCCCTGTCTCTCTGCCTCCCTCTCTGTCCCCCTTCCCCTTTCTCTCTACCTCCCTCTCTGTCCCTCTTCCCCTGTCTCTCTGCCTCCCTCTCTGTCACTCTTCCCCTTTCTCTCTACCTCCCTCTCTGTCCCCCTTCCCCTTTCTCTCTGCCTCCCTCTCTGTCCCCCTTCCCCTGTCTCTCTACCTCCCTCTCTGTCCCCCTTCCCCTTTCTCTCTACCTCCCTCTCTGTCCCTCTTCCCCTGTCTCTCTGCCTCCCTCTCTGTCACTCTTCCCCTTTCTCTCTACCTCCCTCTCTGTCCCCCTTCCCCTTTCTCTCTGCCTCCCTCTCTGTCCCCCTTCCCCTGTCTCTCTACCTCCCTCTCTGTCCCCCTTCCCCTTTCTCTCTACCTCCCTCTCTGTCCCTCCTCCCCTGTCTCTCTGCCTCCCTCTCTGTCCCCCTTCCCCTTTCTCTCTACCTCCCTCTCTGTCCCTCCTCCCCTGTCTCTCTGCCTCCCTCTCTGTCCCCCTTCCCCTTTCTCTCTGCCTCCCTCTCTGTCCCCCTTCCCCTGTCTCTCTGCCTCCCTCTCTGTCCCCCTTCCCCTTTCTCTCTACCTCCCTCTCTGTCCCTCTTCCCGTCTCTCTGCCTCCCTCTCTGTCCCTCTTCCCCTGTCTCTCTACCTCCCTCTCTGTCCCTCTTCCCCTTTCTCTCTACCTCCCTCTCTGTCCCTCCTCCCCTGTCTCTCTGCCTCCCTCTCTGTCCCCCTTCCCCTTTCTCTCTACCTCCCTCTCTGTCCCCCTTCCCCTTTCTCTCTACCTCCCTCTCTGTCCCTCTTCCCCTGTCTCTCTCCCTCTTTTTCTTTCTCATGTTCAGTCTCACTCTCTCGGAGTCCCTCTAGGCATCATCTTCTCGCTTTACCTCTCTCTCGTTCCCCCCTCCATCTCTTTCTCTCTGACCCTCTTTTCTCATCTTTCTGCCCCTCTTGCTCCATCTCCCTTTCTCTCCTCTCTTGTTCTCTCTTTCTTCCTTCCCTCCGCTCTCCCTTCTGCTGTTTCTCTCTCTCTCACTATCCCCTCTGTCCCTTATCTCCCCTCTCTCTCCTCCTCTCTCACAGTCACACACTATGGTAGTAGTAATACCTGTGTCTTAGGAACGGTCTGGGGTCATACTAAATCCCTGGGTGCAGCTACTGATTCAATGTGATACACAGTATACTATATACACTGGGCCCGTACAGCGGACCCCGGAGAATGCTCCGTGTTCCCCTCGGCTGGCTGCATTGCCTCCTGACATGGGACGTATAATTACGTGGTCCTGTATCACGTGGTGTGTGGACCCGGCGCTGTGCTGCACAGGTCGCTCCCGCCTCTCACCTCCAGTGCGTTCTGTTTAACCATTCCAATGCCGCTGACAAATTAGCGCCGGGTCCATTGGCGGACGATCAGGCACTGGTTGTGCACGGCTCCTCCTCACGGGCTTCTTAACGGTCAGTGCAGACATCGCACAAAATAAGCAAGAGTTAAAGAAAATTGGTTTGTGCTAAATTCAAAGATTATGCAATAAAAAAAAAACAACCTTGAAAAAATTTGTATTTTTGGGGGAAGAAGGGGGGGAACAAAATGTAAGCCCGGCTCAGGAGCGGCCAGGACACAAAGGGTTAGTCGCACAGCTGCTCCAGAGCCAACACGTGTTCAATAACAGATAGGCGTGGCTAGTGGGAGTGGTTAACGCGTTCTGGGCGGGGCTCGCACTCGTTATTAGCGCACGTGAAGCGACGTGTTGGGCAGCCTGTTGGTGTGGGGCGGAGTCTTCAGAGGAGGGCGTGGCTATTTTGGCCGTTGTTCTCGCGAGTGTGTCCGGTCTCAGGCTGCACTCCGCCTCCTCACTCGGCGCCTCAGGGTGAGAGGAGCTGCCGGTCCGGGGAGACGCGGCTGCAGTAGCGGCACCGGGAGGAGGGAAGGAGCGAGCACGCCGGCCTAGTCGCCGCCGCGGCTGTAAGACTGGTGTAACGAGGGGCCGCAGCCCCGCAGGGTTCGTGCGCTTACTCGGTGAGTGGGAATGTGGCGAGCATCGGCGTGAGGGGTCCAGGTGGTGCCGGGGGGCGGCGGGGCCTTGTGTCTATGGCGTGACTTGCAGATTTCCTACCAAAACGAGTGTCTGTGCCGTGCGGGATGGTGGTGGTGGTGGCTGAGAGGGGGGCAGCCTGTGCCCTGCGGGATGGTGGTGGTGGTGGCTGAGAGGGGGGCAGCCTGTGCCCTGCGGGATGGTGGTGGTGGTGGGCTGAGAGGGGGGCAGCCTGTGCCCTGCGGGATGGTGGTGGGCTGAGAGGGGGGCAGCCTGTGCCCTGCGGGATGGTGGTGGGCTGAGAGGGGGGCAGCCTGTGCCCTGCGGGATGGTGGTGGGCTGAGAGGGGGGCAGCCTGTGCCCTGCGGGATGGTGGTGGGCTGAGAGGGGGGCAGCCTGTGCCCTGCGGGATGGTGGTGGGCTGAGAGGGGGGCAGCCTGTGCCCTGCGGGATGGTGGTGGGCTGAGGGGGGGGCAGCCTGTGCCCTGCGGGATGGTGGTGGGCTGAGAGGGGGGGGGCAGCCTGTGCCCTGCGGGATGGTGGTGGGCTGAGAGGGGGGGGGCAGCCTGTGCCCTGCGGGATGGTGGTGGGCTGAGAGGGGGGGGGCAGCCTGTGCCCTGCGGGATGGTGGTGGGCTGAGAGGGGGGGGGCAGCCTGTGCCCTGCGGGATGGTGGTGGGCTGAGAGGGGGGGGGCAGCCTGTGCCCTGCGGGATGGTGGTGGGCTGAGAGGGGGGGGGCAGCCTGTGCCCTGCGGGATGGTGGTGGGCTGAGAGGGGGGGGGGCAGCCTGTGCCCTGCGGGATGGTGGTGGGCTGAGAGGGGGGGGGCAGCCTGTGCCCTGCGGGATGGTGGTGGGCTGAGAGGGGGGGGGCAGCCTGTGCCCTGCGGGATGGTGGTGGGCTGAGAGGGGGGGGGCAGCCTGTGCCCTGCGGGATGGTGGTGGGCTGAGAGGGGGGGGGCAGCCTGTGCCCGGCGGGATGGTGGTGGGCTGAGAGGGGGGGGGCAGCCTGGGCCCGGCGGGATGGTGGTGGGCTGAGAGGGGGGGGGCAGCCTGGGCCCGGCGGGATGGTGGTGGGCTGAGAGGGGGGGGGCAGCCTGGGCCCGGCGGGATGGTGGTGGGCTGAGAGGGGGGGGGCAGCCTGGGCCCGGCGGGATGGTGGTGGTGGTGGGCTGAGAGGGGGGGGGGCAGCCTGTGCCCGGCGGGATGGTGGTGGGGTTCTTCCTCTTCTTGGTGCTCTTACTCCTGGTTCTGTTATTGGCTTATAATTTTTTCTTTATTACCCCCAGTGTCCAGTAATTGGTCTTTGCAGGAGACGGCTCACCATGGGCCATTACATGGTGGCTGTCTAGATCCTCTGGTAAGTGTCAGACCGGGGTCAAACTTGCGAGTGCAATGCGAGAAACTCGCGAGTCTCTTGCCCCAATACCCGGCATTGCCGCCGTTGGTTCGGACTGGAGCGTTCAGCTGCATAGAAAGACATGCAGCTGCACACTCCGGTCCCGAGTGCTGGCAGCAATGCCGGGTATTGGGGCGAGAGACTCGCATTGCTTTCACAAGTGTGACCCTGGCCTTAGATTGAGTTTGACTGGACCTTTTCTCCAGTAGTCACCAAAACAGAGGACCACCCTCCTAGTTTTTGCAGCAACCACCAGTCATGTCTGGGGGATTAACCGCGGTTTAGTGAGAAATGGCTTAATAGGTTATTCCAACTTTTTAAGTTGTCATATACCCTATAATCAGTTGGGGGCTGACTTCTGAGAGTCCCACCTTTCCTGAGGAAAGTGGAGTCCATCTGCTGTGTAGGTGACAGTGGGACCGACTAGTTTCTTACACAACTGTGGCCATGAGTGCTGCTGTGAGGGGAAGGATGCAGTTCTACAGGGTGGGCTATTTATAACGTTGGATCCAAAATGGCTGACTTTAAAAATGGGCACTATGGTCACCACCCATCTTGAAAAGTTTTCCCCCTCCCATATACTAATGTGCCACAAACAGGAAGTTGATATCACCAACCATTCCCATTTTATTTAGGTGTATCCATATACATGGCCCACCCTGTACATTGGGACTGCAGCCCTCTTAATTCTTTATCAATGGTGGTTCCTACATGGCATTGTATGGCTGTACTGGTTACCAGTGTGACATCCATCTCTTATGAAGACTTATTGATAATATGGTGTTTAACTCCAATGTTCAAAAGTCATCCTGTATGACCACTACATAAGGTCCATATACCCGGGCGAGTGAACTGCAGATAACAACCTCCAATCGATGAAGCAAGAAGCTGATTACTTCCCTCTTATAACTGTCCACCTCCATTGTTTGCCAGTGCATCCCACATTAATAATGTGCATCCAAGCGAAGATTGCTTGCCAATATCCCATCATGTGTCTATTATTCTCTTGCTTCATTGCTGGACGCATCATTCTCCTAAAAAATCAAGGCCGGAACACTGATTCTGTGTCCTGTGGGCTTTTCTTTTTTGGTCTTTTTCAGAAAACTTGTTTCCTGGATGTAGTTAAAAAATAAAGCTGCACATTTTGTCATTCTTGGGTCCAGCGCTTATTCTGGTCTTATTGGTTGCATTGGTGGAGAGTACTACTGTACCCAATTTATTATATATGGTCTGAGTCGGTCCATGTTATACAGACTCCACCAAAATAGACAGATCCTGACTCCACAGCCCTGGATAAACCCTTTTGAACACAGATCTGTATTTTACTCTGCAGCCACTCTTATATTGTGGGAAATGGTATTAAGATATCATTGACTTAGGCTGGTTTCACACTTGCGTTTTTTGTGCTTGTTTTTTGCGCAAAAAACACATGCGTTTTTTTCCTATACTTTATATGGGTGCGCATACACATGCGTTTGTAGTGGGTGCACAAAATGCATCTTGCGTTTTTTGTGCGTCCGACTTGTCCCAAAAAAGCATGCACACGCAACGCGTTTTTTTTCACTCCAACACCCATTATAGTCTATGGGTGTGCTGACGCGCATGGTAATGCGCACGTCAGTGCAAAAAACCGCATGCGTTTTTAAAAACATGCTTAAACGCACACAAATGCATGATGCGTTTTTGTGCATTTGCACTGCGCACGTTGCGCAGCGCAAAAAAACGCAAGTGTGAAAGTAGCCTAACCCATGCCAACAACACTGATGCAACTGTCTTAGGCTATTTGCCCACGTATGCAGAAAATTTCTGCTTCAGAAACTGACTCCTTCCCAGAAACCATGCGTTTTCTTTCTGTGTGTTTTTTCAGCTCGTTTTTGCTCAAAAATGTGTGTTTTTGATGCGTTTTTTTTCCACGCGTCTTCTGGACTCATAGGAAATAGCTAAAAACGTGGACTTTTCCGCAAAATTAATGAGCATGCTGCGTTTTTAACTGCTAAGCGTTTCCTATGCGGGAAAAAAAGCATCAATGTGCAACAAAAAGGCCAAAATGCATTAAAATGAATGGGATGCTTATTTTAAGCGGTTTGACCCCAAAAACGCTAACGTGGGCACACAGCTTTAAGGGACTTTTATGTATCCAAAGGACATGCCCTGGTTTCAGATGGAGGTACAGGAAAATGGAGGTAGCCTTATGTTAGGTTCACACCCTGCAGACAATGCATAACTATATCTAATGGAAACTCTGACTTCTCAACTAAAGCCTCATAAACTGCTCATAAGACTAGACCACTTAGGCCACTTTCACACTTCAGGCTTTCGGTATCCGGCATGGTGCGGCGAAAAACCGGACTGCCGGATCCGGCGCCTGTTACGACCAAATCTGGCTTTTTTCCCCATGCTGTTTCATTGGTGCCGGATGGCAGTGCGGCGCGTCTGTTTTTTTCCGGATCTGGAAAAAGTAGCCGGTCCGGCGTCTGGAAAAAACGTTGCATGCAACGTTTTTTTCCCAACGCCAGACCGGCTTTTCACACTGCGCATGCCCAGAAACCTTCTCTGCCAGGAATATATCCGGCAGAAAGAAGGATCCAGTGTCTGCGCTTGCTGCTGGATCCGGTAGTCTGGTTTTTCACCGCACCATGCTGGATACCGTAAGCCTGAAGTGTGAAAGCGGCCTTACATGTGCACCCCTGGAAGCTGCGCGCTCTCCATAAAAACAGTGCCATGGCCGAATTGTCACTTACTATTGTCTGTGCTCCTTTTAAAGAGAATTTCAATGGAAAGGTTGCTCTCATGGGCATTGCTTCTAATGGAGGTTGCAGGGACTATGCCACTTTCCATCTTTCTGGTGTATCCTGATTACAGATATTTGTGTCGATACCATGAAACTTGATAATTACTGGGCTCAGTGATGCACATTAGTGGTGGCTTCTCACTTTATTTCTGTGCTGTCTGTTCCACAGTCAGGTCTGTGGCTGCATGGCTTTTCTTTTTGCCGTACCTGTCGTAGGAGACATGTGCAGCTGTCCTTGCAAAATCTAAAGTCTGCTTTATTACTGGTGGTCCCAGGAGCTAGAGAAGTGAGATGACGGCCAACCCCTTTAAAGGCAAAAAGGGTAAAAAGTTTTACTCTTTATTTTCAAATCTGGCAATATATTTGGAGGGAATGTCTGACCACCTAGTGTGTAGTGGTGGGCCTTTAATGTAGCGGGACGACCATGTGAATGTGCCCTATAGTGTTGTGAACAGCCATGTGCTTCATAAATTACTTTCTGGACTTCACACAGTCGTTAACGTAAAGGGGTCTTCTGGGCTTTTTCTCTTTCCTATGGGCTCAGAAGTTACTGGCTGGTAGCTGGACTGTGGAGTCGGTAAGGCAAGTCTCCGACTCCTCAATTTCCATGAATTCGACCCCACGACTCCCTCATAACAGGGCTGTGGATTTGGTAAGCCAAGTTTCCGATTCCTCAATTTCCATGACTCCCGACTCCACCAAAATGGACTCCAACTCCACAGCACTGGCTGGTAGTCAGTGATCTGTGCTGGGTCAGAACGATCAGTAAAGTCACATCAGAGCTGCTACTCTTCTGCTGATGGACAGCTGGCTTCCCACAGTGCCAGCAACTGTGCAGGATAACTTGCCTGCACAACCCTAATGTATACGTATTGTAGCATGAAAATGATTGAAGGACCCAAGTTTTGGTACCTCCTTGATTTGGGCAGGTGGATAATGATCACTGCAATCCTTTGCTATGTTATATGCTCACGTAATACACAACTTCCCCTTGTGATGTCTGCTCATCATTGGGGATTTTCAGTAGCTAAACCTTGTGGCATCCAGCAGATCAGTGTCTGGCTTCCTATATGGTGACACCTTTTTAGAAATTTTTATTTTCACTGGAAGGGTATAGGCACATGTTAAAGCGCACGCCAGCTTTTTTTTATAGTGCTGGAGTGGTACTTCTAATCCAAGGTTCCTGTGTCTATTTTCATACTTGTCCACTGCCATTTTCCCATACATTTGGGGAAGCCTTCATCAGTCTGACCTGCCAAATCGCTCCAGTATTCGCTGAGTGAACCAGAGGTCACAACTTGGTACAAGTCGGACTGCCTCTTTCTGGCTCTCATAGACTTGCATTAATAAACTAGAGTAGTTCTTAGGCGTTGTGCACATGTTGCTGATTTGGTGCATTTTTGTAATTTTTTTTTTTTTTTCTGCATTGATTTGTGGCAGCCTGATGCCAACAAAGTGAATGAGAAACCTAGTGTCATGCACACGTTGAGTATTTTTGATGTGCAGAAAATATGCAGCATGTCAACTTTTCTTTTTTGCTTTTTTTTTTTTTTAACGAGGTGCAGAAATTTCTTGCTGAACGAATAACCTTAAGTATTTGCAGAAATTCCTGCTTCTCTTGGCAGGAAAAAGTGTAAAATATACATGGTTTTTCTTGCAGATTTTTCCTCATTCACTAGAATGGGTGAAACCTGCAGCAAAAAATGCTGGAAGAATTGACATGATACAAGTAAAAAATGAGCTGTCAGGATTGTCATTCACTTTGGCATCAGAAAATACTTTTTGTAACAAAACTGCCCAGGTAAAAATGCAACAAACATCAGTCTGTGGACCAAACTAATCAGTGTTGGTCTGTCTCGAGCCCTTCTCTTTTTTTTTTTTTTTTTTTTTTTTTTACTTCCAAGAAATGTATTTTTCACTGACTGCTAGAAGTCTGGGAAATGTAACCTCACCAGGATGCCATTAGTTTGGTGTGGGATTCAGACCCGTAGACTTGCACTGGCGAGGCATGTTGTATAAAATGTGCACACTAAAAATGGATGTCTGAATAAGGGTTAATAGTGTAATGTTCATTTGGGGGTGGGGGGGTTTAGAGACTAGTCTCATATACCAGCCTTGCACAGAAGCCCACTGGGCTATGATCTCTGGTTTCTGAGATTACAATGTTTATTTACTTAACATTGTATAAATTGTATCTCTTTGCTTGCCATAAGTGAATGTGTCTACCTCTGCTTGCAATGTATCAGATCCTCACTCTGCCAGTAGGGTGCACAAAGGGGATGTCCAAATCTATAAAGAGGTGACTAGATCTGTAGTTCTGTAAGGTCCTGGACATTCTCTAAGTGCTGTCTTCTCACTGTCCGGCTTTCTATGTTTCCTTTCGGAGGTATTACAGACAGGAAGTCGGCTGCGTAAATCAAATCTCCTGCAATCTTTTATATGGTTTTACATTTCCGGAGACGATTGTGCTTACACCTGTTTTTCTCTGACCGACCCCAGACTGCTTGTGGTTCAGCTCTGCTGTTGTCAGTGGTGGAAGCTGAAACACATTTCCCCTTAAAATGAGTCACAATCTTCTAGGAAGTCTGTGATGGTTGTAGCTATAAGGGTATGGGGCGACTGCAGGATACCCTACTGAACTAGAAATATGCATTCCGAGTAAGACCTGAGCTGTCAGTACACTGCACGGTGAAAGGCCTCTTCCTGTGACGCTCAATGTAATCCTGACCTTACTGATCAAATATTTATGTTCTTGTGCAATGAGATGTACGTTGTCTGTTTGGGGATTTTGTAATACTATGGAGAGAATTGGTGACCTTTATTTCTCTACTGCTGAGCGCTTCTGTGCCAAGTGGACAGTCCATGACTGGCTACACAATTATGACATGCCAAGTGAGCCTCGCCTTCCCAGGTTTCAAATGTCATTCCTGATCTGGAACACGCTTTCAATGGTTCTTAGCTACCTTGTTTTGGGGATCTTACAGGTAGTGTGATATATTATATACGGTATTTTACTAGAACTCCCCAAGGGGCCCCTTTAGAAGTGGTAATGGTCCAACAGAGCAGAAGCCTCTTGTAATTAGCATCTCTTCTAGGAAGATTGGCTGGGTGTTAAGTATGATAACCCCTCATTTATTTATTTATTTTTTTATTTTTTTTTGTCTTGGGCAAATGTCAGCTCATGGATCACGAATATACAGACTGGCTGCGGCTATCAATTCGAAGTATATGAAGCTGTGATGCTCAGGTCTGAATAGCCATAACCAGTCCATGCTTTGTAACCAATTTGCACAGATGTCTGCATAAGCCCTTATACATTCATATTTACAGGGTGTGTCTCTTCCTCTTATCTGGAGTTTTGTTGGTAGACTTCTGAGTGTACGTGAGACTCTACATGCACATTAAATGCATGGCCAGTGCTGCTAAAATCTACACAATGAGCTAATTTTTCTTGTTGGAGCTATGTGGCCACTTTGTATGTCCAAAATTTCATATTTGCTCAAATAATTTCACAAGTCTTGTTTCCCTTCTGATTTGTGGTCAATTATTAACTCTTTTTCTCCTCTTTATCAGATCTTGCTCTTCCAGGGACTTCTACTGGCTGGTGGATGTCAGGTGGCTGAACAACTGAATGTAATTGCCTCTGGATCTATAAAATTGAACCTGCAGTGGAATATGGGTCAGAAGGTCACAGGTGGCATAAAGACGGTGGACATGAGGGACCCTGCATACAGACCCCTGAAGCAGGATCTCCAGGGTCTGGACTACAGCAAGCCTGCCCGCTTGGACCTCTTGTTGGATATGCCCTCCGTGTCCCATGAAGTACAGCTCCAGCACTCCTGGAATAATAACGATCGATCGCTCAATGTTTTTGTCAAAGAGGACGACAAACTTGTTTTTCACCGGCATCCGGTGGCACAGAGCACTGACGCCATTCGTGGCAAGACTGGTTACACACGAGGCCTACATGTGTGGGAGATAACGTGGGTCATGAGGCAGCGAGGGACTCATGCTGTCGTTGGAGTGGCAACTGCGGATGCCCCTCTCCATTCTGTGGGTTACACCACACTTGTAGGATGCAACGGGAAATCCTGGGGTTGGGACTTGGGTAGGAACAAACTGTATCATGATGGTAAAAATCAGCCGAGTAGAACATATCCTGCTTTTCTGGAGCCAGACGAAACTTTCATTGTGCCGGATTCTTTCCTGGTGGTACTAGATATGGATGATGGTACTCTGAGTTTCATCGTGGATGGACAGTACATGGGCACAGCCTTCAGAGGATTAAAGGGAAAGAAACTGTACCCTGTCGTCAGTGCGGTATGGGGCCACTGTGAAATCAGGATGAAATACATAAATGGACTTGACCGTAAGTTTCATTACTAATTCCAGCAGCAGAGCATGTCCACATAGACGGTTACCATTACACTGTCTCCGAAATGTAAACTCCTGTCTCCATGTAGTGTTTGCTCTGGATAATCTCTTGTAATTTGGCTCTGGTGAGGAAAGGTTACCTGTCCTTATTCTGATGGATTTCCATCCTAACATCATATTTAAGTAGTGAGTGAATTGTAGATTATCATTACTGTTGTACAAAAAGTTTCTGGGTATTCACCAGACAGGTTAATGTTAAAGGGGTTGTCTGCTACTGAACCCACGTCTCAAACCCTGTTTTCTCCTGGCGGTGTTGGCACTGACTCTCCTGGGGATTGTGTGACACTATGACATGCAATCCCTGCAGCCAATCTGTTCTGGCTTCACTCTCCATCATCCCAAGGAATTGAGGGTAGCAGCTCGATTTATGTCCAGTGTGACGCCAGAGCTGGCAACACACTCCCACTTAAGGGGACTATAGGTGTTAATTTACTGTCAGGAAATGCAACCCCTATAGATTTCCACTAGTTTTATATATTTTTCTTGGGAGACTACAGCATGTAAGGGATTGTCAAGTATTGGACAATCCCTTTCACTCAGTTTGAGCTTGTTTGATGCATAATTTTTAGATTATACTAGTGGTAAAATCAAGCAAATTCTGTGACCTGGTAGACCCAGCTCCTGGGCACCAGTGTCGTGATACCTTTAACAGATGCAATCTGTAGCCAGAAAAAAATATTTGCAACTTCTAAGAACTGAGCAGTTACACAACGGAAATTTGAATACATGATTGAAAGGTATTTAAAGTTGTCTGATCCCCGGCATATGCCCTAAATACCCATCATATTCAGGCCCAGAGCCTCGTCCATGTGCAGAATTGGGTCACATTCAGTCAGTGACTGGCTGCAGGGGAGCGGGACTCTTGTATACACAGAAAACACAACTATTTACCATAGAAGAGGGTCCCTGGGCTAATTCCTCACCTATCTGACATATAGTTCATAGTAAACCTCTAGGATATATAGTCTACAGGTGTGGGGATAATGTATTCTGCCCTGCAAATCATAATATTGGGGCAGAGTAACAAACATATCTTGTATGATGGCAGTAGCCATCACTATAGTGGTGACTGAAATACTTCCAACAGCCCCTGCCATGGTGCAAACAGTAAGTGGCCATTGGCAGACTGGTGGCACTGCTGGATTGCGTAAACCTGCTGCAACCTCTTTATCACCTAACCCCAGGATGGATTATCGTTTCCTGATCAGTGGGGGTCTGACCACTTGGACCCACATTGATTGTCAGAACAACGATTATTTCTCCAGACATGGCACTTTTATCAACACTGCAAAATGAAGAGGCCTGACTAACTCCATTAATGTCATTAAGGGGCTACAGGGGGAAAAGCTGAACATGGTACCCCAAATCCCCATGGATGAATCGACCATCAGTTGAGCATGCACACAGGGAAAAAAGTTCCCCATTCTGTCCATTGACCAGATCCAACCAAACCTTTTCACTGAAAAATCCCTTTATCTAAGAAATTATATACCCCTCACCTGATTCTAAGGTTAAGACAAATACCCCCCCCCCCCCCCCCCATTGATACCGGCTTACTGCAGCTCTAAAGTTGTACCCATCACTTTGCTTTATGCTGTGGACCTCACCCTCTATAATGCACAGGACGAAATGTGCACACTGAAGGCTACAGTGACTAAGATAACTGCAAATCCACTTCAAAACCCTGTTTTGGGTTTGTTTGTTTTTATGCACTCGCAGAACTGCTGTAAGTTTGGCCTCCTATTGATATCCTGTTCAGCATGCCAGGCCTATGATAATGGCTGCCTCCTGGATTGAGGTGGTGGGAGAGTAGTAAAAGGATCTAAGGTGTTTTAAGAAACCGGAGTCTGTGCTGCTGAGGCGAGCGTACATCAGCAAATATTGTGCAAGGGTCTTATCCTAATGAACAGGACGCATGTATGATACCTGCCGATAGTGCACAGATCTGAGTGGCCGTTACATAATCAACACTGTTCAGAACAAAGTCTGTAGCTTGTCCATGTATTACATGATGAAATTTTGTTTCTCTGGTGCTGGCAGCTTACCCTGGCTAGTAGTCAGGACCCTACATGCCCAGCAACCTTTATCTGTGAGCACTTTAAGGGGTCTTTCCTGCTCGTACAGTTTTCATATTCTCTTGTGATACTTCTATGTTGGATGCCCATCTTACTATAAATGTATGCGATGGTAAAACACATCCAGTTGCAACCATGATCTTATTGTAAAACCGTATTATGATGTCTGTGTAGAGAAATAAGGTGTGATGTTTGGTAACCTGCCTGGCACTGACCCTTTCTTGCTTCTCTTTACAGCTGAGCCCCTTCCTCTGATGGACCTGTGTCGACGAGCCGTCCGCCTTGCACTGGGAAAAGAGAGACTAAACGAAATCCCGACGCTTCCATTGCCATCGTCCCTTAAAGGCTACCTCCTGTACCACTGAGCCTCCAGCTGCTCACGGACTAGCTGCCCAGTGCTATGCATCCCAAGACTCCACTCTCATCCTTAACGCTTGTTGGTAGGAGGCTGGCGGTACAGTTTCCTCAAGTGCATGCTTCCGGCTACAGAATACCTCCAAGTTTTATCTGGGATCTTGCAACAATTTTGGTTTTTGTATGAAAGACATCTGAATGTTGCGTGTGACTTAGAGAAGTGCTTCATGTGTAATGAGTTGTGACCAATTTGTCTTTTTATTAACTTAATGGTCTTTTGTACAAGGACTTTTTTTTTTTTTTTTTTTTTTTCCCCCCCCTCTGCCCCATGATGGGCTCTTATGATGTATGTCCTATGCATTTTAAATGTTTTGTCCTCTTACCGTTACCGTGCCTCAGAACACTACTCGGAGTACAACCTCACAGCTCCCGGGATCACTTCATTTACGTGGCTTGTGTTGTCTGTAGCTTCAGAAATTCCCCTGCACTTTTTAATTAGACGTCAAAATAGTGAGACCTGTATATTTGGTGGAGACTTATAGGCCGATGCTCTGAAGATTTTTATCAGCGTGCACTGCAATAGTAATGGTGAAGATAGAAGTGCGGCAACAGTTATGTAGTCTGGACTGTTAACTTGCTGCCTATTTATTAATGCCAACTATTGGAATAATATCTTTGCCACTGAGCATTTATGTGCAATATAAAGTTGACGCCTTAACATTTATTGCATCACAATAGTGTAAAGCGACTGTCCAGTGACAAATCTGCAGTTTATCACCCCAAAAAACACCACTCAACCTATGTGATGCTTCAGATGGCAATTGATTACTTTTTTCAGATGACCCTTTTGCATCACATGACTTTTTTTTTTTTTTTCTATTTTTTTTTTTTTTTCTTCCAATAAATCAAATGCTTAAGGATCATTCAGACGTCTGTGCACATCAGAGGACTAACGCATGGACTGCCGTGGCTCTCCCAACCAGAGCAGGCTTTTCCATGAGGCTGCCCTTCTGTGCCATTCCACTCGGAAGGGTTAAAAAAGAATAAACGGTGTCTGCTACACATCTGCTTTATTTTCCCACCACATGCCATGTAGATGGAATGAAGGCAATATATGCACAGTACAAGGGTAACGTTTTTATGTCTTTGTGTAAGGTATGTGAATTGTGATAAGTGCATCGGTCACACCACCAAGGCAGCACATTGTGCTGGGCTGTCTGCCTAATAACTACTGCCATGGCTGCCTCCTGGATGGTGACTGGTGCACTATATACACTGCTGCTGTAGGGTACTAAGATTGGAGTTTTAAAAAAATAAATTAAAAAATGCACAACCATGCCAAGATGGTTAGGGTGACTTCTGTGCTAATGTCACCTTGCTTGTGAGCAGTTTTGCTGGATATGAACACTTGCTGCTTTGCACATATTATTTTTTTTTTTTTTTTTCTCTTTATGTGTGCAAGTAGTCTTCCACCTCTAAAGTGGCTTGGAGTCCCCTACTGTCTACAAATTGCCTGTACAGTTTTAATCTCTTTATAATTCTGTAGATAATTATATAATAAAGAAATAGTTTATTAAGTATCAGATGCATTGTGCTCATTCACTTCACAAACGCCTGATGGGTGTTGTCTTTCTGCAAAATTCACAATTTTTTTTTTTTTTTTTTTTTTTTTTTTTTTTTTTCTTCTTCTGAGGATACGATGCACTTCTTGGGTCATGGGAACATTAAATCCTACAAATCATCATGCATGTAAATGTCTCTGGGTCATGGATCGGATGGGTGGCTTCAAGACTGGGGGTTCACCTGCACAGTGAGGTCAGGGTCACTCTGTGTGGACTGTGATGTCCAGAAATGCCACCGGTCTCCTGACTTCATGGATGTGGTGGTCCGCACACAGGGTGAATTGCAGATGTATGCAGCCGGTCTAACGCTTTAAGGGCTGTGCATGGTATAAGATCAGTGCGATTGTCCCTGGAAGCTTTTTTTTTTTTCTTCATTTTGTGCACGTGGCCATTCTTTGGCACTGCATCTGTGCTTCCATTGAAGTGAATGGGAGCTGGACATCACTGGCCTCCATACACTGATCTAGAGAGGTACCAGGCATCAGATCCATAACAGACACACACTGACTTGATAGCCTAAGAATGGGGTCCTCAATATTATCACCTACCATACAGAAAAATGCCAGCAGATTGTGCGGTGTTTGCAGGATCTGGCACGAAGCACTGCACGCTCGGATCCATACTTGCTTCCTTCCAGTGTGATCTTGACATTGTCTCGACTTCTAATTGATTCCAAAAACGAAGCCATGGCAGACAGACTATATCAAGGTAAAGAGGAAGTGTTTCTAGTTTTAGCACCCTTTAACCATATGAGGACTGTCTGGTACATCGCGCCCCCCCCCCCCCCCCTTTCCTCCTTTAAAGAATGTGAACCAGGCTATAAACTGCACTAAGGCCGCCTGTTCTCTGTGGGAGACTCGCAAATAAGAGCTGGCGGAGGCCAGACACCCAAACATGGTTCAGTTCCAGCTGTAGCGAATACTTAAAATAAATGAGGTAGGAGCTTACTGTGTTTATATGTGGAGCCCTAGCAATGCTAAAATAAAGTCTCTGGGATGGGATGCAGCTTTTGTAATGGCTGCATGCATCATGTTCTCGTCTGCAGATTAGCACCGGCATCGTGCACAAGTGCTGATCCTAGGCAGAGGACCAGGCCGGGATGGCATCTTGTATAAATGAAGACTGCAGCCTGGCAGAGCTCATGGTGCTGTATACTGTACTGACTCTGGGGGGGGGGGGGGGGGGATACAACCTCAAATTTTTGGAACAGCGCTAATCCAAATATTACCTAGCTCTGCTGCTCACACCAGAAACTTATTGTAAAACTTTTTTTGTACCCTGAAAGCCATCAATAACCTGCATAGACTTAAAGGGGGTCATCTGGACACTTATTACACATCTGTCCATAGGATATGCCATAGCCTCCAATAGATGCGGCGATGTGTGTGCTGCCTCTGTCCCCATTCAGCACGGTGGCTCAGTGAATAGCACTGCAGCCTTGCATCGCTGGAGTCCTGGGTTCGAATCCCACCAAAGACAACATCTGCAAGGAGTTTGTATGTTCTCCCCGTGTTTGTGTGGGCTTCCTCCGGGTACTCCGGTTTCCTCCCACATTCCAAAGCCATACTGATAGGGAATTTAGATTGTGAGCCCCATTGGGGACAGTGATGTGTGCAAACTGTAAAGCACTGCGGAATGTTAGCGCTGTATAAAAATAAAGATTATTACTAGGGAACTAGAAGCATCCCAGCTCTTCTAGGTTATTTGGAGTCAAATTTCTGGAATTACTTTTTTACGTCTCGTAGTAATTTTGGTTTTACTGTCTGTCTCACAGCGGCTTTGCTGCAAGTATAGAGGGCAGGAAGCTTCTGAACAGAAGAGGTGTGAAGAATGAGTATGCTGTAAGATGGGACATGTGCACAGTAAGGTCGTTTTTACAGTGTTGCATTATGTACGGAATCCACCTGAAACTCGTGCACACAGCCTAATGGTGTTTTATTATGGTGAAACTCGTATATATGGGAGTGTTTGCAATATGTGGTCGTCTGTGTGCCTGGTAGACATTGGGTGCTGAACACTAAGAATTGAGCGTGGATGCTCAACCACTGAGGCTTTTTAAATGGCAATTGGTGGGATTCCAGCAGTCAGACCCTTAGCTAGCAGTTATTCACCCCAGTGTTTAGTGAGAATTGCTTATAATTAAAATACCCCTTTAATTTTCTGTCCTGGTTTCTAATAGGTGACCTTGTGTGTGCAATCCTAGCCACTATATTGGGTCACCAGTACACCCATTTGCAATGTAAACCTCTCATGTATGAAGATGCCCATACACACCAGATAAAATAGGTCTCGGTCATTGAAATGAATGTATGAATAACACACAAAAAAAAAAATATCAGAGGGAGGGGGAGGCAAATTGCACATTTCACACTAAACTCCAAAAGGACTTGACAAAATTATTGACACCTTTCTTAAATTACAGGTAAACAACTTTGATTCAAGCATGTGATGCTCATTCAAACTCACCTGTGGCAAGTAACATTTGTGGGCAATGTGAAACCAGATAAAAAGGGGAGAAGATGACTCAATTTTGCATTGAGTCTGTGTGTGCCACACTAAGCATAGAGAACAGAAAGAGAAGAGAACTGTCTGAGGACTTGAGAACCAAAATTGTTGAACAATATCAACAATCTCAAGGCTACAAGTCCATCTCTAGAGATCTTGATGCTCATTTGTGTGCAGCATAATAAAGTTAACAACCCATGGCACTGTAGCTAACCCTTTAACAAATAGATTTTAGTCCCTGAGCGTTGAGTTAGGAGATGGTGACTTCATTCTATATCCCTTACTTGTAGCTAAAGCTGGACTAGGCAACAGAGCGCTGATTTCCATTATGTTACGACAGCCTGCGGCTTTTTTGGCATGCTGGGTGTTGTAGTTTTGCAGCAGAGCCACATTTTACAACCCTTACAAGTTCCATCTCCCATAGGAAGGTATTAAATGGATGTTATTCAGGACGGGCCCAGAGCAGACGGATATCTGACCCATGCATAGTCCTAGCTCTCCTTCCATGTAGAGCTACAGCTGTCTGTAAGGAAAAGCATTGCCAAACTGGACAAATTGTACAGTCTAAACATCTGGCATGTTGTGTTCAACAGGAAGAAAAACATCCTTTTCGAAATCCTCCCCCCTTGTATTTCTCAGTTGCGAGGCTTATCTATTTTGCAAGAATTCTTCATTTAGACATCTTGGCCACAAGTTTTCAGGACGTCGTCGTGGCCTGACCCTCGCTGCGTGCCAGCGTTAAAGCTGAAATGCCTGTTGGGATAAGTGTAGAATTTCTTGGATTAATCTCCGATGTGTGACTCCACCGAGAGTCCGGCTCATCAAACGCTGGAGCGAGGAGTGAGCCAGTTGTTCCAGTCTATATATCTGCCAAAGGGTTAGAACATATAATACCGCGCTATGGTCCTGCTCACAACACGCTGCGCCGAGCAGATCTGTGCACCACTTATTCCCCAACAGTTGGCTTTTGTAACCGGTGACCTTCTTTGCACCCAACCTGTAATGGTGAAACATGAACAGTATTTTCCCACCATTCACACTGCGCAGAGGATTTCAGCTTCTCATATTGTGGGTGGTTTCTGGCTTCTCAGAGCTTAGTGTACATTACACATGTTAATGCTTCGACTAATGTGCGGAGTGCACTTAAAGATACAATTGTGAAATCCCTTAAAGGGCCCCCTTTACCTGTACGTATAGGAAGCCAACAATTTTTTTTCTATGTGTAAACTACGTAGAATTTTATTTATATCGCATCAACATATAGGCCAGTAATGTCACGGCAGGCATTTGTGGCTGCAGTCAGGTGCCAATATTTTGGGCAAATATATATACCATATATATTTTTTAAGCCGTATCACTTGTTTAATTTTTTTAACATCCAAAATAAAATAAAAAATACTAATAAGACTAATATTGTTTTTTATGTAATCCTTGCAATGAACAGAACATCTTTAATAAAGTTAGTTTTAATACTGCAAAAAATTTTTTTATTATTCCCCCACTTTGTCATTGCTTTCCAAGGGTGGAAAAAAACAGCTGGAAGTATTGACGTGCTGCAGATTTGAAAAAAAAAAAAAAGACCCAAAAAAACTTTTCTCAAATTGTCTGGAAAAAAAAAAATCGCTGCATCACAAAAAAAGCTACATGATATCAAAATCGATCCTTTCTTTTTAGGTTAAGTTCACACCAAGCATTTTTCAGCATTTTTTTTTCCTGCAGCAAAACCTGATCTCTTGGCAGTAAAGAAAACTGCAGAAAAAAAGCAGGGTTTTTTTGTGGGGGGGTTTTTATGGGGGGGGGGGGCTAGATTTGTCCGTTGTGCATACTGATAAAGTTTAGTATTGGGGGAAAAAAAAAGTCCTATTCCAAAGAATGAGGTTTTGGCACAAAAAAACGCAGCAAAGAATGATACCTGCGTTTTTCACCAACCAAGTGAATGGGTTAAAAACCGGTGAAAAGTGAAATGGTCTATTGTGCAAAAAAAATACCATGTACAGCACAAAATACTGATGACAAAAAAGCCAATGTGTGTATGAGATTTCTGAAATCTCAGGCTTTACTGGTACTGTAAGGCACAGCTGAAAATATGCATAAAAAAAGCACAAAAAAACCTGCAGCAAAAGCGCCTAGTGTGAACTTAGCCTTATAGTAAAAATAAGAAAAGTCTGAATTACTTGGATACTTGAATAATTACTTGAATAACTTGGATTAAATTTTGTTACAAATACTACATGCATTGTATTGACATTTTGGCATTTCCCCTAAATCGACCTTTAATCATTATTTTTTGGAAATATAGGTAGGATCTATTCAAAAGGTGAAAAATACCATTAACCCCTTCGCGCCGGCCGCCGTAGCGGTACGGCGAATCGTACCCGGATCATATGCTGGGCGATCGCCGCGGGTCGGGAGCCGGTTCCCGGTGCAAAGTGGTTACTGTACCTCCTAAAACATTCCTTAGGGGGTGTAGTTTCAAAAATGGGGTCACTTTTTTGGGGTTTCCACTGTGCGGGACCTCAGGGTGTCTCCAAATGTGACATGGCCCCATAGATTTCTTACAGTGAATTTTGCCGCAGCTTCGCTTACGAAGCCTGCCGTGCGCCAATACTGTGGTTTTAGACAACACTTGTGGTATTGCCGTGTTCGGGAGACAATGGGGAATAAAAAGTGGGGTGTACTTTTTCCTGGTCCCCCTTTTCAAAATGAAAAATGTGGGACTAAAGCGACTTTTTCCGGTAAAAAAACGTACTTTTCAATTTCCTCAACCAAGTGCATGAAACTCCAATGGAGCGCTTGTTGGGTCAAAGTGGTTGCTATACCCCCTAAAACATTCCTTAGGGGGTGTAGTTTCCAAAATGTGGTAACCTTTTGGTGGTTTTCACTCTGGGGGTACCTCAGGGTCTCTCCAATACGACATGGCCCACTGGATTTCTTCCAGTGTAATCTATTATCCCAAAAACCACCTAGCTCTCCTTCTGTGCTGAGCCCTCTTGCGCGCCCATAATTTAGTTTACGTATACATGTGGGGTGTTTCTATAAACTGCGGAATTGGGGTAACCAATTTTGGGTTTGGGTTTGCTGTTAACCCTTGCTGGGTTGCAGGTAAAATTGGATTACAATGGAATATCTGCCAAAAAATTGAAATTTTGATATTTCACTGTCATTTAGCTTGAATTCCTGTGCAACACCTAAGGGGTTAACAAAGTTTTGAAAATCCGTTTTGGACACCTTGAGGGGTGCAGTTTGCAAAATGGGGTAATGTATGGGTGGGTTCTGTTATACAAGACCCATAAAGTGACGTCCGAACTGACTTGGTCCTTGGAAAAATGGGTTTTGGAAATTTAGTCGTAAACTTTAAAAATTGCGTATAAACCTATGAGCCTTATCACATCCGAAAAATATAAAATTTCATTTCCAAAATGATGCCAATGTGAAGTAGACATGTGGAGAATGTAAACTAATAACTGTTATGGGGGGTATCAGCATTTTTGTAAAAAGTAGAGAATTTCAAAGTTCAAAAATAGCGAATTTTTCCCAAATTTTCGTGTATTTTGTAATTTTTTTATGCAGAAAGGTAAAATCTATTGACTCACAATTAGCACTACCATGAAGTACAATATGTCACGAGAAAACAATCTCAGAATGGCGTGGGTAGGTGATAGCGTCCCAAAGTTATTACCGCATGAAGTGACAGGTTAGATTTACAAAAAATGGCCTAGGCATTTGGGTACAAATAGGCCTGAAGGGGTTAAGCTACTGATGTGCAAGGGCTATCATATCAAAACATAAACTACAGACATGCATCTACCTAAAAACACCAAAGAGAATTAGTCACTCCGGGTGGTACCGATATCGTCAAAATTGGCTCTTGGCTCATGGACTAAATAAGACTTTACAAGGATAAGGAGCCTCCGCTGTCCGTGGTCCCATTTGCTGCACCATCCGGGAACGCCAAGGTACTACAGCGGTTTTTGTTTTACATAGCCTTAAATGGTACTGTACATCACTTGCAGTTCTGCAGGGCCAAATCTGCTGCAGAACTGCACAGAATCTGCACCGTGTGCACATAGCCTGAAGCATTTAGTGAGCTGTACCCTAAGGCTCTGTGCACACAGTGCGGATTCTGCTGCGGATCCGCAGCGGATTTGGCCCTGCGGATCCGCAGCAGAACTGCAGGTGATGTACAGTACCATTATCGGCTATGTAAAAGAAAAAAACACTGCACATGCTGCAGATTTTTCCGCGCGTATTTTGTGCGGAATCAGATTGGTCTGCGGATTTTTTTATCTGCGGAACCGCAGGTAAAATGACCTGCGGGTTGGCCTGCAGTTTATCACCTCTGCAATGGAGGAGATGGTAAACCGCAGCAGAATCCGCAGAAAAGAAGTGACATGTCATTTCTTTCTGCGGATTCAAAAGCGCAGCTTTTCCGCAGTTAGAAATCCACACCATGTGCACAGAAAATTGTAAATCCCAAAGGATAACATGCTACTATACACTGTCTGCAGAACTGCTGCGGCCAAAACAGCAGAGGAACCGCAGCAAAAACCACACCGTGTGCACATAGCCTAAAAAAAACAGCATGTCACGTCTTTTGTGTGGTTTTGCTGCAGTTTTCCACCTGCTCCATTCTACAAATCCACAGGTGGAAAACCGCACAAAAACGGCAGTAAGGCTATGTGCACACGCTGCGGTTTTTGCTGCGGTTCCGCTGCGGTTTTGGCCGCAGCAGTTCTGCAGACAGTGTACAGTAGCATGTTATCCTATGGGATTTACATTCTGCTGTGCACATGCTGCCTGTTTTTAACTGCGGAAAAGCTGCGGTTTTGAATCCGCAGAAAGAATTGACATGTCAATTGTTTCTGCGGATTCTGCTGTGGTTTGCCACCTATTCCATTGTTCAGGTGGCAAACCGCAGGCCAATCCACAGGTCATTTTACCTGCGGTTCCGCAGATAAAAATCCGCAGACCAATCCGCAGTGTGTGCACATAGCCTAAATCCGCACAAAAAATGCACTAAATCCGCAGGAAAAATGCAGGTCATTTGACCTGCGGATTTAGTAAAATCCGCGCGGAAGAATCTGCACCGTGTGCACATAGCCTAAGAAAAGCCTTGGAAATTCAAAGTAAAGCTATTCAATAACATATTTTACAAACTTTATATTTGTCATCTGTACTATTGATTTATGCAAAGTTTGTTTTATTTCTATCTAAAATTATACAGTGGGGAAAGTATGTATTTATACACTGTCGATTCCCACCTACAAAGAATGGAGAGGTCTGAAATTTTTAATCATAGGTACACTTCAACTGAGAGAAACAGAATTTACAGGAAATGTCTGACCTCTGTAATTGCAACCAAAGGTTTCTGTACCAAATATTAAGTTTTGTTTTTCTATTGTATTAAATACGTATTTGATGCAATAAAATGCATATTATTTAAATCATACAATGTGATTTTCTGGATTTTTTTAGTCTGTCTCTCACAGGTGAAGTATACAATTGCAGACCTCTCCATTCTTTGTAGGTGGGAAAACTTGAAAAATTGTCAGTGTATCAAATTCTTATTTTCCCCACTGTACATGATTCCCTGTTTTTGCTGGAATTATAATATACATTATTTTATAGGACAAAATTATTTTGAGAGTGAATTTATATGATTATAAAATGTCTAAGAAGCTCCCCATGAAGTCAGCTGTATTTGAGCATTTCACAGTGACTCAAGATGAAAAATATTTTGTGTGTCAATGTATGACAAGTGACCCAGAGGAAAACAAATGCTGTGATGCCAAAATCAGTGCATACTCAGGCAGTGATAAAAATGCTCCTACAAGAGCTTCCAATCTAAAAAGACATTTACAACGCTTCCACCCAGAAGTTTTCAAAGCTGTGACTGAGAAAGATAACAGCAGCACCAAGAAACCCGCACCCAGCACTTCCTGCCAGGCAAAGGAGGAGGAAAGAGCATCTCAAACATCATTAAGAAGATATTTTGTAAGTGACAAAGTTACTGTAACAATGACAGCAGATATGTTTAAAAAGACAGCTCATACAGCTTGTTGTGAAGGACGGTGTACCATTTTCACTATTTGCACGACCAGCTTTTACAGCTCTTAATGGAGAAATGGCCCGCAAACTTGGTGTTTCTCTGGAAAGAGAAAGTATTAGAAAATTAGTGATTGAAGAAGCCCTTAAACAAAAGGAAGATCTTAAAAAGACTCTCAAAAGATGCTTCATGTTTCTTAAAATGGATGCCTGCACACGTCACAGAGTGACCTAATTTTGCCATCAATGTTCGATATGTTTGTGACAACAAAGAAATTGTTACGAAGACACTGGCAGTGAAAGATACTAAAGCTCATCACAGCAGTCAGTTTCTCCAGGTCTTAGTGGAAAAAGTCCTGCAAGATTATGAACTCAAAAAAGAACTGGTTCTTGCTATTGTAACGGACAATGCTTCAAACATGATAAGTACAATTACACTGATGAATGAGAGTAATGAACTGCAGCTAGATGAAAATTTAGGATTCAGTATGTTTGAGATGGAAGGCCACAGTGCTGTTCATGTAACTGAGGAACAAACAGATATTACAACAGAAGAACAGCAAAATTATACTTTAGAAATAGATGATATTGTTGAAGCTGCTTAAAAACACTTTCCTATTCATCACATGCGCTGTGGTGTGCACACGCTGCAGCTGGCAATAAGAGATAGTCTGCAAGAGGGACATGCTGGAAATCTGATTGGAAAAGTGAGGAAATTGGTTATTGCCGCCAGAATCCCTAAAATTGATTCCATCTTGAAGAGTTGTGCTAGAAAGGGGCAATTGTCGATCAAGCCACTCGGTGGGGCAGCACTTATTTAATGATTGAGCGATTGCTTGACCTAAAACCGTTTCTTATAGATATGGCGAACCCTCATCTAACCCTAAATGGAGGTCAATGGACACAGGTGGCTGAATTGAAGGAATTGCTTAATCACCCATTTACCGTGACTAAAAAATGACAAGCTGAGGATTTAACTCCTGGCATTTTCATAAGGGAGTGGAAGAACTTGCTATTTTGCCTGTCCCTAAGAGGAGGTTTCGTCGCAGATGGCATTTCTGCTTCAATGAAACGGAGAGAGACACAGCTATTGGAAAATAAAATTTTTCTGGCAGCTGTTTATGTGGACCCAAGTCATCGTATACTGCTTGATGAACAACAGCTTACTAAAGGAAAAGAAGCTCTGAGTGAGGTAGCAGTTAGGATGAGTGGCCTACAGGAGGACTGCCAGGCGCAAGAGGACTTGGGTCCTGACCGTGCTACTGCTGCCATATCTTCATCCTCATCAGATGAGGAGTTTGACTTTGACAAGTATTTGGATGACATGGAGCAGGCAAAGCGTTTCCGCAAGGAAAAAGATTTCACTCCATCTCCTATAGCAAGCAGATTGACCATATTTCAATAAAATGTTTCTCTTGCTCTCAAAGAAATAGTTAAATTCAATCGTTCATCAAAACTGACTGTGCATGAGGCAATTCCTTTATACTTTATACCCGGAAATTGTTAGAGCTGTTGCCCATATGGTTACGGCTTTGCCTCCAATCCAAGTTAGTGTAGAGAGGTTGTTCTCTAGCCTTAAAATTATTAGGTCAGATTTGAGGTCATCTATGAAGGAGGATCTGATGGAGGCAATTCTATTTCTTAGAACAAATTCATAGACTGCACAAATGTTATTTAGTATGTTTTTGTTGAAAACTGTTTTTTGCCACTTACAGAGTTTAATAATAATAATCTTTATATAGCGCTAACAAATTGCGCAGTGCTTTACAGTTGGCACACATTAGCATCTCTGTCCCCGAAGGGCTCACAATCTAAATTCCCTATCAGTATGTCTTTGGAATGTGGGAGGAAACCGGAGTACCCGGAGGAAACCCACGCAAACACGGGGAGAACATACAAACTCCTTGCAGATGTTGTCCTTGGTGGGATTTGAACCCAGGACCCCGGTTATATATACTGTATATATATATATATATATATATATATGCATGTAATCTATATTACATATGTATTACATATTTACAATTTATTACAGTTTTTTGCAGGGCCGGACAGGGACAAAAAAGCAGCCCTGCCACACAAACCCCACCAGCCCACAAACTATAACACTCCTCACCCCGATCAGTGAATTTTGTAATACTTTGTCATGCCCATCACTCTCCTAAAAGGAGATATTTGAAGAGTCACATGTGAATGGCGCCACAGTGCGTATGATCGACCACAGCTGCATTTACATGGTGCTCTACAGAGCAGGATCATGGAAGTCCCAGCAGTCGGATCTCCAGCATTTGGAAAGTTATCCCCTATCCAGAGGAGAGGGGATTACTTGGGATAATCCATTTAAACAGCTTTTCCAATATTTTATTTTTATTTGGCCATAGTAATATTGAAAATACTAAACCAACATTGACCCTTCCAAAGTCCAATGTCGCCTCTTCAACAACAGGACAGGAGAAGTGGTACTGTGCAGTGTAAACAGGGCCGGCTCCAGGTTTCTGTGGGCCCCGGGTGAAAATCTCAGTGGGCCTCTTTAACACGTACCACAATTCATAATGCACAGATACAGCAAAGAAATATAGGTATACAATGCCAAAGATTTCATTTCTTACATTACATGAGTGATAACTATTGTACATTCTACAAGAGGTCATAAATCAGACAGTATAGTCCTCCATACAGTATTCTGGTCACCACATAACCCCCATACAGAATAATGAACCCCATATATTGCTCCATACAGTATAATGAGCCCCATATATTGCTCCATACTGAATATTGAGCCCCATATATTGCTCCATACAGTATTATGGGCACCACATAGCCCTCCACAAATTATAATGAACCCCATATATTGCTCCATACAGTATAATGAGCCCCATATATTGCTCCATACAGAATAACTCCATATATTGCTCCATACAGTATTATGGGCACCACATAGTCATCCATACAGTATTGTGGGCACCACATAGCCCCCACCCATTATAATGAGCCCCATATATTGCTCAATACATTATAATGAGCCCCATATATTTCTCCATACAGTATAATGAGCCCCATATATTGCCCCATACAGAATAATGATCCCCATATATTGCTCCATACAATATTATGGGCACCACATAGTCATCTATACAGTATTGTAGGCACCACATAGCCCCCACACATTATAATGAACCCCATATATTGCTCCATGCAGTATAATGAGCCCCGTATATTGCTCCATACTGAATAATGAGCCCCATATATTGCTCCATACAGTATTATGGGCACCACATAGCCCTCCACACATTATAATGAACCCCATATATTGCTCCATACAGTATACTGAGCCCCATATATTGCTCCATACAGTATTATGGGCACCACATAGTCCTCCATACAGTATTGTGGGCACCACATAGCGCTCCATACAGAATAACAAGCCCATATATTGCTCCATACAGAACAATGGGCCCCATATATTGCTCCATACAGTATTATGGGCACCACATAGTCCTCCATACAGGTTTGTGGGCACCATATAGCTCTCCATACAGTTAAAATGAGCCCTATATATTGCTCCAAACAGAATGGGCCCTATATTAGTCTCCATATGAGGCTCCATATATACTGGGCCCCATATGATGCACCAGTATATAATGGGTCCCATATGATGCTCCAAGGTATGATGGGCCCCATATATTGCTCAAAACATTGAAAACAAAAAGGAAAACTGAAATCCTCACCTCTCCTTGCTGGCCGCTGCTCTGCTCTGAACTCCTAAACTTCGGCGTCTTCCGGCTCTCTGCACTGTGACTGTTCAGGCAGAGGGAACACAGACGTGACGTCATTGTATCCTCTGACCTGAAACGTCACAGTCAGAAGACGCCGCAGCGGAGGAGTGGGAAGAGGTAAATATCACAAGTGTCGGGGCCCTGAGCAAGCGGGGAGGGGTGGACTCTTTATTAGCCCATGTGGCAACATTTCAGTTCCACAGCAGAGAAAGGTTTATGTTATGGGCCTGAAACATTGCCACATGGGTTAATAAAGAGTCCGCCACTTTTTTCAAAACTTATCGGAGGATAGGAGAAGTTTATACAGCTCCACAATATATACTGTGTTAAGGAATATTGAGTGGAGCTGTGTATATAATATATAGTGTAGACATGTGCCAGTGTATATAGTGTGGATTCCACACTATATACTATATACACAGCAACATACTATATAAACATCTGTACATTCTATACTATATACACACAACTCTACATTATACACTATATTAAGACAGCATTATACTATACTAGATTATGGCCCGATGCTATCGCATCAGGAGGATGCGATAGCACCACACCTCTTGCCATGTTAACCCTCAACACACACACTCCTCACCTTTCCCCATCTCCACTCACTCTTTCACTCCACATAAGACCCCTTCTCTCACTCCGTCTCTCATCCTCACACCGTCATCGCCGCTGCTCCACGATCACCGACATCTTCCGCCGGCGCCATCCTGGATCCAGACGTTGTCCACGCCGGCGTCATGTTCTTGCGGCGACGCCATCTTGAGTATCGCGGGATTTCGCCGATCCAAAATAGCGTCGCCGCAGGAACATGTCGCCGGCGTGGATGCCGTCGGGATCCAAAATGGCGTCGGCGAAATCTCGCGAGATTTCGCCGACGCCATTTTGGATCCCGACGTCCTCCACGCCGGCGACATGTTCTTGCGGCGACGCCATCTTCAGTATTGCGGGATTTCGCCGATCCAAAATGGCGTCGCCGCAAGAACATGTCGCCGGCGTGGAGGACGTCTGGATCCAGGATGGCGCCGGCGGAAGAAGATGTCGGGATCGTGGATCAGCGGCGATGACAGCGTGAGTATGAGAGACGGAGTGAGAGAAAGGGTCGTATGTGGAGTGAAAGAGTGAGTGGACGTGAGTGGAGGTGGTGAAAGGTGAGAGGAGTGTGTGTGTTGAGGGTTAACATGGAAAGAGGTGTGCGATGACGTCACCGGTTACAACTGGACGGAAGTTGTTACAACCGGAAGCTGCTTAGGGCATTTATTATTATAGATACTATATTATTTTGCATAAATCATATAGGTGAGTGCTGTATATACATTATATAGGTGATACTGTGACTGGTGTGTATAGGTGCAGTATCACCTATGTAACATATCTACAGCAGTATCACCCATATATTGTATTTATATTTAGCAGCCAGTATCACCTATATAATGTATATACAGTATACAGGTCCCTGAGATGGGGAGGATGAACAGCTGAGGTGCGTCCATCGTTGGGCGTGCACAGGAGTGAGTCTCTGGCTTGGACAGTAAGTAGAGCAGGAAACAAAAAAGGCAGATATACAGCACTGGCAGGGACAGGCATCGCCGGGGAGGCACATAGATCACCGGGGAGACACAGAAATCACAGGAGGGCACATAGCTGAAGGGCACAGAGATCACGGAGGGGCACATAGCTGGAGGGGACAGATCACAGGGGCACAGAGATCACAAGGGAGCACAAATATCACAGGGGGCACAGGAATCACAGGGGTGCACATAGTTGGGGGCCACAGATCACAGGGGGTCACATAGCTGGGGCCACAGAGATCACACGGGAGCACATAGCTGGGGCCACAGAGATCACGGGGGCACATAGCTGGGGCCAGAGAGCTCACGGGGGGGGCACATAGCTGGTGCCAGAGAGGTCATGGGGCGGCACATAGCTGGAGCCACAGAGATCACAAGGGGGCACATAGCTGGCACCAGAGAGATCAAGGGGGGGCACATAGCTGGAGCCAGAGAGATCACAGAGGGGCACATAGCTGGAGCCACAGATATCACAGGGTGGCATGTAGCTGGAGACAGAGAGATCACAGGGGGGCATGTAACTGGGGCCACAGAGATCACAGGGGGGCAAGTAGCTGGGGCCACAGAGATCACAGGGGGGCATGTAGCTGGAGCCACAGAGATCACAAAGGGGCACGTAGCTGGAGCCACAGAGATCACGGGGGGGGCACATAGCTGGAGCCACAGAGATCACAAGGGGGCACATAGCTGGCACCAGAGAGATCAAGGGGGGGCACATAGCTGGAGCCAGAGAGATCACAGAGGGGCACATAGCTGGAGCCACAGATATCACAGGGGGGCATGTAGCTGGAGACAGAGAGATCACAGGGGGGCATGTAACTGGGGCCACAGAGATCACAAAGGGGCACGTAGCTGGAGCCACAGAGATCATGGGGGGGCACATAGCTGGAGCCAGAGAGATCACAGGGGGAATGTAACTGGGGCCACAGAGAGAACACAGGGGGGCATGTAGCTGGGGCCACAAAGATCACAGGGGGGCACATAGCTGGAGCCACAGAGATCACAGGGGGGACACATAGCTGGAGCCAGAGAGATCACAGAGCCAGAGAGATCACAGGGGGAATGTAACTGGGGCCACAGAGAGAACACAGGGGGGCATGTAGCTGGGGCCACAAAGATCACAGGGGGGCACATAGCTGGAGCCACAGAGATCACAGGGGGGACACATAGCTGGAGCCAGAGAGATCACAGAGGGGCACATAGCTGGAGCCACAGAGATCATAGGGGGGCATGTAGCTGGAGACAGAGAGATCACAGGGGGGCATGTAACTGGGGCCACAGAGATCACAGGGGGGTATGTAGCTGGGGCCACAGAGATCACAGGGGGCATGTAGCTGGAGCCACAGAGATCACAGGGGGGCACATGGCTGGAGCTAGAGAGATCACAGGGGGGTATGTAGCTGGGGCCACAGAGATCACAGGGGGCATGTAGCTGGAGCCACAGAGATCACGGGGGGCACATAGCTGGAGCTAGAGAGATCACAGGGGGGCATGTAGCTGGGGCCACAGAGATCACAGGGGGGTATGTAGCTGGGGCGACAGAGATCACAGGGGGCATGTAGCTGGAGCCACAGAGATCACAGGGGGGCACATAGCTGGAGCCACAGAGATCACGGGGGGGCACATGGCTGGAGCCACAGAGATCACGGGGGGGCACATAGCTGGAGCCAGAGAGATCACAGGGGGGCATGTAGCTGGGGCCAGAGAGATCACAGGGGGCACATAGCCGGGGCCATAGAGGTCACAGGGGGGCATATAGCTGGGGCCATAGAGGTCACACGGGGGGCACATAGCTGGAGCCACAGAGATCACAGGGGGCACATAGCTGGAGACACAGAGATCACAGGGGGTCACATAGCTGGGGTCACAGAGATCACAGGGGGTCACATAGCTGGGGTCACAGAGATCACAGGGGGTCACATAGCTAGGGTCACAGAGATCACAGGGGGGCACATAGCTGGGGCCATAGAGGTCACAGGGGGCACATAGCTGGGGCCATAGATATCACAGGGGGGCACATAGCTGGAGCCACAGAGATCACAGGGGGTCACATAGCTGGGGTCACAGAGATCACAGGGGGTCACATAGCTGGGGCCATAGAGATTACAGGGGGTCACATAGCTGGGGCCATAGAGGTCACGGAGGGCACATAGCTGGGAGGCACATAGTTGGGGGGGCCACAGAGATCACAGGGGGACATACCGTATTTTTCGGACCATAAGACGCACTTTTTCCCCAAAAAATTTTTGGGGAAAGTGGGGGGTGCGTCTTATGGTCGCAATGCACGGTACCTGGTGCGCTGGTGGCAGCGGGCGAGGCTCTGCGGTGCGGTGGTGGCAGCGGGCGGCGCTCTGCGGTGCGGTGGTGGCAGCGGGCTGTGCTCCGGTGCAGGGGCGGCGGCTCCGCCGGCGTTTCTTCGCAGCCCGGAGGCCCCCCCACACCCCTTGCTGGGCGCCGCCATGTTGCGGTGGCCTCCGGGAGCATGGACGCCGGCAAGATGGCTGCCAGTCCTTGGACGGTGCATGCGCAGCTTCAGATCTCGTGCCGAGATCTCGGGGGACGAGATCTCGTTGCCGAGATTTGAATCTCGTCCCCCGAGACCGCCGCCCCTGCACCGGAGCACAGCCCACTGCCACCACCGCACCGCAGAGCGCCGCCCGCTGCCACCACCGCAGAGCCCACCTGCCCCAGCACAGCTGCCCCTGCCACAGCTGCCCCAGCACAGCTGCCCCTGCCCCAGCACAGCTGCCCCTGCCACAGCTGCCCCTGCCCCAGCCCACCTGCTCCAGCCCAGCTGCCCCAGCACAGCCCACCCTCCCCAGCGCAGCTGCCCCAGCACAGAGCCGCTGCCGCCGCCGCACGAGCCTGGACCACTGAATGACCCCTGTGACTACTTCTCCACCT
This sequence comes from Dendrobates tinctorius, assembly GCF_039654945.1. Lineage (NCBI taxonomy): Eukaryota > Metazoa > Chordata > Amphibia > Anura > Dendrobatidae > Dendrobates > Dendrobates tinctorius. Next base: position 49,337,618 of record NW_027361754.1, read on the forward strand.
GTGCCGGATCCCTTCCCAGGTAAGCTGAATTTGGACTGTAAGGCTGGTTTCACATTAGCGCTTTTTAAGCGCACGCACGGCCGGGGGTAGCTCCGCCCCCGAGCCGGCTCTCTGCCCGGCGTGCCCGCCCCTTGCTTGTAGCGCCGCCTCCTAGCGCACAGCGGCGCCTGCGATCGGCGCACCCTATCTTTAGCATAGGGTGCGCAGATCGTGCGCAGGCCGTGCGCTAGTTGCGCTTTGACCTGCGCTGCGCACTTTTGACGGTGCGCCGTGCGCGCCAAAATCTGAAAAGTTCGATTTTGGCGCGCACGGCGCACCGTCAAAAGTGCGCAGCGCAGGTCAAAGCGCAACTAGCGCACGGCCTGCGCACGATCTGCGCACCCTATGCTAAAGATAGGGTGCGCCGATCGCAGGCGCCGCTGTGCTCTAGGAGGCGGCGCTACAAGCAAGGGGCGGGCACGCCGGGCAGAGAGCCGGCTCGGGGGCGGAGCTACCCCCGGCCGTGCGTGCGCTTAAAAAGCGCTAATGTGAAACCAGCCTAAGACGGACCCCCATTTGACACATTATTATTTTTTTCCCTATTTTCCTTCTGAAAATAGGGGTGCATCTTATGGTCCGGTGCGTCTTATAGTCCGAAAAATACAGTATATATCATATGGGCGCACTTATCTGAGGGACACAGATCTCCAGCAGACAGTCACAGAGCTGCCGGCACAGAGATCTCTCTGGCAGCAGCAGCTCCTCTAGTTCCGGGACAGTAGCAACTAGAATGGAGTTGATTGTATGAGGCAATGATGTCACTGGAAGGGGCGGGACTAGCACTGTCAAGATTGGAGTGGCTAAAATGACGAGAATCACAAAAAATCAACTCCAATCTAGACGGTGCTAGTCCCGCCCCTTCCGGTGACATCATTACCTTATACAATCCACTCCATTCTAGTTGCAACCCTCATGCCAGCAGATTTAAAGGGCCGGCGGACAGAAAAACGGGCCTGTAGTCGGATCAGCGGGCATCACCGGCCCGCGGCCCACTACGATGGAAAACATCGCAGCCCAGGGGGAAAATGCCCGGTAGGTTACATTGCCAATCCGGGCCTGGTTTTTTGTGTTCTAAAGTTGTATTCCAATAAATAGATATTATGTTCTATCTAAATATCTTGATTATTGAGTCATAAAAATGATTAAATGTCTGATGCTCACATTGTACTACAATACATTTTTCATTTAAATATAAGCAATATATATGGGAGTCGTGGAGTCGGAGTCGGTGTAAGGGAAATTGAGGAGTCGGAGTCGCAGGTTTGGCTTACCGACTCCACAGCCCTGCATGATACATAATGACTAGAGATGAGCGCACGTACTCAGATCAGATGTTATCTGAGCATGCTCGTTTTTTACAAGAGTGCCTTCGGAGACTCGAAAATATGTTCAAGTCTCCGCGGCTGCATGTCTCACGGCTGTTTGACAGCCAGAACACATCCATGGATTGCCTAAGAAACAGATAATTCTTGCATCTGTTGTGGCTGTTGAACAGCCGTGAGCACACTGAAGTCACTCAGCGCCCGAGCATGCTCGCTCATCACGAATAATGACGCAGCACAGAACTGGAAGATGAGGACTGATAATGGGATTTATACTGGTGGCAATTATTACTGATGGTTTTGTTCTGACTCCAAGCAATTTTTCTCTGTCCAAACACATTGGATAAAGTTGTGTCTGACTCTGTGGCCACATCCATTATACTGGGAAATCCTCTTCTTTCCCAGGAGGAGGCTCCGCACTGTGTGATCCTATTTCTATTTCATCTTTCCGTGTAATATTTGGCGCCGGCCTCTGGAGCACAGAGCGCACTATTTCGATTATTGTTAACTGCATCGTACATTATACCATGGAAATGATTAGGAAAAATGGCTGGGAGCCTGCAAGCAGTTATGTGTGATCAAAGCCAATGTCTGGGACATGATTGTTTATCTACATAGTAATCCATACGAACGCCAGGCGCAGGGTTGGACACAGGCCACCTATGGAGACGCAGATTCTGTAAGCAGCACATATGCAGCGCTAATTATCGTGGTGTATATATTAGACTAGCTGAAGAGCCCGGTGTTGCCCGGGTATAGTAACTAACTGTGGTTAGTTATATCAAACTAGATGGTGGCCCGATTCTAACGCATCGGGTTTTCTAGAATATGGCCAGGGGGAGACCAACGTTCAAAAGATGGTCCAGGATGATCCACCACGATCGGCGATGTCACAGCGGGGGCCTGGTCGCTGCTGTGTGTCACACTGAGGCTAAGTACCCTTGTTGCAGAAATGCTGTGGAAATTTTCGCAGCATTTCCGCAACTCCCGCTGCGGGAAAAACGCATGCGAATTCACATGTATTTTCCCACGGAAAACATTCACGCGATTTTCGTGTGCGAAATTCAAGCGCATTCCAAGCGCTTTGAAGCATCGCTTGGAATGTGATTGACAGGTTGGTCACACTTGTCAAGCATAGTGTTTGACAATTGTGATTAGCTTTTTACTATTGATGCTGCCTATGCAGCATCACTAGTAAAAGACAGAATGTAAAAAATAATAAAAAAAGGTTATTCTCACCTTCCGACAGCCCCCGATCTCCTCTCCACGCTCCCGGCATCTTCCGGTCGCAGTAATGCTTAGCGCGAAGGACCGGAGATGACGTCACCCTCTTGAGAGCGTGACGTCATCAGCGATCTTTCGCGCAATGCATTACTGCTACTGGAAGATGCCGGGCGCGTGGTGAGAGGAAGGAAAGAGTTCAGGGGCCGTCGGAAGGTGAGTATATCACTATTTTTTATTTTAATTCTATTTTTTACAGGTCTCCTCTCCTCCGGACGCTGGGTACCATCCGCACATTGAACGCTGCGCCGGTCATATCCCGGCTGCGTCGCCATTGACCTCCATGCGGCAGGAGATGAGCCGTGGCAACCGTCGAGAGATCAGCGGCTAGCTACATATCCTCCATCCCATAGTCCCGTGCCCATATACCCATCATACATATCCTCCATCCCGTGCCCATATACCCATCATACATATCCTCCATACCGTAGTCCCTTGCCCATATACCCATCATACATATCCTCCATCCCATAGTCCCGTGCCCATATACCCATCATACATATCCTCCATCCCGTGCCCATATACCCATCATACATATCCTCCATCCCATAGTCCCGTGCCCATATACCCATCATACATATCCTCCATCCCGTGCCCATATACCCATCATACATATCCTCCATACCGTAGTCCCTTGCCCATATACCCATCATACATATCCTCCATCCCATAGTCCCGTGCCCATGTACCCATCACACATCCCCTATCCCATAGTCCAGTGTCCATATATCCATCACACATCCTCCATATCATAGTCCCGCGCTCATATACCCGTCACACATCCTCTATTCCAGTGTTCCCCAACTCCAGTCCTCAAGAGCCACAAACAGGTCATGTTTTCACGATTTCTCTTAAATTTGCACAGGTGAGATCTGCTCACCTGCACAGGCAATAATTCCACCACATGGGCGAGACTAAGGAAATCCTTAAAACCTGACCTGTTGGTAGCTCTTGAGGAGTGGAGTTGGGGAACACTGCTCTATCCTATAGTCACGTGCCCATATACCCATCATACATATCCTCCATCCCATATTCTAGTGCCCATGTACTCATCATACATATCCTCCATCCCACAGTCCCATGCCCATATACCCATCATACATCCTCCATTCCATAGTCTCGAGCCGGGTTGCGCTGAGCAGGGAGTTCCTGGAGATGTGCTGTTATGTAACTTGGCAGTGTGGCTCTGTGTGCAGCCGCTGATTATGTGATTTTCTACGCCAGTAACAATAGCTGGCAGTAATAGAGGAGGGGGTGATTCATTTCTGATGTGCTCTCTGCTCCTTTCTGGGGTAGACGATGGCTGGGAGCTTATGTTCCCGGGGATGCTAGATTTCTCCCACCTGGTCAGTGTCTGCTGAGGTCAGGGCCGGCGTTAGGGGCAGGCAGACCAGGCAGCTGCCTAGGGCCCCCGCTCCCCCAGGGGCCCCCAGCTACTGGCACATCATGCCGCCGCTATGGGGCCCCTGTGAGGCAAGGGGGCCCGCCTGGCCCCAGCGCCGACTGCCCCTGCTGCATTGAAGGAGGCAATGATGGAGGAGAGAGCGTCAGCTGATGCACCATCTCCCATCATTCCCCGCTCTGCCTCTGACACAGTGGGTGCGCGATGATGTCATTGCTCACTCACTGTGTGGCTGTGGCAGGCAGTGCAGGAGACAGGAGTTGGGAGCAGCGTGGGCATGAGGAAAAGGTGAGGAGTGTGTTTTTTTAATCAGTGTGAGTACTGGACGGTGGGGCCATTCTGGGGGAGCTATATACCATGCTGTACTATATACCATGCTGGGCTGTATACCATGCTGGGCTATATACCATGCTGGGCTATATACCATGCTGGGCTGTATACCATGCTGAGCTATATACTATGCTGGGCTATATACCATGCTGGGCTGTATACTATGCTGGGCTATATACCATTCATAAACCACAAGAAAAAAGTATAAATTGCCAAAAATTACAAATTTTATTAAATGCAATAGCATGCCATACAATATTTAATGAAACAAGAAATGACAAGAACACTGCTATCCAAAACAGGGAGCCTATATTGCACGATTGCCCAAATTAGCATACACTCATTAAGTACTATAAAAAAAATACTAAATAGTATATTATGAAGAAACATCATGTATATGCTATACTAAAATGTCAATATACACATAGGGATTAAATCCATACAAACTTATCTAATAAGAGCTTTCCATAGTGGAAACAGGCATAGCCTATCTACTATTCCATATAGAGCCTAAGTGCCCAAATTGTATCACTACACTATTAGTAAGTACCTCATAATCCCAAAAAGTGGTGTGTGAATAAAAAGACATTCCCCAAAAGGGCACTTACAAGATTAAAGTATATGGCGCTGGCTTCCCCGTCGACGGCTATATACCATGCTGAGCTATATACTATGCTGGGCTGTATACCATGCTGGGCTATATACCATGCTGGGCTGTATACAATGCTGGGCTATATACCATGCTGGGCTGTATACCATGCTCGGCTGTATACCATGGTGGGCTATATACCATGCTGGGCTGTATACCATGCTGGGCTATATACCATGCTGGGCTATATCCTATGCTGGGCTATATACCATGCTGAGCGATATACTATGCTGGGCTATATACCATGCTGGGCTGTATACTATGCTGAGCTGTATACTATGCTGGGCTATATACCATGCTGGGTTGTATACCATGCTGGACTATATACCATGCTGGGCTATATACTATGCTGGGCTGTATACCATGCTGCGCTATATACCATGCTGGCCTGTATACTATGCGGGGCTATATACCATGCTGGGCTATATACCATGCTGGGCTGTATACTATGCTGGGCTGTATACTATGCTGAGCTGTATACCATGCTGCGCTATATACCATGCTGGGCTGTAAACTATGCTGGGCTATATACCATGCTGGGCTGTATACTATGCTGGGCTGTATAGTATGCTGGGCTGTATACCATGCTGGGCTGTATAGTATGCTGGGCTGTATACCATGCTGGGCTATATACTATGCTGGGCTATATACCATGCTGCGCTATATACCATGCTGGGCTGTATACTATGCTGGGCTATATACCATGCTGGGCTATATACCATGCTGGGCTGTATACCATGCTGGGCTATATACCATGCTGGACTATATGCTATGCTGGACTGTATACCATGCTGGGCTGTATACCATGCTGGGCTATATACCATGCTGGGCTGTATACTGTGCTGGACTATATACCATGCTGGGCTATATACCATGCTGGGTTGTATACCATGCTGGGCTATATACCATGCTGGGCTGTATACTATGCTGGGCTATATACCATGCGTGGCTGTATACTATGCTGGGCTGTATACTATGCTGGGCTATATACCATGCGTGGCTGTATACTATGCTGGGCTATATACCATGCTGGGCTGTATACCATGCTGGGCTGTATGCCATGGTGGGCTGTATACCATGCTGGGCTGTATACCATGGTGGGCTGTATACCATGCTGGGCTGTATACCATGCTGGGCTATGTACCATACTGTGCTGTATACCATGCTGGGCTGTATGCCATCCTGGGCTGTATACCATGTTGGGCTATATACTATGCTGGGCTGTATATCATGCTGGGCTATATACCATGCTGATCTGTATACCATGCTGGGCTGTATATCATGCTGGGCTATATACCATGCTGATCTGTATACCATGCTGGGCTGTATATCATGCTGGGCTATATACCATGCTGAGCTGTATACCATGCTGGGCTATATACCATGCTGGGCTGTATACAATGCTGGGCTATATACCATGCTGGGCTGTATACCATGCTGGGCTGTATACCATGGTGGGCTATATACCATGCTGGGCTATATACCATGGTGGGCTGTATACCATGTTGGGCTATTTACCATGGTTGGCTGTATACCATGCTGGGCTGTGCTATATACCATGTGGGGCTGGGCTATATACCATGTGGGGCTGGGCTATATACCATGTGGGGCTGGGCTATATACCATGGTGGAGCTAGGCTATATACCATGGTGGGTCTGGGCTATATACCATGGTGGGGTTGGGCTATATACTATGGTGGGCTGGGCTATATACCATGTGGGGCTGTGCTATATACCATGCTGGGCTATATACTATGTGGTGCTGTGCTATATACCATGGTGGGCTGTGCTATATGCCATGGTGGGTTGTGCTAGATAACGTGTGGTGCTGTGCTAGATAACGTGTGGTACTGTGCTAGATAACGTGTGGTGCTGTGCTATATACTATGTGGGGCTGTGCTATATACCATGTGGTGCTGGGCTATATACCATGTGGTACTGGGCTATATACTATGCGGCTGTGTTATATACCATGGGGGGTACATTTTACATTATATTCTACGGGGAGGCTGTGTTATATAATATGGAGGGGCTACATTATATTATATGGGGAAGTGGGATGTATTATATTCTATCTGGGGCTACATTATATTCAATGGGGCGCTGTATTATATTATATTCTATGGGGGGTGATTGCATCATACTTTATGAGGGGGCTACATTATACTATATGAGGAGGCTACATTGTATTCTATGGGGGTCTGCATTATATTCTATGAGGGGCTAGATTATATTCTATGAGGGCTTCATTATACTATGAGGGGGCTACATTATATTCTATGGGGGCTGCATTATACTATATGAGGGCTACATTGTATTCTATGGAGGGGCTACATTATACTATATGGGGGGCTGCATTATATTCTATGGGGGGTTACATTATATTCTGTGGAGTGACTACATTATACTCTGGGGTAGCTGCATTATTCTCTAAGGGGTGGCTGCATTATATTATAAGAGAAGGGCTGTGTTATATTCTATGGGGGGTTACATTATACTGTATGGCGAGGCTGCATTATGCTCTATGGAGTGGCTGCATTATACTATATGTGGGCTGCGTTATACTGTATCGAGGACTATGAGGAATAATAATAATAATACATTTTATTTTTATAGCGCCGACATATTCCGCAGCACTTTACATTTCAGAGGGGATTTGTACAGACAATAGACATTACAGCATAACAATAATCACATACAGTAGATTATAACAAATAACAAGAGGAGTGAGGGCCCTGCTCGCAAGCTTACAGTCTATGTGGAACGAGGTAGACACGAAAGGTCGGTGGTAACAGTTGCTCTGATTGTATGGACCAGCCATAATGTTAAGTGTGTAACAGTACAGACACAGAGGGCTAATGGATGCATAAAGCATGTGGGAGCATGATGCTGGGAACCTGGTTATGGTAAAACTTTTTGCTCTACCACACAGGGATAGGTTAGGTTAATGTGTTGAGGCGATAGGCCAGTCTGAATAAATGCGTTTTCAGGACACGCTTAAAATTGTGGGGATTGGGGACTAATCGTATTGACCTGGGAAGTGCATTCCAAAGAATTGGCGCGGCACGTGTAAAGTCTTGGAGACGGGAGTGGGAGGTTCTGACTATTGAGGATACTAACCTCAGGTCATCAGCAGAACGGAGGGCGCGGGTAGGGTGGTATACTGAAACAAGGGAGGAGATGTAGGGTGGTGCTGAGCCATGGAGGGCTTTGTGGGTGAGGGTAATAAGTTTATACTGAATTCTGGAGTGGATGGGTAGCCAGTGTAATGACTGGCACAAGGTAGAGGCATCGGTGTAACGATTGGTGAGGAATATGATCCTGGCTGCAGCATTCAAGACAGATTGGAGAGGGGAGAGTTTGGTAAGAGGGAGACCGATTAGAAGAGAGTTACAGTAGTCGAGACGAGAATGAATAAGAGAAACAGTAAGAGTTTTTGCAGAGTCAAAAGTAAGAAAAGGTCGAATTCTAGAAATGTTTTTGAGGTGCAGATGACAAGAGCGAGCCAGTGATCGAATGTGGGGGGCAAAGGAAAGCTCGGAATCAAGTATGACTCCAAGACAGCGGGCATGTTGCTGGGGAGTAATAGTGGAACCACACACAGAAATAGCAATGTCGGGTATAGGTACATTAGTAGCGGGAGGAAACACCAGGAGTTCAGTCTTTGACAGGTTCAGTTTCAGATATAGTGAGGACATGATATGAGACACAGCGTTTAGACAATCACCAGTGTTTTCTAGAAAGGCTGGCGTGATATCAGGAGAAGAAGCGTATAATTGGGTGTCATCAGCATAGAGATGGTACTGGAAACCAAATCTACTGATTGTTTGACCAATAGGGGCAGTGTACAAGGAGAAGAGGAGGGGGCCTAGAACCAATCCTTGAGGAACCCCAACAGTAAGGGGAGGGTGAGAGGAGGAGGAACCGGCAAAAGAAACAGTAAAGGAGCGGTCGGAGAGATAGGAGGAGAACCAGGAGAGAACGGTGTCCTTGAGGCCAATGGAACGGAGCATAGTGAGGAGGAGCTGATGATCCACAGTGTCGAATGCTGCAGAGAGATCCAAGACAATTAGCATGGAGTAATGACCATTTGATTTAGCTGTTAGCAGATCATTAGAGACTTTAGTGAGGGCAGTTTCAGTGGAGTGTAAAGAGCGGAAACCGGATTGGAGAGGGTCGAGAACAGAGTTTTCTGAGAGATAGCGGATAAGACGGGAGTGGACCAGGCGTTCCAGGAGTTTAGAGATGAAGGGAAGATTAGAGACAGGTCTATAGTTAGCGGCACAGTTTTGGTCGAGGGATGGTTTTTTAAGTAGTGGATGTATGATGGCATGCTTAAATGAGGAGGGAAAAATACCAGAAGAGAGAGAGAGGTTAAATATTTTAGTTAGGTGAGGGGTGACAGCAGGGGAAAGGGACTGGAGGTGATGTGACGGAAATGGGTCACTGGTGCAAGTAGTTGGGCGAGAAGATGCAAGGAGCCTGCTTACTTCTTCTTCTGTGACTGGTTCAAAATCAGAGAGTGAGTTAGATGCAGTGGGGGAGGGAGGACAGTGCATGGTATGAGGGGATTTGGAGATAATTTCCTGTCGGATCTGATCAATTTTTTCTTTGAAGTAATTGGCCAGATCGTCAGCTCGGAGCTCCGTGGTTGGGGCCTGTACTCTTGGATTGAGTAGAGAATGAAAAGTGTCAAAGAGACGTTTCGGGTTATTGGACAGTGAGGTGATGAGGGTGTTGAAATAGGTTTGTTTGGAGAGGTGAAGGGCAGTGTTGTATGTTCTAAGCATAAACTTAAAATGGATGAAATCTTCGTGTAGATTGGATTTTCTCCACAGACGTTCGGCGCACCTGGAGCACCGCTGCAGAAAACGTGTTTGCACCGTGTGCCAGGGTTGTCGCCGTCTGTGTTGTGGTGTTCTATTTATAGGGGGTGCAAATTCATCCAGGGCACTTTGAAGTGTTTCATTGTAATGCTTCAATGCAGAATCAGGACATGAGAGGGAGGAGATAGGGGCCAATGAAGACTGCAAGTTCTTCAGAAGTTTCTGGGTGTTAATGGCCTGTATGTTATGAAAGAAGATTGTGGTCAGAGAGCGGGAGAGGGGAGTTTGCAAAATCATCCACTGCACAAAGTCGAGAGAAGACCAAGTCGAGGGAGTTTCCGTCTTCATGCGTTGGAGAATTAGTAAGCTGCGAAAGGCCTCATGAGGAGGTTAGAGATAGAAGGTGAGTAGCAGATGGGGAGAGGGGAAGAGCAATGGGGATGTTGAAATCTCCCATGATGAGGGTAGGGATGTCACAGGAGAGAAAATGTGGAAGCCAAGTGGCAAAATGATCCAGGAACTGATGGGAGGGGCCGGGAGGACGATATACCACCGCCACTCGCATGGAGAAGGGGGTGTAGAGTCTGACGGCATGGACCTCAAAAGAAGGGAAGACAAGTGAGGGTACTTGAGGGATAACCTGAAAGGTACATTTTGGTGATAGGAGCAGACCAACGCCTCCACCAGCTCTATTGTCTGATCTTGGGGTATGAGAGAAGTGTAGCCCCCCCGTATGAAAGAGCAGCAGCAGCGGTAGTATCTGACTGCTGGATCCAGGTTTCAGTAAGAGCCAGGAGGTTAAGAGAATTAGAAAGGAAGAAGTCATGAATGAAGGAGAGTTTGTTACACACTGAGCGAGAATTCCAAAGTGCACAATTAAGAGAGACAGATGGCATGCAGGGAATATTAATAAGATTAGAGGGGTTTCTGAGTGTAGCTGTGGGGGGGTTTGACTTTCTATAACATGGGGGACCAGGGTTGGGAGCAATGTCTCCTGCGACTAGGAGAAGGAGGATAGAAAGAGTGAGCAGATGGTTAAGTGATTTGTGAGAGCGTCTCTGGTGTTGAATGGTGGGACTGCCTGGATCTGTGCAATTTAACAATGTGAAAACAGCGTGAGTACTATACATAGGAGAGGAAAGAAGCGAGGGGCCAATATGGATGGAGTGTGGAGAGTTAATGCCAGGGCGGTGGATGTGTGTGAATGCAGCGGCCAGGATATAAATTACACAAATGCATATGGTATATATTTGTTGTTCTCCAAATGTACAGGGAATAGATGTATATAAATGTCTTACCTGTCTAACTGCCATGTTATAACTGCCAGAAGTACTTTGATACATGTACTTCGATTACATGTGCATTATTATTATTATTATTATTATTTATTGTTATAGCGCCATTTATTCCATGGCGCTTTACATGTGAGGAGGGGTATACATAAAAACAAGTACAATAATCTTAAACAATACAAGTCATAACTGGTACAGGAGGAGAGAGGACCCTGCCCACGAGGGCTCACAATCTTCAAGGGATGGGTGATAATACAGTAGGCGAGGGTAGAGCTGGTCGTGCAGCGGTTTGGTCGATCGGTGGTTACTGCAGGTTATAGGCTTGTCATAAATGCCACCCCTGCATAAATGCTCCCCCTAGCTAGGTCTGAATATATAGGAGGTTAAGGCTAAGTTTTTTTTTTTGGCTCTCTCTTCTCGTTAATCAATCACACTAAATTGAGACACCAGGACCCAATAAAATGTTGTGGTCAAATAAACACATGTCCAGCACTACATGGATCATAAAGCACTTTGAAAAGTTTCTTGACCTCACAACATAAGGGGACAAGCAGAGTAAGTTGAAAAAAACTATATACCAGATATAAGTTTGCAGAGTTGAAAACACATAGATAGCATTCAGGATTAACTGCTTGCTGACATTGAATGGAGACACAGGAGTGGATTCAGAGCAGAGATTGGAAAAGCTGGTTACCAGATATAAGTTTGCAGAGTTGAAAACACATAGATAGCATTCAGGATTAACTGCTTGCTGACACTGAATGGAGACACAGGAGTGGATTCAGAGCAGAGATTGGAAAAGCTGGTTACCAGATATAAGTTTGCAGAGTTGAAAACACATAGATAGCATTCAGGATTAACTGCTTGAGGAATACATTATATGAAGAACTATGGGGTGCATTATGCTATGGGAAGTGAATTGTACTACATGGATGACTATGGCGGTGCATTATACTATATGGAGAACAATGAGGAGTGTATTATACTATATGGAGAACTATGAGGAGTGTATTATACTATATGTAGGACTGAGGAGTGTATTATACTATATGGAGGACTATGGGGAGTGTATTATACTATATGGAGTACTATGAGGAGTGTATTATACTATATGGAGGACTATGGGGTGTAAACTGTAGATGTGCTGCTGATAACATGATACTGTATGGTGATCCATTAGTGATTGTTCTGTTCCCATCATTCTTTCTTAGATGGTGGAACAAGGCCGGGAAACAAAAGTTGAACGAATTCAATATTGTCGATCACACTCATTTAGCGTCCTGAACTCAGTGCATGTAAATACAACCGAAATGCTTCTGTGTGATGTGCAATATGTTAGCATTTGGGGCCCCATTTTAAACTTTGCCTAGGGCCCCACTTTGCCTAGAACCGGCCCTGCTGAGGTGTTGTGGAGCAGGAAAACTGTTGCTCACAGTAACCAATCACAGCTCAGCTTTCATCTTTTAAACAGCTCTGGTGAAATGAAAGATGCCTAGTGATTGGTTGCTATGGGCAACACAGGCAGTGTTATCTGTTGTGGGCAAGAAGATTTACCTATATATATTACATTAGATATTTATTATACGTATACAGTCATATGTTAAAGTTTGGGCACCCCTATTAATGTTAACCTTTTTTCTTTATAACAATTTTGGTTTTTGCAACAGCTATTTCAGTTTCATATATCTAATAACTGATGGACTCAGTTATATTTCTGGATTCAAATGAGGTTTATTGTACTAACAGAAAATGTGCAATCTGCATTTAAACAAAATTTGACCGATGCAAAAGTATGGGCACCTCAACATAAAAGTGACATTAATATTTCGTAGATCCTCCTTTTGCAAAAATAACAGCCTCTAGTCGCTTCCTGTAGCTATTATTATATAACTGAGTCCATCAGTTATTAGATATATGAAACTGAAGTAGCTGTTGCAAAAACCAAAATTGTTATAAAGAAAAAAGGTTAACATTAATAGGGGTGCCCAAACTTTAACATATGACTGTATATATATATTAGATATTTATTATATGGGGCTTTGTGTGTGGAGTGGGCGGGGCTTGACACACAAACAAACACACTCATTTTATATATATATATATATATATATATATATATATATATAGACTAGCTGAAGAGCCTGGAGTTGCCCGGGCATAGTAACGTAATTAACTGCGGTTAGTTATAACAAATTATAATGATTATATTGCACATAAAAACATTTCAAATCATATATTCAACACTACAGATTTGCAACACAAATTAACTAAAAGATTACCCAAGTATTGATAGTATTTTCTTTTCAACTCATTCGAGAGCCTTGTACAGGAGGAGGTGAACTGTGATAACACCTCTATATACAGCAGATAACACAGGATCCACCATTCACAATAAGTGATGTCACAGCTCACCTCCACCTCCTGTACAATGAGTGATAACACCTCTATGTACAGTAGATCACACAGGATCCCTCATTCACAATAGGTGATATCAGTCATTGTCATTGTACAGGAGGAGGTCAGCTGTGATAAAACCTCTATATACAGCAGATAACACAGGATTCACCATTCACAACAGGTGATATCACAGCTCGCCTCCTCCCCATGATCAATCACTGTAAGACCTCTATATACAGTGGATAACACCGGATCCACCATAAGTTGTGTCAGAGCTCACCTCCTCCTTCCTTCACAATGCCTTTTGCCCAGATTAGAGCATGCCCAGTTTACACTTCTATACAAATAGGGTCTCAAACACTCATTTGCTGACATAAATAGGTCATTTTCTGATGACACATTCCCTTTCAGAGATACTAATAATCATTTTCTCCTGAATAGCTGTCGTATCCCCGGGGCAGGTGCCGCTCATCATACTGATAGACGTGGTACTCAGCTAAATATAAGTGGTGGTTAGCGTGAGCTGTGAACCACGAGGAATGTTTTCTACAGGAAGATAGTAATTTGGAAATCGCAGACTGCTGTGGCCGCTGGGTGCCAGATAGCCCGTCTGGGAGAAGCAGACATGTGAGGGTTATTCATCCGGCGGCCATGACGCCACTGATTGGAGGCAGCGCGGCTTTCTGCACAGCACATGTCTGATAAGGCTTCCACCATGGCTCTGCAGCCACTCGTCGACGTCTCACACACACGAGTTATGCCGTCTTCCCTCCCTTTTTGGCTCTGAGCTAAAATAAATGTTTAGTGGTTTTGTCCCGGCGGCCTGAGTGAATTTGCTGTAAAAACTTTTGTATTTCAACATAAATTGCCAGAAATGAGACGAGTGAATCACACATGTCACCTCTTTGTGGAGCAGTCAGCGAGGTCTGTGGCTGCGCTCATTCATCAGTGACAACCATGATGGTCTCTGTATTACCACACGTCCTTGTTCACAGATGGAGAACATTTGCCACATTTTCTAGCTTGTCAGAACAGTTTGCGGCTGCAAAGAGCATTGTCGAACACCTGGCGCCTCCATCGTTCAGCTCCGATGTACAGGGCGAGAACAGCGCAGTGCCCTACACCAGGGTTCCCCAACTCCAGTCCTCAAGGCCCACCAACAGGTCATGTTTTCAGAATTTCCTTTGTATTGCACAGGTGATGCAATTATCACCTGAGCAATACTAAGGAAATCCGGAAAACATGATCTGTTGGTCGGCCTTGAGGACTGGAGTTGGGGAACCCTGCCCTACACTGTGTAGTGGCCAATCTTAGGTACTGGGGCTCCGCTCTTATTCACTTCAATAGGAGCTGAACTGCAGTTCTTGGCAGCGGCACTACACAGTATACAGGGCTGTGCTGTTTCGGACCCGTACGTTGTGATCAGACATCATGTGCACAAAGTTTCAGTTAGAGCGACTCATTTGGATAAGTGGCGTCTTAATGGGAATTTTTTTTGTACTTATTTCCTGTTGCTTATGTAGCACCATCCTATTCCACAGCGCTGTACAGAGAGCGTCATGACTCCCATAGAGCTCACACTCTAATTTCCCTAAGGGCTCATTCAGACGTTTAATTTTCGCATACGAGTCCACGATTTTCATGGCTAACGCTCACACCAGTGATATTCTATGGGGGGCATTCAGATGTCCGCAGAGACACATTTCATTTAGATTGGAGGGTCGGATCAAAACCAGAAATTCAAATCACTGGGTCTTTGAAAAAAATATTGACTGCACTCGGATGACATCACAGTGGGATCCAATGTTCATGGACTGTCTGAAGAATAGAGAAGGTGGAGAAACATTTTTTTTCTCCGCATACGAGAAAAACGGATGACGGTCGTAGCACACTGATCAAAGTTTGAATCGGACTGCTTTTCTCATACCTGGGAAAATCGAACGTGTGAATGAACCTTAATTTCATAGGAACTCAATTAGTATAAGGACGGCATACAAATCCCAAAAAACTTTGATTCTGAATGTGAAGTAAGACCATATTTTTATTATTTATTTACCATATATGTAAGCACAGAGAAAACTCTCCAAAAAAGTGTAATTTTTTATTTTATTTCCACCATAGATCATCTATTACCTCCTCTGTATTATTACCTATAGTGTTCCACTTTTCAATGCGATTTTGGGTGGTTGTTTTAACAACAGGTTCACTATATTTCTACTTTCATGCATACTTGAAGTTTTAACTTTTCAAGCACTTTCTCCCTCCTCGGGGGGACTCCGCTACATAACTTCAAAAGTGGCTTAAACCCTAATGGCTTTGTAAGTAAACCGAAGAAGTATGTGTGTCACACACCTGTGCACGCCGCCACGCTTGGCCGTCCTTGCGGTATTTATTTTATTCTAACCCTCTTGTGCTGTAGACACAATGGGCGAACTGTGGCTCCGACAATTCCATTAAGATGCGCTGAAACGACGTGTTTAATGAATCAAATTTAAAGACTCACAGAAAGGTATTTATTTTCCCAAAATTCCAATGTGAAAAAAACATTTTCTCCTTCCACTTTCCCTCATCCTCCATTTGCAGCGACTCGATACAAAAGCTTCATATCTCCATTGAATGCGTTGTTCTTCCATGTGTTGTCCGTGACTTTTTCGCCGTCCGGATACACAATGTACACAGCTGTTTGCATGAAACCTTATTTGCATAAGTGGTATTTAAAAAAAAAATGGAAGATTCGCGTGCGTTGGAAACACGTCCATGGTCGTTTGATGTGTTCTCAATAGAGATCTAGTGATAATTTACATTGTACATTTAATTGCTCCCGCAAAAGTCATTTCCAGACCACTTCACAGAGTTTACTGATGAACCCTGGTCCAGACAAAGGCAGAAAAAAAAGTTCTCATAAATCTTTATAATTTGACAGTATTTTCCTCCCTCTTCCCCTGCACTGAGATACTGCGTAAAACCACCAGCCATTGATTCTGCCCTTGGCAAAGTCTTACAGGGGACACATTTATCTCCAAAGAGATCCGTCACCAGACAATTGTCTGTAAATTCTAGTAAAGATAAGCTGGGGGCAAAATCTGCCCAAGGAGGGTCGCCAGGGTGGGTAATGGGCCCCTTGGAAGAACTGCTCACTCGGCTGCACACGGAGGTAGACACAGATACACTGTCCCTTTAAATATTCTGTTGTTTTATTAGACACTAGATGGTGGCCCGATTCTTACGCATCGGGTATTCTAGCATATGTATGTAGTTTATTTAAAGGGAATCTGTCACCCCATTTTTACCCCATAAGCTGGGGCCACCGCCATTAGGGGCTTATCTACAGCATTCTGTAATGCTGTAGTTAAGCCCCCGAAGAAACCTGAAAAATAAGAAAAACACTTTAGATTATGCTCACCGGGGGGGCAGGGGCGGGTGCGGTGGGTGTCACGGTCCGGTTCGGCGCCTCTCATCTTCATACAATGATGTCCTCCTCCTTGCTTTTCCCTCGGCTCCTGCGCATGGGTACTTTATCTGACCTGATGAGGGCAGAGTAAAGTACTGCAGTGCGCAGGTACCGGGAAAGGTCCGAGAGGTCTGGCGCCTGCGCACTGCAGTACTCTGGTCTGCCCTCAACAAGGCCGATAAAGTGCGCGTGCGCAGGAGCTGAGGGAGAAGCAAGGAGGAGGACGTCATTGTATGAAGATGGGAGGCGCTGGACGGGACAACGCCACCCATCGGACCGGACCGAACGCCGGGGTGAGTATAATCTAACCATTTTTCCTTATCTTTCAGGTTTCATCGGGGGCTTATTTACAGCATTACAGAATGCTGTATATAAGCCCCTGATGGCGGTGGCTGCAGCTGATAGGCCAAAAATGGGGTGACAGATCCCCTTTAATTTTCGCACCAATATCGCTGATTGCGGCAAATTCGTGAGGCAGGAGATGACCCGCGGCAACCGTCGGGAGATCAGCGGCTCTCCGGACGGTAGCGGTGGCGTGCATCGTTCGAATTCCGCGCCAATTTGCGGCAGGACTGCGCCTGTCGCTAATTGGTCGTGGCCGGCCGGATGCGACCAGTCAGCGACGTGGGATTTCTGTTACAAACAGACAGACAGAATTAGACAACTATATATTTATTAGACATGAGGCATAAACCAACGTAAAGTGAAAATAAACACGGCCCTTTGGTAAAAACAAAACAAAATGGGGTACAGTCTCTGTGTCTGCAATGATCCACCCGCTCAGGACAACCACACAATCGACTAACTCTCGGGCTATGCTCCTGGAGGAAGAGTTTCTCAGGTGTACTGCCTCCGGGTACCGTGTTATATAGTCCATCACTACTAGGATGTATTGGTGCCCTCTGGCGGACTTAACTAGGGACCCTACAAGGTCCATGGAAACCCAGTCAAATGGGACCTCTATAATGGGCTGCGGCACTTCGGAAACGGGATACGGGAGCAGTAGGCTGACAAGTAGGGCAGGACCGGCAGTAGTTAATCTCTCTGTGACACCCAGGCCAGTAGAGCCTCATCATGGTTGAACTGGCTCCTGTCTGAGTAACTTGGTATCCCCGCCTTCCAGCATAAGTCCCAGAACAGGCTAAAGTCCAGCCCTATTATAACCCAGTGTAGTAGGTCCTTAACCACCCCTCATGTGACTCAGCCCCACAGTTAGTTTTTATGGTCACTCTGACAATGGAGTAGTCCTTGGCATCCTAGTGAACACAACAAACGCCCACTGTTTTTCCGGGGATCAGCTGGTGGCAGAGTGTGGCCAAACTCCCCGAGTCCAAGAGTTCTGATACCAGTACCCCATTTATTGTTACGGGACATGCCTGCGACTTCTCACTGGGCTGATAGTCCACACTGCAGGCGGGAGAGGCATAGTACGAACAATGCCTCCCTAGGCTGCAGTTCATCTGTTCGGCAGACATAGGACAACAGGTGGCTATGTTTTCAGGACCTTGGCATTTCCAGCATAGCAAGTCTTTAGCAGCAGCCTTTGGCGACCCCTCACTGTCCCCTTGGGACCTCAGACTTCCCCCAGTGGTGGCTCTACTATCCCTCTTTTGAGAATCGGGCTTCCTTTGGGTACCACAGTATAGAAATGCAACACCACCCGTCTTCCTTAGGGACCTCTCGACCACCTGCTATCTTTCTACTGGGCCAACTAGGTTATCTGCATTTCGGGGTTCCCCCTGGGCAACCCAAGTCTGCACCCGCCTTGGAAGGGAGTGGATAAATATGTCCATTACCTCCCGCTCTACCATCTGGGCTGGGGTGGAGGACTCTGGATGCAACCACTTCTGTACTAGATGCAGCAAATCCAGCACCTCTACCCACTGGTCTGGCGGTAGTTTTTCCCACTCTGCTACCCGCTCAAAAACTAAAAAATGGTTCCGCATCATCCCCTGGGTCATCTATTACATCACTCGCCATCACCATGACTTGGGGAAGGGGCTGCTTCTCTGCTGCGGACATCCCCTGACAGAAGTTCCATCTGCTGTTGCTGCTGTTGGATCTGCTGCATCAGGAGTTTATTTGTCTCCCGCTGTACCTGCTGCTGCTCTCAGTGCTGCTGCTGCTCTCAGTGCTGCTGGTGCTGCATATGTGGGGATTTGTTTGCTCAGGATAACAACCACATAATGGTTCAGCTTTTACTTCTCAGGACCCAAAATGCTGGAGTTCCTCTCTCCAGCCCTAATGAACACTGACTGTCTCTGCAGGCCGACTATTTAAGCCTCAGACTACACCCAGGTGTGGAGATAAGGTGGAGAATCTCCTACCTGCTCTATGGATGTCCACAAAAGCCCAGCCCTTCAACAAAATGGCTATTTAACGTCTCACAACACTTAGTGTGCTGAAGGAAAACTTCTGGGTTTTAAATCACGGAAGCCATTAGGCTCAGCGAAACATATCTCCCCTCCAGTACCTTGTCAGGGACTTTGTCACAGCCCTGAAACTATCACACCATTTATTATATAAAAATGGTTTAGATTCCCATGGGCTCCAAGGTCGCGGTACAGCTGCAACCTTTACCCTGCATCTGGTACTTTTTTTATTATCTTACATTAATAGTTTATTGTGAAATAATTGAGATATCCTTTTTTCATGCATGTGTTCTGTCCAGGGTTTTCACAGATAAAGCACGTACCCCTAGTCTACAGGGTTGTTCACATGGCCAGGTTTTTTTGCAAACCGGGATTCCACAAAAAAAATTTAAAAAAAAGTTTTTTCTCCCTGTCATTTAACAATTCAAATCAACTGGTCCATGAAAAAAAATGCACATGGATGTCATCTACTGTAGGTGTCCATTTTTTACTGTTTGAAAAAAATGCTTGTTTTACTCACCCTCCCCAGTTCCACATCGACAGTACTGCAGCCAATCAGTGAGCCTGTCCGCTACTCAGAGCTGCTGATCTCACAGATTGGCTGCAACGCTGCTGATGTGACATCAGCTCTGCAGACAATACCAGACACCAGGACCAGTGGCGGGGACCCAGGGAGGGCGAGTTAGGCTCAGTTTTTTTTCTTTTTTAAAACAAAATTGTGCTTGGAAAAAGGAGTTTTCTGAAACCTTAAATCCTTTTGATGGGCAGGATTTTTTTTTCATATGAAAAGAAAAACCTGATGCCACCCTGAGGATAAAAATGGACACATGGACCAAAAGTGGATGAAAATCTCAGATCCAGCAAACTGATGACAACTGGTCCGTGTGAATTATTATTATTATTTATTATTATAGGGTCATTTATTCCATTGCACTATACATGTGAGGAGGGGTATGCATAATAAATACAAGTACAGTGTCACGGCCCCTAGCCCTGCCGTCTCGGCCCCCGGGTCCCCTGCCACACTCCCCGTCAGGTGTCCCAGCGCGCGCGGCCATACTTACCGCGTCCGGCAGCCGCGCTCCTCCCAGCCCCGACGTCGGCTTCCTTCTCTGTGCGGCCCGCGGCTGGTGACGTCACCGCGGGCCTCGCGCATGCGCCGTAGGCCGCGGTCGGCTCTCCCCATCTGACCCGGCCTCCGGCGGCGCCCTGCCCTGATAGCGCCGCCGGGCCAATGGGAGCCAGCGGCTGCTATATCAGGTCGTCCTCCCTTAATGGAGGCGCCTGACCGCTGTTGTTCATTCAGCACTCTTGGGTCCGTGCGCTCGCCTGTCATCAGTCTCCTTGCGCTAATCTATCTTGTCTCCTCCAGTTCCCGTCCTGTGTACGTTCCTGCTCCAGCCCTGTGTCCGCACCTGTTCCAGTCCTGTGTCCATTCCTGCTCCAGCCCTGTGTCTGCACCTGTTCCAGTCCTGTGTCCGTACCTGTTCCAGTCCTGTGTCCGCACCTGCTTCAGTTCTGTGGTCATACCGGTTCCAGTCCTGTGTCCGTTCCTGCTCCAGCCGTGTGTCCGCACCTGTTCCAGTCCTGTGTCCGTGCCTGCTCCAGTCCCGTGTCCGTTCCTGCTCCAGCCCTGTGTCCGCACCTGCTCCAGTCCTTTGGTCGTACTGGTTCCAGTCCTGTCTCTGCACCTGCTTCAGTTCTGTGTTCGCACCTGTCCCAGTCCTGGGTCCGTACCAGCTCCAGTCCTGGGTCTGTCCCTGTTCCGGCCCAGTCTCCGTACCTGCTCCAGCACTGCCTACCCGACTCCGTACCTGCTGTCCATCACAAGCCGTACAACCCGGGTTCCAGCTCGCTGTCCTGCTCCAGTCCAGTCTACCGGATCCATTCCGAGCCGCCCGTCTTGGTTCCGGCTACCGTGGCATTCGAACCCCCGGACCTGCGCCTAACGGTCCCTGTATAGGGGTCGGCCACACCTGGTTGCTCGTTCGGGGTCCCTCGGTGCCACGGTCCAGAGGGTCCACTCCGGAGAACTCCGCCCTGCCTAGTGCGGTGCCCCGAGTAACATACAGTAATCTTAAACAATACAAGTTACGACTGGTACAGAATGAGAGAGGACCATGCCCGCGAGGGCTCACAATCTACAAGGGATCGGTGAGGATACAGTAGGTGAGGTTAGAGCTGGTCGTGCAGCGGTTTGGTGGATTGGTAGTTACTGTAGTTTGTAGGCTTGTCGAAAGAAGTAGGTCTTTAGGTTCTTTTTG
Source organism: Dendrobates tinctorius (assembly GCF_039654945.1). Lineage (NCBI taxonomy): Eukaryota > Metazoa > Chordata > Amphibia > Anura > Dendrobatidae > Dendrobates > Dendrobates tinctorius. The sequence goes on from NW_027361754.1 coordinate 49,359,243, forward strand.
AAGGTTTCCATGGTATGCGAGAGTCTGATATGTTGTGGTAGAGTGTTCCAGAGTAAGAGGGATGCGCAGGTGAAATCTTATATGTGATTGTGGGAAGAGGAGATAAGAGGGGAGTAGAGAAGGAGATCTTGTGAGGATCGGAGGTTGCGTGCAGGTAAGTCCTGGGAGACAAGGTCACAGATGTATGGAGGACTCAGGTTGTGGATGGCTATGTATGTCATGGTTAGAGTTTTGAACTAGAGTCTTTGGGTAATGGGGAGCCAGTGCAGGGATTGACAGAGGGGAGAGGCCGGGGAATTGAGGGGGGGACAGGTGGATTAGATGGGCAGCAGAGTTTAGAATAGATTGGAGGGGTGCGAGAGTGTTAGAGGGGAGGCCACAGAGCAGGAGGTTGCAGTCGTCAAGGCGGGAGATGATGGACTAGAGTTTTTGCAGGTTCTTGGTTAAGGAATGTACGGATCCGTGAAATGTTTTTGAGTTGAAGTCGGCAGTAAGTGGAAAGGGCTTGGATATGTGGTTTGAAAGAGAGATCAGTGTCAAGGATAACCCCGAGGCAGGGAGCTTTGGGGACTGGAGAGAGTGGGCAGCCGTTTACTTTAATGGATAGGCCCGTTGGGGTGGGATCGCGTGAGATGGGGGAAAGATGATGAATTCTGTTTTGTCTATATTAAATTTTAGAAATCTAGCGGAGAAGAAGGATTAAATAGCAGACAGACATTGAGGGATTCTGTTTAGTAGGGAGGTGATATCTGGTCCAGAGATGTACTTTAGATCTGTGTGTCATCAGCATAGAGGTGATACTGAAAGCCATGAGATTCTATCAGCTGTCCGAGGCTGAAGGTGTAAATGGAGAAGAGCAGGAGTCCTAGGACTGAACCTTGTGGGACTCCGATGGATAGGGGGCGCGTTGAGGAGGTGGTGTGCGAGTGGGAGACGCTGAATGTCCGGTCTGTTAGGTATGACGCGATCCAAGATAGGGTCAAGTCTGTGATACCAAGAGATGAGAGGATCTGTAGTAATAGGGAATAGTCCACTGTGTCAAAGGCAGAGGACAGGTCCAGGAGGAGGAGGACAGAGTAGTGTCGCTTGGCCTTGGCGGTTAATAGGTCATTGGTGACCTTAGTTAGGGCAGTTTCAGTGGTGTGGTGTGGCCAGAAGCCTGATTGTAAGTGGTCAAGGAGGGAGCAAGAAGAGAGGTGGGAGGACAGTTCAAGATGGATGTGTTGTTCCAGTAGTTTTGAGGCATAGGGGAGAAGTGATATAGGGCGATAGCTAGATACAGAGGATAGGTCAAGAGAGGGTTTTTTGAGGATAGGTGTGATTGAGGCATGTTTAAATTTTGAGGGGAAAACACCAGCTGTTAGTGATAGGTTGAAGAGATAGGTTAGGGTTGGGATGAAGACTGTGGTGAGGTTTGGGATGAGGTGGGATGGGATCAGGTCAAGTACACAGGTAGTGAGATGTGATCTTGAGAGTAGAGTGGAGAGTCAATCTTCTGTAATGGTGGAGAAGTTGGTTTTGGAGGAGGAGTGGAGGGCAGTTAGGAGGAAGGGCTCTGGGGGTTGTTGACCAAAACTCTGTCTGATATTATCAAACTTCTCTTTGAAAAATGAGGCAAAGTCTTCAGCTGAGATGAGTGGGGAGGGAGAAGGTGCTGGGGCGTGGAGGAGAGAATTGAAGGTGTTGAATAACTGTTTAGGGTTGTGAGACAGGGAGGATATGAGAGATGAGAAGTAGGTTTGTTTTGCTGCAGCGAGTGTGGCCTTGAAAGTAGTGAGGGACTGTTTGAATGCCGTGAAGTCCGCATTGGAGTGGGATCTTTTCCATCTCTGCTCAGCAGCCCTGAAAGCGTGCCTCAGTTCTTTGGTCAGGCTGGTGTGCCAGGGCTGTCTGTTGATTAAGTGAGCTTTGGTATGTGTGAGAGGGGCAACTGATTCCAAAGCTACAGCTATTGTGGTGTTATATAGAGCAGCAGCGGCATCCACATTGTGTGGCTCCAGCACCAGCAGAATCTGAGAAATAGATTTCTCCTGAACCGAGTTGAAAGACTGTCCATGCTTAAAGTCAATAGGAAACTAATTTCAAGACAAGATGAGTGATGGTTCTGGCATTATTCTGCTAGGTTCTCCAGCCCAGTTATGTAGCCAAGAAGTTTTCAGAACCAAAATTGCAACTCAGAGAAAAGGGGAGGACACCGGTAACTCAGCCCCTTTAGTAAAGTCATGACCCAGACCTATAAGTTACCCTCCCACAGTCTGCAGTAAGTCTGCCTGGGGAAACAGATACAGAACCACTCTGTAATACATTTCGATATATGGCTCCTCCCACCAGCCTGGTTGGCCTGAGATGATCTAAGCAATTGTAAGTGTTTTTCTTCTTTAATCCTGTATTTTTTTGTAATTGGCTTGTACATACTCTAATTGTCTCATATTGTAAAATCTTTTTATACCTTCTGTAAACACTATAAACTCAAAGCCAAAAAAATAAATTAATGGCACAAAGAGTGTATAGAAAATAACATAATTTTATTCACAAATGCATATAGTAATATCACTGTATTCACATAGATGCCTCAGAAATAAGCTAGAAAAATGGCGCTGGAGCCTGGAAAAACATGGGCTAAGAAGCACGTCCCAGATATGTAATTATATTCCTACCATAAACTGGCGTTGCATTATGGCCAAATGATTAGATTCTAATTCTATGCTATGGGAAGCCAGAGCACATGTTGAATGCGGCTTTAAGGTCAGGGAGCTGAGCAGAATGCACTATACACAATTGCCTAAATGGTCAGAAAGACACTTGTACATCGGCCGATCGTAAGAGCGCTTGATTCTAAGACAATTTTAGCGTGGCTGTGATCATCTGGTGATTAGCCAAAATGCTCATTTGACTTCCAATCAGATAGAAAAAGAAAAAGGGTGGTACTCACCGTTCCATTAAAATGTCCTCTATTCTATGGGACATGTAGAAGCACATTCAAGCGTGAAAAGGCCGTCGTCCGATGTGTTTCCACTCGAAACTATCCTGCCTCTGTTTTTTAATGAAAATCCATAATAAAGGACATTTTAATGGGACGGTGAGTGCCACCCTTTTTCTTTTTTGCACATGAACATTTTCTCTTTTTTTTTCACGTGCATTCCAAGTACCTTTCAATCAGATAGTTTATCGTCTAAACACTATCATCTGCCGACAACATGCAAACTGCATGAAGGCCAAATGATCGTTTTAAAGGGAATCCATCAGCAGGATTTCACCCCCCAAAACTATTCATATGTGCATATATATAGCCAGAACATTCCTGCGTTACTGAGAAATCAGATTTTGAATTTATATGCAAATGAGGCTAAAGATCTAGGGTACATTTGAAACCTCTGTCACTCCAGCTTTATTTCCCACCCAGTCCCACCTCCTCCTGCTTGACTAATGCTCCTTTGTCTAAAGTCTCACAGCATGGAGGCTGTCAGTCAAGCAGGAGGACGATTCCTGATGGATGGGATGGATTACACATTTTGGTGCACCCTATATATTAGTCTGCTCTTCTTCACCTTTTCATCGCCTGCAGATTAGGGTCATTTTGTCGCTACCACCCCATTAACATGATATTTTTAGGCTTTTGTACATCTCATGTTTTCTGTTTCTGATGGTAATGTTCTATCATTTTGTTCTGTAGCAGAATCTTGTCTCGTTCAACTCATTGAGATCAGCCGTCTAATGCAGAACACGTGCCTAATTACATCTTAAAGGATGAGTCTGCAACCATGTTTCTTCTTATTGCTCCAACACTAAAATAAAGCAATTTTGTAAATAATCTTTCTTCTGAAATGTCCCTCTCTTTTGTATCTGACTCCTTTGCAGACCTGACGTCTCCTTAATCCAATCTTTATTATTAATAATAATAATAATAACAATAATCATGACAGGGGCGTGCATAAAAATCATGGGGGCCCCATAGCAGAAGTCCTATATGCCCCCTGTGGTGTAGTGACCACTGTGTCTGCTAGGGGGTGCTGTGTGGATGTCTGAGGAGAGAGGATGAATGGCATGAATGACCATTATGTATCTCAAGGTGGGTGGCCTTGAGATGGAGACTGATGTGTGTGTTGATCAGCAGTGATACTGCTGACGTGTTGTGTCAATGTGTCAGGGAGAAGTCTCCAGGTAACTGGGGAGACGGGTGGACCCAGTTACCTACAAACCCACCCAGGGGGTGTGTTTAAGAACGCTGTTGCAAAGTGTGTGTGAAGGGTTCAAGGACCTGTTATGAGGTCATAGCCATGTGACCCGGTGGGCGTGGCTACGGACCATATAAGGTGGCCAGGGTAGGTCACTTGGTGAATGCAGGGACCTGGAGGGTCCGTTGTGAAAGGTCCTGCTGGGAGATGTGTCTCCTGGCTAACAGCATGTGGAGTGGCTGTGTGTAATGGCTGCACGTGCCTGGTGATTCCCAGGAGGGAATGGATGTCTGCAGCATGGAGAAACAGCCATGAGGAAACCCGAACGTGGGTGAGATAACTATGAGGCTGAAGAACCTGTGTATGCCACGCTGTGTGACCACAGGGAGGACAGAGAGAAGCACTGTCAAGGACGCTATGCTGATATGAACTTTATGTTGCTTGCTTTGGTTTATACTGCCTAAATAAACCGCATGGACTATAGTGGTTTTATGGAAAACCCGTGCCGGATCAGGTTTTGTGGCGGCTAAGCGAGTGATCCCCTATGTGAATGACAGCGCTACCTCACATCCCCTCAAAAAATAATATTCAGCGGGTTCTCAAAAGTGCATATATCACAACTTTTCAGACCTTACCAAGTAATTTTGCCCCTATTGAAGCCCTTTAGTTTTCCCCTTTCATGCCAACATAAAGTATGATTCCAACAAATGTTCCGCCCAAACACAGTAATATATCCCCACGGTAAATTATTTTACAGTACCCTCCACACATACAGTATAATGAGACTACAGTACCCCCTAGCAAAGTATGTTTTCCCCACAGTGACCCAACACAGTATTATGTCTCCATAGTCCCCCACACACAGTATGATGATCCCAACACAACCCTCCATACAATATCATGGCCCCCACTTAGCCCTCCATACAATATGATAGTCCTCCAAACATCATATCCATCAGAAAATCTGCTCCCTACCACCAAGTGCTGTGACTCCCATCCCTTCCTGCATCTCCCCTGGCTCACTTTCCACATTTGATTCCATCCCAGAAGAAGTCTCTAGATTCCTCTCTTCCTCTCATCCGACTACATGCACTACCTTCCCCATTCCCTCACATCTCCTCCAGTCTCTCTCCAGTTGACACAAGTCACCTAACTGCAATCTCTATTCTCTCCCTCTCCTCGGGCATTTTCCCATCCTCCTTCAAACATGCCATTGTTACTCCATTACTAAAGAAACCCGCTCTCTACCCATCCTGCACAAACAACTACATACCAGTCTCCAATCTCCCCTTCATCTCTAAACTTTTGGAGCGCCTAGTTTACTCCCGCCTTACCTGTTACCTCTCCACTCACTCCCTTCTAGACCCTTGACAGTCCGGCTTCGCCCCTTACATTCAACTGAAACTGCACTCATCAAAGTGACCAATGACCTTCTGACAGCAAAACGTAATGGTGACCACTCTCTGTTCATTCTTCTTGACCTAGCTGCAGCTTTTGACACTGTTGACCACCATCTCCTACTCTCTAGGCTCCAGTCACTAGGCATTAAGGACACTGCTCTCTCCTGGTTCTCTTCCTATCTTTCTGACCACTTCTTCAGTGCTTTGTTCTCTGGCTCGACGTCATCTCCTCTTCCTCTCGCTGTCGGGGTACCTCAGGGCTCAGTCCTTGGCCCCCTTCTCTTCTCTCTACATGGCCCCAATTGGACAGACCATCAGCAGATTTGGCTTTCAGTACGTACCATCTTTATGCTGATGACAAACAACTATATACGTCATCCCCCGACCTTACCCCCACTGTACTACAGAATGCAAGTGACTGTCTGTCCGCAGTCTCCACATCATGTCCGCTCTCTAGCTGAAACTAAACCTCTCCAAAACTGAACTTCTTCTGCTCCCGCCGTCTACTAACCTCCCTAAATTTAACATTTCCCTCTCTGTGGGTGGCACCACAATAATACCCCAGCAGCAGGCGCGCTGTCTGGGTGTTATGTTTGACAACCATCTCTCCTTTACATCCCATATACAATCTCTTGCCCGCTCTTGCCACTTACACCTAAAGAACATCTCTAGAATCCGCCCTTTTCTCACCATGGAAACAACAAAAACCCTCACTGTTGCATTGATCCACTCCCGCCTGGATTACTGCAATGCTCTATTAATTGGCCTCCCTGTTACTCGACTATCCCCTCTCCAGTCCATACTTAATGCAGCAGCCAGGGTCATCTATCTGGCTAATCGGTACTCAAACACGTCCGCTCTTCACCAGTCCTTACATTGGCTGCCCATTCATTATACGATCCAATTCAAAGTACTTGTTCTCACCCACAAAGCTCTCCACAGTGCAGCACCCCCCTACATCTCCTTCCTCATTTCTGTCTATCGGCCTAACCGACAGCTGCGCTCTGCAAACGACTTTCGACTAACCTCTGCACTAGTCCGTATCTCCCACTCCCGACTTCAAGACTTCTCCTGCGCTGCACCAATCCTCTGGAATGCTCTACCCCAAGAAATTAGGACTATCCACAATTTGAATAGTTTCAGACGCTCCCTCAAAACACATTTGTTCAGAGCAGCCTATCACGTTCACTAATCAAAGTCATTCTATGTGTAAGTGTGCATGTGTAGCCCATTCACTATCTCCATCCATCCCTCACTCCCTCAAGATGGCTGGACCATCATTGTAAATACACCATTGTAAAAACACACCTGTACTTTGCATCTCCCCCACCTCATTGTAGATTGTAAGTTCTCACGAGCAGGGTCGATTTATTTTGCTTTAATTATTGTATTGTTAACGTTGTTACTTATGACTTGTGCTTTGAAACTGTTAAACTGTAAAGCGCTGCGGAATATGTTGGCGCTATATAAATAAAGAATATTATTATTATCATCATAGTTGCCCTCCATACAGTATAGTGGCCCCCACAGCCCTCTGCACCGTTTAATGGCACATACATATTATAATGGCCCCCACTAGCCCTCCGAAGAGTATATAGTCCTCCCACATAGCCCTCCAAATAGCATAATGGCCCCAACAGACTACTCAATTAAAAGTAAAATACACCTCTCCAAGTTCCCCCACTGCTCCGGTCTCTGCAGCATATGGTCAGAAACTCCGTACTGCTCGGCACAGCGGAAGTGACGTAATTACGTCATCTTGCCCAATGCGCTACGACGTCTGATGCCCAGGAAGAATGATGGAGGAGGGAGCTGATGTCTGACTGTTCCATCATTGCATTCAACTGTATCTGCATGCTGACTGCGGATACAGCTTAAAGTGTGACACTGGGCAGGGAAGCCCACGACTCACGGGTTCCATAGCGGTCGCGTGGTCTGCTGCTATTTGCAGTACGACACCGTCAGAGGGTTATTTGTAGTCTGGAGCTATAGAGACTTATACAGGTGCTTCTCACAATTTAGAACATCATCAAAAAGTTAATGTCACGATCCATTTTTGGATCTGTGTCAGTGTGGGCTTCTCATATATAAACTTTTTTCCTTTCAGGCCATCGGGGGTTAATGTCAGTTTTTGCCCCCTGGTGGCCGCTAGTGTTACTACATGTTTTATGAGTCTGTTATTGCTGGCGGTGACCACTCCCTCCTTCCTATATAAGGTCACCTGGTACACCAGCTGTCTGTTGGTAATACAGGTCCTTTCAAAACCAACCGTTCTAAAGAGAGGAGTTATCTGGAGCAGTGGTGTTAGCAGCTTATCTGGTGCAGTGGCCATACAGCTGAAAACGGTGTTCGGGTGCCTTACTCTGCTGTTCGGTGCATGACAGCAGAGGAAGCTAAATGCTGTTTGTTTTTCCCTGTCTGTTATTTTTCCTCGGTGTCCCCTTGTTTGTCTTTGTTGGTTTTTTGACCGACCGACCGTCGGGTCGTGTCACGTAGGGCCAGTCACTTTGTGACAGTTAATTTATTTCAGTTCTTCAATACAAAAAGTGAAACTCATATATAGAGTCATTACAAACAGTGATCTATTTCATGTGTTTATTTCTGTTAGTGTTGATGATTATGGCTTACAGCCAATGAAAACCCAAGTCATTATCTCAGTAAATTAGAATACTTTATAACACCAGCTTGAAAAATGATTTTAAAATATGAAATATTGTCCTACTGAAATGTATGTTCAGCAAATGCACTCAATACTTGGTCAGGGCTCCTTTTACATCAATTACTGCATCACTGCTGTGTGGCATGGAAGCGATCAACCTGTGGCACTGCTGAGGTGTTATGGAAGCCCAAGTTGCTTTGTTAGCAGCCTCCAGCTCGTCTGCATTGTTGGGTCTGGTGTCTCTCATCTTCCTCTTGACAATACCCCATAGATTCTCTAACGGGTTAAGGTCAAGTGAGTTTGCTGGCCAATCAAGCACAGTGATACTGTTGTTTTTAAACCAGGTTGTGGTACTTTTGGCAGTGTGGACAGGTGCCAAGTCCTGCTGGAGAATGCAATTTCCATCTCCAAAAAGCTTGTCGGCAGAGGGAAGCATGACGTGCTCTAAAATTTCCTGGTAGATGGCTGCACTGACTTTGATCTCAATAAAACACAGTGGACCTACACCAGCAGATGACATGGATCCCCAAACCATCACTGATTGTGGAAACTTCACATTAGACCTCAAGCAGCTTGGATTGTGGCCTCTCCACTCTTCCTCCAGACTCTGGGACTTTGATTTCCAAATGGAATGCAAAATTAACTTTCATCTGAAAACAACACCTTGGACCACTGAGCAACAGTCCAGTTCTTTTTCTCCTTGGCCCTGGTAAGACGCTTCTGGCGTTGTCTATTGATCATGAGTAGCTTGACACACAGAATGCGACACTTGTAGCCCATGTTCTGGATATGTCTGTGTGTGGTGGCTCTTGAAGCAATGACACCAGCATTAGTTCACTCCTTGTGAATCTCAAATTTTTGAATGGCCTTTTCTTAACAATCCTTTCAAGGCTGCGGTTATCCCGGTTGCTTGTGCACATTTTTCTACCACACTTTTTCCTTCCACTCAACTTCTCATCAATACGCTTGAATACAACACTCTGAACAGCAAGCTTCTTTAGCAATGACCTTTTGTGGCTTATCCTCCTTGTGGAGTGTGTCAATGACTGCCTTTTGGACATCTATCAAAACAGCAGTCTTCCCCATGATTGTGGAACCTACTGAAACAGACTAAGGGACCGTTTTAAACACTTAGGAAGCCTTTGCAGGTGTTTTTTTGTTAATTATTCTAATTTACTGAGATTATGACTTTTGGGTTTTAATTGGCTGTAAGCCATAGTCATCAACATTAACAGAAATAAACACTTGAAATAGATCACTCTGTGTGTAATGACTATATAATATATGAGTTTCACTTTTTTGTATTGAAGAACTGAAATAAGTTAACTTATTGATGATATTCTAATTTTGTGAGAAGCACGTGTAGATCTGCATTGGAACTGTAGACACAAAAGTTAACAGTTTTTCCAAAATTACTTTTTTAGAGCCTTTGAATTGTGAGATCTTAACCTATGAACAAATGATCCTCCAAATCAGTTCCAAATGTATATTACTAACTATAAGGATGGCACAGGTAGCACATATAGGTTGCCCCAAAGTCTGCGTTATCCATTTTTCCAGCTCCAGTCTCCAGGGAGGAGAATTGCGGCTCTGTACAGCAGGATGTCATCACTGCACCCCGCTTGGCACCATTGGCGGCACAGTTGGCGGCACAGGGGATTACGCAGTACTGTGAGAAGTACAGGAGAAAAGCGCACAATTTACAGAAAACAGAAATGGTTTCTTTACGCTGTAACCTCAAGTGGCTTGCCTGGCGAATGACTTCATAGGAGCTGCATGCACCAGTCTAGACACCCTTCCTCCTCAGCACTGCAGGCTCCAGTGTGATCAGCAGGGAAGACTCATAGGCAGAGATCATGAGGTCAGTCTGGGTGTTTTCTCCCATCTGCACAACCTGCACAGACGGATACAGCTGCATCCTACTGAATATGACTCTGCAGTCACACTTTGCAGCAAGGCATTTCTCAACCATTACCACATCCAAGTGGGAGTCGCAGGGCGCTGTGAATATTGTCCTCCGCAGTCTGGCAGCAGGATCATTCCAGCAGCCTGACTCCAAAATTACCTTCATATCAGATTTGTTTTTCTGTTCCTGAGCTTTTGATTTGTTCCACAGGTTTATGCATACTCAGACTTCACGTAAAACCGCAAACAGGCAGCGCCGTCGTCTGATGGCAGGAGTCCATTCACAAGAAATGCTTAACTCTTTACTGGCCATCGCAGCGCTCAATGTGTCCATCGAGAAGTTGGGGCCTTGTGTTAGTGGAGAATTACCGTACATGTGACTATCACGAATCTTCGCTTTTATAGATGACTTTAGGGCTTGTTCACACGGGACATTTTCACAGTAGAATTTCACATGTTGGTATGTACGGGCACAGCAATTATCTGCTACATTTTCATTGCAGATGTTATCCTTTGAAATGCAGAGTTACATCACTCGACAATTGTGCAGCAAACTTTGCCATATCTGAACATGATCTTAGACAATCAGAAAATTAATTATTGCCTAAATCAGATTTTTGTTTTACATGTATTTTTTTTTTTAAATTGGCAATAGTCTTGCTTTTTAATGTTGCAAAAAAAAAAATCAAAATTAGAAAACTTGCAACTTTCACACTGGCCACTATAGCTTTTTTTTTTTTTTAGATTTAGAATTCCTGTCCTTTCAGGAAAAGTTATCAGCAGAGGCAGGATTACATTCTTATACACCACTGATGATACAGGATTCACCAATCACAGTAGGTGATGTAGCAGCCCCTTCCTTCACAATGACTTTTGCACATGCTCATTAGATGCTTCAAAATAAAAGAGCCAGAGTCTGTCCATTGTGGCTAATGTACAGTGTTGTTTCCTGAAACAACAGGAAGTAAGAGTCTAAAAAAAGCCCTAGTGGCCAGTGTGAAAATTGCAATATTTCTATCTCTATGTTTAATAAAAATTATTTTTTAAAACATATTGGCAAAAATATTAAAAAAAATTACTTCACCCAAAAACCTGACTTGAACAACAGGTCCTTTTCTGATAATTTCTATTTTAAGGGGCCAATTAAAAAACCTGCAGTTACCCTGTAATAAGACCTTTAAACAATGCAAAAGTTAGTAGCAACTTTCTATACTTTATGGTTCCCTGGCTCCTGCATATACCATAACTTGCATATTACCATGATTGAGAGCCCTGCTGGTGGGATCCCCACTGTTTATCACCGTTAAGAATGCTCATCTTCTTCAATATGTTCTGCACAAAGTGCGAGACCCAACCAGGCGCTGACCTCAATACCCCTTTATCAGCTGGACTGGACAATACAGCAATGTCCGCTCTACTATACATAGTAAAGTGGTGTGGATGAGGAGGCATGGCCGACCCTGGACGAGCACCAGAGAAGGATGCTGACTTTTAGCACAACTTGGAGTCCAATTTACATGATCAGGACACGCTCACAAAGAGCAGATAAGCAGCGAGCAGGATTTGCAGGCAAAAAGTTGCATCAAACTAAATGAGATTTTAACTCCCAATTTTCATTTTTGCCCTTCTTTCTAGAATCATATTTTTTTTTTTGGAAAAAAACCTATATGACGATTTGTAGTTTTAAATGAAATAATACGTTTTCCCATATTATCTAAATATGGGAAAAGAAATTCCAAAGGGGGGCAAAATTGTGAAAAATAAACCCCATAATTCTTCCATGGGTTTTTGGGGGCTTTATTTAAAAAAAATTCTCGCCATACAGAAAAAAAAGTCCTCACACAGCTCCATTAATGGAAAAAAAATGATTTCTCAGAAAATAGTAACAAAAAAAAAATATATATTTATATATATATATATATATATATATATATATATATATATATATATATATATTTACAAATTTCTTAACTTTTTGAATCACAAAACAGAATTATATAACTTGGGTATCACCTTAATCGTACTGATCTGGAGAATGATTTTGCCAGGTCATTTTTACCACACATTGAACACTTAATTGTCTGATCCATGGGTCTATATAGTGCCATAGTATAATATTAGGATGTCATCAGCATTTTTGGATCCGAGTTTCATCAGTGTTCGCTCTGTGTGTTCGATTTTAATAATTTTCACGTATGAAAAAAATAAATAAATGAATTACACTTTGTTCAGCACATCAGCCTCTTCTACCATGAAAGAGCAGACATTGATTTTCAGCTTCTTGAAATGTGGCTGACTTTCCCTATTGACAGACTCTTTGACCCTTAGACTGAAGATTAAATGGTCACAAGTTGAGCTTGAACCCGGATCCCCTACACCCCCGATCACTGGGGTTATCCAGAGGGGGCAGTGAGGTCTTGCTCCAATCACAATCTGTAATGAATGGTGTGTGAATAGCAATATTCCTCAGTTCTCACCAATTGTGCACCACTGCTGACCCCTGTACATCACATTCCCCTAATATTGCACCCGTCCTGTCCAAATTTAAAATAGAAGGAGATTGCACACAGAAGAAGAAATAAATGATGTGGGTCGCCCTCCCAGGGCTGTGGGGTACTCGGTATCGGGCCAGTCTCTCAGATGGGAATGTCACAGCAGTGGTGACCCGGTCCGTGGCCCTGGGCGCCCGATGTAAGAGGGGGATTGAATGGTGAAATGTAGTTGAAATGAATAGTTCGTGACGCCACCTGTGGTGTTCGGCAAGGGAGGTGTTAAGCCGACGCTGCATGCAGGTCCTCTGAAACTGATGGTATGGCGCAGCAAAGATGTTATAGCTCCCCACAGGTGGAGCTGTAGTCCCAGGGCAGTGTAGATGTAGAGGTCAAGGGAAGACGTAGGTGAGGCAATGTCGAGCACCAAGATGTAGCAGTGCCGGGTGTGTTGGCGCAGGAATAAGTGAAGGACACCAGAGTATGTAGTTCCAAAGCTTTACTCACCGTCTGTTGTGCAAACAGGTGCCTGCCTCCGTGCCATGTCCTCCGGGTCAGGGACTCAGTCAACCTCCAGGCCAGATGGGATACTCCTTTCCAACACTCCGCCAACATGTGCCTTTCTGAACGTCTCCTCTTATAGCGCTTTTAGATGAAGTACACCTAGTACTGAGTTACACTGGAGTTCCTCCTGTCCGATGTTCCTATGAACTCTACTTGTACGGCAGACAGCTGTAGCCTGCTTCGGGGACTCCTTGCTACTAAGTCCCGGCTCACTATCCAGTTGCTGTTGTGCCCCCAAGTCTTGTGTGGGAATAAAGTGGTCACTACTTCTATTCCTCCGGTGTCTGCTGCAGGACCATTAGTATCCATACAACCTCGGGGACCGGGCCCCGGCCTTGCGCTTAGAACTTCTAGGAAGGGTTCTCCTCTAACCCACGTCCTCTGTTCTCTTTCATTCCTCACGTTCCGTACTAATCCTTGCTTTCTATGGAGAATCAGGCTTTCAGTCTATATTGCTCTCTCTCTTCCTTTCCCGTGCCAGCAGACCCAGGTCACTGGGAATACAACAGCAGTTAGCACTGTCGTCTTGCAGCCCTGGGGTCCTGGGTCCAGGTTCTCTGTCTATCCAGAGACATACTGATAGGGAATCTAGATTGTGAGCCCCAATGGGGACAGTGATGATGTCTGTACAGCACTGCAGAATATGATGGCGCTATATACTGTATGTAGATATAATGCAATGTTGCTAGGAAAATACGTCATTCACTAATTAGTGGGGACCTCCAAACGGAGAAGTGAGCAGTGCATGTACCACCCTGCACTGGGACAAGGATTGGGTAGTGCTGAGGCTAAGTGCTTTACCAGCGCTGCAACCCCTTCACATTAGTGAGGGTGATAGTGGGTCGCCCTCCCAGGGCCGTGGGGTACTCGGTACCGGGCCCGATGAGCTTCAATGGGAGATGTCACGGTAGCTGGGACCCGGCCCGTGGCCCTGGGCACCCATTGTAAAAAAGGGAAAGTTTATGAATGATTCGTGATGCCACCTGTGGTGTTCGGCAATGAAGGTGTAAGCCGACGCTGCAGACAGATCCTCTGGGACAGATGGTGTGGTGCAGCAGTGATGTTATAGCCCTCCACAGGCAGGGCTGTAGTCCCAGGTCAGAGTAGGTGAAGTGACACTTAGGCCTGTTTCACACTTCAGTTTTTGTCCATCAGTCAAGATCCGCCGTTTTGCAAAAAAAAACGGATCCGCCATTTTGTTTGGCGGATCCGTTTTTTCCCCATTGAGTTGCATTACCGGCGGATCTTGACAGACGGCCATCCGCTTTTTTGCGGATCCGCCAAAGTTTTGCCGTCCGCCGACATGCCCGAACGGAGCATGTAACGTTTTTTCGGGCAGCAGGATCTGCACTTCACACTGCGCATGCCCGAAAGACTTCACTCAGCCTGAAATTTAACCCTAAAGTCTGTTCTGGCGCCTGGAAAAAAAAAAAAAAAATCTCTCTCTCTCTCGGCTGCGGTTCCTTTAAAATTCTTCATTCATCGGATCCGTCAAAAAAACGGTCCGGTGGCATCCGTTCACATCAGTTAGCAACGGATCCGCTTTCCGCCATTTTGGCGGATTTTAACTGACACAAAAAAGCTGAAGTGTGAGACAGGCCTTAGACGGTGTAGTGTCGGGTGCAAGGGAAGTAGCAGTGCTGGGTGGGTTGGCGCAGGAATAAGTGGAGGACACCAGGGCATGTAGTTCCAAAGCTTTACTCAGAGTCTGTTGTGCATACAGGTGCCTGCCTCCGTGCCGTGTCCTCCGGGTCAGGAGCTCAGCCAACCTCCAGGCAAGATGAAGTACTCCTTTCCAACACTCCGCCAACACATGTGCCTTTTCTGAACGTCTCCCTCTTAGCGCCTTTGAATGAAGTACTCCTAGTACTGAGTTACACTGGAGTTCCTCCTGTCAGATGTTCTTATGAACTCTACTTGTACGGCAGACAGCTGTAGCCTGCTTCGGGGACTCCTTGCTACTAAGTCCCGGCTCACTATCCAGTTGCTGTTGTGCCCCCAAGTCTGGTGTGGGAATAAAGTGGTCACTGCTTCTATTCCTCCGGTGTCTGCTGCAGGACCATTAGTACCCATACAACCTCGGGCACCGTACCCCGGCCTTGCGCTTAGAACTTGAAAAGGGTTCTCCTCTAACCCTGGTCCTTGTTCTCTTATTCTCCTTATGTTCCGTGCTAATCTTTCTTCCCAATGGAGACTCAAGCTTCCTTTCTCTGTCTCTTTCCTGTGCCAGCAGACCCAGATCACTGTGGCCTGCTGCAGCACTTCCTTCCTCCATCCCTCTCCCGGGCATCTTCTCAGTCTCACTCTCTGTCCTTCTACATCCTCACTCACTGACTGAATGAAAGACTGACTGACTCAACTCTTCCCGCTCTTTTATGTAAACTCAGCTCCACCCACCTCCCAGCACGTTTCGTGTTCCAAGCAGGGAGCCACCAAGGGGTGCTATGCTACACTCCAAGCAGGGAGCCGCCGAAGGTGCTTTGCTACACTACTTTGTGGTGTGGGGTGCAGGTGTTGGAGTGTGGTCAGGTGTCTCCACCTTACCTGGATGGTGGGGTACCACACCTCAGGAGGAGGTGTAGTACCTTTGTGGCGACTGAACCCTCAGGGGCGCCACAATAGCCCACTGACAAAAGTAATTGTGTAACTTTTTCAAATCGTAATAAATTTGCAGGTATGAGACCTATAAATTTAGGAAAGTCATTATCTAATCCCATTGTCTACCAAGCATGCTCTTCCAAAACAGTGCCACACGTGTATACAGGCTATGTATGGTACTGCAGCTCAACTTTATTCAATTAATTGAGATATAACCTTAGGACCTATTTTTAATTTTTTTTTTTTTTTTTTTTACAAAAAAGCAGCCATGTATTTCTAATTCTGTCCATCACCTTTAATCACATACCTGACACTACACAGAATGCACCGCCACATACTCTATCTATGCTATGCTCAGTATCTAGAACCCGCCGCAGGCGCGAGGTGTTTGCCTTGAAGCTATGGGCCAAGTCTCTGAAGTGTGGAATATTCTATGTCATGCATACATCTGGCTTGGGCTGGATCGCCTTGGCATGTGCGAAGTATAAATTAGGCAGGACATAACATAGGCATGAGAAAGCAGAGAACACCAGCCAGGCAGGCCGTGAGTCTCCTGTATCCAGGCAGTTGCTAAAACAAGTGCACGCACAACAGACGGAGGCTCGCTCCAGCTCGGGACGCACCGAGGCAATATCATAAATAATCTGTTACTGGGAGCGCGACTGCCAAGATCTTCGTCTCCAGAGTAGGAACGTTTTCAAGCAGGTTCGCTTTCCTGCTCGGAGAATTCCCTTTATGCACTGGGATTTCTTTTAACAAGCTCCATTGCTGCCCAGTGATTGTTATTACCATTGATCTACATAACGTCATCATGTTTGGATGGTCCGACATTTACTTCTATGGAAAAAAAACACAAAATCCTTCCCCAATGATGTTAAGGTTATGTTCACCTTTGAGAAAAATTTTTAAATTGCTTCCTAAATGCAAAGTTATGTAACTTTCTAAATAGTTTTCATTAATTATTCTGTCATAAGAGTTTTGCAATTCCTGTATGATGTAGGGACAGAGACCCTGATTCCAGCGATGTGTCACTTACATGAGCTGCTTTGTGTAGTTTTGATAAAATCACTGTTTTCTCTGCTACCGATCTAGCAGTTCACTGAATATTGAATTGTGTATAACCCCGCCCACACCACTGATTGGCTGTTTTCTTTGGGAGCTTTTTTTGCCTATGCACAGTTTACAATCAGTGTTGGGGGCGTGGTTAGACTACATGGCAACAGGTTTACTAGTACTCTAGTGAAAATCTCCTACTGATAAAAGAGTAATTTTATCAAAACTACAGCAAGCAGCCCAGTAAGTGACGCATCTCAGGAATCAGGGTCTTTGTCTCTACATCATGCTGGTCTTAGATTAGGTAGCAAAAACCTGGTAACAGATTCCCTTTAAGAATTTTTTACTGTTTTACACTTGGAAAGTGTTTATAAGTCCTACTCAGTTCTGACAGCTCACACTGCTCCCATCTCCCTCCTCTCCATGTTAGTCCAGGTTCAAACACCCAAATTTTACTGTCTGTACATGGACTACTATGTCCAGACTAACTGACCTCAACTTACAGCCTCAGGCCTCTTTCACACATCCGTGCCTCCAATACGTGTAGTGACAGTTTTCACACGTACCGGAGACACGTACACAGGTAGACCCATTCAAATGAATGGGTCTGTGCACGTCAGTGTGTTTTCATGGACCGTGTGTCTGTGGAAAAACACGCTGACATATCCGTTTTTTTACCGTCAGCGCGGACGGCAAAACGTCCTGCACACGTACACAAGGAGAACACACATCGATGTCCTCCGTGTGACACACATCGGCACTGGGGAAGAAGAGCTACAGTAAGTGCTGTTCCCCGCTGGCAGGTGCTGAAGACGGCTCTCGTCATTCTCCCCTGCTCTGCCGGCGATCGGCGCAAGCAGAGGAGAATGATGGGAGTTATATTAAAGTCCGAACGGCAGCAGGTAGGGGCTTTTGAGACAATTACTCCTAACATCCAACACTTGCTGCCGCTAATAACCGTGAGAGCAGGAGCGGATGATCGGGGGTACTCATCAGCAGTGGCCTGCGATCTAATGAAATAAATTAATGAAAAACCTGACGTGGGTTCCCTCCTATTTTCTTCAACCAACCAGGCAAAACTCACAGCTGGGGGCTGCAACCATCAGCTGTCAGCTTCAGTAAGGTTGGTTATCAAGAATAGAGGGGTCCCCACGCTGTTTTTTTAAATTATTTAAATAAATAAAAAAAACGCGTGGGGTACCTCCATTTTTGCAAACCTGCCTTGCTAAAGCTCACAGCTGGGGGCTAGTATTCTCAAGTGGGGTAATATTTGTAGGGTTGATGTCACCTTTGTATTGTTAGGTGACATGAAGCCCATGGCTTAGTAATGGAGAGCCCCCACCTGCTGTCATCATTCTGACTTTAATATAACTCTCATCATTCTCCTCTGCTCGCGCCTCTTGCCGGCAGAGCAGGGGAGAATGATGAGAGCCGTCTTCAGCACTTGCCGCTGGGGAACAGCGCTTGCTGTAGAGCTTCTTTCCCGGCGGCCAAGTACTGATGCAGCACATGGGTGGCACAAGTGTAGGTACGTGTGCCGACCGGGGGTGGCCCCTTTCTTCGCCGCGAACAGACTGAGACAGAGACTGATGTGCATCCAACAGGTTCTCCTTTATTGGTCGTACTCTCAACGACCGCAGCACCACACAGCAGCTGCACAATGAGCTCCGCACACAGGCCCGGGTACCTTTCCCTTTCTTCTGTCTTCCTGATTGACGTCCCTCGTGGCTCTTTCACTGTGGCTGCCCTAGGCCTACCACCACAGCGCTTCACCCATTCAAGTCCGTCCATGTTTGGTACCCCAGGCTCTCCTGTCAGGGCCACCCCCCTGACCGTCTTACTCACCAGTCCTTCCTGGAGCTTCTTCTGTCTCTCCCTTCAGTCTTCTCTCCTGAGCTCCTCTCCCTGGACTGACCTTCTGGAACTCTCTTCTCTCTCTCTTATATCCCCTCTCTCTCTGGGAATTCACCTCTAGAGTTCCTGTAACCCCGCCCCCCATGACTGTGCGGTTTCGTAGCCCTAACCTGATGTTCAGTCCTTTTTTCACGACTCTCTACTCTCATCTTGTGGCCAAACTGCAGTACTACACCTTCCTACACTTCTGCTGTCTTTGGTCTCCCCCTAGTGGCTAAAACACTGTACTACAACATCCTTCTCCTCTGTCTAGCTGTCTCCCACCTTCAGTTACAGCAGTCCATGTCCAGCACAATGTACATTAACCCCTCCTCCTGCAGACAGGTCCGTATGTCAGTCCACTTCCCCTACACACGGTTGCCACATGTGTGCTGCACATGTAACACACACGGACATCTCCGGTACCGGTTTTCCCGGTACTGGAAATATCAGGACGTGTGAAAGAGGCCTTACTGGTATATGAGGTTATAAGTTTTGATCAGGAAACCAATGGTCAGTCCCAGCATTGCAGTCCATATACAGATTGCTGTGAATTACCTCAATCTGAACCTGAGCTTAGAGCTAGATGTGGACAGGTGAAGAAAGCATGTACAGTCTCAGAAAGGGCAGAGAAAACATGCTGTATTTTTCTGATCGCACAGAGCTCCTTCTGATACACTGCTCAAAAAAATAAAGGGAACACTAAAATACCACATCCTAGATATATCTGAATGAAATATTCCAATTGAAAATTTGTATTCATTGCATAGTGGAATGTGTTCACAACAATAAAACATAACAATTATCAATGTAAATCAAAATGAATATCCCATGGAGGTCTGGATTTGGAATGATACTCAAATCAATATGGAAAATCAAATTACAGGCTGATCCAACTTCAGTGAAAATGTCTCATGACAAGGAAAAGATGCTCAGTATTGTGTGTGGCCTCCACATGCCTGTATGACCTCCCTACTGTACAACGCCTGGGCATGCTCCTGATGAGGCAGCAGATGGTCTTCTGAGGGATCTCCTCCCAGACCTGGACTAAAGCCTCCGCCAACTCCTGGACAGTGTGTGGTGCAACGTGACTTTGGTGGATGGAGCGAGACCTGATGTCCCAGATGTGCTCAATCGGATTCAGGTCTGGGGAACGGGCGGGCCAGTCCATAGCTTCAATGCCTTCATCTTGCAGGAACTGCTGACACACTCCAGCCACATAAGGTCTGGCATTGTCCTGCGTTAGGAGGAACCCAGGGCCAACCGCACCAGCATATTGTCTCACAAGGGGTCTGAGGATCTCATCTCGGTACCTAATGGCAGTCAGGCTACCTCTGGCGAGCACATGGAGGGCTGTGCGGCCCTCCAAAGAAATGCCACCCCACACCATTACTGACCCACTGCCAAACCGGTCATGCTGAAGGATGTTGCAGGCAGCAGATCGCTCTCCACAGCGTCTCCAGACTCTGTCACGTCTGTCACATGTGCTCATTGTGAACCTACTTTCATCTGTAAATAGCACAGGGCGCCAGTGGCGAATTTGCCAATCCTGGTGTTCTGCGGCAAATGCCAAGCGTCCTGCACGGTGTTGGGCTATGAGCACAACCCCCATCTGTGGATGTCAGGCCCTCAGATGATCCTCATGGAATCGGTTTCTAACCGTTTGTGCAGACACATGCACATTTGTGGCCTGCTAGAGGTCATTTTGCAGGGCTCTGGCAGTGCTCCTCCTGTTCCTCCTTGCACAAAGGTGGAGGTAGCGGTCCTGCTGCTGGGTTGTTGCTCTCCTACTGCCCACTCCACATTTCCTGGTGTACTGACCTGTCTTTTGGTAGCGCCTCCAGCCTCTGGACACTGCGCTGACAGACACAGCAAACCTTCTTGCCACAGCTCGCATTGATGTGCCATCCTGGATGAGCTGCACTACCTGAGCCACTTGTGTGGGTTGTAGAGTCCGTCTCATGCTACCACGAGTGTGAAAGCACAACCAACATTCAAAAATGACCAAAACATCAGCCAGAAAGCATTGGTACTGAGATGTGGTCTGTGGTCCCCACCTGCAGAACCACTCCTTTATTGAATGTGTCTTGATAATTGCCAGTAATTTCCAGGGGTTGGACAAAATAATGGAAACACCTAACGTTTTGGCATCATAATCTTCGAACATGTTATAAACATGCAAACCGTGACATATGGTAATGTTTTGTAGTTGATTATTTGTGTTATGTGATATGTGTATGTAAATTAACTGTTTGTTTCTCAGAATTGTAAGAACATTGATGAGAACCTGATACCAATGGCAGACCTCTCGGATTTTCAAAGAGGCCAAATTGTTGGTGCTCGTATGGCAGGCGCTAGTGTAACAGAAAGTGCCCGAATGCTTGGCGTGTCAAGAGGTACTGTCTCCAAAGTAATGACTGCGTTTGAAAGAGAAGGAAAAACATCCGCAGCAAAGCACAGGTCCGGCCGAAAGTCGAAGTTGACAGAGAGACCGTTGGACTCTAAAGCGAATTGTGAGAGGATCGCAAGACCACGGCTCCGAAAATCACTGCTGAGCTCAATGAACACCTATAGAACACAGTTTCCACGAAAACTGTTCGTCGTGAGCTGCACAAATCTGGATTCAACGGAAGAGCTACAATTAGAAAACAATGACAAATGTTTCCAAGCGTTTAGAGTGGTGTAGAAACCTCCAGAATTGGTCCCTCGAGCAGTGGAAACATGTGATATTCTCAGACGAATCATCGTTTACCCTATTTCCGACCTCCGGCCGAGTGTACGTTTGGAGACAGCCGAAAGAAGCATTCCATCCAGACTGCCTTCTCCCAACCGTAAAACATGGCGGAGGTTCTGTGATGATCTGGGGTGCTATTTTGTGGAGATCCGCCGGGCCAATGATATCCCTTCATGGAAGAATTAACAGCCGCGATTATTTAGGCATTTTGGGCGACCAAGTGCATCCTATGGTTCAAGCACTGTTCCCAGAGGGGAACGCCATCTTTCAGGATAATAATGCACCAAATCATACAGCTAGAATCGTTAAAGCATGGCACGAGGAACATTCTAATGAAGTTGAGCATTTCATCTGGCCCCCACAATCCCCAGACCTCAACATTATTGAGCATTTATGGTCGATTTTAGAGATTCAAGTTAGACGTCAATTTCCGCCGCCATCATCGCTCAAAGAACTGGAGGGTGTTTTAACTGAAGAATGGGCTAAAATTCCTTTGGAAACAATTCGCACCTTGTATGAATCCATACCTCGGAGAATTGAGGCTGTAATCGCCGCAAAAGGTGGACCTACAACATATTAAACTAACTTTTGTTGATGTTTCCAGGTGTTTCCATTATTTTGTGCAACCCCTGTACATCTGTTGTCTATTCCATTTGCAATACAGCATGTGAAATTGATTGTCAATCAGTGTTGCTTACTAAATGGACAGTTTGATTTCACAGAAGTTTGATTTACTTGGAGTTATATTCTGTTGTTTAAGTGTTCCCTTTATTTTTTTTTTAGCAGTGTATATAGCATATAAGAACAAGGGCGCTCCAGCATACATATAAAAACCCCTTGAAGCTTTATTGAGGCATATCAGAATTCACTTTGAACTCCACAAAACATTTAGAAACACCAAAGTGTTTCATACTGACTTCAGTCACGATATGTAGAAAAGAAAGAAAAGCACATGAGGAGGAAATAAATGTGCTGATATATTAGCTAATGAAGACAGCAGCAGACTCGTTACACACAGACCTCACATCCAGCCTTTATTACTGGTAGAGACACTCCCACAAGAGAAAAATCTGAAACCTGGACCAGACTGCAAAGTGCATATCAGGAGAGTCTGAAATGAACTAAAGAATTGATGAGCTAGTTTAACAATGGGTCATCAATATACAGTTGTGCTCAAAAGTTTACATACCCCAGCAGAATTTTTGCTTTCTTGGCCTTTTTTCAGAGAATATGAATGATAACACCAAAACTTTTTCTCCACTCATGGTTAGTGGTTGGGTGAAGCCATTTATTGTCAAACTACTGTGTTTTCTCTTTTTAAATCATAATGACAACCCAAAACTTCCAAGTGACCATGATCAAAAGTTTACATACCCTGGTGATTTTGGCCTGATAACATGCACAGAAGTTAGCATAAATGGGTTTGACTGGCTACTAAAGGTGTGTGTGAGTTTCTGGGATCCAGACAGACTCTTGCATCTTTCATCCAGCCACTGATGTTTCTGGATTGTGAGTTATGGGGAAAGCAAAAGAAATGCCAACGGATCTATGTGAAAAGGTAGCTGAACTGTATAAAACAGGAAAGGGATACAAAAAGATATCCAAGGAATTGATAATGCCAGTCAGCAGCGTTCAAACTGTGATTAACAAAAGGAAAAATCAGGGGCTCTGTAAAAACAAAACCGCGGCCAGCTTGACCAACAAAAATTTTGTCCACAACTGCCAGCAAAATTGTTCGAGATGCAAAGAAAACCCATAAATACTGTAGCATCAGCTGAAATACTGGACTCTCTCAAAACTAGCAGTGTGGCTGTTTCAAGATGCACAATAAGGAGGCACTTGAAGAAAAGTAGGTTGCACCAGAAGAAAGCCATCACTGCGCAAATGCCACAAAGTATCTCGCCTACAATGCACAAAACTGCACGGAGACGAGTATGAAAACTTTTAGAACAAGGTAATTTGGAGTGATGAAACCAAAATTGAACTTTTTGACCACAACCATAAGTGTTACATTTGGAGAGAGGTCAACAAGGCCTATGATGAAAGGAACACCATTCCTACTGTAAAGCACGAAGGTGGATCACTGATGTTTTGGGGATGCGTGAGCTACAAAGGCACAGGAAACTTGGTCAAAGTTCAAGGAAAGATGAATGAGGCACGTTATCAGCAAATACTACTGCACATGGGACATACTTGGACGTTCCAACATGATAATGATCCAAAAACACAAGACCAAGTCGACCTGTCATTGGCTACAGCAGAACAATGTGAAGGCTCTGGAGTGGCCATCTCAGTCTCCTGACTTCAATATCATTGAGCCACTCTGGGAAGATCTCAAGTGCGCAGTTCATGCTAGACAGCCCAAGAATTTACAGGAATGGGAGACTTTTTGCCAAGAAGAGCGGACAGCTTTACCATCTGAGAAATAAAGAACCTCATCCACAACTACCACAAAAGACTTCAAGCTATCATTGATGTTAGAGAGGGCAATACATGGTATTAAGAAATGGGGTATGTAAACTTTTGACCAGGGTCATTTGGATGCTTTGGGTTGTCATTTTGGTTTAAAAAAGAGAAAACACAGTAGTTTGACAATAAATGGCTTCACCCAACCACTAACCATGAGTGGAAGAAAAGTTTTGGTGTTATCATTCATATTCTCTGAAAAAAGGCCAAGAAAGCAAAAATTCTGCCTGGGTATGTAAACGTTTGAGCCCAACTGTATAAGTCTTGGACAATCCCTTTAATGTTGGAGGTGCTTTCACTTATGTCCAAGTCTACGCAGGAGCAGCATTTATAGAAGTAAAGTACATGATCAGCAGGAAGAGGCAGCAAGAAGTAGACTGTATGGACATTATGACCGGGAAAAGAAAGCCATTTCTCTATATGGTTACAACTTTCTCTTAGGCTACGTTCCCACAATGAGTTATTGGTGTGTTTTTTAAGCTGCATACTTAAAAAAATAAATGCAAGTAACCTATTTTTTTTAAAGGGTGCAGAAATGCTGGAACATCAAATACACACCAAAAAGCTGAGCCTTATAGCAGCGGAGCGCAGCTCTGGAGCACAAACTGCTACCGCTAATGTGCAAGTGTTCAGAATGCACATCCGTTTTTTTTTCATCTTGGACTGATGAACTGATGATTTGGGTTAAAAAGCAGAAATATCTCCATGAATACAACGCTGTCCTATTCTTCGGATGGGACTTCTCTTTTATTCCCCATTCAGCAGTTTTTCACGTTTTCTTTCCGCTTATTATGTTTGTAATAAGACACTTTCTTTCGCCTGGGAAAATCTCATCTCTATTCATCCGGATCGTTTTCTGGATACGGCAGATTTATAGTGTATTGACGGGAAGGTATTTGGGTATTGAATGAGCTGACCAGTCGTGAAACTATAAGCCTGGAAGATTCTGCGGCCATTGTGCACGGCACAGACCGGCCATGGCCACAGGATGGGAACCCATCTGAGCCTGGGGGATAAAAAGACTAATTGTCTTTTGTCATTTTTACAAGGAGTATTTAATGGAGGCGAAGGTATCAGCTGTGAGGGAAATTCCAGATACTTCTCCAGTTATGTGATATTACCCCAGAGAATTCCCAGACAAAGTCCATCTGACAGCTTCTCTGTGGTTAATGCTCCTCCACACAAGGCGCATGGAGTGGGATCTATGGAGTGCTTAGTGGGGAAGGAATTCCTGGCATCTCCCAGAGATATTGAATGCTCACCTAACAGCCGGGCTTATCAAACGTCTCCACAATGCACGGCACAGTCCTCTTGATATACGATGATTGCAATCTGGTGCACAGGGGCCTGGAAGGGATCTATGGGGCCATGATACACTGGATATGGGTGCAAGCCACAGCTCTGGACAGGCTGCAGCAAATACCAGATAAGCCACGCAAATCCACTCTATATGGCTTTATGGTCGCATCCACACTCTGCATCCAGCTAATTGGTATAATGCAGAATATTCGCCCATGTAGTAAAGAATTTTGTGCTTATATAACACCTTTGCACTTCTTTCTTGTCCTCCCTTATACACTGTAGCAGTTTATACATACATGTAGTGCAATATTACCACGGTGTGCAGCGAGCTCCTCAGCTCCCCCTTGCGGTGGCTGCCGCTAGCCACAATTTAGTCTGGCTGTCCACTGCTGGTCAGCCACAGCTTAGGCAATGTGCACACGTTGCGGATTCTGCTGTGGATTTTTCTGCGCAAAAATGGCAGCTCTTAGCAGAAACCGTAGGTGCGGTTTTGCTGCGGTTTTTCTTGCGTTTTTGCTGTGGAGTTTATGCGGTTTTAAGTGCGGTTTTGTACTGCGGAATTGTCTGCGTTTTTCACAGCAGCAGATATAAATAAAGTTTGAAAAACTAGACTCAGAAAAAAAAAAGTCATTTCCTTGTCCAACCCTTCTCTTCCATGTTGCTTTTACAAATATAGCCATCTACATATACACTCACTGGCCACTTTATTAGGTACACCATGCTAGTAACGGGTTGGACCCCCTTTTGCCTTCAGAACTGCCTCAATTCTTCGTGGCAGAGATTCAACAAGGTGCTGGAAGCATTCCTCAGAGATTTTGGACCATATTGACATGATGGCATCACACAGTTGGCGCAGATTTGTCGGCTGCACATCCCTGATGCGAATCTCCCGTTCCACCACATCCCAAAGATGCTCTATTGGATTGAGATCTGGTGACTGAGGAGGCCATTTGAGTACAGTGAACTCATTGTCATGTTCAAGAAACCAATCTGAGATGATTCGAGCTTTATGACATGGCGCATTATCCTGCTGAAAGTAGCCATCAGATGCCTGTTCTTAGCTGAGAGGAGTGGTACCCAGTGTGGTCTTCTGCTGCTGTAGCCCATCTGCCTCAAAGTTCGACGCACTGTGCGTTCAGAGATGCTCTTCTGCCTACCTTGGTTGTAACGGGTGGCAATTTGAGTCACTGTTGCCTTTCTATCAGCTCGAACCAGTCTGCCCATTCTCCTCTGACCTCTGGCATCAACAAGGCATTTCCGGCCACAGAACTGCCGCTCACTGGATTTTTTTTCTTTTTCGGACCATTCTCTGTAAACCCTAGAGATGGTTGTGCGTGAAAATCCCAGTAGATCAGCAGTTTCTGAAATACTCAGACCAGCCCTTCTGGCACCAACAATCATGCCACGTTCAAAGGCACTCAAATCACCTTTCTTCCCCATACTGATGCTCGGTTTGAACTGCAGGAGATTGTCTTGACCATGTCTACATGCCTAAATGCACTGAGTTGCCGCCATGTGATTGGCTGATTAGAAATTAAGTCTTAACACACAGTTGGACAGGTGTACCTAATAAAGTGGCCAGTGAGTGTATATAATTGCCTGTCCTCCACTTCCGTCTGGATGTCCCCGAATCCCACAATCCACTGCGCCAACTGGAAGTACACCGACCGCCATATTTGAATACCCAGGTGATGGGTATTTCAATATGGCACCCACTGGTTGTACCAGGGCCTCCCACAATACCACCAACGGGACACCCCCAACGCCTCCAGGTCCCTCCCCCCGCTGCTGGACCTGCCGCTGAGCCCCCCCACCACCGCACCCCCCGCAGGACCTGCTGATGCTTGCCCACTATGTACATACACAGACGTACTCTCACACACATGTGTTAGGCATCGGATTCCTGACACTGCACAGTGGGAATCCAGAGCCAGACATCCAGCGGTCTCCCATTCTCCTCCGACCGCTCCGGGTACTGCTCCGACTTGCTCTGACAGCCTGGATGTTGCTGCCACCTCTGGTGCAGCAATGGTAGCGCAACCTGTTCTGCAGGGAACCGCTCCAGAGGCTAAGTCCTCGTGCCGTGCTACTGGGTATGCCCGCAAGGTGACCTCTCACTGGAGAGCAGGGGTCACATGCTCAGGTCCTGCGTCGGATCTGATTGGTCCTTTCCAGGGTACTGGAAGGTCCCGGAAGCGCATGGCTATAAAAAGCCCGCATGGTGCCTCGGCCATGCGCTAGTGTAGCATATTATGCTGTGTGTGTATGGTGATGGATGCGTGGACTGATGACTGACTTATTATGAAACCCCTTCCCTCTGATAATACGAATGGTGACAGAGTGTTGGTTAGTCAGCTCCAGATTGTGGCAAGCTACACGCCACTGTGCCTCCTGCACTGCCCACTAGCGTCCGACGGTGCTCGGTCTTCCGGCGCCGTCATCCAGCGGCTTTAGTTATTGCCGCGCTGCGGTAGCAGCGTCCCTTGGCGGTTGCGGCTGCAACGCCACCAGCTGAGCTTCCTGTGAAGCTAACAGGGCCAGCGTCTTTATATTTATTACTGCCAAGCGACTCTGTGTCTGAACAGAGCCGCTCTTAGCGTTCGGGTGACGTTAACCCGAGCGCAGTACTTCACCTTCTGGTGCATCTGCCATTGTCCAGCAGCGGTCTTACCATCTACCGCACGGTGGACCCCGGGCGGCGAACGCACCTTCTATTATTTATGTCTGGTGCGTTCCGCCGACCCTAACAACACGTATTCACACACACATGTACTCATACACACTCGCACACACATACTCACACACACACGTACTTATACACACACACACACTTCCCTCCGAATGCGATAGCATCAGGCGCACCTCTAGTAATTAATATCCTCTATTATTATTATTAGCCATTAGTCATATTATATTGCCATATAGCCATCATTCATAACCTCTATCCCATAGTCCTGCGGTTATATACCCATCACAGTTATCTTCTATCCCATAGTCCTGCGGTCAGGTACTGTGACGGAGTCAGATTCTGCTGCGGACTATTTGGGTCGTGGCACCCACCCAACCAGGGAGAGCTGACCTCGTGAGGATCCACCCCCTATACAGGGAGTGTCAGGGGCAAGACCAAGGGGGTGAGCCACCATGACTGCTGGAACCAAATTGCCGGCTAAAGGAAGACACAAGTATGTCTGACAACAGGGTACATGCAGGATACAAGACAAGACAAAGCGTGGTCACACAGTATTTGCATTAAAGCGTGGTTTCAGGGTAGCAACAGGTTCAAGACATAATTAGGAGGACAAAGTGATACACAGCAAGGTGCGTGTGAGTGAACGCCAAGGTCCAAGGCATGTTAGGTGGCATGCCAGCGTTCAGGCAAGGGTTAGGTGGCATCGGACTCCTGACATCTGGAAACGATCGACAGGCTTCGGACATCAGGCTGCGGACATCATCTCCAGACATCAGGCTGCAGTCGCCAGGACCAGGAGAGGACTTCCGAGATGCGGGTGCACACTGCTCCAGGAGTCATGCAGCATAACAGACATGACAGGGATAGGGCGGCCGCAGTGACTCTGCACTGGCAGCAATGCGGCATCAAAGGCATGACAGTGGGGATCATCCAGCACCAGCGGCATGACGTGCATGACAGGTCCCCACTAAATATCCCTTGTATCGGATAATGAAAAAGGCCAAAACTAATTTTTAAAACTAGAAATTTATTTTGTAAACACTAACTTTGTCATGACAAACATGTCACCTTTTTTTTTCAATATGAAAGAACATTATGGACACATTAGTCCATTTCCTCAAAAATGAACTAAAATGGATAAACAAAAAGATAACTTTAATTTAAATGATAGTACTGAGGGTAATATCCATACCCAGTACCGCTATCATTTGTTGCTGCCTGCAATTGTTGTGTGAAGCTGCTTTGTTGGCTCTCTTGGTGCTCAGGGGCTGTTGGTTGTTGGCCTTATCTGGGCCTGAATAGGCCAAAAAGCCCCATCCAAATCTTTTCATAGTTGTAGATTGGAGCAGAGTCCTCTAGAACTGTTAGGGACATCTGGACCATACTCATGAACAGAGACTGCCTGTCCGGTGGCAGTGATCGAATTTTGCTGGCAATTTGCTCAGTCAGAAGGTAATTTTTCATTTTTATGCTTGGATGTGACGGTCAGTTTTTGAAATTTGTATTCATTTACCTTCTGACTGAGCACTCCACCTGTTAGCCGCAGGCGTTTTTAATCAAACCAGGGCCATTTCCCCTCCACAGAGATATAGACTTCAGTCTAAACAGGGGATTTTTCATAGGTTCCCACTCAGATGGAGACTTCAGTCTTAGTGAGGAATGGCATAGATAGGGTCCTGGAAAACGAGAAATGCCTTACTGTGGCTTCCAGGTACACATAACGTGGCCATTTTATGCGCTAAACTTTCTCAATTTTTCAAACTTCTAATGCAGCAATGCAATTAATTTTTCATTTTTCATGTTTGCATGTTATGGCGCTACAATGTGCTTCCTTTTTTGTTTGAATGTACATGAGTTGGTGACTCTAGGTGAAGCACCTGTTAACACTATGCTTATGCTTGGATGTGACGGTCAGTTTTTGAAATCTGACATGGAGAACAGTCACATCAGGAGATGTGCACATAGCTTAAATGGTGTTGTCCCATCTTTAGATAAAAATGTGCACCTCTATGTGACTGTGGGGTCCCAAATTGATTAAGATGTAGCTGATTGGTAGTTGACAGCCCTTTAAAAAAAATAATTAAAAGCCTACCATTATAAAGACATACATCACAACGATAAAGGTGTGGAAAGAGGGACACCTGTCAGTGGTTACAGACAGTGCATAAAGGGAACCTATATCCTTAACTTCTTACATACAATATAAAGACTAAAAAATGTGCCCCCTCCACATCACCTACAGAAGATTCTCTGACCTCTCATTCTATATCCATGGATATTAATATGGAGTTGGCCCCTCCGCAGAAATAACAACCCAACGCTCTTCTGGGAAGGATTTTTACAAGATTTTGGAGACATCTGAACACGTCTCCTACAGAGTCTAGTGGTGGCTGGTGGGCGTGCAGTATTTGTGCTAATATTACCTTCAGAGGAGGTCTGGACTCTGCAGTTATGGAGTCAGCAGAGTGTTGGTGACTTTTCTGCCCTCTCCTCCTCAGCACTCAGCCCCCCACTCTGTAATGTTATGGGGTCTCCACTTATTGGATGAATTGCTATGGTTCCTTCCAGTTCTCAATAATATCACTCACAGGTGATGGGCTGTATTCACAGTGGTTTTATTCAACGCGCTTCAGGGGTCTCATGCCCTCTTCATCAGGAAATACCACAGGTATACCATGTCTGGTATGCATGGTCCCCTCACCCCCCAATCCTGGTATGCATGGTCCCCTCACCCCGCAATCCTGGTATGCATGGTCCCCTCACCCTCCTATCCTAGTATGCATGGTCCCCTCACCCCCCAATCCTGATATGCATGGTCCCCCCTCATCCCTATCCTGGTATGCATGGTCCCCTCACCCCCCAATCCTGGTATGCAAGGTCCTCTCAGTCCCCTATCCTGGTATGCATGGTCCCCTCACCCCCTATCCTGGTATGCATGGCCCTCTCACCCCCCTATCCTGGCTTGCATGGTCCTCACACCCCCCTATCCTGGCTTGCATGGTCCTCACACTCTATCCTGGTATGCATGGTCATCTCACCCCCCTATCCTGGTATGCATGGTTCCCGAACCCCTCTATCCTGGTATGCTTGGTCCTCTCACCCCCCAATCCTGATATGCATGGTCCCCTCACCCCCCAATCCTCATATGCATGGTCCCCTCACCCCCTTTCCTGGTATGCATGCTACCCCTCACCCCCTTATCCTGATATGTAGGGTCCTCTCACCCCTATTAAACTGCACACATACAAAAAAAATTTATACTCACCTTTCTTCCCCAGCGCTGTCCCGTTCTGCTGGAGGCCGGTGGAGGAGCGCCGAAGTACGCGCATGCCCATACCGCGCTGTCCGGCGCCATATTGCTGAAGGCACACTGCAAATGTGTCTTCAGTAAAATGGCACCGGATAGCGCTATGCGCATTTGCAATTCCGACACTGCACTCCTGCCCCGGTCTCCGGTGAGAAGAGAAGCACCGCGGCAACGCTCCTCCCGGTCAGGTAAGTATGCAAGTAAGTAATCCCCACCCCGCCGGCTGAGCCAATGAGCGGGGCCGCTCCGTCCACCTCGTACGCACACGGCTCCGCTCTGTCCACCTCGTACGCACGCGGCTCCGCTTCGTACACACATGGCTCCGCTCACCTCGCACACATGGCTGCACTTCATACACACACGGCTCCGCTCCGTACACCTCGTACACATGCGGCTGCGCTACGCACACTCTGTACACACGAGGCTCTGCTCCGTACACCTCGTACATACGCGGCTCCGCTCCGTACACCTCGTATACACGCGGCTCCGCTCCGTACACCTTGTACACACGCGGCTGTGCTCTGTACACCTCATACACGCGGCTCCGCTCTGTACACCTCATACACGCGGCTCCGCTCCGTACACCTCGTACACACGCGGCTCCGCTCCGTACACCTCGTACACACGCGGCTCCGCTCCGTACACCTCGTACACACGCGGCTCCGCTCCGTACACCTCGTACACACGCGGCTCCGCTCCGTACACCTCGTACACGCGCGGCTCCGCTCCGTACACCTCGTACACACGCGGCTCCGCTCCGTACACCTCATACACACGCGACTGCGCTCCGTACACCTCATACACACGCGACTGCGCTCTGCTCTGTACACCTCATACACACGGCTCCGATCCGTACACACACGGCTTTGATCCATACACCTCGTACACACACGGCTCCGCTCCGTTCACCTCATACACACACGGCTCTGCTACATCCACCCTGTAAACACCTCCTGACCCCACACACAAACTTCCCCTCATCAAGCACCATGACAACCAGCACAGCAGAGTCCTGCACATAAGAGGCCCCGATCATATGACCCGACTCCTCCCCTCCTGTGACCTCATCACAGGTCCTGTGCATACAGAGCAGAGCAGCCAATGGCTTCAGGCCAATTGCAGCCTGGCAGCCATGGAGCGGCTGCAGCTCCGCGTTCAGGCCCCTATGACCACGGTAGATAGCCCCTGCTTGGGTGTTCCAATATGGTGGTCGGCTCTGTCACAGCTTCCGGCCGCAGTGCATTGTGGAAGCGACACAAGCGCCAGAAGTGTGACAGAGTTTATTGGCAATTAGATATATATTATATATATATATAGCCACACACATATATCTTACATAGTCTCCTTTATTATGTATATTGCTTTCCTTTATTACACAGTGCCCTCTCGTTATGTACGGCACCGTACCATACATATCAGATTATTTATAGCACCCCTTTATTACATACTATGAGATCATATAATGCAATGACGGCTGATGAAGCATGTGAAAGCTTATTTTCTGATGAAGGAGCTGATGGACTGGTCATCTAGTTACCAGCTGCTCCATCAGCAGTCATTTTTTATCTAACAAGAGAGGACTATGTAATAAAAGAGGGCGCTGGGAATAACAAAAATATACTATGCAAGGGATGGTGCTTTATATAACAAGACACAATACTATGTAATAATGGGATAACACTGTACATAACAGCAGAGGAAGAGATGGCACCCAACTAGAGAAGATGATATGTAATAAGGGACAGTGTTATACAGTTGTGGCCAAAAGTATTGACACCCCTGCAATTCTGTCAGATAATACTCAGTTTCTTCCTGAAAATGATTGCAAACACAAATTCTTTGGTATTAGTATCTTCATTTAATGTCTTAAATGAAAAAACACAAAAGAGAATGAAGCAAAAAGCAAAACATTGATCATTTCACACAAAACTCCAAAAATGGGCCAGACAAAAGTATTGGCACCCTCAGCCTAATACTTGGTTGCACAACCTTTTGCCAAAATAACTGCGACCAACCGCTTCCGGTAACCATCAATGCGTTTCTTACAATGCTCTGCTGGAATTTTAGACCAGGTCCCTGATATTTGAAGGGTGCCTTCTCCAAACTGCCATTTTTAGATCTCTCCACAGGTGTTCTATGGGATTCAGGTCTGGACTCATTGCTGGCCAGCGTAGAAGTCTCCAGTGCTTTCTCTCAAACCATTTTCTAGTGCTTTTTGAAGTGTGTTTTGGGTCACTGTCCTGCTGGAAGACCCATGACCTCTGGGGGAGACCCAGCTTTCTCACACTGGGCCCTACATTATGCTGCAAAATTTGTTGGTAGTCTTCAGACTTCATTATGCCATGCACACGGTCAAGCAGTCCAGTGCCAAAGGCAGCAAAGCAACCCCAAAACATCAGGGAACCTCCGCCATGTTTGACTGTAGGGACCGTGTTCTTTTCTTTGAATGCCTCTTTTTTTCTCCTTTAAACTCTATGTTGATGCCTTTGCCCAAAAAGCTCTACTTTTGTCTCATCTGACCACAGAACATTCTTCCAAAACATTTTAGGCTTTTTCAGGTAAGTTTTGGAAAACTCCAGCCTGGCTTTTTTATGTCTCGGGGTAAGAAGTGGGGTCTTCCTGGGTCTCCTACCATACAGTCCCTTTTCATTCAGACGCTGACGGATAGTACGGGTTGACACTGTTGTACCCTCGGACTGCAGGGCAGCTTGAACTTGTTTGGATGTTAGTCGAGGTTCTTTATCCAACATCCGCACAATCTTGCGTTGAAATCTCTTGTCAATTTTTCTTTTCCGTCCACATCTACGGAGGTTAGCCACAGTGCCATGGGCTTTAAACTTCTTGATGACACTGCGCACGGTAGACACAGGAACATTCTGGTCTTTGGAGATGGACTTGTAGCCTTGAGATTGCTCATGCTTCCTCACAATTTGGTTTCTCAATTCCTCAGACAGTTCTTCGGTCTTCTTTCTGTTCTCCATGCTCAATGTGGTACACACAAGGACACAGGACAGAGGTTGAGTCAACTTTAATCCATGTCAACTGGCTGCAAGTGTGATTTAGTTATTGCCAACACCTGTTAGGTGCCACAGGTAAGTTACAGGTTCTGTTAATTACACAAATTAGAGAAGCATCACATGATTTTTCGAACAGTGTCAATACTTTTGTCTACCCTCTTTTTTTATGTTTGGTGTGGAATTATATGTGCTATACATAATAAGTAAGTGCGCTATGTACTAAGAGACCATGCTATACATAATAAGTGAGTACACTATGTACTAAGGGACTGTGTTATACATAATAATACTACATTCCTGTATTGGTGTGCAGTGTCTGTGTGCTGCCCGATTTTACAGAAGCATTGAGCATGTGCTATTCTGATACTCCAAACTGAATCAGAACATAACATTCTCTGACCCTCACGGATCTCATTCTCAGAGCCGGGATTTTCACAGGTGTCTGAATGGTCCATTCATATAAAACTCTACAAGTACAGTATATGTGCCGTCTGATAAAAAAAATCTGGCAGCACCCAGATATTTCACACAAATGTGAGAATGTGGCCTAAGGGATATTACAGATAACAGTATTATAGCAAAGCACAAAAACCCATCTAAATATCCAGGGCACAAAAAACTGATTTAGATTAATCAACACAGAAAGAGGATCCAGTATAATGTGCCAGTAAAAAATATTTATCCTTTATTGACTCAGAGTAAATCATACATATACAATGCAAACTTAATATAGATAAAAAATTCAAGGTCACTACTTAACCATAATAGGGGATATTACCATCAAAAGCCCGACCTACAACCTATGTAATCAGTGCATATGTATTATCCCTTTAAATAGCCACTTCAATCTCTAATACCCGGTGGTCTGCTGAATGCAGAGGCGTATCCAGGGGGGGGCAGCCGGGGCAGTTGCCCCGGGCGCAGGCAGCAGGGGGGCACAGTCGGGCCGCCCAGCCGCCTAATGCAGCGGTCCGCAGTGTCTACCCCCCCGCCCTGTGTGTCGGCTGTTCTCTGTGATGGCTGTCAAGCTGACAGCCGGCGCAGAGTAGGAGGCCGCGCCGGCGCCCAGGCAGCAATTGTACTTGCGTCTATACAGATGATGATGGGGGTTAATGTGTGGGGGTTAATGTGGGGATGGGGGTTAATGAGTGGAGATGGGGTTAATGAGTGGAGATGGGGTTAATGTGTGGGGGTTAATGAGTGGAGATGGGGTTAATGTGTGGGGATGGGGGTTAATGAGTGGGGGTTAATGAGTGGAGATGGGGGTTGTGTGGGGGTTAATGAGTGGAGATGGGGGTTAATGAGTGTGGGGGGGTTAATGAGTGGAGATGGGGGTTAATGAGTGGAAGTGGGGGTTAATGTGTGGAGGGGTTAATGAGTGGGGATGGGGGTTAATGTGTGGGGGGATTTGGAGTGGGGGTACATAATGTGTGGGGAGATTT
Source organism: Dendrobates tinctorius (assembly GCF_039654945.1). Classification (NCBI taxonomy): domain Eukaryota; kingdom Metazoa; phylum Chordata; class Amphibia; order Anura; family Dendrobatidae; genus Dendrobates; species Dendrobates tinctorius. The sequence goes on from NW_027361754.1 coordinate 49,394,936, forward strand.
GGAGTGGGGGTACATAATGTGTGGGGGGATTTGGGAGTAGGGACGAGGGGTTATTGAGTGGGGATGTGGGATACTTAATGTGTGGGGGGATTTGGAGTGGGGATGGGGGTACTTAATGTGTGTGGGGGATTGGGGATGGGGGGATTTGGAGTGGGGATGGTATTTAATGTGTGTGGGGAGATTTGAGGACACAAAATGAAGAGTATGTATGTATGAGGGCATGTATAAGGAAACAGTATGGGGATGGGTGCAGACAGTAAGGGGTGCGAACCGGTGACTGTATGTGGACACAGTATGGGGAGTCAGGGGTATGTGTGAGCAGACAGTATAGAGAGTGAGGGGGTAAATATATGAGGAGACAGTATGGTGAACAGAGGGATGATAGAGGAGACAGTATGAGGAAGGAGGGGAATAGTGTGAGGAGACAGTATATTGCAGACATTTTTATTTAGGAGCATTATAATGACACTTCTATCTTTAAGGACATTGTGTGGAGATTTGCTACAGAAGACCGGAGAAGATGGAAGTCTGCAGAGATGAGATGTGGATGAGAAAACTCATCATGGGGTCAGGACAAGAAGAAGAAAAGGAGAACGACTTCAGAGACGACGTCATCTATAAGGTACCTGGATGTAAATATTATTTGTGATACTGACTAATTCTCATGTTTTTATTTATGTTAGGAACATTAAAGGGGTTGTCCAGGTCTGTGCTGAGTCTGCAGACATTTTATGTGACTGCAGACTTCTGAATTCTCACTGAACGCGTCAGGATTCTCTCGTGCCAGTAATTTACATACATGCGGTCACATACTGACTAGACGTGTGTGTCCTCACTCAGTGAAAATGAACGGAGCGAGTCCGGGCACGTCTAGTTGGAATGTGGCCAGAAGTATACAAATCACATACTTGTGCTGACATGATTGTACATCAGCAAGGGAGAATCCTAAAAGTGTGCAGTGCATTCATTGTGAGAATTCAGAAGCTGCAGTGTCAGGATTCAGCTCTGCAGGTTCCAGTAGTCATCACATGGACACTTCACTCATATGCGATTTTCATAGTTACGGTCTTGTGACAACGAGTTTCTCATCCTGCTTTCAATTTTTTACTGAACATTGAGAGCATTAGGGAGAGCGGCTCGTGTGTACATGGCTAAGTGTGCAAGTCGCATATGTACTTGGGGGGGCGGACGCCGAACCAAATTCTTGCCCCGGGTGCCAGAAAGCCTAGATACGCCTCTGGCTGAATGTGGTCTCTCCAAGCGCCCCAACGCGCGTTTCATCCCTTCGTCAGGAGGCGAACGCTAAGGGGAAGGGGTGGGTGCATTATATAGTGAGCCAATGGCAGGCATGCTCTCAGATCCATGAGGGGTTCCAAAAAGGGACAAATGACAAGGTCACAACGTATATCTATAATAACCATCTTGCTGACTTTGATCCTCTTTAACTTATCAAGTAAGTCATGTCCCATGCAGGTCAGAACCGAATCCAGGAGTGGATCACATGCCGAAAATGCCAAAGGCTGCCCAACCACATTAGTAATAGAACTATCTATTGTTGTGTAATACAGTCTGATGATATCTATTGTTACCATAACTATCTATTGTTATGTAATACAGTCTGATGATATCTATTATTACGTAACTATCTATTGTTATGTCATACAGTCTGATGATATGCGGGGTTCATTTGATGGGTTTTTAGTTTTATTTTAGTATTTGTGGGGTCGTTATATTCTATCTGTGATGAGCATCTATTTACACATTGATTATGTGGCATCACTACGATATGCACTTGTCACTTTACTGTCATCATGCACTTTGTTTTGTATCGTAAAAATGTAATATATTTATGTATGACTATTTAATTTTATTTTTAATCATGCTGTGACATTCCTGTCACGACATGTATTTTTTGTATAATATTCTATAATAATTTATGTTCATTTTATTTTGTTCACTTTATATACAATTAGGCTGCTGTACGTGATAATGATTATGCTATTTATTATTATGTATGTTGTATGATTTTTATCTATGACATATCACTATGTTTCATATCCGGTCACAGCACGTTATTCTTTCTCTGGAGCAGAAAAAACACAATTAACTAAGTAGTGACCTTGAATTTTTTATCTATATTAAGTTTGCATTGTATATGTATGATTTACTCAAGTCAATAAAGGGTATATATTTTTTACTGGCACGTTATACTGGATCCTCTTTCTGTGTAGATAACAGTATTACTCCACGTTCTACAGTGCAGATACAGAATAATATTTACAAGTGACCACTGACGTCTCATCTGTTTAGAGTTGTTTTCTGCTGTTTCTTCTCCATCTGGTGAGACTTTCATGACGACATCTCACAGCCACGATTCGTATTGTCATGATGATCATCGCAGCCCTAAAAATAACAAGGTCACATGCATTGTAAACATACATGCGCCTCCCTCGCACAGCGCCGCTTGGCTACAGATATGTACCCCACCATTAATATACTATTAGCAACGCACGACTAAAAATATAAAGTAATAAGCAGCGCTCTTCTCCCATTAATGATAATCTCTGCCACCCAATAATATAAATTATTCAGTCTGTGACTCTCCCCAATTAACTGTAAGGCTTTGTGCCACGGAAAATATGCAAGGTTTTACAGTACATGAAAAGTGACTGAGATCCCTGAAGTCTCGTGCACACGATGCTTATCCTTGCAGATTTGCATCACATTAAAATCTGCATAATGTCAGTTCTTGACAACAAAAAAGTCCAGCTGGGACTTCCGGGAGGCGGAGCTAGAAGATGGCCGCATTTTAACCCTTTACTGCCATGTGACATACTATCCCGTCCATGTGCCCTGGGACTTAATTCCCAGGGACGGGATAGTACGTCACAGCGATCAGCGCCGCCCACTTGGTGGGCGGCGCAGATCGCGGCCGGGTGTCAGCTGATTATCACAGCTGACACCCGGCACAATGTGTCAGGGGCGGTCACGAACCGCCCCCGACACGTTAACCCCTTGCACACCGCGATCAAACACGATTGCGGTGTACTGGGGGTTAAAGGGAAGCATCGGCAGGGAGGGGGCTCCCTCCATGCTTCCCTGAGCCCCCCACAGCAGTGCAATGTGCAGCGCTGATGAGGGGGGCTCCATCCCTGCAGGTCCCCGAATCCAAGATGGCGACGGGGACCTTCGGGGGCCTGCAGGGAGCTGGCTTCGTCAGTGCATGCAAAGCGCAGGCAAGGAGGAAGCCTGTGTAGTGCCTGTGACAGATTGCTGATGTCCCACCTGGGACAATGTAATAAAGTTAAAAAAAAAAAAAAAAGTGTAAAACTAATTTTAAAAAGATCGCTAAATAAATTTCAAAAAAAAAAAAATTCCCTAATAAATTCATTTTTTGGAAATAAAAAAAAAAAAAAGTACATATATTTGGTATCGCCACGTCCGTAACGACCTGCCCTGTAAAACTGTCCCATTAGTTAACCCCTTTAGTGAACCCCTTAAAAAATAAAAATAAAAAACGAAGCTAAAAATAATGGTTTATTATCATACCGCCGAACAAAAAGTGCAATAACGCGCGATCAAAAAGACGCGTATAAATATCCATGGTACCGCTGAAAACGTCATCTTGTCCCGCAAAAAACGAGCCACCACACAGCATCATCAGCAAAAAAATAAAAAAGTTATAGCTCGCAGAATAAAGCGATGCAAAAATAATTATTTTTTATATAAAATTGTTTTCATTGCATAAAAGCGCCAAAACATAAAAAAACGACATAAATGAGGTATCGCTGTAACCGTACTGACCCGAAGAATAAAACCGCTTCATCAATTTTACCGCAGGCAGAACGGTGTAAACGCACCCCCCAAAAGAAATTCATGAAACGCTGGTTTTTGTTCATTCTGCGTCCCAAAAATCGGAATAAAAAGCGATCAAAATATGTCACGTGCCCAAAAATGGTACCAATAAAAACGTCAACTCATCCCTCAAAAAATAAGACCTCACATGACTCAGTGGGTCAAAATATGGAAAAATTATAGCTCTCAATATGTGGTGAGGCAAAAACTATTTTAACAATAAAAAGCGTCTTTTAGCGTATCACAGCTGCCAAAAATAAAAACCGCCATAAATAGTAAATCAAACCCCCCCGTTATCACCCCCTTAGTTAGGGAAAAATAATAAAATTAAAAGAAAATGGATTTATTTCCATTTTCCCATTAGGGCTAGAGTTAGGGCTAGGGTTAGGGTTAGTGTTTAGGGTTAGGGCTGAGATTAGGGTTAGGGGTGTGTTGGGGTTAGGGTTCGAGTTATAATTGGGGGTTTCCACTGGGCACATCAGGGGTCTCCAAATGCAACATGGCGTCTGATCTCAATTCCAGCCAATTCTGCGTTGAAAAAGTTAAATGGTGCTCCTTCCCTTCCAAGCTCTGCCATGCGCACAAACAGTGTTTTACCCCCACATATAGGGTATCAACCTACTTAGGACAAATTGCAAAACAACTTTTGGGGTCCGATTTCTCCTGTTACCCTTAGGAAAATAAAAAATTGGGGTCAAAAATATTATTTTTGTGGAAAAAAAATGATTTTTTTATTTTCACGTCCGGGCATTATAAACTTCTGTGAAGCACTGGGGGGGTTCAAAGTGCTCACCACACATCTAGATAAGTTCCTTAGGGGCTCTAGTTTCCAAAATGGGGTCACTTGTGGGGGGTTTCCACTGTTTAGGTACATCAGGGGCTCTCCAAATGCAACATGACACCCGCAGACCATTCCATCAAAGTCTGCATTCCAAAACGTCACTACTTCCCTTCCGAGCCCCGACGTGTGCCCATACAGTAGTTTCCCCTACATATGGGGTATCTGTGTACTCAGGACAAATTGGACAACAACTTTTGGGGTCCAATTTCTCCTGGTACCCTTGGGAAAATAAAAAAATTGGTGACTAAAAGATCATGTTTGTGGAAAAAATACGATTTTTTTATTTTCACGCCCGGGTGTTATAAACTTCTGTGAAGCAAGGGGGGGGGGTTCAAAGTGCTCACCACACATCTAGATAAGTTCCTTTGGGGGCATAGTTTTCAAAATGGTGTCATTTGTTGGGGGTTTTCACTGTTTTGGTACGTCAGGGGCTTTCCAAACGCGACATGGTGTCCGATCTCAATTCCAGCCAAAACTGTCAAATGGCGCTGCTTCCTTTCCAAGCTCTGCCATGCGCCCAAATAGTGGTTTACCCCCACATGTGGGGTATCAGCGTACTCAGGACAAATTGCACAATAACTTTTAGGGTCCTGTTACCCTTGTAAAAATAAAAATTGGGGGTGAAAGGATCATTTTTGTGGAAAAAATATGATTTTTTTATTGTACCACTGTATGTTATAAACTTCTGTGAAGCCCTTGTGGGTTCAAAGTTCTCACCACATATCTAGATAAGTTCTTTGGGGAGGGTCTAGTTTCCAAAATGGGGTCACTTGTGGGGGTTTCCACTGTTTAGGTACATCAAGGGCTCCCAACGTGACATGGCGTCCGATCTGAATTCCAGCCAATTTTGCATTGAAAAAGTCAAACAACGCTCCTTCCCTTATGAGCTCTGCCATGCGCCAAAACAGTGGTTCCCCCCCACATATCAGGTATCAGCGTACTCAGGACAAACTGCAGAATAACTTTTGCAGTCCCAATTTCTCCTGTTACCCTTGGTAAAATAAAAAATATTGAACCTGAAGTATTTTTTTTGTGAAAAAAAGTTAAATGTTCATTTTTTTAAATATTTAAAAAATTCCTGTGACGCACCTGAAGGGTTAATAAACTTCTTGAATGTGGTTTTGAGCACCTTAAGGGGTGCAGTTTTTAGAATGGTGTCACTTTTGGGTATTTTCTATCATATAGACCCCTCAAAGTGGCTTCAAATGTGATGTGGTCCGTAAAAATAAAATGGTGTTGCAAAAATGAGAAATCGCTGGTCAACTTTTAACCCTTATAACTTCCACACAAAAGCAAATTTGGGTTCCAAAATTGTGCTGATGTAAAGTAAACATATGTGAAATGTTACTTATTAAGTTTTTTTGTGTGCCGTATCTCTGTGATTTAAGGGCATAAAATTTCAAAGTTGGAAAATTGCGAAATTTTAAAAATTTTCGCCAAATTTCCGTTTTTTTTTTTCACAAATAAACGCAAGTTATTTGAATGAAATTTTACCACTAACATGAAGTACAATATGTCACGAGAAAACAATGTCAGAATCACCAGGATCCATGGAAGTGTTTCAGAGTTATTACCTCATAAAGGGACAGTGGTCAGAATTGTAAAAATTGGCCCGGTCATGAACGTGCAAACCACCCTTGGGGGTAAAGCGGTTAATGCAGCTCCCCAACGGCAGATCTTAATCCATTGCCATCACACCGCTACACTACACTAAGCGGGCAGCGGGGATAAGACCCGGGTAAGGTTCCCCCAGCATCGGGGCCAGCTCTCAGGGGACTCCGGAGTCCTAGGCGCAGGCAGCTCTGAATTACAAGTGACACGCGGACTCTGACTGGAGCGTCGGTGACAGTCTGCTTTGGAGTACGGAGCACAAACTGAGATACTTCGCTTCACATCTCCGGATAACAAGGTAACCGGGGCCGCTACCTATCTGTGGGGGAGTGGGAGCGTGGACCGGCACAGAGAGGCACAGCTTGGAGCACAGTCAGAGGAGGAGTGCGGGGAGTCAAGCCAGTCAGCCAGAAGGCGCAGGCTCTTGGTTTTGGAGGCAGGACAGAGCCACACAGGCAGTGCTCATATCATTCATTCAGCAAAGGGGCTCTTGAATACTGTGGGCCATATAATTGGTATATAAGTCGGCCTCTAGATTTGAATCTGATAACGCTGCCCCCTGCTGGATTCATCAAACCCTCACAGCACATTGCCTCTGCTGGATTCAATTATTGTTTCATGGGCAGAGACACGGATCAGATCCTTGGAGCACACTGCTCTCTGCTGGATTTAGGAATGGTTATTCTTTTCATGTGAGTGAAATATTCAATAGCGACGTCACTGACATATTTACATAAGCTCATCGGGTCTCTACGGATCAACGGATCAGTCGCAGATTGTGTAAAAACTGATGCGACGGATCTGTTGAAAAAACAGATCCGTCGCGTCTGTTTTTTTATCCGTTTCGTCCGTTTTTTGACGGTTCCATCGAATCCTTCAAAAGGATAGATAGAAAGAATAAATAGATAGATAGAAATCAAAAAAGATGGAGGCAGCACACCATATGAAATTTTAGAAAGAAGTGTTATTTAATAGCCCATATGGCGACATTTCGGTCTTAAGTGCAGACCTTTCTCAAGCAGTTACAATAGTGCATATGCTCAGTATATAAGGCAACCCAAATAACAAGTATTTAGTAGCAATTAGTACAGTGTGTAGCATTGTGATAATTTCAAATAATTTATACAAAAGTGCAATAGAGCTCAGTAGTATAAAGTGACACAGTGCAAAATATTGTGCACAAATATATAATATAATATAACATGCAAAACATATATATATAAATAGATAGATAGAGAGAGAGAGTGTAATTGATCATTAAGACCAGCTGTGCATAGTCATACGTCATGGCTCACCCCACCAAAAACCGATTCAACTATAGATGGACGTTCCTATCCGGTTCTGCATGATTGCAACCGGGAATTCATATTACGCCATCTTAGAATATGGCAACTTAATGCCACGTGCACACGTCAGACACTATTGACAACCATTTAGGCATATGCATGTTCAGTAAATAAGGCAATATTTTCAAAAGGCCAACACAACCAAAAAACAAATGAATACTTGCACCAAAATAAAAAAATTATAGATCATATAACGCTGAACACGGGGCAGTGTTAATATTAATAATGGTAAGTAGAGTTGAGCGAAACGGGTCGGTCATATTGAAAAGTCGGCGACTTTCGCTGAAGTCGGGTTTCATGAAACGAAACCCGACCATAGCGTGAGGTCGGCCACGAGGTCGGCGACCAGAGCGCCAAAGTCGCGTTTCAAATGATGCTTCCAGCGCCCTTTTTCAGCCAATGATGGAGGACGCACACTTTGGGCAACGCGATGACATGGGCATCGGTCACCACCATCTTAGAGAAGGGCATGCAAGTGATTGGCTGGCTTTGTGTGGCATCACAGGGGCTATAAAAGGGCGTGAACGCCGACTGCCATCTTACTTCTGCCGATCTTAGCATAGGGAGAGGTTGCTGCTGCTGATTCTGAATAAGGGAGAGCGTTAGGCAGGGAAGAAGAACCAAAAAACTGCTTCTGCGGCTAGCGATTTCCACTGTACAACACAACAGTTTGTGTGCAGTGACAGGGGAGGATATATTTTTGTGCATCAGCTCTGTTGGTTATTAGGCTGCCTTATAAGGCTCCCTGATAGCTGCATTGCTGTTTGCACACTGCTGTGCAAACTGCTTTTTTAAAAGCAAAAATACTTTTCTTCCTCTTTTCTGCACAGTTACCAAGCGTTCATTTTTCCACCCTTTTGTGTGTGCAGCAGTCCTGCTTATTAGGCTGCCTGCGTCCATACTTGGACTGAGAGCATCATTGTCAGCCTCCTAAAATCTCTTGTGAGATCCAAATTCTCACCAATCCTATAGACACCCTCCACCTTGTCATACACCATCCAATTTCAGCCTGTTACATTGAGGTGTAAACTCTCCTGGGCCAGAGACAATAGTTCAGCGTCGTTGATAATCCGGAAGCATCCGAAGAGCCCACACTACACTCAAAGATCTAATTTTTAGTCTGCTACTAACTCTGCTGTTATTATTTCTACATTTCTAGACTTTCATCTTCTTGCAGTTCTCTCTCTCTCTCTATATATGTATTAGCTTGATGATGCTGGATGAAGACCTAATGGCTTTTTTAATAATAATTTTTAATAATGTGACAGAAAAAAAACAGAAAGTATATGGGGAGGAGATTACGAAGACGCGTATGGGGGATGTACGAGGACACGTATATATGGCTATGGGGGATGTTCGAGGACACGTATATATGACTATGGGGGATGTACGAGGACACGTATATATGGGGGGGATGTACGAGAACACTTATATGGGGGATGATTATTGTATTAGGACACCTTTGGTGTGATGTCTATGTGGCATGTGACAGCTGTCTGTGGCTTCTCCCATACAGATGGTGGTGCATTCTCCGGTAATGGCCGCGGTGCACCCAGCAGCCTCTCCCACAAGTCGCCCCCATACCATGCTCCCCAGTATCCCACCTCACCCCGTGCAGTACCGTCCTACCCTTTTCCTCTCACTCCCAGCCGGGGCAGCAGCACCGCCATATTCTTTCCTCCTCCCGGGAGCATCAATAGGGCGGAGCCTCTGCAGCTGCTACGGTGCCTGGACGGGACAGAACAGAAAACCTAGGAAAGCAGAGCTGCTGCTGTGCTGACACATGCACAGAGTGTACACACACAGGTGTATACACACACACACAGACACACACACAGGCATACACAAACAGGCGTACACACACATAGGTGTATATACACACACACAGGCGTACACACACAGGTGTATACACACAGACACACACACAGGCATACACAAACACAGGTTTACACACACATAGGTGGATACACACACACAGGCGTACACACACACACACACACAGGTGTATACATACACACACAGACACACACATAGGTGGATACACACATAGGTGTACATACACACACACACACACACACATAGGTGTACATACACACACACAGTGTGGCTGCAGGCACAGATCCTTTCGCTGCTGCACATGGTGAGACACAGGCAGCGGTGTTGGTGGCACATAACTGCACACAATGGAGGCAGACACACACCCAGCGCAGCCTGTGATGAGGATGACAGCTGCCTGCACACAGGGCCGCCGGGGGCAGCCGCAGACCACCTTACCCCAGCCCCGCACTCACCAGCTCACTGCTTGGCTCTTCCTAACATGGCTCCTTGTGTGCATCACATTTCTGGCAGCCGCGCACCATCCCACCATGACAGTCCTCCAGTGCAGCGGGGCTGACGTCAGCACTACCTCTGCCCAGTGCAGCGCCGCTCACTGAGGGTCCAGGCGGAGAGGAGGAGAAGCTGCTAGGTAGCAGGGGTACAGCGGCTCCCGATAGGCGGAGGAGAAGGATGGAGGAAGGGTGGGAAGAAGAGGCTGCATTACCCCCTCACTGCACAGCCCCGCAGGCCGAAATGTACAGTCAGTGAGTCCAGGCTCCGCGCTTCTCCCAAAGAGGAGAGGAATTGCTTCTGCTGCCGCGCCGCCCCCACACACGTGTCGCCTGGGGTGGAACGCCCCCCCCCCGCTAGCCACTGGGCCAGAGACAATAGTTCTGCGTCCTCAAATCTATAGTGAGATTCAAATTCTCACCAATCCTATAGACACCCTACACCTTGTCATTCACCATCCAATTTCAGCCTGTTACATTGATGTGTGATCTCTACTGGGCCAGAGACAATAGTTCAGCGTCCTCAAATCTATAGTGAGATTCAAATTCTTACCAATCCTATAGACACCCTTCACCTTGTCATTCACCATCCAATTTCAGCCTGTTACATTGAGGTGTAATCTCTACTGGGCAAGAGACAATAGTTCTGCGTCCTAAAATCTATAGTGAGATTCAAAATCTCACCAATCCTATAGACACCTTACACCTTGTCATACACCATCCAATTTCAGCCTGTTACATTGAGGTGTAATCTCTACTGGGCCAGAGACAATAGTTCTGCCTCCTCAAATCTCTAGTGAGATTCAAATTCTCACCAATAGTAGATACACCTTCTACCTTCTTTTACAGTACCATATAGCTGGTGCTATTTTGGGTACATTTTCACGAAAATGAGCAAGTATGGTGGAAGACGCCATGAAAGTGGGCAGGGGTTGCCAGCTGGTCCCGATGGTGGTGGCGGTGTTGCATCTGTTGGTAGTGGCAAAAGCACAATAGCACCTAAGGCAGGAGGTGTTGAGCCTGCGTCATCGTCTGGCTCCACAAGGCCTCGAAGGCTCTCTTCTGGGAGTAAGTAAACCACTTTTAAAGCCAGAGCTTCAGGAACAAGTTTTGGCTTACATTGCTGACACAGCCTCCAGCTCTCTCGCCTCCTCTTCTGAAGTTTCACAAAATAAAAGCAGTGAGTCGTCATTGGAGGCTCCTGATAAGGAACAACACCTTTCCTTGTATCCTTCACCCCTACCAAAAGTGAAGGATGCGGCAGGCCACACTACGGATTACTCCATGGAGCTCTTTTCACATACCATGCCTGGGTTATCAAGTCAAATCGTGAATTCCCCAGTCCAAGATGAATGTGACATGGAGTGCACTGATGCACAGCCACTGCTAGATTTTTCTGCTGGTACATTCACTCAGAGCACTACATTGTCCTCGCAGTGTACTGAGGCAGAATCAGACCCTGATGAAACTCAGGTGCCCCTTCCCGCATACTATATCACCTTACACGGTGACACAGAGGAAGGTGCACATGAAATTGAAGAGGAGGTGATGGATGATCCAGTTGTTGACCCAGATATGCATCCATTGGGGGAAGAGGGTGCTGCTGCCAATAGCTCAGAAGAGGAGGAGGATCCGCAGCAGGCAACAACATCGCAACAGCTGTTATCTGGCAGGACCGTAGCAGTCCAAAAACATGTTACAAAAACCAAAAGACTTGCAGGACAGCTTGGCCAGACGGTCAAATTAGCACAGCGTGCGAGGTCTCAAAATGTCTTCCATAGTAGGAAGAGTGCAGTGTGGCACTTTTTTGAACAAAATCCTAATGATCAGGCAAAATTAGAAGTGCGCAAAGACCTTTTGCCGAGGGAAAAATCTGAGAAATTTGAATACCAGTTGCATGCTTAGACATTTTACCACCATGCATTTGCAAGCGTGGAAGGACTACCAAACCTCACGTACCACATGTGCACCTGCTTTCGAATGATGGTAGTCAGCAATACTACATCACTTCCCCCACTGTAAGCCCACCGGTTAGCACATCACCAGCATCAAATGTCGAGGTGTCGTCGCAAGGACAAAGCAGTCATGGAATCACAATGTTATTGCTACGAAAGACTGAATCTAGGCCATCAGCAACACCATCACCATCACCAACCCTCTCTCAGTCCGCCATGTCCACCGCTAGTTCCACCATATGCAGCTCTCAAGTCCAGCTCACCCTACCAGAGACTCTGAGTAGGAAAAGAAAGTACTCATCCTCTCATCCGCGTACACTGGCTTTGAATGCCCACATTGCCAAACTAATCTCGTTAGAGATGATTCCCTACTGGTTGGTTGAAAGCAAAGCTTTCCGCGAGCTCATGGCCTACGCAGTACCATGCTATGACCTACCCAGTCAGCACTTCCTTTCGCGAAAAGCCATCCCAGCCCTCCACGTGCATATGAAAGACCGCATTGTCCATGCACTCCAGCAATCAGTGAGTGGAAAGGTGCACCTCACAACAGATGCATGGTCCAGTAGGCATGGCCAGGGCCGTTACGTGTCCATCACTGCGCACTGGGTTAATGTGGTGGATGCAGGGTCCACAGGGGACAGCGTACACTGGCTTTGAACACCCACATTGCCAAACTAATCTCGTTAGAGATGATTCCCTACTGGTTGGTTGAAAGCAAAGCTTTCCGCGAGCTCATGGCCTACGCAGTACCATGCTATGACCTACCCAGTCGGCACTTCTTTTCGAGAAAAGCCATCCCAGCCCTCCACGTGCATATGAAAGACCGCATTGTCCATGCACTCCAGCAATCAGTGAGTGGAAAGATGTACCTCACAACAGATGCATGGCCCAGTAGGCATGGCCAGGGCCGTTACGTGTCCATCACTGCACACTGGGTTAATGTGGTGGATGCAGGGTCCACAGGGGACAGCGGCGGTGGGACAGTGCTACCTAGCCCACGGTATAGGAAACAGTTGGCTGTAGGCATTCGACCCTCCTCCTCCAGAAGCGAAAGCTCGTCCACAGAGCGCAGGCGCACGAGCACTCCATCAGCAGCTGCCAGTGTTGCACACGAGGTGTCCCACTATCGAACAGCTAGTGGTAAGCGTCAGCAGGCTGTGTTGAAGATGATGTGTTTGGGCGACAACAGACACACCGCGGAGGTACTGGCCGACTACTTGCAGCGACAAACTGAGTCATGGCTGGGCAGTCTACATCTTGAGGCAGGCAAGGTAGTTAGTGATAACGGACGGAATTTTGTGGCAGCCATAGCCCTTTCAAAACTCAGACACATACCTTGCCTGGCTCACACCTTGAACCTGGTGGTGCGCTGCTTCCTCAATAATTATCCGGAGTTAACAGCCCTGCTCCATAAGATGTGAAGATTGTGCTCGCACATCCGCCGGTCGCCCGTACACTCCAGTCGTATGCAGAAGCTGCAGCGATTGCTCCAGCTTCCCAAGCACCACCTAATTATCGATGTTGAAGCAAGGTGGAACTCCCCCCTGCACATGGTTCAGAGGCTGTGCGAACAGAGGCAGGCTGTAATTCATTTGTGGGAGGATACACGGGCAGGCAGTTTGCAGGCAGACATGGAGTTGTCTGGTGTGCAGTGGTCGAAGCTGAAAGACCTCTGTAAAGTCCTTCAGTGTTTTGAGGAATGCACACGGCTGGTAAGCGCAGACGACGCCATCATAAGCATGAGCATCCCACTTATGCATCTGCTCATGCAAACTTTGACGCACATTAAGGAGCAGGCGTCTGCAGCTGAGGAGGAAGAGGAGGAGGGAAGCCTTGATGACAGTCAGCCATTGTCTGCTCAGGGAAGTCTCGTGGACGAGGTGGTGGAAGAAGAGGAAGAGGAGGAGGATGATGGGGATGATTATTTTGGGGAGGAGGATGCTTCTCAGGGGGCAAGAAAAATGTTGGCGTGGCAAGGTCAGGTACAGGGTTTATGCGTGACTGGAGGGATGTGGATTTGCCAGAAAGTGCTCCTCCACCCAGCAATCGCAGTGCATCATTGACACCTGGAACATTGGCCCACTTGTCTGATTATGCCTTGCAGATCCTAAAAAGGGACCCCCGCATTGCCAAAATGATGAACGATGACGACTACTGGTTGGCCACCATCCTGGATCCACGCTATAAAGGCAAATTCCAAAACATCATGCCACAGGAGAACCTAGAGCTAATAATGGCTAACAAACAAGCAACCCTGGTAAACCATTTGTTTGAGGCATTCCCAGCACACAGTGGCGGTGATGTTTTTCCAACGAGCCGTAGGGGGCAACATGGAAGAGGTGTTCGTGGTGCACACAGCCGAAGTGGCGTTGGACACAGGGGTTTCCTGACCATGTTGTGGACTGATTTTTCAAGTATCGCTCACACGACTGGTAATACTGCATCGATCGAAAGTGACAGGGAACAGCAGTTGTCAACTATGGTAACAAACTACTTCTCCTCCCATATCGATGTTGTCCCTCACCGGTCATTCCCCTTTGACTATTGGGCCAGTATACTTGACACCTGGCCTGAATTGGCACAATATACCTTACAGGAGCTCGCTTGCCCTGCTGCTAGTGTGTTATCTGAACGAGTCTTCAGTGCTGCTGGATCAATCCTGACAGAAAAAAGGACCCGTATGTTGACCCAAAATGTTGATGATCTAACCTTCATTAAAATGAACCAATATGGGTTTCAAAGGATTTTTTCCCACCTTCCCCTGCTGAAACGTAGGTTGCCAGAAAAATGGCTTGCTTTTGTCCTCCTCTTCCGCGGACTTCTCCAATTACTCCATTTGCAGCTGCTGAATGTCCAACATCAACATATGCCAATTTTTCCATCTCCCTAACTGGGCTGCCTCCCCCACAGGGCCGGGGTCACCACCTGGCGCACGCACCCGTGCGAGTGCCGTTGTCCTGGACAGGTTGGTGGGCACACTCTTTGGCAACGGCACTGGCACAAGGTCCCTCATAGTAGAATCAAGTGTCTCTGATGGTGGGGGTGCACACCTGCCGTCAGACACACCGGTGTACTATGAGGGGCCCTGTGCCAGTGCCTTCGCCAACGAGTGGGCCCCCCTGCTTGCTCAGGATCACAGCACTTGCAAAGTTGAAACACTTACCTCTCCCTGCTCCACCGCCGTGACGTCTTCCACGTTTCCTGACAGTGACATTCTGGTCAGAGAGCGCGATGACATCACGTCTGTACGCCCTCTGCCTAAACAGTCCAAGTGCAGTGAGATGGAAGATGGGAACGATGAGGAGTCCAGACAAGTACAGGGATTCCCTAGCGATGAGACTTATTTAATTGTTTTTAATGTTGGGGCAGCTATTTTTGGGGAGCACTATACTCTGGAGAATTATATATGAGGCCCACCATACGCTGGAGCATTCCAAAGGTGGACATCAGACACTGGAGCAGCATTTACAGGGCCCATTATGCACTGGAGCATTAGAAATGGGGCCCATTATATATGGAGCATTATTTGGGCCCATAACACAGTGGAGCTTCATTCATGAGGACCAACATATACTGTAGCATTATGTGGAGCTCATCATATACTGTTTCAAACATTATATGGGACCAATGATTCTGTATGGAGAAATATATGGGCCTCATTACTCTGTATAGCACGCTATGCGGTGGCCATAATACTGTATGGAGTAATATACTGTCCGTTTTTGGAGCTATTGGAGAATTTAAAATGGATATCAGTCATGAGATGTAAGAAGTGAAGTATTTTTCATTGTACTATACCGCTATATCTCTGCCGTATCAAAGGATCATGAATTGTGGCATGTGTTAAAAGAGCCCAGTGACACTCTTTGGCCCGGGGCCCACGAAAATCTGGAGCCAGCCCTACCCCCCCCACAACTTTAGCCAAATAACCCCCAGTTTTCAATGCCTAGCTATTATTATAAAGTAAATTAAGGTTGACAAGCTTAAGTAATAAGAATTGATGTTCATCGGCATAGAGGTGATACTGCAAACCGTAGGATTCTATGAGCTGTCCCAAGCCAAAAGGTGTAGATGGAGAATAGTAGGGGTCCTAGGACAGAGCCTTGAGGAACACCGACAGACAGGGGGCGAGGTGAGGAGGTGGTGTGTGAGAGGGAGACACTAAATGTTCGGTCTGTTAGGTATGATGAGATCCAGGATAGGGCCAAGTCTGATGCCAAGAGATGAGAGAGTCTGTAGCAGGAGGGAATGTTCTATGGTGTCGGAGGCAGAGGACAGGTCCAGGAGAAGGAGGACAGAGTAATGGCGCTTGCTCTTGGCGGTTAGTAAGTCGTTATTGACTTTAGGGCAATTTCAGTTGAGTGATGCGGTCGGAAGCCAGACTGTAACCAGTCAAAGAGGGAACAGGAGGAGAGGTGGGAGGACAGATCAAGATATACATGCTGTTCCAGTAGTTTTGAGGCGTAAGGGAGAAGAGATATCGGGCGATAGTTAGACACAGAGGATGGGTCAAGGTAGGGCTTTTTGAGGATGGGTGTGATTGAGGCATGTTTGAAGGATGAGGGAAAGACACCATTTGTGAGTGAAAGGTTGAAGAGGTGTGTTAGAGATGGGATGAAGACTGTGGCCAAGTTAGGGATGAGGTGAGACGGGAGTGGGTCGAGGGCACAAGTGGTGAGGTGTGATCTTGACAGAAGGGTGGAGAGCTGATCTTCTGTCATGGTGGAGAAGCTGGCTTTTGCAAAACAGGGCTGAGCAGCTAAGAGGGGCATTGGGGGCTGCGGGCCAAAGTTTTGTCTGATCGTGTCGAACTTCTGCTTAAAGAAGGAGGCAAAGTCTTCAGCAGAAATGAATATTTTGGGAGTAAACGTGTCCCTAGAGGACTATGGTCTAATATACGTCCGAATTTTTTGTGAGCGTTTTTTTTGCTCTATCAAATAAATATGCTCTAAATATGGAATTTTTTACAAAAAAAATTTCTGCATTGAATGTCATGCCATCTGAAGTGGAATGTAAATTGAAAGGTTTTTGGGATCTGTAGGTTTGAAAAATATAAAGAGACTGTCCTGAATTATTTGAGAAACTGATGAAGAGGAATTTGAAGATAATAAGAGACGCAAGTGGAATAGGGATGCTGAACCTCTATACAGACTTCTCTGACTGATAGTGCTGTTAAAATGGGTTGTTTTCCTGGACTTAGCTTTATTAATTGTTCCTACATGTTGAAGGGTGATAATTTTAAACATCCAATTACACAAGAAGTTTTTTTGATTAGATCTTTTCTTATCTGAATAACTGACTTTATCATTTATTTGTTGATATGCACTTGTAAATTATTATATATAGGGGTGACATTAAAAATTAGGTTGAATTAGCATCGTTATACGATACAGAAAAAAACTATTAAACTTACCTGTGTTAAAACATTTCACTGAGTTTGGACATTTTGAAAGAGATTTGAAATTTTGGATAATTGACCACATTCCACCTTTGTGAAGCGGTGGTGATAGGGTTAAATTGCTTAAAATTAGAGCGTTAGAAAAGATTAGAATTCTGAATATTCTGAAGCTTAATGGCTATATGTTGATTCTAAACTTGTGATAATATTGTGATCTTATGTGGTTTGCCTTTTATGACTGCTATTGTGATCTTTTTTTGCTTCATTTGAAGTAGTGAAGTTTGGTAACCTTTATTTTAAAAAAATTGTTTATTTTTTTTAGAAAATTTTTTCAAAAAAACTTTTTCCTTTTCTTTTTCAGATCATATTGTGCGAGAGGTCATTAATTGAACATGACTTATCCCATCCATTGAAAAATTAATAAATATAATTACAATTGTTTATGTACTCTACATGTTACAGAATAAAGAGGTTTATTATTTGTTTATTTTATTTTTTTGTATTTCCATTATACAGGGGATTTAAGTGTTTAAAATCTGGTTTAAACCTTAACTAGTTATGGACATTGGATTGACTTGTGGTAAATGTGCTCTTACTGGGGTGCTTTTAACCATTTTGTCTCCTTTGATTCGACAGGTTACCAGTCCCAGCTTATGGGGGGTGTTCCTCAGGGCCGGTGTCAGCACCCGACGTACCCGGGCAAGTGCCGGGGCCCTGGCGAGACAGGGGGCCCACTCGCACCTGAACAAGTTTTTTTTTTTTTTTATTTATACGTCCGGCATCCCCTGCTCTCCGCCCTCTGCTCTCCACCCTCCGCAAAACATCATACTGACCGCGTCAGCTATCTTTTTTCCTGTGAGAGCGCGTGGTCCACATGTTACCGCTCATTAAGGTCATGAATATGGACGCCACTCCTCTCCCATAGGTGTGGCGCCCATATTCATGACCTTAATGAGCGGTACCACGTGACCGCGCACGCAGCTCTCACAGGAAAAAGTTACCAGTGCCTGGACTCAGGTGAGCAGCGTTCAGAATGAGTGGCAGCGGGGCTGGGGGTAGAATGAGCCCAGCCCCCAGGGGGAGATGAGACTGAGTGGGGGGGGAATGAGCCCAGCAGGGGAGATGAGCCCATTATTCTGTATGGAGCATTATATTGGGCCCGTTATTCTGTATGGATCATTATATTGGGCCTGTTATTCTGTATGGATCATTATATTGGGCCCGTTATTCTGTATGGAGCATTATATTGGACCTGTTCTTCTGAATGGAGCACTATATTGGGCCCATTATCCTGTATGGATCATTATATTGGGCCCATTATTCTGTATGGAGCATTATATTGGGCCCGTTATTCTGTATGGATCATTATATTGGGCCCGCTATTCTGTATGGAGCATTATATTGGGCCCGTTATTCTGTAAGGAGCATTATATTGGGCCCGTTATTCTGTATGGATCATTATATTGGGCCCGTTATTCTGAATGGAGCATTATATTGGGCCCATTATTCTGTATGGAACATTATATTGGGCCCGTTATTCTGTATGGAGCATTAAATGGTTTCCATTATTCTGTATGGGGCATTATATGAGGGCCATTTTCTGTATGGAGTTCTGTATGGAGCATTGTATGGGGCCCATTATTATGTATAGACCATTATATGATGCCCATTATTATATAAAGAGCATTACATGAGGACCCTTTTTCTGTATGAAGCAATATGAGGCCCATTACACTGTATGGAGCATTATATGGGGCTCATTATTCTGTATGGAGTAATATATGGGGCTCATTATACTGTATGAAGCAATATTTGGGGCTCATTATACTGTATGAAGCAATATATGGGGCCCAATAAACTGTATGGAAGACTATGTGATGCCCAGAATACTGTATGGAGTTCTATACTGTCCGGTCTTAAATGAAAACTTTTGACTCCCCACTAGGGCACGCACTGTGCTCTGTGAGGACTTGCTGGTTTCTGAGCTATTGTAGAATGTACAATAGATATCACTCATGTAATGTAAAAAGTAAGTGATATCTTTGGCATTGTACTATACCTGTATTTCTTTGCCGTATCTGTGCATCATGAATTGTGGTATGTGTTAAAGGGGCCCACTGAGACACTTTCGCCTGGGGCCCACAAAAACCTGGAGCTGGCCCTAGTGTTCCTGCACCAATGTCCCGCTAGTATTTACTTACCAGTATTAATATTAACACTGCCCCGTGTTCAGCGTTATCTGATCTATAATGTTATTATTTTGGTGCAAGTATTCATTTGTTTTTTGGTTGTGTTGGCCTTTGGAAAATATTGCCTTATTTACTGAACATGCATATGCCTAAATGGTCGTCAATAGTGTCTGACGTGTGCACGTGGCATTAAGTTGCCAGATTCTAAGAAGGCGTAATATGAATTCCTGGTTGCAATCATGCAGGACCGGATAGGAACGTCCATCTATAGTTGAATTGGTTTCTATGATATACACATTAGCTATTGCTGGGCGCCGGTTTTTGGTGCAATGTGTTAGGATGGGGTGGGCCATGACATATGACTATGCACAGCTGGTCTTAATGATTAATTACTCTATATATATGTTTTGTATATTATTATATATTTGTGCATGATATTTTGCACTGTGTCACTTTATACCACTGAGCTCTATTGCACTTTTGTAGAAATTATGTGAAATTATTATCACAATGCTACCCACTGTACTAATTGCTACTAAATACTTGTTATTTGGGTTGCCTTATATACTGAGCATATGCACTATTGTAAGTGCCTGAGAAAGGTCTGCACTCAAGACCGAAACGTCGCCATATGGGCTATTAAATAACACTTCTTTCTAAAATTTCATATGGTGTGCTGCCTCCATCTTTTTTGATTTCTATTTACAAGGACTGGTACGTGCCTGGGAGGCTTTGCACCCTACTTTTCCCTGTGCTGATGTTTCTCATTTTTTATCTAGATAGATAGATAGATAGAAAGAATATATAGAAAGAAAGAATAATTAGATAGATAGATAGATAGACAGAAAGAATAGATAGAGACAGATAGAAAGAATAGATAAATAGATGGATAGATAGATTGAAAGAATATATAGAAAGAATAGATAGATAGACAGAAATAATAGAAAGTAAGGATAGATAGATAGAAAGAATAGATAGATAAATAGAAAAAACAGACCGCAGCACAAACTTGAGCAGATTTTGGGTGCAATACTTCCTGAATAATGCGGTTGTCCAACGCAAAATATAAATGGAAAAAAATCAGGCAGCACTCCAGTTCAAGGAAAAATTGTGGTCTTTAATCCAGCACCAAGTGGTGCAAGATAGAAAGATAGAACAGAAAGAATAGAATGAAAGAAAGAATAGATAGAAAGAAAGAAAGAAATAAAGAATAGATAGAAAGAAAGAAAGAAAGAAAGAAAGGATAGATAGATAGAAAGAAGAGATAGATAGAAAGAAAGAATAGATACATTACCTGTGGTAACCTCCTCCCTTGGATTTTCCCACGCTTCAGAGTTCACTTCAGGTCCGGCTGTGAGAGGGCGGCGCTTCAGTGACGTCAGCGCGAGTCACTGAACCTCCGTTCCCAGCATCTCATTCCTCAGTGCTTTGCAGCCGTGGTGGTTGCATTAGCATCGCTCCCGGCTGTAAAGTATTTACCCCCCAGATATGGATTACGCCATGGGACTTGACTGTTCCCTGGACAGGTATGGGTACATTGTTGTTTTCTTATTTCTTTCAGGAGATCAAGGGCTTTGATTGGATTAGGAGAACAATATAGATGGAAAACCTGTGTGTTTATTTATTTCATTAAAAGACTATTCTTATTGTGTGTGTGTTTATTTAACCTTTGACTGACTCTAGGATTAGTAATGGAAAGGTGTCTTATTGACACCTCTCCATTACTAACCCAGGCTTAATGTCACCTTACAATAGCAAGGTGACATTAACCCCTTATTACCCCACTTGCCACAGCTACAGGGCAACAGATTGTGACTGATGGCAAAAACTGATGTGTGAAAGAGACCTTATCCACTACGGAAAAATATGTAGCCAAAGCTGGAAAACCAAATAGACCCTTGACCCGGCAACAGAATACTACCTCTCCACCTAAGATAACTACTGATATGGAATGGGAGGATATGCAATCTATTGCTCAGACCATTACAGACATTTTAATGCCGAAAATAGACTCTCAACTAGTAGCATTTCAGGCGACTTTGGATACTATTGCCACTCAGGCTGAGACTAAGTGCACACGTACCGGAACTCTCGCGGAAATTACCGCGAGAATTCCGGAATTCCAGTCCGCGGGAAAATCGCATTTTAAATTCCCGCAATTTTCCCGCGGAAAAACTAGCATTTTGCAAGCGTAATTAGCTTGCAAAATGCTAGCGTTCTCCAAGAGATCTGTAGCATCGCTTGGAGAACTGATTGACAGGTTGGTCACACTCGTCAAACATAGTGTTTGACAAGTGTGACCAACTTTTTACTACTGAGGCCGCCTATGCGGCATCAATAGTAAAAGATAGAATGTAAAAAAAAAAATAAAAAATGGTGTTATTCTTACCCTCCGACGTCCTGCGCATCCGTTCCCAGTAATCCTTTGCGAAAATGCCCGCGATGACGTCCGTTCTCGCGGGATCGCGACGTCTCGCGGTCATTCGCGATGACGTAGCGCGAATGACCGCGAGACTTCGCGATCCCGCGAGAACGGACGCCATCGTGGGCATTTTCGCAAAGGACTACTGGGAACGAGAGCGTGAAGAGAAGCGGGAAGACTGCGCGGGACGTCGGAAGGTAAGAATAACAATATTTTTTATTTTTAAATTCTATTTTTTACAGGGATATGGTACCCAAAGCCCGGAGGACAGTCTCCTCCTCCGGACCGTGGGTACCATCCGCAAATGTTCTGCTTACTTTCCGCATGGTGTGCACAGCCACATGCGGAAAGTAAGCGGAACAATGCATTCCTATGGGTGCGGGATCGCCGCGATTCCGCAAATTAATGAGCATGCTGCGGTTTTTACCGCGAAGCGATTCCGCCGCGGTAAAAACCGCAGCATTAGCACAGCATTGCGGAATCCCATAGGAATGCATGGGATGCTTATTTTTCGCGTTTTCGCGGCAAAATCGCACGGTTAAAACCACCGCGGAAACGCAAAAAAAAGCCACGTGTGAACTCAGCCTAACACACAAGGGGCACGCATAACAGCTGCAGAACAAAGAGCGTCAAATCTGGAGTACATAGTTACAGAGCTCTCAGGGAAGTTACACAAGAGATAAAAATGTCACATATCTTCTGGACAAAGTTGAGGATTTAGAAAACAGATCTCGTTGTAATAATCTGAAACTTGTGGGTCTCCCAGAATCGATCAAAACGCCTGATTTAATGGGGGTAGTGACAGAATGGCTCCCAAAAGCACTAAATTTAACACCACATTCAGGTGCCCTAAAAACTGAGAGAGTTTATCGCCTGGGTCCTCCCAAGAATGATACAGATTCCAGGCCACGTCCAGTAATTTTCAGGGTTCTGGGTTTCCAAGATAAAGTCAGTTTACTATCGGCATACAGGAAGAAGCAACTACTATCCTATGATCACTACAAATTGTTTCTTTTCCAGGACTACTTGGCTGCAGTTGCAGCCAAACGTAAAGCTTTTAATCCCGCATGTGCGATTCTGGTGGGGAAAAATATTCATTTTGGGCTACAAATTCCTGCAATCCTATGCTTTTCTTTAAAAGGGAAAAACTGGATCTTCAAAGAGCCGGAAAAAGCGTTACAGCATCTTCAAGCAAATACTCAATCTGCTATGACTATGCAAACCTCAGATACAGGGTCGGACTGAGGCACCGGGACACCGAAGGATCCTCCGGTGGGCCTCGCCCCCCAGCCCCAGCTCCTGCCTCCTTCATTAGTCCCTGCCCTGCATGTCAATAGTGCCTACAACTGACCAGCATCTGTGTGCAGATGTCAGGCGCATTGGCGACAGGGCACAACTCCTAGACTAGGCGCAAACTCCCCTCATCCAGCTGAGAGCACTGTGCCAGCCATTTCCACATCATCCTATAAAACCCGGCAGCAATGACATCACTGGGCTGCTCTGTGTGCACAGTACCTGTGATGAGGTCATGGGGGAGGAGTCAGGGGTCACATGATCAGTGGCCTCAGTGTATTCAGGACTCTGCTGTGCTGGTCGTCATGGTGCTGGATGAGGGGAAGTTTATGGATGGGGTCAGGAGGGGTTTACAGGGTGGATGTAGCAGAGCTGTGTTTGTACAAGGTGTACGGAGCAGAGCTGTGTGTGTACAAGGTGTACGGAGCAGAGCCGTGTGTGTATGGGGTGTACGGAGCGGAGCCGTGTGTGTGTACGAGGAGTACAGAGCGGAGCAGGGCCGGACTGGGACTAAAATTCAGCCCTGGCATTTGAAGTTACACAGGCCCACTAGTCACATGGTGACTATATAATATCTTTGTACACTTGTAGGCTACAAGAAGTGAGAGGAGATTAACACGACTATATAACATGTAGTCACAGCTGTGCCCAGTATTTCAGCTCAGTCCTATTTATTGCTTTTAGGTACAGTACTCCTCCCAAATCTCTGTCCCCTTTTGTATGCACGGTGACAGAATTCCTGGCAGAACTGCTCTCTATTGGGCAACCAGACCCCCTGGTCATAGCTGCCCCTATCATACCCCCCAACTTTTGAAGAAGGGAAAGATGGACAAAGACTGCGGCGCGCTGCGCGCGCCGCTGCAAATTTTGGCCACGCCCAGCCACACCCATTTCACAACTAGTCACACCCATGTCCACACCTAATCGCACCCATTTAGCACTGCTGATCACACTGACTGGTACTGAGGGCACAGTGGCTGGCATTATGGGCACACTGACTGGCACTAAGGAAGAGAGAAAACAGAGAGAGAGAGAAAAAAGAAAACAAAGAGAGCGAGAAAGAAAGGGGAAAGAAAGAACAGTGAGAGACAAAGAAAGAACAGTGAGAGACAGAGAAAGAACAGAGAGAGAAAGAAAGAGGGGAAAGAAAGAACAGAGAGAGAGAGAAAGAACAGTGAGAGACAGAGAAAGAACAGAGAGAGAAAGAAAGGGGAAAGAAAGAAAGAACAGTGAGAGACAAAGAAAGAACAGTGAGAGACAGAGAAAGAACAGAGAGAGAAAGAAAGAGGGGAAAGAAAGAACAGAGAGAGACAGAGAAAGAACAGAGAGAGAAAGAAAGAAGTAAAGAAAAGAAAGAAAGAACAGAGAGAAAGAGAGGAAAGAAAAAGAAAGAAAGAGGGGAAGAAAGAACAGAGAGAGAAAGAAAGAACAGAGAGAGAAAGAAAAAGAGAGAAAGAAATAAAGAAAGATTCTACAAAGATACTATAGCAGCCCGGCTCCCATTGTAGTGCCCACCTGAGCCTCCCGGTGCAGGACCTATCAAGATCCGCTCACATGGCCGGCATCCCCGATTCCAAGGCGATCCTGCTGTCCGCGCTGTCGGAGGAGGACACGGTGATGGATCTGAAGCATTCCTGGTTCCGTCACAATCTCCTCAAGAAATTATCTCATTTCCGGTCAGCTTCCAGCACATCACTTCAGGTGGAACGTCATGTGTGTGTTTTAAAATGCTCCTCGGGGCTCCGCCATGTACTCCTGTGTCCGTGGGAAAAGCACGCTTTGTATGCTTTGTACACACTTGGCTCCGCTCCGTACATCCCGTACACATATGGCTCCACTCCGTACACACACGGCTCCGCTCCGTACACCTCATACACACACACGGCTCCGCTCTGTCCACCTCGTACACGTGTAGCTCCGCTCCGTACACCTCGTACACACGGCTCCTCTCCGTACACCTCGCACACACGCGGCTGCTCTCCGTACACCTCGCACACACGCGGCTCCTCTCCGTACACCTCGCACACACGCGGCTCCTCTCCGTACACCTCGCACACACGCGGCTCCGCTCCGTACACCTCGCACACACGCGGCTCCTCTCCGTACACCTCGCACACACGCGGCTCCTCTCCGTACACCTCGCACACACGCGGCTCCGCTCCGTACACCTCGCACACACGCGGCTCCTCTCCGTACACCTCGCACACACGCGGCTCCTCTCCGTACACCTCGCACACACGCGGCTCCTCTCCGTACACCTCGCACACACGCGGCTCCTCTCCGTACACCTCGCACACACGCGGCTCCGCTCCGTACACCTCGCACACACGCGGCTCCTCTCCGTACACCTCGCACACACGCGGCTCCTCTCCGTACACCTCGCACACACGCGGCTCCTCTCCGTACACCTCGCACACACGCGGCTCCTCTCCGTACACCTCGCACACACGCGGCTCCTCTCCGTACACCTCGCACACACGCGGCTCCTCTCCGTACACCTCGCACACACGCGGCTCCTCTCCGTACACCTCGCACACACGCGGCTCCGCTCCGTACACCTCTCACACACGCGGCTCCTCTCCGTACACCTCGCACACACGCGGCTCCGCTCCGTACACCTCGCACACACGCGGCTCCTCTCCGTACACCTCGCACACACGCGGCTCCTCTCCGTACACCTCGCACACACGCGGCTCCTCTCCGTACACCTCGCACACACGCGGCTCCGCTCCGTACACCTCGCACACACGCGGCTCCTCTCCGTACACCTCGCACACACGCGGCTCCTCTCCGTACACCTCGCACACACGCGGCTCCTCTCCGTACACCTCGCACACACGCGGCTCCGCTCCGTACACCTCGCACACACGCGGCTCCTCTCCGTACACCTCGCACACACGCGGCTCCTCTCCGTACACCTCGCACACACGCGGCTCCTCTCCGTACACCTCGCACACACGCGGCTCCTCTCCGTACACCTCGCACACACGCGGCTCCTCTCCGTACACCTCGCACACACGCGGCTCCTCTCCGTACACCTCGCACACACGCGGCTCCTCTCCGTACACCTCGCACACACGCGGCTCCTCTCCGTACACCTCGCACACACGCGGCTCCGCTCCGTACACCTCGCACACACGCGGCTCCTCTCCGTACACCTCGCACACACGCGGCTCCGCTCCGTACACCTCGTACACCCGCGGCTCCGCTCCGTACACCTCGTACACACGCGGCTCCGCTCCGTACACCTCGCACACACGCGGCTCCGCTCCGTACACCTCGTACACACACGCGGCTCCGCTCCGTACACCTCGTACACCCGCGGCTCCGCTCCGTACACCTCGTACACCCGCGGCTCCGCTCCGTACACCTCGTACACACGCGGCTCCGCTCCGTACACCTCGCACACACGCAGCTCCTCTCCGTACACCTCGTACACACGCGGCTCCGCTCCGTACACCTCGCACACACGCGGCTCCTCTCCGTACACCTCGCACACACGCGGCTCCTCTCCGTACACCTCGCACACACGCGGCTCCGCTCCGTACACCTCGTACACACGCGGCTCCGCTCCGTACACCTCATACACACACAGCTCTGCTACATCCACACTGTAAATCCTGACCCCACACATACTTACCTCAACCAGCACCATGACAACAGCAAAGCAGAGTCTTGCAGACTGTAGAGGCAAGGCTGAGCGCACAGGACCTGTGATGAGGTCACAGGAGGGGCGGAGTCAGGGGGTGACATGATCGGGGGTCTGGACAAAGGCTCCTGATCATGTGACCCCCTGACTCCTCCCCTCCTGTGACCTCATCACAGGTCCTGCGAACAGAGCGAGCAGGCAAGCGAGAGCGACGCTGTGAGTGGCTGCGGAGGGGAGGGGGGTCTCATGCTAAGGCGAGGATGGGGTGTGTGGGGGGGGCGTGGCGACTTATCTCCCTGCAGTGCGGGAGGAACTTGGAAACTATCACCGCCATGCCCGCAGAGGGCCGGCGGCAGGAGCCACAGTGGCCGCAGCAGCTGGCAAGCGGCCACCCGCGGCCCACGTGACAGCGGCCCAGCGGGAAAATGCCCGGTTGGTTATATTGCCAATCCGGGCCTGGAGCGGAGCCATGTGTGTACAGGGTGTACGGAGCAGGGCCGTGTGTGTACAGTGTACGGAGCAGAGCTGTGTGTGTATGGCGTGTACGGAGCAGAGCCACCTGTGTACAAGGTTACGGAGCGGAGCTGTGTGTGTACGAGGTGTACAGAGTGGACCCATGTGTGTATGGGATGTACGGAGCGAAGTCGCGTGTGTACAAGGTGTATGGACCACAGCCGTGTGTGTACGAGGTAGACAGAGCCGTGTGTGTATGGGGTGTGCGTAGTGGAGTCGCGTGTGTACAATGTGTACGGAGCAGAGCCATGTGTGTACGAGGTGTACAGAGCGGAGCCATGTGTGTACGAGGTGTACAGAGCGGAGCCACGTGTGTATGGGGTGTACGGAGTGGAGCCGCATGTGTATGGTATGTAGAGAAACAGAGCCGCTTGTGCACAAGGTGTACAGAGTGGAGCCATGTGTGTATGAGGTGTACGGAACGGAGCCCTGTGTGTATGAAGCGTACAGAGCCGTTTGTGTGTACGAGGTGTGTGGAGCAGAGCCGCATGTGTACGGGCCGTTCGAAGTGTACGGAGCAGAGCCATGTGTGTACGAGGTTTACGGAGTGGAGCCATGTGTGTACTGAGTGGAGCCGTGTGTGTGCGCGAGGTGTACGGAGCGGAACCATGTGTGTACGAGGTGTACGGAGCGGAGCCGTGTGTGTACGAGGTGTATGGAACGGAGCCCTGTGTGTGCGAGGTGTACAGAGCGGAGCCATGTGTGTATGAGGTGTACAGAGCGGAGCCATATATGTATGGGATGTATGGAGCGAAGTCGCGTGTGTACAAGGTGTATGGAGCAGAGCCGTGTGTGTAAGAGGGAGACAGAGCAGAGCCGTGTGTGTATGGGGTGTGCGTAGTGGAGTCGCGTGTATACAAGGTGTACGGAGCAGAGCCATGTGTGTACGAGGTGTACAGAGCGGAGTTGCGTGTGTACAAGGTGTATGGAGCAGAGCCGTGTGTGTACGAGGTGTATGGAGCGGAGCTGTGTTTTTATGAGGTGTACGGAATGTAGCCCTGTGTGTGCGAGGTGTACAGAGCGGAGCCATGTGTGTACGAGGTGTACGGAGCGGAGCCGTGTGTGTACGAGGTGTATCTAACGGAGCCCTGTGTGTGCGAGGTGTACAGAGCGGAGCCATGTGTGTATGAGGTGTGCGGAGTGGAGTTGCGTGTGTACAAGGTGTACGGAGTGGAGCCGTGTGTGTATGAGATGTACGGAATGGAGCCATGTGTGTACTAAGTGGAGCCGTGAGTGTGCAAGGTGTACGGAGTGGAGCCATGTGTGTACGAGGCATACAAAGCGGAACCGTGTGTGGATGAAGTGTGCAGAGCCGTGCGTGTATAAGGTGTATGGTGGGGAGCATTCATACCTCCCAACTGTCCCAGATCCAGCAGGACAGTCACGATTTTGAGAGTCTGCCACACTGTCCCTGCCGGGAGCTTACTTTTCCTGCGGACACAGGAGTACACGGTGGAGCCCCGAGGAGCACTTTAAAACTCGCCCGTGACGTTCCACCCGAAGTGACGTGCTGGAAGCTGGCTGGAAATTAGGTAATTTCGGGAGGAGATTGTGACGGAACCATGGAGGCACTTCAGGGAATGCTTCAGATCCATCACCGTGTCCTCCTCCGACAATGTGGACAGCGGGATCGCCTTGGAATCAGGGATGCCGGCCATGTGAGCGGATCATGATATGTTCTGCATCGGGAGGCTCAGGTGGGCATTACAATGGGAGCCCCGCTGCTATAGTATCTTTATAAAATCTTTCTTTCTCTCTTGTTTCTTTTTTTCTCTCTGTTTCTTTCTCTCTCTATTTCTTTCTCTCTGTTCTTACTTTCCCTCTCTAATCTTTCTTTCTCGATCTAATATTTTTCTTTCTTTCTCTGTTTCTTTCTTTCTCTCTCTGTTTCTTTCTCTTTTTGTTCTTTCTTTCCCTCTCTAATCTTTCTTTCTCTGTTCTTTCTTTCTCTAATCTTTCTTTTTTCTTTCTCTCTCTCTGTTCTTTCTTTCTCTCTCTGTCCTTTCTTTCCCTCTCTGTTCTTTTTTTCTCTAATCTTTCTTTTTTCTTTCCCTCTCTCTCTATTCTTTATTTCCCCTCTTTTTCTCTTTCTTTCATTCTTTCTCTCTGTTCTCTTTCTTTCCCCTTTCTTTCTCTCTCTATTCTTTATCTCTCTCTCTGTTCTTTCTTTCCCCTCTGTCTTTCTTTCTTTCTTTGCTCTTCCTTTCTCTCTCCCTGTTCTTCCTTTCACGCTCTGTTCTTTCTCTCTCTCTGTTCTTTCTTTCCCCTCTTTCTTTCTCTCTATGTTCTTTCTTTCCCATTTCTTTCTTTCTCTTTGTTCTTTCTTTCTTTATTTCTTTTTCTCTCCCTCTTTGTTCTCTTTCTTTCATGCTCTGTCTGTTAGTTCTTTCCCCTCTTTCTTTCTCTCTCTGTTCTTTCTTTCCCTCTCTAATCTTTCTTTCTCTGTTTCTTTCTATGTTCTTTCTTTCTCTCTCTGTTTCATTCTCTGTTCTTTCTTTCTCGCTCTGTTCTTTCCCTCTCTAATCTTTCTTTTTTTTTCTCTGTTTCTTTCTTTCTCTCTCTGTTTCTTTCTCTCTGTTCTTTCTTTCCCTCTCTAATCTTTCTTTTTTCTCTCTCTCTGTTCTTTCTTTTTCTCTGTTCTTTCTTTCCCTCTCTAATCTTTCTTTTTTCTCTCTCTGTTCTTTCTTTCTCACTCTCTGTTCTTTCTTTCTCTTCTTTATTTCAAACTCTGTTCTTTATTTCTCTCTCTGTTCTTTCTTTCCCCTCTTTCTCTCTCTATTCTTTCTTTTGCTCTCTGTTTTTCCCCTCTCTCTCTGTTCTTCCTTTCTCTCTCTGTTCTTCCTTTCTCTCTCTGTTCTTCCTTTCTCTCTCTGTTCTTCCTTTCTCTGTTCTTTCTTTCTCTCTAATCTTTCTTTCTCTCTCTCTGTTATTTCTTTCCTTCTCTCTCCATCTGTTCTTTCTCTCTCTCTCTGTTCTTTCTTTCTCTCTCCCTCTCTGCTCTTTCTTTCCCCTCTTTCTCTCTGTTCTTTCTTTCCCTCTCTAATCTTTCTTTCTCTGTTTATTTCTCTGTTCTTTCTGTTCTTTGTCTCTCTCTGTTCTTTTTTCGCTCTCTGCTCTTGCTTTCCCTCTCTAATCTTTCTTTCTCTCTCTAATCTTTCTCTCTCTGTTCTTTCTTTCTCTCTCTATTCTTTCCTTTTTCTCTCTCTCCTCTTTCTTTCTCTCTATAATCTTTCTTTCTTCCTCTCTGTTCTTTCCTTCTTTCTCTCTCCTCTTTCTTTCTCTCTATAATCTTTCTCTCTGTTCATTCTCTCTTTCTAATATTTCTCTCTCTATTCTTTTTTCTCTCTCTCTCTTTCTGTTCTCTTTCTTTTCTTTCTCTCTCTCTGTTCTTACTTTCTCTCTGTTCTACTTTCTCTCTCTGTTCTTTCTTTCCCCTTCTTTCTCTCTGTTTTCTTCTTTCTCTATCTGTTCTTTTTCTTTCTCTCTCTGTTCTTTCTTTCTTTCCCCTCTTTCTTTCTCTATATTCTTTCCTTCTCTCTCCCTTTCTGTTCTTTCTTTCTCTCTGTTCTTTCTATCTCTGTTCTCTTTCTTTCTCCTCTTTCTTTCTTTCCCTGCTTTCTTTCGCTCTCTGTTCTTTCTTTCTCTCTCTGTTCTTTTTCTCTCTCTGTTCTTTCCTTCTTTCTCTCTCTGTTCTTTCCTTCTTTCTCTCTCTATTCTTTCCTTCTTTCTCTCTCTATTCTTTCTTTCTCTCTCTGTTTTCTTTTTTTTCTCTTTCTGTTCTTTCTTTTCCTCAGTACCAGTCACTGTGCCCACAATGACAGCCACTGTGCCCTCAGTACCAGTCAGTGTGATCAGCAGTGCTAAATGGGTGCGGTTTGGCATGGACATGGGTGTGACTGGGTGTGACTAATGGTGAAATGAGTGTGGTCGGGGGGCGTGGCCCAAAATTTGCTGCGGAGCGCCACAGCCTTTGTCCCTCTTTCCCTTCTTCAAAAGTTAGGAAGTATGATGGTGGGCCCCAAGAATAATTTTTCACTAGTGGGCCCAAGGTACTCCAGTCCGACGCTGCTCAGATGAGACCTGATGGACTTAGTCATCTTTCTTTGTCACTTTGCCACCTAACAGGGTGGCGTCGCTTTTGTGTTTTACTTTGTTGAGATACTTTTCTCTTCTCTTCAAACAGGTTCACGCTCATAATTATTCTGAGCATGGTTCTTAGCGGGTTTAGTTTGTTAATGTTGGGGCGGGTGGGTTTTTGCGCTTGTTCATCTCACCTTTTCGTTAATGTGGACTCTAGGCCCACTCTCTGGGATGGGTGTGGGGTTTATATGCATCTGGTATTATTCAGGAAGATTACACCATGTTCTGGTATAGGTTAAATGATAGATAACAGAAGTACTTCCATGTCTACAACGCATTCATTATATTGGTGCTCTTGGAATGTAAATGGGCTGAACACCCCAGTCAAGAGGAAAAAGTTTATGCATTATTTACAACATTCTAACTTTCATGTAATTTTTCTACAGGAAACTCATTGGGTAAGGGATAAACATCCATCTTTATTTAATAAAAGATATGTTTTATGTACTGAGGCATCTTATTCCAAAAAACTGAGGGGGGTACTTGTCAATAAATGTCTAAATTACGATATTCTAGATACTTGAGAGGATCCAATGGGGAGAATTTTAATAGTTAACATAAAAATAGAAGGAGTTCACTATAGCCTGGTAAATATATACGCACCCAATAGTCCAGACTCACAGTTTCAGGTTCAGTTACTCTCTAAATTGGCAGATTGGGACACAACTATCTGATAATTGGGGGTGACTTAATGAGACACATGAAATGGATAGATTGGGTCCACACAATCATGGAGTTACAACACATGGGGGTTTCATACAGAAATTGATGGATTTTCTGGGGCTGACGGATAGATGGAGATGGCAGCATCCAACTGATAAGGATTTCTCACACTACTCCCATGTTCATAATACTTATGCAAGATTAGACTATTGGTTACTGGGCTGATCGATGGTATCCCTTGCTCTCTCAACAGATATTTTGGAAATTCAGTTGTCCGATCATGCCCAGGTGGTTTTAAAATCTAGATTGGTAAATCCGTCATACAAAGAAAGGAGGTGGAGGTTTCCCTCTTATTTATATTCGTCTGACAATTTTAAGGCTTTTCTGCAGATGTCATGGAACACATAAAAAGAAGACAATAAGGAACACTGTGCTGATCCTCATTTATTCTGCCTCTAGGGCAGTTTTAAGGGGACAAATAAAATCTATTATGTCAGAAATAAACAGAAAAAATTACTAGAGGCCACATTAGCGGCTCAGGAAAAATTGACTCAGGCCTATAAAAATTTTAAACTATCCAATACCCCCATAAATAAACAGAAATTCGTAGAGGCGGCTGAAAACATTGAGCATGAAAGAGCGTTATACAGTCTGGACTATCAAAACACAAGTATTTCAAATGGGGGAACAGGCCGGAGGGTTGCCTCTCTCACTAAACCTTTTAGACAAGCAACTAGAAGTAATAAGATTTGTAAGCAAGATGGAAAAATTACAGCGGATAATGAACAAATAATAGAGGAGTTTGGACTTTTTTTTGGATCTTTGCATGCAAGTGGGGGAGAGGAGATTGCAGTATCTTTGAGCTTCTTTCAGGATGGGGTGGCACCTAGTATTGCAGAAGACCAGAGAAATTTGCTTAACCCCTTTTAACGGCGGTAGTTAAGGGTACTTAAAACATACTGCCGTTAATTAATGGCGCTGTGGAAAAAGTAAATAGCACCCCCCAAAGTATGAATTTCTCTGGGGTCTCGGTAGCTGGGGGTAGCCGAGACCCCAGAGAACATAATTCAGGTTGGTTTTTACCGACTCCGCTTTTGCGATCGCCGTTATTAACCGTATAACAGCGAACGCAAAAAAGATGCAATTTTACTTTCATTTTCTCTCTCCTCTGATGTGATCGCACATCAGAGGAGAGAGAAATAGGGTCCCCGATCCCCCCTGTACCTCCTGGTGGTCCTCCCGGTCCTCGGGCCCTCCTGCCTTGACCGGTGGCCGTCGACATCTTGGTCCAGGAAGAAAATGTCAGGCGCATGCGCAGTGCGCCCGCCGAATCTGCCGGCAGCAGATTCCATTCATTCATTGTACATTTTGATCACTGTGATAAACCCTATCACACTGATCAAAATAAAAAAAATAGTAAATAACCTCCATTTATCACCCCCTTGGTTAGGGAAATATAATGAAATAAAGAAAATATATTTATTTTCATTTTTGCATTAGAGTTAGGGTTAGGGTTGGGATTAGGGTTAGGATTAGGGTTAGGGTTGGGATTAGGGGTGTGTTGGGGTTAGGGTTGGAGCTAGAATTGAGGGGTTTCCACTATGTTGGCACATCAGGGGGTCTCCAAACGTGATATGGCGCCAGCATTGATTCCAGCCAATTTTACATTCAAAAAGTCAAACAGTGGTTTAACACCCCCCCATATATGGGGCCTCAGCGTACTCAGGACAAATTGCACACCAACTTTGGGGTCTAATATCTCCTGTTATGAAAAATTGTTGGCTAAAAAATCACTTTTGTGGAAAAAAAGTTTTTTATTTTCACGGCTCTGCATATAAACTTCTGTGAAGCACTTGGGGGTTCAAAGTGCTCACCACACATCTAGATAAGCTCCTTGGGGGGTCTAGTTTCCAAAATGGGTTCACTTGTTGGGGGTTTCCACTGTTTGGGCACATCAGGGGCTCTCCAAACGCATCATGGCGTCCGATCTCAATCCAGCCAATTCTGCGTTGAAAAAGTCAAACGGCGCTCATTCCCTTGCAAGCTCTTCCGTGTGCCCAAAAAGGGGTTTACCCCCACATATGGGGTATCGGCGTATTCAGGAGAAATTGCACAACAAATTTTGTGGTTCATTCTCTCTTTTAACACTTGTGAAAATAAAAAAAATTGTTTCCGAAGTAAATTTTTTGCAAAAAAAGTTAAATATTTTTTTCCTTCCACATTGCTTCAGCTCCTGTGAAACACAAACGGTTAATAAACTTCTTGAATGTGGTTTTGAGCACCTCAAGGGGTCCAGTTTTTAGAATGGTGTCACTTTTGGGTATTCTCTGTCATGTGCAGCCCTCAAAATGACTTTAAATATGATGTGGTCAATAAAAAAATGGTTTTGTAAATTTTGTTGTAAAAATGAGAACTCGCTGGTCAACTTTTAACCCTTATAACTTCCTAACAAAAAAAAAAAATTGTTTCCAAAATTATGCTGATGTAAAGTAGACATGTAGGAAATGTTATTTATAAAAAAAATTTAAAGTTTGAAAATTACAAAATTTTCTAAATTTTCACCATATTTCCGTTTTTTTCATAAACACGTCTTCACATGCAGGACACACTTCCGGGGCATAGACCGCACTGGAAAATACCGGCACATGCGCAGAACCGATTATATGCTTCAACCACAGTTGGGCAAAGCATACTACGCAGGCGCCAGAGGCCTTTTCAATGCGCAAGCGCAGAAAACAACGTTATCTGTGATATTCACAGATGAAGATTACGTTCAGCAAGCCGAGGCGAGGAGGGGGGGGAAGAAGGCGACTAAGGCCTCTTTCACACATCAGTTTTTCGCCGTCAGGTGCGATCCGGCTTTTGTTTGTAAAACCGGATCCGGCGAAATGCAACGCCGGATCCAGTTTTTCCCCATTGACTTGCATTAGCGCCGGATCGCGCCAGATGGCATTGCGTTTCATCCGTTTTTTGCCGGATCCGGCTACTTGTCTCATTCCGGCGTCTGGAAAAAACGGCTACTGTAACGTTTTTTTGTCTCCGGCGAAAAAGCCAGAAGCGCCGGATCCGACGCTTCTGGCTTTTTGCCACAATGAAAGTCTATGGGCGCCGGAATGCACCGGATCCAGAAAAAGATGGATCCAGCCACCGGATCCGTTTTTTAAGTCTGCGCATGCTCAGATCCAATTGGCCAGCCCCCAGGAAACAAATATAACCTGCTAGACGGATCCGGCAGAAAAACGGATCCGTTTCTACAGTTCTCCAAAATTTATGCCGGATCCGTTTTTTCTAAAAATAGCCGGATCCTGCCCGACGGCAAAAAACTGATGTGTGAAAGTAGCCTTAGCCACGCCCATCAGACCGAACCGCGGTGATTTGCATACATCTCCAACAAGATAAAAAAGGTATTTTTGCATAAAAGGTGCGGGGTCAGAGGGAATAAAAAACCTAATAGAATCCTTATGGGATGCACAACTGGGTGATATCTTTACATGATATCACTAAAAATGGGTGACAGATTCCCTTTAAGTAAAATATGTCATGAAAAAACATTCTCAGAATCAACGTGATCCGTTAAAGTGTTCCAGAGTTTTAACATCATAAAATGACAGTGGTCAGAATGGTAAAAATTGGCCTGGTCATTAAGCTGCAAAATGGCTCTGTCACTAAGGGGTTAATTCACCCAGCACCATTACGGAAGTGCTGACGGACATTATTATTATTTATTTATATAACGCCATTAATTCCATGGTGCTGTACATGAGAAGGGGGGTTACATACAAAGTTATAGATATCGTTAACAGCCATCTCTACTATTAAGATTTCTAAAGCACCAGGTCCAAATGGGTTTAGTGGCGAGTATTATAAAATTCTGAGCCCATCGGTGGGTCTACATTTATGCGAGTAATTTAATGGAATAATGGAGAGGGGCTACATTCCAGATAGATTTAATGAGGCTTGTATTATTATGCTTCCTAAGCCTGGGAAAGATCCGTAGCAGATATAGGGGTATTGCCCAATTTAATTGCTCAATGCAGATTTTAACCCTTTTACCCCCCAAGGGTGGTTTGCACGTTCATGACCGGGCCAATTTTTACAATTCTGACCACTGTCCCTTTATGAGGTAATAACTCAGAAATGCTTCCATGGATCCTGGTGATTCTGACACTGTTTTCTCGTAACATATTGTACTTCATGTTAGTGGTAAAATTTCATTCAAATAACTTGCGTTTATTTGTAAAAAATGGAAATTTGGCGAAAATTTTGAAAATTTCACAATTTTCCAACTTTCAATTTTTATGCCCTTAAATCACAGAGATATGGCACACAAAAAACTTAATAAGTAACATTTCCCACATGTTTACTTTACATCAGCACAATTTTGGAGCCAAAATTTGTTTTTGTTAGGAAGTTATAAGGGTTAAAAGTTGACCAGCGATTTCTCATTTTTGCAACACCATTTTATTTTTACGGACCACATCGCATTTGAAGTCACTTTGAGGGTCTATATGATAGAAAATCCCCAAAAGTGACACCATTCTAAAATCTGCACCCCTCAAGGTGCTGAAAACCCCATTCAAGAAGTTTATTAACCCTTCAGGTGCTTCACAGGAATTTTTTGAATGTTTAAAAAAAAATCCAATTTTTTTTATTTTAACAAGGGTAACAGGAGAAATTAGACTGCATAAGTTATTGTGCAATTTGTCCAGAGTACGCTGATACCTGATATGTAGGGGGGAACCACTGTTTCGGCGCATGGCAGAGCTCAGAAGGGAAGGAGCGCCATTTGACTTTTCCATTGCAAAATTGGCTGGAATTCAGATCGGACGCCATGTCACGTTTGGAGAGCCCCTGATGTACCTTTGTATCTTTTCACCCCCAATTTTTATTTTCCCAAGGGTAGCAGGACCCTTGGAGTTATTATGCAATTTGTCCTGAGTACGCTGATACCCCATATGTGGGGGTAAACCACTATTTGGGCGCATGGCAGAGCTCAGAAGGGAAGCAGCGCCATTTGACTTTTTTGGCTGGAATTGAGATCGGACACCATGTCGCGTTTGGAAAGCCCCTGATGTACCAAAACAGTGGAACCCCCCACAAATTACACCATTTTGGAAACTAGACACCCCAAGGAACTTATCTAGATGTGTGGTGAGAACTTTGAACCCCCAAGGGCTTCACAGAAGTTTATAACGTACAGCTGTACAATTAAAAAAATCACATTTTTTCCACAAAAATGATCTTTTCACCTTCAATTTTTATTTTTCCAAGGGTAACAGGACCCTAAAAGTTATTGTGCAATTTGTCCTGAGTATGCTGATACCCCATATGTGGGGGTAAACCACTATTTGGGCGCATGGCAGAGCTCAGAAGGGAAGCAGCGCCATTTGACTTTTTTGGCTGGAATTGGGATTCGGCGCCACGCCGCGTTTGGAAAGCCCCTGATGTGCCTAAACAGTGGAAACCCCCACAAATGACACCATTTTGGAAACTAGACCCCCTACGGAACTTATCTAGATGTGTGGTGAGCACTTTGAACCCCCCAGTGCTTCATAGAAGCTTATAACGCCCAGGCGTGAAAATAAAAAAATCATTTTTTCCACAAACAAGATCTTTTAGTCCCCAATTTTTTTATTTTCCCAAGGGTAACAGGAGAAATTGGACCCCAAAAGTTGTTGTCCAATTTGTCCTGAGTACCCTGATACCCCATATGTGGGAGAAAACTACTGTATGGGCACACGTGGGGGCTCGGAAGGGAAGTAGTGACGCTTTGGAATGCAGACTTTGATGAAATGGTCTGCTGGTGTCATGTTGCCTTTGGAGAGCTCCTGATGTACCTAAACAGTGGAAACCTCCCCACAAGTGACCCCATTTTGGAAACTATACCCCCTAAGGAACTTATCTAGATGTGTGGTGAGCACTTTGAAACCCCCAGTGATTCATAGAAGCTTATAACGCCCGGGCATGAAAATAAAAAAAATCATATTTTTTCCACAAACATAATCTTTAAGTCCCCAATTTTTTTATTTTCCCAAGGGTAACAGGAGAAATTGGACCCCAAAAGTTGTTGTCCAATTTGTCCTGAGTACGTTGACACCCCATATGTGGGAGAAAACTACTGTATGGGCACACGTCGGGGCTCGGAAGGGAAGTAGTGACGTTTTGGAATGCAGACTTTGATGGAATGGTTTGCGGGTGTCAAGTCGTGTTTGGAGAGCCTCTGAGGTGCCTAAACTGTTGAAACTCCCCACAAGTGACCCCATTTTGGAAACTAGAACCCCCCACGGAACCTATCTAGATGTGTGGTGAGCACTTTGGATCCCCAAGTGCTTCACAGAAGTTTACAACGTCCGGGCATGAAAATAAAAAAAATCATATTTTTTCCACAAAAATTATATTTTTGCCCCCAGTTTTTTATTTTCCTAAGGGTAACAGGAGAAATTGGACCCCAAAAGTTGTTTTGCAATTTGTCCTGAGTAGGCTGATACCCCATATGTGGGGGTAAACCACTGTTTGGGCGCATGGCAGAGCTTGGAAGGGAAGGAGCACCATTTGACTTTTTCAACGCAGAATTGGCTGGAATTGAGATCAGACGCCATGTTGCGTTTGGAGAGCACCTGATGTGCCCAAACAGTGGAAACCCCCCAATTCTAACTCCAACCCTAACCCCAACATACCCCTAACCCTAATCTCAGCCCTAACCCTAGCCCTAGCCCTAACCCTAATGGGAAAATGGAAATAAATACATTTTTTTAATTTTATTATTTTTCCCTAACTAAGGGGGTGATAACGGGGGGTTTGATTTACTATTTATGGCGGGTTTTTATGTTTGGCAGCTGTCGCACGCTAAAAGACGCTTTTTATTGTAAAAATAGTTTTTGCATCACCACATTTTGAGAGCTATAATTTTTCCATATTTTGACCCACAGAGTCATGTGAGGTCTTATTTTTTGCAGGACGAGTTGACGTTTTTATTGGTACCATTTTCAGGTGCATGACATTTTTTGATCGCTTTTTATTCCGATTTTTGGGACGCAGAATGAACAAAAACCAGCATTTCAAGAATTTCTTTTGGGGGGTGCATTTACACCGTTCCGCGTGCAGTAAAATTGATAAGGTGGTTTTATTCTTCGGGTCAGTACGGTTACAGCGATACCCCATTTATGTCTTTTTTTTATGTTTTGTCGGTTTTATGCAATGAAAACAATTTTATATAAAAAATAATTATTTTTGCATCGCTTTATTCTGCAAGCTATAACTTTTTAATTTTTTCGCTGATGATGCTGTGTGGTGGCTCTTTTCTTGCAGGACAAGATGACGTTTTCAGCGGTACCACATTTATTTATATCCGTCTTTTTGATCACGTGTTATTGCACTTTTTGTTCGTCGGTATGATAAATAAATCATTATTTTTTGCTTTTTTTTATTTTTTAAGGGATTCGCTAAAGGGGTTAACTAGTGGGACAGTTTTATAGGGCAGGTCGTTACGGACACGGCGATACTAAATATATGTAATTTTATTGGGGTTTTTTTTTATTTCCAAAAAATGAATTTATTAGGGAATATTTTTTTTTTTTTAATTTAGCTATTTTTTATATATTATTTTTACACTTTTCTTTTTTTAACTTTATTACAATGTCCCAGGGGGGACATCACTGTCATGTGACAGCGATCTGTCACAGGCACTGCAGCAGACTTCCTCATGCCTGCGCTGAGCAGGTATGAGGAAGACGCCACCCTTGCAGGCCCCCAAAGGTCCCTGGCGCCATATTGGATCCGGGGACCAACAAGGAAGGAGACCCCCGCAGAAGCGCTGCTGCGGGGGGCTCAGGGAAGCACGGAGGGAGCCCCCTCCCTCCCGATGCTTCCCTAAACCCCCAGTACACTGCGATCGTGTTTGATCACAGTGTGCCAGGGGTTAAAGTGTCGGGGGCGGTCCGTGACTGCCCCTGACACATAGTGCCGGGTGTCAGCTGTGATAATCAGCTGACACCCGGCCGTGTTCAGCTGCGCTCCCCCCGTGAGGGCAGCTGATCGCGCTAGACATACTATCCCGTCCATGGGCATAGGGGCCCGGGTCCCATGGATGGGATAGTACGTCTGATGTCAGAAAGGGGTTAAGCTCCTTACAAAAATATTGGCAACTGGGGTCCAGCAGGTTATTCCTGAGCTAATTTCATCACACCAGACGGGGTTTGTACATAGGAAATCAATAACCTATAATATAAGAACAGCGATAGGTTCCATACCTAGTAGTAGACTCAATAACGGTAAAAAGAACATAGTGGTGGGTCTCGACGCAGATAAGGCCTTTGAAAGGATCTCCTGGAATTATTTATATAAGCTGTTGGAGGTCAGAGGGTTTGGGTCCTGGTTTTGTAATACTATTAATTTGTTATATAGGGACCCCACATCTAGGTTTTTTTTTTATAAACACCCTGTTAGTGCCTCTTGCTATCCGAAGGGGTATGACTGAGGCAAGGATTCCCATTGTCTCCATTATTATTTAATTTGGCATTAGACCCTTTATTGAGAACTCCGCAAAACTTGCCAGATTTTCATGGGATTCCCACTGGGAACATGGAGACAAAATTACTGGCTTTTGCTGATGATATTTTATTATTTATAGCCAACCCAACACAAGCTATCCCAATCTCTTTGGCAAACTATTTTGTCTTGGAGAAGAGGGAGGAAAATGTATAATTTGGGAGGTAGATTGTCGCCTTTCCAGTCCTTTATAGATAACCCACTATTTTTAAAAGGTAAACCGCCAAATTTGTACAAAGTTATGGTACAGCAGAAGTGTGTTTTTGGATTGTATCTATTAGACCATAGCTTCTCTATAATCACTTTTGCCGAGGCAGTATCTCATTATCCCGTGTTTGGGGGACGTCCGTTCCTGTTTCTGCAGGCACGTAGTTTGGTTCTTAAATATGCAGCTAGCAGACAGAGAAGGGGTATGGGTAATAAATTAGACATTCTCCTCAGAACAGGCAGATCTCAATAGATGTCAACTAGTACCATATATTCCACTCTGCGTAAGGAATGGTCTTGGGATGCTAAAAGCTCTGGCCCGGCGAGATGGATAAAAGATATGGAGGGTCTGGAGGTTGGAGATATATTAGAAGCTACTAGGGTACAAAGGAAAGTTATTCCATATAACAGTTATACTGATATGGCCATATTATTATTACATAGGGCTTATATTACCCCATACGTACGTTCAATCCAGAATATCCCCCAAGAATTCTTATCAATGTATAAAATGTGGTTTATATAATACTGATATTTTTCACCATATGTGGGGGTGTATTAAAATTCAAAAATTATGGCATGATATTCACTCTGAAGTGGGATTGAATTCCCTCTTACTCCACAATGGGCAATTTTTAATGTCTTGGAGGAGACTCAAAGAGCATTACCACATCAGGGCCATGTTGGTGATTTGGGCCTCAGCAGTAAGCAAAAGTATATTACATCAATGGTTAAACTCAAATGTGCCATCAAAATCATTGATATTAACAAAAATTCATTTCCTGTTTAAAATGGACGGGTTAGAGACTTTGACCAACACAGAAAATTTAACGAAGAAATTCTTTACTAGATGGTCATTCTTTATTCCTTCTATAGACACAGAGAATAGACTTAAGAAGCAATTCGAAGGCACCAATTGGTACTTGCTACAAAGCATTGGCGGAAACGCACCAATTTAAGGAAACTCTTCAAAGGGAAGGGAGGGGAGGGATAAGGGAAAGGGCAGGATTACGGTTCAATGTCATGACCATTCTATAACTGTATATGCCCTTTTCTTTCATGTTAAATTTAGTAAAAATAGTTTTAAAAAAAAAAGTCTGTATTTAAACCCCAGACAATATGAGGAGAACCACAAAATGGAGCTATATTAAAAATATATACTTTAATTAATACATATTAAAAAATGTTAAAACATAGGTACAGAACACATTCCCTCAAAATACCCAGTAGAGGGCACCAAAATTACACCCAAAGCAGAGAATTAAATAAATGGTTAAATTACCGGTACAAAAGTGATAATGATCATATAATAAAATATACTAGCATAGCTCACTATGTACATACTGCATAGAATAATCATTTGTAGATAATATAATACCCTCACAAAAGATATCCTGGAAACAAATAGGTGCAATGTATAAACAGAAAGGTCCCAATGTAATAAATGCATATACCAACAGAGAATAGGTCTCAATTTATCCTGAAGAAATCAACAGACCCTATTAGCCTAATAACAGTGGTGACCCTACATTAATCATATAGCAAAAAATTTAGCAGTAAGGCCGGAGTCACACTAGCGAGAAATACGGACGAGTGCTATGTGCAAAAACAACGCATTGCACTGGGACCAATGTTAATCTATGGGGCAGCTCTAGTGTTGAGCATTCCGATACTGCAAATATCGGGTATCGGCCTATATTCGCTGTATCGGAATTCCAATACCGAGTACCGATATTTTTACAACATCGGATACCGGAATCGGAAGTTCCCATAATGCAATGAGCCACTGTTGTGGCTGTGATTGGCTGCTGAAATGATGTCATCATGATGCGCGGTCTGTGCGGGCCTGCCTGGGGTCTGTACGGGCCTGCCTGGGGTCTGTACGGGACTGCCGGGGGTCTGTGCTGGCTGCCGGGGGTCGGTGCGGACTGCCGGGTGTCTGTGCGGGCCTGCCGGGGGTCTGTACGTGCCTGCTGGGGGTCTGTGATGGCTGCCGGGGCTCTGTGCGGACTGCCGGGGGTCTGTACGGGCCTGCCGGGGGTCTGTGCGGGCCTGCCAGGGGTCTGTGCGGGCTGCTGGGGGTCTTTGTGTCTGTGTGCAGGCATCGTCCGATGGGACTACAAGTCCCATCGGGCTATGACTGCTACAATGACAGTGATTGACACATTAGCCAATGATGGGACAGTAGTAGTCCCATCATCCGGCTAATGTGTTGAATGTAAAAAATATAAATATATATATATATATATATATATATATATATATATATATATATATATATATATATATATATACACATACTACATATATACAACATTCATACAATATACATACATACTACAGGCAGTACTTCACATATACTACATTCATATATACTACATACATACTACATAAATACTACATTCATACAATATACATACATACTACAGGCAGTACTTCATATATACTACATTCATACATACTACATACATACTACATAAATACTACATTCATACAACATACATACATACTACATATATACTACATTCATACAACATACATACTACATATATACAACATTCATACAACATACATACATACTACATATATACTACATTCATACAACATACATACATACTACATACATACTACATATATACTACATTCATACAGCATACATACATACTACATACATACTTACTACATACATACTACATATATACAACATTCATACAATATACATACATACTACGGGCAGTACTTCATATATACTACATTCATACATACTACATACATACTACATAAATACTACATTCATACAACATACATACAGTACATACTACATATATACTACATTCATACAACATACATACTACATATATACAACATTCATGCAACATACATACTACATATATGCTACATTCATACAGCATACATACATACTACATTCATACAACATACATACATACTACATACATACTACATATATACTACATTCATACAGCATACATACATACTACATACATACTTACTACATACATACTACATATATGCTACATTCATACAACATACATACATAGTACATACTACATATATACTACATTTATACAACACACATACATACTACATACATACTTCATATATACTACATTCATACAACATACATACATACTACATATATACAACATTCATACAACATACATACATACTT
This sequence comes from Dendrobates tinctorius, assembly GCF_039654945.1. Lineage (NCBI taxonomy): Eukaryota > Metazoa > Chordata > Amphibia > Anura > Dendrobatidae > Dendrobates > Dendrobates tinctorius. The sequence continues at coordinate 49,439,082 of NW_027361754.1, forward strand.
CATATATACTACATTCATACAACATACATACATACTACATACATACTACATATATAATACATTCATACAACATACATACATACTACATATATGCAACATTCATACAACATACATACTACATATATACTACATTCATACAACATACATACATAGTACATACTACATATATACTACATTCATACAACATACTACATACATACTTCATATATACTACGTTCATACATACATACATACTACATACTACACATATACTACATTCATACAACATACATACATACTACATACATACTACATTCATACAACATACATGCATACTACATACATATTTCATATATACTACATTCATACAACATACATACATGCATACTACATACATACTACATATATACTACATTCATACAACATGCATACATGCATACTACATACATACAACATACATACAACATGCCACAGACATACAAAATACATACTACATACTTACTACATACATACAACATATATACTACATTCATACAACATACATACATACGTACAACATACATACAACATGGTACAGACATACAAAATACATACTACATACTTACTGCATACATACAACATACATACATGCATACTACATACATACTACATATATACTACATACTACATTCATACAACATACAAACAACATGCTACAGACATACAAAATACATACTACATACTTACTACATACATACAACATGCTACAGACATACAAAATACATACTACATACATACCACATACAATACATTCATACATTCATACAATACATACATATAGCCATACAGTACATATAACATAGAGTGCATAACGAACCACAAGGAAAAAACCGGAATTAAATGGTCAATAGTACAAATATTTAAAAATAAAAAAAAATAAAAAAATATAAGAAATTTTTGAAACAATAATAAAATTTAAAATACCTTTATTATATAATAGTGGTATATATATATAAAAAAGCAATGTGTGGTCAAATTGATTAAAATATATACCTGTATAGGTTTAATAGACAACATACACAACGGTCCACATATGTGAGATAATGTAATTACACCTTTTTAAATTACTTGTCCAGTAGAAGAATGACAAAAAATATATAAAGAGCCAAACCAATTATGTAGGCTCAAACAAAGTGTCAGTATATTCAAAGCAAAACTGCAAGAGTGCAATATAAGCCAACAATAGTGAAATGTTCATCCAAATGGTGCAAATTAAAGCGCTGAGTGCAAAAAAATAGGAATGGAAGTGCGCAAGGACAAATGAGGGTGTATACCTTTAAGGACCGCTGGTAAGCGAGCAACACGGCCCCGACGCGCGTTTCGGAATGAATCCTTCGTCAGGGGGTGGTGTGTGCTATAACCGGTCTCCCTAAATACTCCTGTGAATGAAACATGAGATACGATCCAACCTATTGCGGCGCGTACGCCGCCATGATGTCTCAGACATAGCACCCGCCCCCACGTCACGTGACCAGTAACCTAGCAATGAGAACACCAGACACAGACATAGGAGCAGGGAAATCGAGTCTCCGGCTGCGCACGCGCACAGGCCGTCCGCACTCATGATACAAACACTGCTCCAAATGTGGAAGGGGGACTGGATATGACGGCGCATGCGCAGTGAGCAAGACTGGATGTCTCTGACAATGTCCGAAATGGACCCGAATGGGGATTTCAGCACACATATCGAGAACACCAAGTCACTCACCGCGCACGTGCACCTCCAGCTCCCAGGCACATAGCTACATAAGGGGGTATATACTATATATTGGATAGAGCGCAATTAAATTGTTGTGAATAACAATAAAAATAGAAAAATGAATATATAATCTGATGGAAAAACAGAGTATATGCTACCAACGTTAGAGAAAAAAGGCAATGAAAATTGTACATATATGCATGTATAGTAAAACCATGAGGATAATATACATCTCTATACAAGAACATCAAAAAAAGAGAGAAAGGACCCACAATAGACAATTTAACCCCTTCCTGACATCCGACGTACTATCCCGTCCACGGTACCCGGGCCCGTATGACCGTGGACGGGATAGTACGTCTACCGCGATCAGCGGCGCCCACGTGGTGAGCGCCGCTGATCGCGGCCGGGTGTCAGCTGATTATCACAGCTGACACCCGACACGTTAACCCCTTGCACACCGTGATCAAACATGATCGCGGTGTACCGGGAGTTAAAGGGAAGCATCGGCAGGGAGGGGGCTCCCTCCGTGCTTCCCTGAGCCCCCCACGGCAGCGCAATGTGCAGCGCTGCTGCGGGGGGCTCCTTTCCTCCAGGCCCCCGAATCCAAGATGGCGACGGGGGCCTTCGGGGGCCTGAGGAAGCTGGCTTCCTCAGTGCCTGCAAAGCGCAGGCATGAGGAAGCCTTTTGCAGTGCCTGTGTCAGATCGCTGATCTGTCACAGTGATCTGTGATGTGACAGATCAGCGATCTGTCACAGGACAGTGATGTCCCACCTGGGACTATTTAATAAAGTAAAAAAAAAATAATAAAAAGTGTTAAAATAATTAAAAAAAAATCGCCAAATAAATTAGAAAAAAAAATAAAAAATATTCCCCCAATAAATCCATTTTTTGGAAATAATAAAAAAAACAAACAATAAAAGTACACATATTAGGTATCGCCGCGTCCGTAATGACCCGCCCTATAAAACTGTCCCATTAGTTAACCCCTTTAGCAAACCCCTTAAAAAATAAAAATAAAAAACGAAGCAAAAAATAATGATTTATTATCATACCGCCAAACAAAAAGTGTAATAACGCGCGATCAAAAAGACGCATATAAATATCCATGGTACCGCTGAAAACGTCATCTTGTCCCACAAAAAACAAGCCACCACAGAGCATCATCAGCGAAAAAATAAAAAAGTTATAGCTCACAGAATAAAGCGATGCAAAAATAATTATTTTTTATATAAAATAGTTTTCATTGCATAAAACCGACAAAAACATAAAAAAACGACCTAAATGAGGTATCGCTGTAACCGTACTGACCCGAAGAATAAAACCGCCTTATAAATTTTACCGCACCCGGAACGGTGTAAACGCACCTCCCCAAAAGAAATTCATGAAAAGCTGGTTTTTGTTCATTCTGCGTCCCAAACATAGGAATAAAAAGCAATCAAAAAATGTCACGTGCCCGAAAATGGTACCAATAAAAACGTCAACTCGTCCCGCAAAAAATAAGACCTCACATGACTCAGTGGGTCAAAATACGAAAAAATTATATATATATCTCCATTTTCCCGTTAGGGTAAGGCTGTGTGCACACGCTGCGGATTAGGTGCGGATTCATCCGCGCGGATTTTGTAAAATCCGCAGGTCAAAAGACCTACGGTTTTACCTGCGGATTGCTGTGCGGTTTTGTCCTGCGGTTTTTCATCTCCTCAATAGTTGGCAAACCGCAGGAGAATCCGCAGAAAGAATTGACATGTCAAATCTTTCTGCGGATTGAAAACCGCAGATAATCCGCGCGGAAAATTCCGCACCGTCTGCACTGCGGTTTTTGATTCCCATAGGGAATCATGGTACTGTACACCGCAGCAGAAACTGCTGCGGGTCCGCAGCAGCCAAAACCGCTGCGGAACCGCAGCAAAATCCGCAGCGTGTGCACACAGCCTTAGGGTTAGGGCTAGGGTTAGGGTTAGGGCTAGGGTTAGGGTTAGGGCTAGGGTTAGGGCTAGGGTTACGGCTAGGGTTAGGGCTAGGGTTAGGGCTCAGATTAGGGTTAGGGGTGTGTTGGGGTTAGGGTTGGAGTTATAATTGGGGGTTTCCACTGTTTGGGCACATCAGGGGCTCTCCAAATGCAACATGGCGTCTGATCTCAATTCCAGCCAATTCTGAGTTGAAAAAGTCAAATGGTGCTCCTTCCCTTCCAAGCTCTGCCATGCGCCCAAACAGTGTTTTACCCCCACATGTAGGGTATCAGCCTGCTCAGGACAAATTGCAAAACAATTTTTGGGGTCCAATTTCTCCTGTTACCCTTAGGAAAATAAAAAATTGGGGGCAAAAATATCATTTTTGTGGAAAAAAATGATTTTTTTATTTTCACGTCCGAGTGTTATAAACTTCTGTGAAGCACTTGGGGGTTCAAAGTGCTCACCACACATCTAGATAAGTTCCGTGGGGGGTCTAGTGTCCAAAATGGGGTCACTTGTGGGGAGTTTCAATAGTTTAGGTACATCAGGGGCTCTCAAACGCACATGACACCCGCAGACCATTCCATCAAAGTCTGCATTCCAAAACGTCACTGCTTCCCTTCCGAGCCCCGACGTGTGTTCATACAGTAGTTTTCTCTCACATATGGGGTGTCAGTGTACTCAGGCCAAATTGGACAACAACTTTTGGGGTCCAATTTCTCCTGGTACCCTTGGGAAAATAAAAAAATGGTGACTAAAAGATCATGTTTGTGGAAAAAATACAAATTTTTTATTTTCACGCCCGGGCGTTATAAACTTCTGTGAAGCACTGGGGGGGGGGGTTCAAAGTGCTCACCACACATCTAGATAAGTTCCTTGGGGGGTCTAGTTTACAAAATGGTGTCATTTGTGGGGGGGTTTCCACTGTTTAGGTACATTAGGGGCTCTCCAAAGGCAACATGACACCCGCAGACCATTCCATCAAAGTCTGCATTCCAAAACGTCACTACTTCCCTTCCGAGCCCCGACGTGTGCCCATACAGTAGTTTTCTCCCACATGTGGGGTATCAGCATACTCAGGACAAATTGGACAACAACTTTTGGGGTCCAATTTCTCCTGTTACCCTTGGGAAAATAAAAAAATGGTGACTAAAAGATCATGTTTGTGGAAAAAATACGAATTATTTATTTTCACGCCCGGGCATTATAAACTTCTGTGAAGCACTGGGGGGGTCAAAGTGCTCACCACACGTCTAGATAAGTTCCTTAGGGGGTCTAGTTTCCAAAATGGTGTCATTTGTGGGGGGTTTCCACTGTTTTGGTACATCAGGAGTTTTCCAAACGCGACATGGTGTCCGATCTCAATTCCAGCCAAAAATGTCAAATGGCGCTGCTTCCCTTCCGAGCTCTGCCATGCGCCCAAATAGTGGTTTACCCCCACATGTGGGGTATCAGCGTACTCAGAACAAATTGCACAATAACTTTTACAGTCCTGTTACCCTTGGAAAAATAAGAATTGAGGGTGAAAAGATCATTTTTGTGGAAAAAATATGATTTTTTAATTGTATGGCTTTATGTTATAAACTTCTGTGAAGCCCATGGGGGTTCAAAGTTCTCACCACACATCTAGATAAGTTCCTTAGGGGGTCTAGCTTCCAAAATGGTGTCATTTGTGGGGGATTTCCACTGTTTTAGTACATCAGGGGTTTTCCAAACGCGACATGGTGTCCGATCTCAATTCCAGCCAAAAACGTCAAATGGCGCTGCTTCCCTTCCGAGCTCTGCCATGCGCCCAAATAGTGGTTTACCCCCACATGTGGGGTATCAGCGTACTCACGACAAATTGCACAATAACTTTTAGGGTCCTGTTACCCTTGGAAAAATAAGAATTGAGGGTGAAAAGATCATTTTTGTGGAAAAAATATGATTTTTTCATTGTACGGCTGTATGTTATAAACTTCTGTGAAGCCCTTGGGGGTTCAAAGTTCTCACCACACATCTAGATAAGTTCCTTAGGGGGTCTAGTTTCCAAAATGGTGTCATTTGTGGGGGGTTTCCACTGTTTTGGTACATCAGGGGTTTTCCAAACGCGACATGTTGTCCGATCTCAATTCCAGCCAAAAACGTCAAATGGCGCTGCTTCCCTTCCGAGCTCTGCCATGCACCCAAATAGTGGTTTACCCCCACATGTGGGGTATCAGCGTACTCAGGACAAATTGCACAATAACTTTTAGGGTCCTGTTACCCTTGGAAAAATAAGAATTGAGGGTGAAAAGATCATTTTTGTGGAAAAAATATGATTTTTTAATTGTATGGCTTTATGTTATAAACTTCTGTGAAGCCCATGGGGGTTCAAAGTTCTCACCACACATCTAGATAAGTTCCTTAGGGGGTCTAGTTTCCAAAATGGTGTCATTTGTGGGGGGTTTCCACTGTTTTGGTACATCAGGGGTTTTCCAAACGCGACATGGTGTCCGATCTCAATTCCAGCCAAAAACGTCAAATGGCGCTGCTTCCCTTCCGAGCTCTGCCATGCGCCCAAATAGTGGTTTACCCCCACATGTGGGGTATCAGCGTACTCAGGACAAATTGCACAATAACTTTTAGGGTCCTTTTACCCTTGGGAAAATAAAAATTGGGGTGAAAAGATCATTTTTGTGGAAAAAATATGATTTTTTAATTGTACCGCTGTACGTTATAAACTTCTGTAAAGCCCTTGTGGGTTCAAAGTTCTCACCACATATCTAGATAAGTTCCTTGGGGGGTCTAGTTTCCAAAATGGGGTCACTTGTAGGGGGTTTCCACTGTTTAGGTACATCAGGGACTCTCCAAACGTGACATGGCGTCCAATCTGAATTCCAGCCAATTTTGCATTGAAAAAGTCAAACGGCGCTCCTTCCATTCTGAGCTCTGCCATGCACCGAAACAGTGGTTCCCCCCCACATATCAGGTATCTGCGTACTCAGGACAAATTGCACAATAACTTTTGCAGTCCAATTTCTCCTGTTACCCTTGGTAAAATAAAAAAAATTGAACCTGAATTATTTTTTTTATGAAAAAAAAGTTAGATGTTCATTTTTTTTTAAATATTCAAAAAAATTCCTGTGACGCACCTAAAGGGTTAATAAACTTCTTGAATGTGGTTTTGAGCACTTTAAGGGGTGCAGTTTTTAGAATGGTGTCACTTTTGGGTATTTTCTATCATATAGACCCCTCAAAGTGGCTTCAAATGTGATGTGGTCCTAAAAATAAAATGGTGTTGTAAAAATGAGAAATCGCTGATCAACTTTTAACCCTTATAACTTCCTAACAAAAAAAAATTTTGGTTCCAAAATTGTGCTGATGTAAAGTAAACATGTGGGAAATGTTAGATATCAAGTTTTTTGTGTGCCGTATCTCTGTGATTTAAGGGCATAAAAATTCAAATTTGGAAAATTGCGAAATTTTCAAAATTTTCGCCAAATTTCCGTTTTTCTCACAAATAAACACAAGTTATTTGAATGAAATTTTACCACTAACATGAAGTACAATATGTCACGAGAAAACAATGTCAAAATCACCGGGATCCATGGAAGCGTTCCAGAGTTATGACCTCATAAAGGTACAGTGGTCAGAATTGTAAAAATTGGCCCGGTCATGAACGTGCAAACCACCCTTGGGGGTGAAGGGGTTAAACATATAGTTATAAAATTACAACATTATAAAATAGTGACGTATTGCATGTTAAAGTACCATATAAGATATATAAAATATGTCACAAATAGTTTGCCATATAAGGGTACAATAAAGTGATTGTGTGAAGTATATAGAGAGTATATATATATATATATATATATATATATATATATATGTGTGTAGATCTTCATCCATGGATTTGCAGTGGACATCAAGAACAACCGCAGATATGTATCTCTTCATGTAGCATAGAATTCCGACTTATCCATCATCACATGAGACATCACTAAAAGAGGAAGAAAAGAGTTCCTTAATAAAAGAAAAAATTAAAATGTTAAAAACATAAAGGAGGGGAGGGGTAAGAGAAAATGGTTCACAAGAGGAAATAATAAATTACAAAAAAGAGGCAAAGCTGAGACTTTCGTTGAGCCCTAAAGGTGAGACCGTTTTGAGACTCCAGATCCATTTGGCTTCTAAGCGTGCTAGAGGGGCACTTGTTTTACCCCCTCTACTACTCGGTTTTACCATATCAATACCAATTACCCTAAGTTCTTCAGCGTTACAATCATGAAACAATTTAAAGTGTTTTGGTATTGTTTTCAATGTATTAATGTCTTCAATATCTTTGGCAGCTAAAATCCCCAAGACATGTTCCCGGACTCTAACTTTTAATTGACGGGTTGTAAGTCCAACATATATTAAGAAACAGGGACAAGTGGCATAATAGACAACCGTTTGGGTTGTACAAGTTATTGAGTGAGTGATTTTATATACATTTGAGCCATCTGAACTTGAAAATGTCTGTGCTCGATCAATATTTGGACAAGCCACACATTTTATTTTCCACAGGGTTTGCATCCCCAAGCTGGTTTAGAATTCGAAAGAACCATTGATTGTATAGGTTCTGGAACATAGTGGCTTTGAACCAATTTGTCACCCAGATTTGTTGGTCTCCTATAGGTTACACTAGGTTTTGATCCAATGTAATGGGATAAAATAGGGTCAGTCTGTAGTATAGGCCAGGATTTTTCCAAAATTTTAAGCATCATATTTGTCTGGCCATGATATTGTGTAATATATCTAATTTTCTTATCAGCTGTTAAAGATCTTGAAGAATATAATGCCTGATGTCGTGATATATTCTTTGCTCTATTGAATGCCCTTTTAACAGATCTGTGGCTATAACCACGATCAAAAAATCTAAGTTTAAGATTTGATCTGGCAGGGACCTACTGAAACACTTAAAGAATTTATTTTGAATCTAAATGACAATGCTATGAATATACATCTTACATATCAGTCTGATAAGGATATGATTGACTTTTTAGATGTAAAGGTTAAAAGGAATAAGGAAAATTGCATAGAGACTGATTTGTTTCGAAAAAGTACTTCAGTAAACTCGTTTCTACACGCAACTTCAGCGCATCCTCCAGCGTTAGTGAGATCTATTCCCATTGGACAGTTCCTGCGATTACGTAGGATCTGTTCCAAAGAGGAGGATTTCATAAAACAAGCGAATGATCTTAAACTTAGATTTTTTGATCGTGGTTATAGCCACAGATCTGTTAAAAGGGCATTCAATAGAGCAAAGAATATATCACGACATCAGGCATTATATTCTTCAAGATCTTTAACAGCTTATAAGAAAATTAGATATATTACACAATATCATGGCCAGACAAACATGATGCTTAAAATTTTGGAAAAATCCTGGCCTATACTACAGACTGACCCTATTTTATCCCATTACATTGGATCAAAACCTAGTGTAACCTATAGGAGACCAACAAATCTGGGTGACAAATTGGTTCAAAGCCACTATGTTCCAGAACCTATACAATCAATGGTTCCTTCGAATTCTAAACCAGCTTGGGGATGCAAACCCTGTGGAAAATGTGTGGCTTGTCCAAATATTGATCGAGCACAGACATTTTCAAGTTCAGATGGCTCAAATGTATATAAAATCACTCACTCAATAACTTGTACAACCCAAACGGATGTCGATTATGCCACTTGTCCCTGTTCCTTAATGTATGTCGGACTTACAACCCGTCAATTAAAAGTTAGAGTCCGGGAACATGTCTTGGGGATTTTAGCGGCCAAAGATATTGAAGACATTAATACATTGAAAACAATACCAAAGCACTTTAAATTGTTTCATGATTGTAACGCTGATGAACTTAGGGTAATAGGTATTGATATGGTAAAACCGAGTAGTAGAGCGGGTAAAACAAGTGCCCCTCTAGCACGCTTAGAAGCCAAATGGATCTGGAGTCTCAAAACGGTCTCACCTTTAGGGCTCAACGAAAATCTCAGCTTTGCCTCTTTTTTGTAATTTATTATTTCCTCTTGTGAACCATTTTCTCTTACCCCTCCCCTCCTTTATGTTTTTAACATTTTAATTTTTTTTTTTTTTTTTTTTTTTTTAATTTTTTCTTTTATTAAGGAACTCTTTTCTTCCTCTTTTATTGATGTCTCATGTGATGATGGATAAGTCGGAATTCTATGCTACATGAAGAGATACATATCTGCGGTTGTTCTTGATGTCCACTGCAAATCCATGGACGAAGATCTACACACATATATATATATATATATACACTCTATATATACTTCACACAATCACTTTATTGTACCCTTATATGGCAAACTATTTGTGACATATTTTATATATCCTATATGGTACTTTAACATGCAATACGTCACTATTTTATAATGTTGTAATTTTACAATTATATGTTTAAATTGTCTGTTGTGGGTCCTTTCTCTCTTTTTTTGATGTTCTTATATAGAGATGTATATTATCCTCATGGTTTTACTATACACTGTGTTCCAAATTATTAAGCAAATGATATTTTTCTCTGATTTTCCTAAATAGTCGGTAAGAATGACAGTCAGTCTAATAAAGGTCATCACCGGTTAGAGTATACATCAAATTTTATTGAAGAAAACTCTCAATGATAACAGTATAATCTCCAAAATGAATAAAAACTCAAATTGCACTGTTCCAAATTATTAAGCACATTAGAATTTCTAAACATTTGATTTGTTTTAAAGAACTGAAAATGCTCATTTGTGGAATTTGCAGCATTAGGAGGTCACATTCACTGAACAAAAAGGATATTTAACTTGAAAACATTCCTAACAGGCCAAGTTACATGGTAACATAGGAACCCTTCTGTGATATCACCTTCATCATTCTTGCATCCATTGAAATTGTGAGTGTGACAGACTCAGCTCCTGCTGAGACCATTTTTTGAGTGGACCCTCTGGGTCATGGCACCCACCCACCGAGGGCGAGCTTACCTTGTGAGAATCCACCCCCTATACAGGGAGTGTCAGGGGCAAGACCAAGGGGGTGAGCCACCACGACTGCTGGGATCAGACGGCCGGCTCAGGGGACACTAGACGAGTGTCTGACGACAAGGACGAGCAGGAAGCAAGACAAGACAAGACGTAGGTGCAAGGTAACTTCATTAGAATAACTCAGGATCACATACAGTGTAAACAAGCAAAACGTGCAAGGTGCACGCGTGGGCACGCCAAGGTCCATAGCATGGGACGTGCCAGGTGGCACGCCTAGGTACAGGTAACGGCACGATGGCATCGGACTCCGGACTGCTGGCAACGATCGACATCATCAAGGCATCAGGCTGCGGACATCAGCTCCGGACGTCAGGCCGCAGTCATCCAGCTCATGATCTCTGGCAGCGATCGGCAGGTTCCGGGCATCCGGCAGGCAAACCAGGTTCCAGGCAAGGAGGCACGACAGATATCCGGGCATGGTGCGTGATAGGGAACACGCCGAGGTCCAAGGCTACGTGCAAGGCAAGGTGCGTGTGTAGGGGACACGCCAGGGTTCAAGGCTAGGTGCGTGTGTAGGGGACACGCCAGGGTTCACAGACGAGACAGGGTGTGTGTGTGGAGACACGCCAAGGCATGAGACAGAGTGCGAGTGTAGATACACGCCAAGGCACAAGGTACGAGACAGAGTGAGTGTGTAGAGACACGCCAAGGCACAAGGTACGAGACAGAGTGCGTGTGTAGAGACACGCCAAGGCACAAGGTACGAGAGAGTCCTGAGCGTGCAAAGGGCACGCCAGGGTCAGGCGAGGCAGAGTCCTGCGCGTGCAGAGAGGCACGCCAGGAACAGGGTTCAAGGACCAGGCAAGACAGGAATTAGAGCAGAGCAAAGTTAACGAAGAGTTGTGCAAGAGTAGCACGAAAAGGCACAGTGCGAGAACCAGCGTGAGTGCAAGGGAGCACGGAGACCACGGCTGGGAGCGCCGGCAGGTGGTACTGACGATGGCAGTTGCAGGCGGGCACGGCTAGAGGCGGCACCGCCGCGGGGCCACGCAGCCAGACCACTATAGCACTGGACGGGGCATGACTGAGGCACACAGGCGAGCACAGCTAGAGGCGGCACGGCTGAGGCACACCAGGCAGGCACAGACGACCAGGCACGTGCAAGGAGGCACGGAGCCACAAGGCAGGGCTAGGCAAAGACACAGGACAGAGACACATACAGACAGTACGGCAAAGCCTAGTGCGAAAAGTGCAAGGGTGCACGTAACATCAGGGACAATACAAAGAACAAGGCAAAGACCTGCGCATGCAAAGAGCATGCCAGGGACAGGGACAGTCTAGCAGCAGAGCGTAGGCTGAAGCCCAGAGCCGGGCCAAGGAGGGACCTTGGGACTAGACAGAGCGAGGCCTGCACGTGTAGAGACACGCCAGGGACAGGGTACACAGGCGAGGCAGAGTCTTGCGCGTGCAGAGAGGCACGCCAGGGACAGGCGAGCCAGAGTCCTGCGCGTGCAGAGAGGCATGCCAGGGACAGGCGAGGCAGAGTCCTGCACGTGCAGAGAGGCACGCCAGGGACAGGCGAGGCAGAGTCCTGCGCGTGCAGAGAGGCACGCCAGGGACAGAGACACGGAACAGAAGCAGACAAGGACTACAAGGCAAAGCAGAGCAGGGACAGAACATGGCACGAAGGACAACACAAGACATGGCACAAGACAAGAGACGGAATACGAGCACGGAGCGTGTGCAGAGATGCACGACAGAGCAGAGTGCAAGGGTACAGAATAGAGGGAGCGCCCCACAGACCAAGCAGCCATGCAGGGACAATACTCAGGCCCTGAGCAAAGGAAGGGGCGGCCTGATATAGGGCATAGCACCTCCTCTTCCAGGTCAGGACCAGGGGAGCACTTCCGGGTTCAGATCCACAGGATAACAGAGCACAGTCACATGATCAGAGTTCCAGACATGACGAGACGACTGCAGATCCAGTGCTGAAACCTAGACAGGTCACATGATCAGAGTTCCAGACATGACGAGATGATTACCGAACCAGACAGTGCAGGATCTTTAGGAAACGTCACATGATCAGCGTTCCAGACATGACGAGAAGATTGCAGAACCAGACAGTGCAGGATCCAGGCAGGGACACATGATCAGGGACTCTAGACAAGATGAGAAGATCACAGAAGGCAGAGCAGAAACGCAGGCATCCTGCAGCTCAGACATGAGGTGAGTGTACACACTGCTCTAGCGAACATGCAGAACAGCAGAAAAGATATGCACATGCACATCGCTCCAGGAGTTCTTGAGACAAAACAGACATGGCAGACATGACAAACATGGCGGACATGACAGTGAGTTTTTGGAGAGTTTCTGCTTGGATTTCTTTGCATGAAGTCAGAATAGCCTCCCAGAGCTGCTGTTTTGATGTGAATTGCCTCCCACCCTCATAGATCTTTTGCTTGATGATACTCCAAAGGTTCTCCATAGGGTTGAGGTCAGGGGAAGATGGTGGCCACACCATGAGTTTATCTCCTTTTATGCCTATAGCAGTCAATGACTCAGAGGTATTCTTTGCAGCATGAGATGGTGCATTGTCATGCATGGAGATGATTTTGCTCCTGAAGGCACGTTTCTGCTTTTTATACCATGGAAGACAGCTGTCAGTCAGAAACTCTATATAATTTGCAGAGGTCATTTTCACACCTTCAGGAACCTTAAAGGGCCCTACCAGCTGTTTCCCCATGATTCCGGCCCAAAACATGACTCCTCCACCTCCTTGCTTACGTCGCAGCCTTGTCGGGACATAGTGGCCATCCACCAACCATCCACTACTCCATCCATCTGGACCATCCAGGATTGCTCGACACTCATCAGTAAACAAGACTGTTTGAAAATTAGTCTTCATGTATGTCTGGGCCCACTGCAACCGTTTCTGCTTGTGAACACTGTTTAGGGGTGGCCGAATAGTAGTTTTATGCACCACAGCAAGCCTTTGAAGGATCCTACACCTTGAGGCTCGAGGGACTCCAGAGGCACCAGCAGCTTTAAATATCTGTTTGCTGGTTTGTAATGGCTTTTTAGCAGCCGCTTTCTTAATCCGATGAACTTGCCTGGCAGTAACCTTCCTCATTCTGCCTTTATCAGCACAACATGTCTGTGCTCAGAATCAACCACAAATCTCTTAACAGTACGATGATCACGTTTAAGTTTTTGGGAAATATCTAATGTTTTCATCCCTTGACCGAGGCATTGCACTATTTGATGCTTTTCAGCAGCAGAGAGATCCTTTTTCTTTCCTAAATTCCTTGAAACCTGTGCCCTGCTTAATAATGTGGAACATCATTCTTAAGTAGTTTTCCTTTAATTGAGCTCATCTTGTAAACTAATTATCACAGGCGTTTGAGATTGATTTCAGTGATCCAAAGAGCCCTGATACACAATACCATCTATGAGTTTATTTGAAAAACAAAAAATTACATCTTTAGGACACAAATCCAATTTGCATAATAATTTCCAGTGTACATGCATATATGTACAATTTTCATTGCCTTTTTTCTCTAACATTGGTAGCATATACTCTGTTTTTCCATCAGATTATATATTCATTTTTCTATTTTTATTGTTATTCACAACAATTTCATTGCGCTCTATCCAATATATAGTATATACCCCCTTATGTAGCTATGTGCCTGGGAGCTGGAGGTGCGCGTGCGCGGTGAGTGACTTGGTGTTCTCGATATGTGTGCTGAAATCCCCATTCGGGTCCATTTCGGACATTGTCAGAGACATCCAGTCTTGCTCACTGCGCATGCGCCGTCATATCCAGTCCCCCTTCCACATTTGGAGCAGTGTTTGTATCATGAGTGCGGACGGCCTGTGCGCGTGCGCAGCCGGAGATTCGATTTCCCTGCTCCTATGTCCGTGTCTGGTGTTCTCATTGCTAGGTTACTGGTCACGTGACGTGGGGACGGGTGCTATGTCTGAGACATCATGGCGGCGTACGCGCCGCAATAGGTTGGCTCGTATCTCATGTTTCATTCACAGGAGTATTTAGGGAGACCGGTTATAGCACACACCACCCCCTGACGAAGGATTTATTCCGAAACGCGCGTCGGGGCTGTGTTGCTCGCTTACCAGCGGTCCTTAAAGGTATACACCCTCATTTGTCCTTGCACACTTCCATTCCTATTTTTTTGCACTCAGCACTTTAATTTGCACCATTTGGATGAACATTTCACTATTGTTGGCTTATATTGCACTCTTGCAGTTTTGCTTTAAATATACTGACACTTTGTTTGAGCCTACATAATTGGTTTGGCTCTTTATATATTTTTTGTCACTCTTCTACTGGACAAGTAATTTAAAAAGGTGTAATTACATTATCTCACATATGTGGACCGTTGTGTATGTTGTCTATTAAACCTATACAGGTATATATTTTAATCAATTTGAGCACACATTGCTTTTTTATATATATGTACCACTATTATATAATAAAGGTATTTTAAATTTTATTATTGTTTCAAAAATTTCTTAGATTTTTTTTTTTTATTTTTTTATTTTTAAATATTTGTACTATTGACCATTAAATTCGGGTTTTTTCCTTGTGGTTCGGTATGCAAGTTTCTCTCGAATGGTCTACCATTCCCCCATGAGCATCCACTTTTAAACGTTGGTAATAGGAACCCTATATGATTTCTGTTATATAATTCTTTTTAATTTTCTACGTTTCTTTGTGGTATTGCTAATCAGGTCAATTGGTTTCATATAACATAGAGTACATACTCACCATTACTTGTCACTATGTTCCCCGAAGCCAGTGTCATCTGTGAGAAAAATTAGAAAATAACAAACAAGCGATATACTCCCTGATGCGCAGAAATCCACGAGTGTCCCACAACGATCTCCCGTGGAGAACAGCAGCATCAGCTGATGCGACCGCTCTCTAGGGGCCCCAGGAATACAATGACATGAGGTAGGTATCTTTCCACACTGTATTCCTCCGCCACTGTAAAAAAAATATAGTCCCTAGTCTCACTTTTGGCATTGCTGTGTGAGAAAATACGCCAATACAAGTCTATGGGGGCGAGAAAACTACGGATTACACATGGACCAGACATGTGAATTGCGAGAAATACACACCGGTGTCCTTTAACAAAAGCCGGCAATTCATTTTGCGATACAGTAAAATCACACTGACTTGTTTAATAAAGAATAGAAAGAATAAATATGTACACATAGAATACATACATATACAGTACAGACCAAAAGTTTGGACACACCTTCTCATTCAAAGAGTTGTTTTTATTTTCATGACTATGAAAATTGTAGATTCACTCTGAAGGCATCAAAACTATGAATTAACACATGTGGAATTATATAATTATCAAAAAAGTGTGAAACAACTGAAAATATGTCTTATATTCTAGGTTCTTCAAAGTAGCCACCTTTTGCTTTGATTACTGCTTTGCACACTCTTGGCATTCTCTTGATGAGCTTCAAGAGGTAGTCACTGGAAATGGTTTCACTTCACAGGTGTGCCCTGTCAGGTTTAATAAGTGGAACTTCTTGCCTTATAAATGGGGTTGGGACCATCAGTTGTGTTGTGCAGAAGTCTGGTGGATACACAGCTGATAGTCATACTGAATAGACTGTTAGAATTTGTATTATGGCAAGAAAAAAGCAGCTAAGTAAAGAAAAACGAGTGGCCATCATTACTTTAAGAAATGAAGGTCAGTCAGTCCGAAAAATTGGGAAAACTTTGAAAGCGCCCCCAAGTGCAGTGGCAAAAACCATCAAGCGCTACAAAGAAACTGGCTCACATGAGGACCTCCCCAGGAAAGGAAGACCAAGAGTCGGGTGCCACTCCAGGGTGGTGTCTGGCTGTGGCTGCTGATCCCATTCGGGGACAAGTCACTTGGACAGGTGTGACTAACAGGCAGGCTGAGACACAGGGCAAGCAGGCACGGCTTGGAGACACAGGGCAAGCAGGGGTGGTGTATGAAGGAACAGGTTGGGACCTGTTCCCACAGGAGGTGCAGGAATGGATACAGGCAGGAAGGAGTGGAATAAGTTGGAACAGGTTAGGAACTGAGCCGCAGGAGTGTGGAGTAGGCGGAGCCGCAGGAGTGTGGAGTAGGCTGGGCTGCAAGGGAGCCGGGCAGGCAGAGCGGCTAGGGAGCCGAGCAGGCAGAGCTGCGAGGGAGCAGAGCTGCAAGGGAGCAGAGCTGCAAGGGTGCAGATGCACAGACAGGGAGGACACAAGGCAAAACACAGCAGGGAAGGAAGCCATAGACAAGGAGAAAGGGAGACCAAGGTAGGACAGAGCACAGACAAGGTACTGGGACCAAGACTCAAGGGCCAGGATATTCAGCCTCCTGGCAGGCAGACAAGGTACAAAGCAAGAGAAGGAGGAAATACACAGTACAGGGCCTGGCTTCCTCAGCAGCAAGATACTAACTGAGATTAGACATTGCACAGGCAATGTTTCAGTGGGTGTGGCGGAACTAAATAGTCAAGGGCTCTAGGTGATTGGTCAGGGACAGATTAGACAGGTGCACCCTGACTGCATAAGAACCAGAGAGTTCTGGCGCCGCCCCCTATACACACATAGCCAGGAAACATACAGAAGAGCAGAGGCACAGAGCACCGGGCTGGCAATAGACAGAATTCGCAGCATGACCCGGAGCAGTGAGTAAGTTGATGTGCGGGGGATGGGAGACCATGCAGTGACGCCAGCAGGGTTGTTACAGTCACCTTGCTATTAAAAGGTGATATTAAGCCGGGTTAATAATAGAGAGGTGTCAATAAGACACCTAACCATTATTAATCCTACAGTAGTAAAGGGTTAAAAAAGACAAACACACATTAATGAAAAATTCTTTTAATGAAACACAAAGTTTTTGACCAAATTTATTATTCTGCTAATCCAATAGAATCCCTTGTTGTCCTGTAAAAAACCAAAAAATAAAAAAACCAACAATATCCATACCTCTCCGCCGTTCAGTCAGGTCAGAAGCCTGCAATTGATTTAGCTGCTAGTATGCTATGTAGAACTCTATGAATTATATACAGTGGGGAAAAAAAGTATTTAGTCAGTCAGCAATAGTGCAAGTTCCACCACTTAAAAAGATGAGAGGCGTCTGTAATTTTCATCATAGGTAGACCTCAACTATGGGAGACAAACTGAGAAAAAAAAATCCAGAAAATCACATTGTCTGTTTATTTTTCATTTTATTTGCATATTATGGTGGAAAATAAGTATTTGGTCAGAAACAAAATTTCATCTCAATACTTTGTGATATATCCTTTGTTGGCAATGACAGAGGTCAAACGTTTTCTGTAAGTCTTCACAAGGTTGCCACACACTGTTGTTGGTATGTTGGCCCATTCCTCCATGCAGATCTCCTCTAGAGCAGTGATGTTTTTGGCTTTTCGCTTGGCAACACGGACTTTCAACTCCCTCCAAAGGTTTTCTATAGGGTTGAGATCTGGAGACTGGCTAGGCCACTCCAGGACCTTGAAATGCTTCTTACGAAGCCACTCCTTCGTTGCCCTGGCGGTGTGCTTTGGATCATTGTCATGTTGAAAGACCCAGCCACGTTTCATCTTCAATGCCCTTGCTGATGGAAGGAGGTTTGCACTCAAAATCTCACGATACATGGCCCCATTCATTCTTTCATGTACCCGGATCAGTCGTCCTGGCCCCTTTGCAGAGAAACAGCCCTAAAGCATGATGTTTCCACCACCATGCTTTACAGTAGGTATGGTGTTTGATGGATGCAACTCAGTATTCTTTTTCCTCCAAACACGACAAGTTGTGTTTCTACCAAACAGTTCCATTTTGGTTTCATCAGACCATAGGACATTCTCCCAAAACTCCTCTGGATCATCCAAATGCTCTCTAGCAAACTTCAGACGGGCCCGGACATGTACAGGCTTAAGCAGTGGGACACGTCTGGCACTGCAGGATCTGAGTCCATGGTGGCGTAGTGTGTTACTTATGGTAGGCCTTGTTACATTGGTCCCAGCTCTCTGCAGTTCATTCACTAGGTCCCCCCGCGTGGTTCTGGGATTTTTGCTCACCGTTCTTGTGATCATTCTGACCCCACAGGGTGGGATTTTGCGTGGAGCACCAGATCGAGGGAGATTATCAGTGGTCTTGTATGTCTTCCATTTTCTAATTATTGCTCCCACAGTTGATTTCTTCACTCCAAGCTGGTTGGCTATTGCAGATTCAGTCTTCCCAGCCTGGTGCAGGGCTACAATTTTGTTTCTGGTGTCCTTTGACAGCTCTTTGGTCTTCACCATAGTGGAGTTTGGAGTCAGCCTGTTTGAGGGTGTGCACAGGTGTCTTTTTATACTGATAACAAGTTTAAACAGGTGCCATTACTACAGGTAATGAGTGGAGGAAAGAGGAGACTCTTAAAGAAGAAGTTACAGGTCTGTGAGAGCCAGAAATCTTGATTGCTTGTTTCTGACCAAATACTTATTTTCCACCATAATATGCAAATAAAATGAAACAAAAACAGACAATGTGATTTTCTGGATTTTTTTTTCTCAGTTTGTCTCCCATAGTTGAGGTCTACCTATGATGTAAATTACAGACGCCTCTCATCTTTTTAAGTGGTGGAACTTGCACTATTGCTGACTGACTAAATACTTTTTTTCCCCACTGTATATATATATATATACACGTCTCAATGACATGTATATATGTATTATACTGTATATATATAGATGTATTCTATATGTCTATATCTATTCTTTCGTTTGGGTTTTAACCTGTCATTGGGATCCATTATATGTCCATTTTGCAAGCCGGCGAGAAAATCTTGGCATACGGATTACATACGGATGCAATACGAATGTCATACTGATGCTTACATGCGCAAAAATCGCATCCTAGCCTTGCCAACAGATGAAAAACAGATCACTGTTCAGGGAACATTTCTGTGTTTTTCGACCATAAATTACAGACTGTATATTTATACGTTGTGTCTGACTCCAGCCTAAGGGTATTTACCTGAATCAAGGCAGCCAATAGTGAGAATGGGTGATCCGATGCTTTTATTACATTGAGACCTTTCTGTTTATACATTGTATCTATTTGTTTCCAGGATATCTTCTGTGAGGGTATTATATTATCTACATATGATTATTCTATGCAGTATGTATATAGTGAGCTATGCTAGTATATTTTATTATATGATCATTATCACTTTTGTATGGGTAATTTAACCATTTATTTAATTCTCTGCTTTGGGTGTAATTTTGGTGCCCTCTACTGGGTATTTTGAAGGAATGTGTTCTGTACCTATGTTTTAACATTTTTTAAGGTGGGAGAAGACATCAGGTACTGAACATCCTCCGCCACCTCCCAATTCATTACAAGTCCCTTACAGAGTCTTCTCCCACCTTTCAGTTCATTATAATGTGTCCTAAGCACCTTAAAGGGGATCTGTCACCCCATTTTTCGCCTATCAGCTGCCGGCACCGCCATCAGGGACTTATCTACAGCATTCTGTAATTCTGCAGATAAGCCCCCGATGTAACCTGAAAGATAAAAAATAGAGTTAGATTATACTCACCCTGGTGTTCGGTCCGGTCCAATGGGTGTCGCAGTCCGGTCCGGCGCCTCCCATCTTCATACGATGATGTCCTCCTCCTTGCTTCTCCCTCAGCTCCAGCGCAGGTGTACTTTCTCTGCCCTATTGAGGGCAGAGTAAAGTACTGCAGTGCGCAGGTGACGGGAAAGGTCAGAGAGGTCCAGCGTCTGCGTACTACAGTACTTTTCTCTGACCTCAACAGGGCAGATCAGTACGTTTGCGCAGGAGCACAGCACAAAGCAAGCAGAATGATGACATCGCATGAAGATGGGAGGCGCCAGACCCGGGACCTGCGACACCCATCAGACCAGACCACCCTCGGGTGAGTATAGTAAAACTTGTTTTTCTTCTCTTTCAGGTCAGACTGGGGGCTTATCTACATCATTATAGAATGCTATAGATAAGCCCCAAAAGGCAGTGGCCACATCTTATAGCGGCAAAACGAGGTGACAGGTTCCCTTTAACCACTCCTCTCCCCAATAAATTTTAAGTCACTGATAGCATCCTCCCCATTTTACAATTCATAACAACACTATCAGGGGCTAAGCACCCTCCTCCTCCGCTCTAATTAATTTTACATCCATATCTGAAGTCCTCCTCCCCCTCCTCCTGTACATACTGTAAGTCCATTATAAGTCCCTCTTACTCCCATTCCAATTCCCCACCCCTCCTCAATGTCATCTCCAACACATTCATCATTGTCCTCTCATCCACAACCATCATTGTCCTCTCCCCCACATCCATCATTGTTCTCTTCCCCACATCTATCATTGTCATCTCTGCCACCCCATCTTTGTTTCCCCCCACCAAACCTCAGTGTCCTCTCTGCCACCCCATCATTGTTCTCCCCGATCACACCTCAGTGTCCCCTCCACCATCTCCATCAATGTACTCCCCCACCACACCTCAGTGTCCTTTCCCCACCCTCATCATTGTCCTCTCCCCACCCTCATCATTGTTCTCCCCCACTATTCCCATTATTATTCTTCGCACCTCAACTCAGAGTCCTCTCCCCACCCTCATTATTGTTCTCCCCACCACCCTCATCATTGTTCTCCCCCACTATCCTGATCATTATTTTCCCACCTCACCTCATCAGTGTCCTCTACTACCCTCACCATTGTTCTCTCCCACCACCCCATCATTGTTCTCTTCCCCCTCATCATTGTTCTCCCCCACCACCCCAATCATTGTTCTCCCTATCACACCTCAATGAACGCTCCCTCATCCTCATTGTTGTTCTTCCCATCACCCCATCATTGTTCTCACCACTACACCTCGGTGTCCTCTTCTCTCCCACCTCAGTGTCCTCTCTACCACCCCCATTATTGTTCTCCACCAACACACCTGTGTCCTCTCCCCACCCTCATCATTGTTCTCCCCTACCACACCTCAGTGTCCTCTCACCACCTTCATTGTTCTCCCCCACCACACCTCAGTGTCCTCTCCCCATCCTCATCATTATTTGCCCCATCATTATTCTCCCACACCACACCTCAGTGCCCTCTCTACCACTCTCATTATTATTCTCCCCCACCACACCTCAGAATGCCCTCAGTATTATCCGTGCTGCAAGGACCCCCCTCTACCTCCGCATCTGGTACAGCTGCATCGGCTGCAGCAACAGTATGTCCACCCTGGTTCATAGTCATACATGTATTGTAATGCACCCCATAATCATCCATGTACTATAATGCACAGCCATTGTCATCAATGCAGTATACTGCACCTCATAATCATCCATGTTCTATAATGCAGTCCATAGTCATCCATGTAGTATAATGCCCAGCCCAGTCATCCATGTAGTATAATGCACAGCCCAAAGTCATCCATGTAGTATAATGCACAGCCCACGCCATCCATGTAATATAATGCACAGCCCATATCATCCATGTAGTATAATGCATAGCTCATGGTCATCCATGCAGTATAATGCACAGCCCATAGTCATCCATGTAGTATAATGTGTAGAGGAGAAGACCGGGCTGTGGACGCTGACAGGGCACCGGGTCCGGAACTGCTGGGGCTGCACCTACTGTAGTGGGGGGAAGGAGATTGGAGACGGAGCAGACCCTTAACCTGCGTAGAAAGGGCGTGGTGAGCCAGATAGAGATAAAAGGATTTGCGCAGGAAAAGAGAAGTGCTTCCTGCCAGAGAGAGGAGACAGTGAGGACTGGCGCTGGTCTTACAGCGGGCATGCGAAGGGATGCACGCAGAGCAGAGGATTGTGATGGACTACTCTCTGCTGCGCTGCAGCATAATGGACTAGGGGCTCAGCGGGCGGGTAAGACCGGTAACCGCCCCCGTTGCCGCCAGAAGTGAGACCGACTTGTGAGACAAGGAAGACAGAAGAACTCAGCATCGGCCTCAGCTGGCAACCAACCAACCATCTGACTCAGGAAAAGAAATGGACAACCGAGTCACGCTAAGTGGAATTAATATATATTAACTGTCGTTCTGAATTACGGCACTCTATCCGTTTACCCCTCATTCTTTACCTGTTTATTACTTGTTGCTCCCTGCGAGTTGGTTACCCCTGTATTTATAAAACGAGTAGTTGTTAACCCCTGCTCTATGTCACTGCATCCGAAAACCTGTGTTACAAATGCACAGCTCATAGTCATCCACGAAATATAATGCAGTCCATAGTAGTACATATGGTACAATGCACGGCCCACAGTCATCCATGTAGTATAATGCACAGCCCAAAGTCATTCATGTAGTATAATGCACAGCTCAGTCATACATGTAGTCATATATAGTACAATACACATCCCATAGTCATCCGTGTAGTATATTGCACAGCTCAGTCATCCATGTAGTATAATGCACAGCTCCATCATACATGTAGTATAATACACAGCCCATATCATCCATGTAGTGTAATGCACAGCCCATAGTCATATATGTAGTACTAGCTGAAGAGCCCGGCGCATAGTAACTAACTGTGGTTAGTTATAGCAAATTATAGTTATGCTCCATCCCATAGTCCCGTGCCCATATACCCATCATACATATCCATGATCCCATAGGCCCGTGCCCATATACCCATCATACATATCCTCCATCCCAGTCGAGTGCCCATATACCCATCACACATCCTCCATCCCATAGTCCCATGCCCATATACCCATCATACATATCCACGATCCCATAGGCCCGTGCCCATATACCCATCATACATATCCTCCATCCCAGTCGAGTGCCCATATACCCATCACACATCCTTCACCCCATAGTCCCGTGCCCATATACCCGTCATACATATCTGTGGAGGAACACACACAGACCCGTTCCTCCCACGTCACCACCGTGACGTAACTACACAGGCACAGCTCTCCGGCGCCCCTTTGTCTCTCAGGTCAGTAAGGGAACTGCACCTAGAGCAAATGGTCGCCGGGGAGGAGGTCCTGTTACCCGCTGGGGGTTCTAAGATTCGTGATCAGAGTAAAAGCATCAGCCCAAGATTAAGTTTATAGTTTAATTGCCTTAAGGGCGCACTAGATAATTACAGAAATAGACAGTAAATTTGCAGTCAGAGAAAAGATATAACAATAAGGGTACAAGACTTAAGATAGTAAGCTGGAGGTCAATTTACCAGATTGTAGGGTCATGTGGGTGCTGGGGAGCTCTGCAGTCCACAGGTACAAGAATCTTAGTTGCCGAACAGACCCCCTAAGCATGGGCCGCTGCTCCCCTCGGCAGGTCTGTCCCCAGGTCCCTCTTAGATCATCATCGTCCGGATCTTATGTGCGAAGGGATGAATGTCTGCCAGGGGCTACCAGTCCTTAAACACGCTAGGTTCCTCCCCCTGTGTCAGAGGGTGGGCTAATAATCCATGCTCCTAGAATGGAGCCAAAGCGTCTGGGGCACACAAAGGACGTATATTCCTGCATCTGCTAGCAGGTACATTCTAATTGAAGCCCTAGGCTTTTTTCCGGCCCCCTGCTGGCATGGCTCCGTACCTGAGCTTTGAAGCTCTGTTTTGGGCCTATCCTCATTATCACACCAATGGCCCTGGCTATTTAGCATTGGAACACTAAATCCTGCTTGTATTTACTAAGTAAAAATATAGTCCCTAGTCTCACTTTTGGCATTGCTGTGTGAGAAAATACGCCAATACAAGTCTATGGGGGCGAGAAAACTACGGATTACACATGGACCAGACATGTGAATTGCGAGAAATACACACCGGTGTCCTTTAACAAAAGCCGGCAATTCATTTTGCGATACAGTAAAATCACACTGACTTGTTTAATAAAGAATAGAAAGAATAAATATGTACACATAGAATACATACATATACAGTACAGACCAAAAGTTTGGACACACCTTCTCATTCAAAGAGTTGTTTTTATTTTCATGACTATGAAAATTGTAGATTCACTCTGAAGGCATCAAAACTATGAATTAACACATGTGGAATTATATAATTATCAAAAAAGTGTGAAACAACTGAAAATATGTCTTATATTCTAGGTTCTTCAAAGTAGCCACCAGGTGTGACTAACAGGCAGGCTGAGACACAGGGCAAGCAGGCACGGCTTGGAGACACAGGGCAAGCAGG
Source organism: Dendrobates tinctorius (assembly GCF_039654945.1). NCBI lineage: Eukaryota > Metazoa > Chordata > Amphibia > Anura > Dendrobatidae > Dendrobates > Dendrobates tinctorius. Next base: position 49,463,912 of record NW_027361754.1, read on the forward strand.
GGTGGTGTATGAAGGAACAGGTTGGGACCTGTTCCCACAGGAGGTGCAGGAATGGATACAGGCAGGAAGGAGTGGAATAAGTTGGAACAGGTTAGGAACTGAGCCGCAGGAGTGTGGAGTAGGCGGAGCCGCAGGAGTGTGGAGTAGGCTGGGCTGCAAGGGAGCCGGGCAGGCAGAGCGGCTAGGGAGCCGAGCAGGCAGAGCTGCGAGGGAGCAGAGCTGCAAGGGAGCAGAGCTGCAAGGGTGCAGATGCACAGACAGGGAGGACACAAGGCAAAACACAGCAGGGAAGGAAGCCATAGACAAGGAGAAAGGGAGACCAAGGTAGGACAGAGCACAGACAAGGTACTGGGACCAAGACTCAAGGGCCAGGATATTCAGCCTCCTGGCAGGCAGACAAGGTACAAAGCAAGAGAAGGAGGAAATACACAGTACAGGGCCTGGCTTCCTCAGCAGCAAGATACTAACTGAGATTAGACATTGCACAGGCAATGTTTCAGTGGGTGTGGCGGAACTAAATAGTCAAGGGCTCTAGGTGATTGGTCAGGGACAGATTAGACAGGTGCACCCTGACTGCATAAGAACCAGAGAGTTCTGGCGCCGCCCCCTATACACACATAGCCAGGAAACATACAGAAGAGCAGAGGCACAGAGCACCGGGCTGGCAATAGACAGAATTCGCAGCATGACCCGGAGCAGTGAGTAAGTTGATGTGCGGGGGATGGGAGACCATGCAGTGACGCCAGCAGGGTTGTTACAGTCACCTTGCTATTAAAAGGTGATATTAAGCCGGGTTAATAATAGAGAGGTGTCAATAAGACACCTAACCATTATTAATCCTACAGTAGTAAAGGGTTAAAAAAGACAAACACACATTAATGAAAAATTCTTTTAATGAAACACAAAGTTTTTGACCAAATTTATTATTCTGCTAATCCAATAGAATCCCTTGTTGTCCTGTAAAAAACCAAAAAATAAAAAAACCAACAATATCCATACCTCTCCGCCGTTCAGTCAGGTCAGAAGCCTGCAATTGATTTAGCTGCTAGTATGCTATGTAGAACTCTATGAATTATATACAGTGGGGAAAAAAAGTATTTAGTCAGTCAGCAATAGTGCAAGTTCCACCACTTAAAAAGATGAGAGGCGTCTGTAATTTTCATCATAGGTAGACCTCAACTATGGGAGACAAACTGAGAAAAAAAAATCCAGAAAATCACATTGTCTGTTTATTTTTCATTTTATTTGCATATTATGGTGGAAAATAAGTATTTGGTCAGAAACAAAATTTCATCTCAATACTTTGTGATATATCCTTTGTTGGCAATGACAGAGGTCAAACGTTTTCTGTAAGTCTTCACAAGGTTGCCACACACTGTTGTTGGTATGTTGGCCCATTCCTCCATGCAGATCTCCTCTAGAGCAGTGATGTTTTTGGCTTTTCGCTTGGCAACACGGACTTTCAACTCCCTCCAAAGGTTTTCTATAGGGTTGAGATCTGGAGACTGGCTAGGCCACTCCAGGACCTTGAAATGCTTCTTACGAAGCCACTCCTTCGTTGCCCTGGCGGTGTGCTTTGGATCATTGTCATGTTGAAAGACCCAGCCACGTTTCATCTTCAATGCCCTTGCTGATGGAAGGAGGTTTGCACTCAAAATCTCACGATACATGGCCCCATTCATTCTTTCATGTACCCGGATCAGTCGTCCTGGCCCCTTTGCAGAGAAACAGCCCTAAAGCATGATGTTTCCACCACCATGCTTTACAGTAGGTATGGTGTTTGATGGATGCAACTCAGTATTCTTTTTCCTCCAAACACGACAAGTTGTGTTTCTACCAAACAGTTCCATTTTGGTTTCATCAGACCATAGGACATTCTCCCAAAACTCCTCTGGATCATCCAAATGCTCTCTAGCAAACTTCAGACGGGCCCGGACATGTACAGGCTTAAGCAGTGGGACACGTCTGGCACTGCAGGATCTGAGTCCATGGTGGCGTAGTGTGTTACTTATGGTAGGCCTTGTTACATTGGTCCCAGCTCTCTGCAGTTCATTCACTAGGTCCCCCCGCGTGGTTCTGGGATTTTTGCTCACCGTTCTTGTGATCATTCTGACCCCACAGGGTGGGATTTTGCGTGGAGCACCAGATCGAGGGAGATTATCAGTGGTCTTGTATGTCTTCCATTTTCTAATTATTGCTCCCACAGTTGATTTCTTCACTCCAAGCTGGTTGGCTATTGCAGATTCAGTCTTCCCAGCCTGGTGCAGGGCTACAATTTTGTTTCTGGTGTCCTTTGACAGCTCTTTGGTCTTCACCATAGTGGAGTTTGGAGTCAGCCTGTTTGAGGGTGTGCACAGGTGTCTTTTTATACTGATAACAAGTTTAAACAGGTGCCATTACTACAGGTAATGAGTGGAGGAAAGAGGAGACTCTTAAAGAAGAAGTTACAGGTCTGTGAGAGCCAGAAATCTTGATTGCTTGTTTCTGACCAAATACTTATTTTCCACCATAATATGCAAATAAAATGAAACAAAAACAGACAATGTGATTTTCTGGATTTTTTTTTCTCAGTTTGTCTCCCATAGTTGAGGTCTACCTATGATGTAAATTACAGACGCCTCTCATCTTTTTAAGTGGTGGAACTTGCACTATTGCTGACTGACTAAATACTTTTTTTCCCCACTGTATATATATATATATACACGTCTCAATGACATGTATATATGTATTATACTGTATATATATAGATGTATTCTATATGTCTATATCTATTCTTTCGTTTGGGTTTTAACCTGTCATTGGGATCCATTATATGTCCATTTTGCAAGCCGGCGAGAAAATCTTGGCATACGGATTACATACGGATGCAATACGAATGTCATACTGATGCTTACATGCGCAAAAATCGCATCCTAGCCTTGCCAACAGATGAAAAACAGATCACTGTTCAGGGAACATTTCTGTGTTTTTCGACCATAAATTACAGACTGTATATTTATACGTTGTGTCTGACTCCAGCCTAAGGGTATTTACCTGAATCAAGGCAGCCAATAGTGAGAATGGGTGATCCGATGCTTTTATTACATTGAGACCTTTCTGTTTATACATTGTATCTATTTGTTTCCAGGATATCTTCTGTGAGGGTATTATATTATCTACATATGATTATTCTATGCAGTATGTATATAGTGAGCTATGCTAGTATATTTTATTATATGATCATTATCACTTTTGTATGGGTAATTTAACCATTTATTTAATTCTCTGCTTTGGGTGTAATTTTGGTGCCCTCTACTGGGTATTTTGAAGGAATGTGTTCTGTACCTATGTTTTAACATTTTTTAAGGTGGGAGAAGACATCAGGTACTGAACATCCTCCGCCACCTCCCAATTCATTACAAGTCCCTTACAGAGTCTTCTCCCACCTTTCAGTTCATTATAATGTGTCCTAAGCACCTTAAAGGGGATCTGTCACCCCATTTTTCGCCTATCAGCTGCCGGCACCGCCATCAGGGACTTATCTACAGCATTCTGTAATTCTGCAGATAAGCCCCCGATGTAACCTGAAAGATAAAAAATAGAGTTAGATTATACTCACCCTGGTGTTCGGTCCGGTCCAATGGGTGTCGCAGTCCGGTCCGGCGCCTCCCATCTTCATACGATGATGTCCTCCTCCTTGCTTCTCCCTCAGCTCCAGCGCAGGTGTACTTTCTCTGCCCTATTGAGGGCAGAGTAAAGTACTGCAGTGCGCAGGTGACGGGAAAGGTCAGAGAGGTCCAGCGTCTGCGTACTACAGTACTTTTCTCTGACCTCAACAGGGCAGATCAGTACGTTTGCGCAGGAGCACAGCACAAAGCAAGCAGAATGATGACATCGCATGAAGATGGGAGGCGCCAGACCCGGGACCTGCGACACCCATCAGACCAGACCACCCTCGGGTGAGTATAGTAAAACTTGTTTTTCTTCTCTTTCAGGTCAGACTGGGGGCTTATCTACATCATTATAGAATGCTATAGATAAGCCCCAAAAGGCAGTGGCCACATCTTATAGCGGCAAAACGAGGTGACAGGTTCCCTTTAACCACTCCTCTCCCCAATAAATTTTAAGTCACTGATAGCATCCTCCCCATTTTACAATTCATAACAACACTATCAGGGGCTAAGCACCCTCCTCCTCCGCTCTAATTAATTTTACATCCATATCTGAAGTCCTCCTCCCCCTCCTCCTGTACATACTGTAAGTCCATTATAAGTCCCTCTTACTCCCATTCCAATTCCCCACCCCTCCTCAATGTCATCTCCAACACATTCATCATTGTCCTCTCATCCACAACCATCATTGTCCTCTCCCCCACATCCATCATTGTTCTCTTCCCCACATCTATCATTGTCATCTCTGCCACCCCATCTTTGTTTCCCCCCACCAAACCTCAGTGTCCTCTCTGCCACCCCATCATTGTTCTCCCCGATCACACCTCAGTGTCCCCTCCACCATCTCCATCAATGTACTCCCCCACCACACCTCAGTGTCCTTTCCCCACCCTCATCATTGTCCTCTCCCCACCCTCATCATTGTTCTCCCCCACTATTCCCATTATTATTCTTCGCACCTCAACTCAGAGTCCTCTCCCCACCCTCATTATTGTTCTCCCCACCACCCTCATCATTGTTCTCCCCCACTATCCTGATCATTATTTTCCCACCTCACCTCATCAGTGTCCTCTACTACCCTCACCATTGTTCTCTCCCACCACCCCATCATTGTTCTCTTCCCCCTCATCATTGTTCTCCCCCACCACCCCAATCATTGTTCTCCCTATCACACCTCAATGAACGCTCCCTCATCCTCATTGTTGTTCTTCCCATCACCCCATCATTGTTCTCACCACTACACCTCGGTGTCCTCTTCTCTCCCACCTCAGTGTCCTCTCTACCACCCCCATTATTGTTCTCCACCAACACACCTGTGTCCTCTCCCCACCCTCATCATTGTTCTCCCCTACCACACCTCAGTGTCCTCTCACCACCTTCATTGTTCTCCCCCACCACACCTCAGTGTCCTCTCCCCATCCTCATCATTATTTGCCCCATCATTATTCTCCCACACCACACCTCAGTGCCCTCTCTACCACTCTCATTATTATTCTCCCCCACCACACCTCAGAATGCCCTCAGTATTATCCGTGCTGCAAGGACCCCCCTCTACCTCCGCATCTGGTACAGCTGCATCGGCTGCAGCAACAGTATGTCCACCCTGGTTCATAGTCATACATGTATTGTAATGCACCCCATAATCATCCATGTACTATAATGCACAGCCATTGTCATCAATGCAGTATACTGCACCTCATAATCATCCATGTTCTATAATGCAGTCCATAGTCATCCATGTAGTATAATGCCCAGCCCAGTCATCCATGTAGTATAATGCACAGCCCAAAGTCATCCATGTAGTATAATGCACAGCCCACGCCATCCATGTAATATAATGCACAGCCCATATCATCCATGTAGTATAATGCATAGCTCATGGTCATCCATGCAGTATAATGCACAGCCCATAGTCATCCATGTAGTATAATGTGTAGAGGAGAAGACCGGGCTGTGGACGCTGACAGGGCACCGGGTCCGGAACTGCTGGGGCTGCACCTACTGTAGTGGGGGGAAGGAGATTGGAGACGGAGCAGACCCTTAACCTGCGTAGAAAGGGCGTGGTGAGCCAGATAGAGATAAAAGGATTTGCGCAGGAAAAGAGAAGTGCTTCCTGCCAGAGAGAGGAGACAGTGAGGACTGGCGCTGGTCTTACAGCGGGCATGCGAAGGGATGCACGCAGAGCAGAGGATTGTGATGGACTACTCTCTGCTGCGCTGCAGCATAATGGACTAGGGGCTCAGCGGGCGGGTAAGACCGGTAACCGCCCCCGTTGCCGCCAGAAGTGAGACCGACTTGTGAGACAAGGAAGACAGAAGAACTCAGCATCGGCCTCAGCTGGCAACCAACCAACCATCTGACTCAGGAAAAGAAATGGACAACCGAGTCACGCTAAGTGGAATTAATATATATTAACTGTCGTTCTGAATTACGGCACTCTATCCGTTTACCCCTCATTCTTTACCTGTTTATTACTTGTTGCTCCCTGCGAGTTGGTTACCCCTGTATTTATAAAACGAGTAGTTGTTAACCCCTGCTCTATGTCACTGCATCCGAAAACCTGTGTTACAAATGCACAGCTCATAGTCATCCACGAAATATAATGCAGTCCATAGTAGTACATATGGTACAATGCACGGCCCACAGTCATCCATGTAGTATAATGCACAGCCCAAAGTCATTCATGTAGTATAATGCACAGCTCAGTCATACATGTAGTCATATATAGTACAATACACATCCCATAGTCATCCGTGTAGTATATTGCACAGCTCAGTCATCCATGTAGTATAATGCACAGCTCCATCATACATGTAGTATAATACACAGCCCATATCATCCATGTAGTGTAATGCACAGCCCATAGTCATATATGTAGTACTAGCTGAAGAGCCCGGCGCATAGTAACTAACTGTGGTTAGTTATAGCAAATTATAGTTATGCTCCATCCCATAGTCCCGTGCCCATATACCCATCATACATATCCATGATCCCATAGGCCCGTGCCCATATACCCATCATACATATCCTCCATCCCAGTCGAGTGCCCATATACCCATCACACATCCTCCATCCCATAGTCCCATGCCCATATACCCATCATACATATCCACGATCCCATAGGCCCGTGCCCATATACCCATCATACATATCCTCCATCCCAGTCGAGTGCCCATATACCCATCACACATCCTTCACCCCATAGTCCCGTGCCCATATACCCGTCATACATATCTGTGGAGGAACACACACAGACCCGTTCCTCCCACGTCACCACCGTGACGTAACTACACAGGCACAGCTCTCCGGCGCCCCTTTGTCTCTCAGGTCAGTAAGGGAACTGCACCTAGAGCAAATGGTCGCCGGGGAGGAGGTCCTGTTACCCGCTGGGGGTTCTAAGATTCGTGATCAGAGTAAAAGCATCAGCCCAAGATTAAGTTTATAGTTTAATTGCCTTAAGGGCGCACTAGATAATTACAGAAATAGACAGTAAATTTGCAGTCAGAGAAAAGATATAACAATAAGGGTACAAGACTTAAGATAGTAAGCTGGAGGTCAATTTACCAGATTGTAGGGTCATGTGGGTGCTGGGGAGCTCTGCAGTCCACAGGTACAAGAATCTTAGTTGCCGAACAGACCCCCTAAGCATGGGCCGCTGCTCCCCTCGGCAGGTCTGTCCCCAGGTCCCTCTTAGATCATCATCGTCCGGATCTTATGTGCGAAGGGATGAATGTCTGCCAGGGGCTACCAGTCCTTAAACACGCTAGGTTCCTCCCCCTGTGTCAGAGGGTGGGCTAATAATCCATGCTCCTAGAATGGAGCCAAAGCGTCTGGGGCACACAAAGGACGTATATTCCTGCATCTGCTAGCAGGTACATTCTAATTGAAGCCCTAGGCTTTTTTCCGGCCCCCTGCTGGCATGGCTCCGTACCTGAGCTTTGAAGCTCTGTTTTGGGCCTATCCTCATTATCACACCAATGGCCCTGGCTATTTAGCATTGGAACACTAAATCCTGCTTGTATTTACTAAGTACACAGCACCTGGGGGTATAGAAGCCGTTAGCTGCCTGTAATTCCTGAACTTAGACCAAAATGGATGCCAAGCTCAGACATGTGGCCCCATATCTAAGATGGAGGCTGCTCCTTCATCACACCTCCCTGCTTTAGAGGGCGCTAGGGGGTATCACATTCCTGTGATCCCCCATGCACCCTTCCGCACCCTCTCCTTGCCGGGACAGCCCATCAGCGTTACCATGGTCCCTGCCTCTTTTGTGGCGAATGGGGAAGTGATACTGTTGGAGAGAGAGGCTCCAGCGTAGCAACCTCCCATTTGTCCCAGAGACCGTGTGTGACCAGCTGAGGGGGTTGTGGTCTATTTCCACGGTGAATTGGCGTCCGTACAAGTATGGCTGCAGACGCTGCAGGGTCCACACAATTGCCAGACATTCCTTCTCCATTGTGGAATAGGCCACTTCCCTCTGCAGGAGCTTCCGACTCAGGTACAGAACGGGGTGTTCATGGCCCGTAGTGTCGACCTGGCTAAGCACAGCACCGAGGCCGAAGTCGCTGGCGTCGGTCTGCACTACGAAAGGCCGCGTGAAGTCGGCTGCCTGTAGTACAGGAGAACTAGAAAGGGCGGTCTTGAGCGCCTGGAAAGCTGTCTCGCAGGCGACTGTCAGCCTCTTCTGGTGAGGTCCGTCAGGGGCTTGGCCAGGGCACTATAGTGTGGAACGAACCTCCAATAATACCCGGCTGTCCCTAAGAAGGACATCACCTGCTTCTTGGTCCTGGGGGTGGGCCAGGATGCGATGGCATCCACCTTCCCAGGCTCTGGCTTCAGAGCTCCCCCACCTACCCGGTGTCCCAGGTAGTGGACCTCACTCATACCCAGCTGGCACTTTTTGGGCTTAATGGTCAAGCCTGCTCGCTGGATCCGCCCGAGCACCTGCGCCAGGTGCTCTAGGTGATCTTCCGAGGTGGGACTGAAGATGGCGATGTCGTCTAGGTACGCGGTCGCATACTCTTCCAGTCCCTCGAGCAGCGTGTGACCATCCTCTGAAAAGTGGCAGGGGCATTCTTCAAGCCGAATGGCATCACCGTGGACTCGTACAGTCCGAATGGGGTGATAAAGGCAGAGCATTCCCGTGCCCCAGGGGTCAGGGGAATCTGCCAATACCCCCTGCTCAGATCCATGATGCGCAGGTACTTGGCCCCGGCCAGCCGATCGAGCAGGTCATCGATGCGCGGCATTGGGTACGCATCGGTGACCGTCACAGCGTTGAGCCCCCGGTAGACCATGCAGAACCGCGTAGTTCGGTCCTTTTTAGGGACGAGGACTACAGGCGAAGCCCACGCACTATTGGACACTAGGATCACCCCCAGCTTCAGCATCTCGTCTATCTCTTGGCGCATGTGCTGCTGCACCTCAAGAGAGACCTGATGTGCTGAACGCCGGATCGGGGGGTGATTGCCGGTGTCCACGTCATGGACGGCTGTCTCAGTCCTTCTGGGCAGGCTGCTGAACAGCTCCCTAAATGGGTGTATGGTGACCCGCAGCTGGGAACGTTGTTCCTCCGAGAGTTGGTGGCCAACCCGCACATCCTCGATGGATCCACCCGCCTTGGCTTGGGTGAGCAGATCCAGGAGGGTTTCTACGTCTCCTTCCTCGGGAAGGTTGCACACTGGGTGGGCACAAGCCTCCCGCTCATGATGGGCCTTCATCATGTTCACGTGGAAGGCCTTCCTCCTTCCACGGGCGTGGTCCAGGGTGACCAGATAGGTGACAACGTTGAGCCGCTGGTGCCCGAGGTATGGACCCTCCCAGGCCGCCTGAAGCTTGTTTTGAGGTACGGGGACCAGTACCCACACCTTTTGACCCACGTCGTAGGTCCGCTCACAAGCATTCTGGTCGTACCACCGCTTCTGGTCAGCCTGGGCTTGGGCCATATTGTCATGCACCAGCCGTGTCAAGGCCGTTATTCTGTCCTGGAAGTGCCCGACATACTCAATGACCGACACTCCAGGGGTAGCCAAATCCCCTTCCCATGCTTCCTTCACCAGAGCAAGGGGCCCCCGTACACGTCTCCCGTACAGGAGCTCAAAGGGGGAGAACCCTGTTGAGGCCTGTGGGACCACTCGGTAGGCAAACAGCAGGTGTGGGAGATACCGCTCCCAGTCTCTCCTGTGGGAGTCGACCAACATCTTCAGCATCTGCTTTAAGGTGCCATTGAACCGCTCACACAGGCCATTGGTCTGTGGGTGATATGGGCTGGCTACCAGATGTTGCACCTGTACCTGCTGACAGAGAGACTCCATCAGCTGCGACATGAACTGGGTCCCTCGGTCGGTGAGCATTTCCTGGGGAAACCCCACTCTGGAAAAAATCTCCAGTAAGGCAGTGGCCACTTTGTCGGCCCGAATGGACAACAAAGCTACCACTTCCGGGTACCGGGTGGCATAGTCCACTACCGTTAGTATGAAGCATTTCCCGGAGTGGCTGGGAGTGGACAGAGGTCCAATGAGATCCACAGCCACCCTCGAGAAAGGCTCTTTGATGATGGGCAGAGTTACCAGTGGGGCTTTAGGGCGCCACCCCGCCTTCCCCACCCTCTGACAGGTGTCACACGAACGGCAGTAGGCAATCACCTCGGTCCTCATTCCTGGCCAGTAGAAATGCTGAGCTAGCCTGGCCCTGGTTTTAGCGATCCCTAGGTGTCCGGCCATGGGAATCTCGTGTGCGATCCGCAACAATTCTGCCCTGAACGGATAGGGTACCACTAACTGTCGGTCCCTGGGCCACGCCTCCGGTGAACCCTGCTGGACCGTTACCCGGTACAGCCGTCCCAGGTCCCAGACCACTCGCTCGCGGTCGGACTCTAGGGGAGGCTGTGCCGCCTGCTCCTTGAGAGCTTTCAGGCTAGCGTCAGCTTCGAACTCTGCCTGAAATCCCTGACTCGATGTGGCAAGAATTGATGAAACTGCCACCTCCTCTGTCAGCTCCCCGGGATCTGTCTCCTGGCCGCTGTCTGACTCGGCAGCCACTTGGTTGGAGAGAGGGGAACCGTCGGACCTCCGCGAGGCTCCTTGGACTCCGGCGCTCCTACTCCTGGTAACAGCGGCCACGACCGCTGAGACCACAGGTAGTGCCTGCTTCCCCTCGGCCCCCGACCAAGTCGCCGGGTCAGGCAGACTTCCCTGGCCTCCTGACATCCCGGATGTGGGGAACTCCTGCCCTGGGGTCTTACCTGGTGGCTCCTCTCCCGGGACGCCCCCTCCCCCCATGGCCTGTTCCTCTTTCTGCAGAGGTCCTCGACTCAGCAGGCTGGATTCACTTAGGGGCCCTACACTGCCCATAGCAGCCCCTCCCTCCACCTCTGAGCTCTCCCCTGCAGACTTCTCACCTGTCCTCACTGTGAGCTCTGTGTGTGTAGTGTCAGTGCATGGCTTACCATCAGGTTTCACTCCCTCCTCCACTGTTGGAGGCACATTCAACACATTAACATTAGCATTCACAGTAGAGTCATGACATTCTTGGGGAGCCGGACTTAGGGGTTCAGTGGTCACCCACTGAGTCACTAGCCACCCCAAATCGGTCCCAAGCAACACATTGGCAGGAAAATTTGGCATTACTCCCACCTCCGTTGTTGGAGGCACATACAATACATTAGCATTGGCAGTCACAGTAGGGTCATGACATTCTTGGGGAGCCGGACTTGGGGGTTCAGTGGCCACATACTGAGACACTATCCGCCCCAAATCGGTCCCAAGCAACACATTGGCAGGAATATTTGGCGTTACTCCCACCTCCCGCATTCCCCTCCTGGCGCCCCAGTCCAAAAACACCTTGGCGATGAACCGGCGCTGCCCAACACCTCCAATTCCGGAGATGGAAAGGGTTTTCCCAGGCACCAAGTCTTGAGGGGACACCACCTCAGGACGTACCAGGGTTCGTTCAGCGCCTGTGTCCCGCAGTCCCATGACTGCTGAGCGGCCGATGGTGACGGGTTCGTAATTGTCCAGGGACCTCCCACCACCCCCTCCCACACACAAAACAGTGGACAGTTTCTGGGACAGGGATGGGGCCTTATGGCGCTGGGGACACGCAGCCTTAAAGTGTCCCGGCTGGTTGCAATGATGACAACATCTGGGTTCTGCTCCTGGCCTGGAGAGGGCAGCAGGGGGGTACACCCCTTGCACTCTGGGGGCTGGGGGGACAGGGGCAGGACTGGGCTTACCCCCTCTCCAAGTGCTGCTGGCAGGCTTCTTCGGCTCAAAGGCCCTGTTGTTGGCATACTCATCTGCCAGGGCGGCTGTAGCAGAAGCCCCCTTTGGTTTCCGGTCATGGAGGAACTGCTGGAGGTCCTCTGGGCAGTTCCACAAGAACTGCTCCGTGACAAACAGTTCCTGGACCTCCTGGCGGGTGGTGAGCTCTAGACCCGAGGTCCAGTGCTCCGCAGCTCTCAGCAGTGCCTGCATGTGGTCTGTCCAGGTGTCCTTTGAGCCCCGCTGCAGGCTCCGGAACTTCCTGCGGTGCGACTCCGGGGTGAGGCTGTAGTGCTGGATCAGGGCCCGCTTGATGCTGTTGTAGTCCTGCTCCTCCCCGGCAGGTAAGTCCCCCAAAACTTCCAGGGACTTACCCCTCAAATGGGGGGTCAGGTACCTTGCCCACTGATCCAGGGCCAGATGGTGTTGGAGGCAGGTTCTTTCAAAGGCCAGCAGAAAGGAATCCAGGTCTCCATCCTTTTCAAGCAGGGGGAAGTCCTCACCCGGACCTTGGAAGCCTTGGTACCTGGTGGGGCTGGAGCGTCCAGCGGCAGCCCGCGCTGAGCCATCTCCAGTCGGTGCCGGTGCTCCGCAGCTTCACAGCGTTCAGTATGCTCACGCTCCGCTGCTCCCTCGGCCACCGCTTGCTCACGCTCCGCTGCTTTCTCTGCTGCCGCTAGGAGTCTGTCATGGGTGGCGTCGTTACCAGCCTCGAGCTGTGCCATAGCCGCTTGGAAAAGGGCCTCCGATCTGGACAGGCTGGGGTGGGCAGGTGGTGGGCAGTCCACTGCGGGACTGAGCACGGGGGTCTGGCTCCTTGGGGAGCCCTGGCTGAGCTCCCCCTCGCCTTCATTGGTATTGTCCTCCACCACCTCCTCATAGACCATAGCATTGGCATCCCCCTTTGCCTTACTCCTGGTGCCTTCTGCCATCTTGGGAACCTCTGGTTACTGACACAGCTGCAACCCTGGCCTCGCACACAACTTATTATATTTGCACTCTGACCGTCTAGTGCTGGGTTGACCTTAAGACCCCAGCAGTGAAAGTTACCGCTGGTAGTCTCTAGTGTCTGGGAGTAGGGGTCCCACGCACACTATTACTCTGATCCCACCGCTGCCACCAAGTGTGGAGGAACACACACAGACCCGTTCCTCCCACGTCACCACCGTGACGTAACTACACAGGCACAGCTCTCCGGCGGCCCCTTTGTCTCTCAGGTCAGTAAGGGAACTGCACCTAGAGCAAATGGTCGCCGGGGAGGAGGTCCTGTTACCCGCTGGGGGTTCTAAGATTCGTGATCAGAGTAAAAGCATCAGCCCAAGATTAAGTTTATAGTTTAATTGCCTTAAGGGCGCACTAGATAATTACAGAAATAGACAGTAAATTTGCAGTCAGAGAAAAGATATAACAATAAGGGTACAAGACTTAAGATAGTAAGCTGGAGGTCAAATTACCAGATTGTAGGGTCATGTGGGTGCTGGGGAGCTCTGCAGTCCACAGGTACAAGAATCTTAGTTGCCGGACAGACCACCAAAGCATGGGCCGCTGCTCCCTTCGGCAGGTCTGTCCCCAGGTCCCTCTTAGATCATTATCGTCCGGATCTTCTGTGCGAAGGGATGAATGTCTGCCAGGGGCTGCCAATCCTTAAACACGCTAGGTTCCTCCCCCTGTGTCAGAGGGTGGGCTAATAATCCATGCTCCTAGGATGGAGCCAAAGCGTCTGGGACACACAAAGGACGTATATTCCTGCGTCTGCTAGCAGGTACATTCTAATTGAAGCCCTAGGCTTTTTTCCGGCCCCCTGCTGGCACGGCTCCGTACCTGAGCTTTGAAGCATTGTTTTGGGCCTATCCTCATTATCACACCAATGGCCCTGGCTATTTAGCATTGGAACACTAAATCCTGCTTGTATTTACTAAGTACACAGCACCTGGGGGTATAGAAGCCGTTAGCTGCCTGTAATTCCAGAACTTAGACCAAAATGGATGCCAAGCTCAGACATGTGGCCCCATATCTAAGATGGCGGCTGCTCGTTCATCACAATATCCTCCATCCCATAGTCCAGTGCCCATATATAGCCATCACACATCCTCCATCCCATAGTCAACCATTATGACCTCATAATGAGCGGCGGGGCTTGCAACCTATGATGACATCAGCGTCGCCATGGCAACCATTATGACATCATAATGAGGGGTGGGGCTTGATACACACACTTTTTCCCCATTATGTAGATAGGGGCAAAATTGTTTGGTGAATTGGAACACGCGGGGTTAAAATTTCGCCTCACAACATAGCCTAGGACACTCTCGGGGTCCAGACGTGTGACTGTGCCAAATTTTGTGGCTGTAGCTGCGACGGTGTGGATGCCAATCCCGGACATACACACATACAGTTGTGGTCAAAAGTATTGACACCCCTGTAATTCTGTCAGATAATACTCAGTTTCTTCCTGAAAATGATTGCAAACACAAATTCTTTGGTGTTATTATCTTCATTTAATTTGTCTTAAATGAAAAAACACAAAAGAGAATGAAGCAAAAAGCAAAACATTGATCATTTCACACAAAACTCCAAAAATGGGCCAGACAAAAGTATTGGCACCCTCAGCCTAATACTTGTGTCACGGCCACGTGTGTATGGACGCAGCGAGTACCGCAAGGCGAACCCATGACACGCGTGACCCTGGATACACCGCCTCCAGTGGGGCGAATTTAAATAATAAAACGTGCAGCTGGATACACCACCTCCAACTGGCGAATTTAGATATTACACGTATATATAAAGTAGTCTGGAAACCCTGCCTCCAGTAAGGCGAATTTAAATAATAAAGGGGGAACCTGGGTAACATTAACAATGGTGAGCCCTGCAATAGGGAATAGGGAAGTGGAGACCTCCTGAACTCCCCTGAGCCAGTGTCCCTGCACTCCTAACGTTCCCTATGCCGGTTCCGCACCGGGCGACGCACAGGAACCTAAAAACCCTAGCTCGCCCTGAACCTAAACCCTCACTAGGGAATTGGTCGGTGCGGAAACTAATCCCACCACTGCACTAAACACACGAGGGAAAATGACAATACAGGGGAAACACCACTTAGCTTTCCTCTGTTGCGTACGCTCCTAGCAACAGAGCCCACCACCTGTGTGCATCTTCTCCTCCACCCGGATCCATCACCATAACTGGATCCTTCACCATAGTGCAGCATTGGAGCAGAGTCCACCACCATTTGCAGAAGTCCAGTAACAGAGTCCCAAAGATGAGTTCAGCTCCTGCCCAAAAAGTCAAGCATGCTTGAGTCCAGTTCTCAGCAACCAAGTCCCGCTTGCTGAGTGCAACTCTCTCCATAGTCGTCACTCCACCAAGCCATGCAAGCACTTCCTGCTGACACCATAAACTGTGACTCCACCACACCATGCCAGACCTTCTTGCAGACCACATAGCTACCACTCGTCCCCTCTGGCTGGGCTGCGCAGGACTCATGTTCAGCTCCTTCCTCACCCAGGCTTCCTTGAGAATGACTAGCTAACAATATCACCAACAGTGATTGAACACACCTGGCTCTCTTTTATAGAGCCTCACACCTGATTTATACTTGCTTGCACTAAATCAAAGAAACTAAAGTGCACTACCACTCACCACCACCGGGGCAACTTAGAATGAACGACATCACGTGTAATAATTTTAATGGCCACCGGGGGCAATCACACCACTTTGGCACCAAGCCAAAGGAAAAAAAGTTAACTTTGTGCATTTAAACTGTCAGATCCACCTTGGATCATGACAACTTGGTTGCACAACCTTTAGCCAAAATTACTGCGACCAACCGCTTCCGGTAACCATCAATGAGTTTCTTACAATGCTCTGCTGGAATTTTAGAACATTCTTCTTTGGCAAACTGCTCCAGGTCCCTGATATTTGAAGGGTGCCTTCTCCAAACTGCCATATTTAGATCTCTCCACAGGTGTTCTATGGGGTTCAGGTCTGGACTCATTGCTGGCTCCAGTCTCCAGTGTTTTCTCTCAAACCATTTTCTAGTGCTTTTTGAAGTGTGTTTTGGGTCATTGTCCTGCTGGAAGACCCATGACCTCTGAGGGAAACCCAGCTTTCTCACACTGGGCTGTTGTGAGTTCATTTTCCCCTTCACCGTCGATGTCTGATGAACTCCCTCTTCTGGTGAAGGAAGGTAGTGAGGGAGATTACCAAACACCTGATCTGGTAGATGATGACTGGGTAACAGGAAATTCTGACTGGATATAAGGCAGCCGACGCCCTTCTGAGTCGCTGGTGATTTCTCTGCTGGATTCTTGGAGACCAGTCTGATTCCTGCTTCCCAAAGATAAGTTTTTGCTCTGCTTTTGAACTTATTAGTTTTGTTTTGTTTACCTTGTTTTTTGGAGTTCAGCCATCCCCGGACGGGGGTGAGCGGAGTTCCATTTTTGTCTCTGATCGGTTTGTCTCTTTGCTTTGTCTTCAGAATTTACCTGAGTGCTGATATAGTCATTTTGAAGTCCTAGCGTCTTCAGGGCCTGTTTTTCCTATCAGACGGTTGGGTCATTTTTTGGTAGGGTTTTTTACGGATTGCAGACAGCAGCTTTTCTATCCTGTCCTTTTTAGTTAGCTTGGGCGCCATCGTTTGCTCAACCTATCTTTCTATCTGTGTTAGTGTTTTCATCTTGCTTCACCGTCATTATATGTTGGGGGCTGCCTATTGCTTTGGGGTCTGCTCTGGGGGAGTTTAGATTTCCCCTTTCTTTCTTTAGGCCTATTTAGTTCTCCGGCTGTGATCGAGGGGTCTAGGGCATCGTAGGAACCCCCCCACGGCTACTGTTAGTTGTTGTGGATAGGATCAGGGGTCTGCAATCCGATAGCTACCAACCTCTCCGGTTTTCTGGACTTAGCTTGTATTTTTGTTTTTTCCTCCTTTGGTGACTCATTCATAACAGAATCACCAGCCATACCACAGATCCTAGGGTACTCAATAGCAGGAAAGAATTGTAAAAAAAAAAAAGAGTTTGTCAGAATTTTTTTTTTTGTGTATATCTTTTCCTCTATGTCTCTGAGGCCGTAGGGGGAATTTTTTTCTTTCTCAATGGAGATGAAGCAATTGTCTGATCGTGTGGAGCAGCTCACTGCTGAAGTGCGGGGAATTTCAGCCTATCTTGCTCATTCACATGCTGCTGAACCAAAGATCCCTACTCCTGATGTGTTTTTTGGGGATCGGTCTAAATTTTTGAATTTTAAGAATAATTGTAAATTATTTTTTGCCTTGAAGCCTAACTCGTCGGGGAGCTCCACGCAGCAGATTAAAAATGTCATCTCTTTGGTGCGCGGCGATCCCCAGGATTGGGCGTTTTCTTTGAAACCTGATGATCCTATTCTGAATAATGTGAACGCATTTTTTCAAGCCTTGGGGTTGTTGTATGATGAACCTAATGCTATTGATCAGGCTGAAAAGGCCCTGTTGGCATTGAGCCAGGGTCGGGATTCTGCAGAGTTGTACTGTCAAAAATTCCAAAAGTGGGCGGTCCTTTCTACCTGGAATGATGGTGCCTTGGCAGCTCTCTTTCGGAAGGGTTTGTCAGAAACCGTAAAGGATACTATGGTGGGATTTCCTGTTCCCTCTGGTCTTGACGATTCTATGTCATTAGCCATTCAGGTTGATCGGCGTTTGCGTGAACGCAAGACCGCACGAGAGGTGTTGCCACCTGTTGAACAAATGTCTGAACCTATGCAATGTGATAGTTTTGCCTAGGGTGCAACATCAGGAGTTCAGAAGGCGTAATAAGCTGTGTTTCTTCTGTGGTGATGCCTCGCATATTATTTCTGTCTGCCCTAAATGAGAGAAATGTTTTGCACACATATTTGCTGTGGGTGGTGTTCAACCTAAGTTTCTTCTGGCAATTACTCTGATGTGCTCCCTGTCCACATTTTCCGCTATGGCTTTTGTGGATTCGGGAGCAGCTCTGAACCTGATGGACTTGGATTTTGCTAAACGTTGTGGATTTCCTATGACACCTCTGTGGACGCCTATCCCTTTGAGGGGTATTGATGCTACTCCTTTGGCAAAGAATAAACCTCAGTTTTGGACCCAGGTGGTAATGCGAGTCGCCCCAGACCATCAAGAGAATTACAGATTTTTGGTGTTGCATAATTTGCATTGTTCTGGGGTTTCCCTGGTTGCAAATCCATAATCCAGTTTTGGATTGGAAATCTGTGTCTGTGGTGAGTTGGGGTTGTCGGTGTGCCCTTACTGATGCTCCTGTTTTCTCCACCTCTCCCCAGTCGCATGATGTTCCTGACTATTTGGCTGATTTTTATGATGTATTTAGTGAGAATGAGTCTGCGCCTTTGCCTCCTCATAGGAGTTATGACTGTGCAATTGAGCTGAGCCCTGGGTGTAAATTTCCCAAGGGTCGACTTTTCAATTTATCTGTACCCGAGCACGGGGCTATGCGATCCTATATTAAGAAGTCGTTGGAGAAGGGTCATATTAGACCATCCTCTTCACCCTTAGATGCTGGTTTTTTTTTCGTGGCTAAGAAAGATGGGTCATTAAGGCCTTGTATTGACTATCGTTCCCTCAACAAAATTACTGTTAAATATCAGTATCCGTTACCCCTGATTTCTGATCTATTCTCCAGAGTTAAAGGTGCTTGCTGGTTTACAAAGCTTGACCTCAGGGGGGCGTATAATCTTATTCGCAGTAAGGTGTTTAATACTCCGGAGGGACATTTTGAGTACCTGGCGATGCCTTTTGGGCTCACTAATGCCCCTTCTTTCTTCCAGTGCTTCATGAATTATATTTTCCGAGACTTGGTGGATAAATTTTTGATCATCTATCTGGATGATATTTTGATCTTTTCCAAGGATTGGGACTCTCATGTGGAACATGTTCGGACTGTGTTCCGGATTTTGAGGGAGAATTCCCTGCATGTCAATGGATCGAAATGCCTTTTTGGTGTACAGAGGATTTCATTTTTGGGATTTATTTTGTCTCCGTCAACTATTGAAATGGACCCGGCCAAGGTACAGGCCATTTATGATTGGGTTCAGCCCACTTCTTTGAAGGCCCTCCAGAAGTTTTTGGGTTTTGCTAATTTTTATCGTAAATTTATAGCTAATTTTTCTGGTATTGCCAAACCATTGACTGATTTGACTAAGAAGGGGGCTGATGTGCTGAATTGGTCTCCGGAGGCTGTTTCTTCCTTTCAGGAGCTGAAGCGAAGGTTCACTTCTGCTTCGGTTTTGCGGCAACCTTATGTCTCACTCCCGTTTCAAGTAGAGGTGGACGCTTCTGAGATTGGTGCAGGAGCTGTTTTGTCCCAAAAAGTTCCTGTAACATCTAAAATGAATCCCTGTGCTTTCTTTTCCTGAAAGTTCTCCCCATCCGAACGTAACTATGATGTGGGGAATCGGGAACTGTTAGCCATGAAATGGGCATTTGAGGAGTGGAGACATTGGTTGGAGGGAGCTAAACATCAAGTCGTGGTCCTTACTGACCACAAGAATTTGATTTACCTGGAGTCGGCCAAACGCTTGAATCCTAGACAGGCTAGGTGGGCCTTGTTTTTCACACGTTTTGTGGTCTCTTTTCTTCCGGGCACTAAGAATGTCAAGGCAGACGCCCTCTCTAGGAGTTTCTTTGCTGATTCTCCTGTTGTGACCAAGCCTACTACCATCTTAGGTGAGGGGGTAGTTCTTTCTACCATCTTGCCCGATTTGAGACGTGCTCTGGAAGAGTTTCAGGAGGACAAACCTGAGCGTTGTCCCATTGGAAAATTGTATGTTCCTGACCAGTGGAGGAAGAGAGTGATGTCTGAAGTTCATTGCTCTGCATTGGCTGGTCATCCAGGTATTTTTGGTACTAGAGATTTGGTGAGTCGGTCTTTTTGGTGGCCCACCTTGTCTCGTGATGTCAGGAATTTTGTGCAGTCCTGTGGGACTTGCTCTCAGTCTAAACCTTGTTCTCGCTCTAGTTGGTTGTTGATGCCTTTGCCGGTCCCCAGGAGGCCATGGACCCATATTTCAAAGGATTTTATCTCTGATATGCCTGTCTCTCAGAGAATGACTGTTATTTGGGTGATTTGTGATAGATTCTCTAAGATGGTCCATCTTGTACCACTCCCTAAGTTGCCATCTTCCTCAGAGTTGGTGCCCTTGTTTTTGCAACAGGTGGTTCGCTTGCACGGGATTCCTGAGAACATTGTATCTGACAGAGGAGTTCAGTTTGTGTCTAGATTTTGGAGGACTTTCTGTTCCAAGCTGGGAATTCAGTTGTCCTTCTCCTCTGCGTTTCTCCCTCAGACCAATGGGCAGACGGAGAGAACAAACCAGACTTTGGAGTCGTACTTGAGATGTTTTATTTCTGCTGAACAGGATAATTGTGTTTCATTTTTGCCCTTGGCCGAATTTGCTTTAAATAATAGAGCTAGTTCTGCCACTTTGATGTCACCTTTTTTTTGTAACTTTGGGTTTCATCCTCGATTCTCTTCAGGGCAAATGGAGCCTTCTGCCTGCCCAGGTGTTGACACTGTGGTGGAGAGAATGCACCAGATCTGGGACCAAGTGGTGGAGAAGTTGTCTCTCTCCCAGGAAAAGGCCCAGCGGTTTTCCAAACGGCAATGGACCATTGGTCCCCAGTTTAAGGTGGGTGATATGGTTTGGTTGTCATCAAAGAATATCGCTATGAAGGTGGCTTCTCCAAAGTTTAAACCTAGATTTATTGGACCTTACAAGATTTTGGAGATTCTTAATCCAGTCTCTTTTCGATTGGCTCTTCCTGTTACATTTAAGATCCATAACGTGTTTCATAAGTCTATGTTAAAGAGGTTTGTTGAGCCAGTAGTTCCTGTGGTGGCACCTCCTGACCCGGTATTGGTTGAAGGTAATGTGGAATATGAGGTTGAGAAGATACTGGTTTTTCGCCTGGCTAGACGGAGACTCCAGTATTTGGTTAAATGGAAGGGTTATGGCCAGGAGGATAATTCTTGGATCCCTGCATCCGATATTCATGCCGAAAGATTGGTTCGTGCCTTTCATCGGGCCCATCCTGATCGCCCTGGTGGCATGGATGAGGGTTCGGTGACCCCTCCTCAAGGGGGAGGTACTGTTGTGAGTTCATTTTCCCCTTCACCGTCGATGTCTGATGAATTCCCTCTTCTGGTGAAGGAAGGTAGTGAGGGAGATTACCAAACACCTGATCTGGTAGATGATGACTGGGTAACAGGAAATTCTGACTGGATATAAGGCAGCCGACGCCCTTCTGAGTCGCTGGTGATTTCTCTGCTGGATTCTTGGAGACCAGTCTGATTCCTGCTTCCCAAAGATAAGTTTTTGCTCTGCTTTTGAACTTATTAGTTTTGTTTACCTTGTTTTTTGGAGTTCAGCCATCCCCGGTCGGGGGTGTACTGAGTTCCATTTTTGTCTCTGATCAGTTTGTCTCTTTGCTCTGTCTTCAGAATTTACCTGAGTGCTGGTATAGTCATTTTGAAGTCCTAGCGACTTCAGGGCCCGTTTTTCCTATCAGACGGTTGGGTCATTTTTTGGTAGGGTTTTTTACGGATTGCAGACAGCAGCTTTTCTACCCTGGCCTTTTTAGTTAGCTTGGGCCCCATCGTTTGCTCAACCTATCTTTCTATCTGTGTTAGTGTTTTCATCTTGCTTCACTGTCATTATATGTTGGGGGCTGCCTATTGCTTTGGGGTCTGCTCTGGGGGAGTTTAGATTTCCCCTTTCTTTCTTTAGGCCTATTTAGTTCTCCGGCTGTGATCGAGGGGTCTAGGGCATCGTAGGAACCCCCCACGGCTACTGTTAGTTGTTGTGGATAGGATCAGGGGTCTGCAATCCGATAGCTACCAACCTCTCCGGTTTTCTGGACTTAGCTTGTATTTTTGTTTTTTCCTCCTTCGGTGACTCATTCATAACAGAATCACCAGCCATACCGCAGATCCTAGGGTACTCAATAGCAGGAAAGAATTGTAAAAAAAAAGAGTTTGTCAGAATTTTTTTTTGTTTTCTTTTGTGTATATTTTTTCCTCTATGTCTCTGAGGCCGTAGGGGGAATATTTTTTCTTTCTCAATGGAGATGAAGCAATTGTCTGATCGTGTGGAGCAGCTCACTGCTGAAGTGCGGGGAATTTCCGCCTATCTTGCTCATTCACATGCTGCTGAACCAAAGATCCCTACTCCTGATGTGTTTTTTGGGGATCGGTCTAAATTTTTGAATTTTAAGAATAATTGTAAATTATTTTTTGCCTTGAAGCCTAACTCGTCGGGGAGCTCCGCGCAGCAGGTTAAAATTGTCATCTCTTTGGTGCGCGGCGATCCCCAGGATTGGGCGTTTTCTTTGAAACCTGATGATCCTATTATTACTAAAGTGAACGCATTTTTTCAAGCCTTGGGGTTGTTGTATGATGAACCTAATGCTATTGATCAGGCTGAAAAGGCCCTGTTGGCATTGAGCCAGGGTCGGGATTCTGCAGAGTTGTACTGTCAAAAATTCTGAAAGTGGGCGGTCCTTACTACCTGGAATGATGGTGCCTTGGCAGCTCTCTTTCGGAAGGGTTTGTCAGAAACCGTAAAGGATACTATGGTGGGATTTCCTGTTCCCTCTGGTCTTGACGATTCTATGTCATTAGCTATTCAGGTTGATCGGCGTTTGCGTGAATGAAAGACCACATGAGAGGTCTTGCCACCAGTTGAACAAATGTCTGAACCTATGCAATGTGATAGAGTTTTGTCTAGGGCGCAACGTCAGGAGTTCAGAAGGCGTAATAAGCTGTGTTTCTTCTGTGGTGATGCCTCACATATTATTTCTCTCTGCCCTAAACGAGAGAAACGTTTTTCACACACATTTGCTGTGGGTGGTGTTCAACCTAAGTTTCTTCTGGCAATTACTCTGATCTGCTCCCTTTCCACATTTTCCGCTAAGGCTTTTGTGGATTCGGGAGCAGTTCTGAACCTGATGGACTTGGATTTTGCTAAACGTTGTGGATTTCCTATGACACCTCTGCGGACGCGTTTCTCTTTGAGGGGTATTGATGCTACTCCTTTGGCGAAGAATAAACCTCAGTTTTGGACCCAGGTGGTAATGCGGGTCGCCCCAGACCATCAAGAGAATTGCAGATTTTTGGTGTTGCATAATTTGCATGATACCATTGTTCTGGGGTTTCCCTGTTTGCAAATCCATAATCCAGTTTTGGATTGGAAATCTGTGTCTGTGGTGAGTTGGGGTTGTCGGTGTGCCCTTAGTGATGCTCCTGTTTTCTCCACCTCTCCCCAGTCGCATGATGTTCCTGACTATTTGGCTGATTTTTATGATGTATTTAGTGAGAATGAGTCTGTGTTTTTGCCTCCTCATAGGAGTCATGACTGTGCAATTGAGCTGAGCCCTGGGTGTAAATTTCCCAAGGGTTGACTTTTCAATTTATCTGTACCCGAGCACGGGGCTATGCGATCCTATATTAAGGAGTCGTTGGAGAAGGGTCATATTAGACTATCCTCTTCACCCTTAGGTGTTGGGTTTTTTTTCGTGGCTAAGAAAGATGGGTCATTAAGGCCTTGTATTGACTATCGTTCCCTCAACAAAATTACTGTTAAATATCAGTAACCGTTACCCCTGATTTCTGATCTATTCTCCAGAGTTAAAGGTGCTTGCTGGTTTACAAAGCTTGACCTCAGGGGGGCGTATAATCTTATTCGCATTAAGCATGGGGATGAATGGAAGACAGTGTTTAATACTCCGGAGGGACATTTTGAGTACCTGGTGATGCCTTTTGGGCTCATTAATGCCCCTTCTGCCTTCCAGTGCTTCATGAATATTTTCCGAGACTTGGTGGATACATTTTTGATCATCTATCTGGATGATATTTGATCTTTTCCAAGGATTGGGACTCTCATGTGGAACATGTTCGGACTGTGTTCCGGATTTTGAGGGAGAATTCCCTGTATGTCAAGGGATCGAAATGCCTTTTTGGTGTACAGAGGATTTCATTTTTGGGATTTATTTTGTCTCCGTCAACTATTGAAATGGACCCGGCCAAGGTACAGGCCATTTATGATTGGGTTCAGCCCACTTCTTTGAAGGCCCTCCAGAAGTTTTTGGGTTTTGCTAATTTTTATCGTAAATTTATAGCTAATTTTTCTGGTATTGCCAAACCATTGATGATTTGACTAGGAAGGGTGCTGATGTGCTGAATTGGTCTCCGGAGGCTGTTTCTTCCTTTCAGGAGCTGAAGCGAAGGTTCACTTCTGCTCCGGTTTTGCGGCAACCTTATGTCTCACTCCCGTTTCAGGTAGAGGTGGACGCTTCCGAGATTAATGCAGGAGCTGTTTTGTCCCAAAAAGATCCTGTAAAATCTAAAATGAATCCCTGTGCTTTCTTTTCCTGAAAGTTCTTCCCATCCGAACGTAACTATGATTTGGGGAATCGGGAACTGTTAGCCATGAAATGGGCATTTGAGGAATGGAGACATTGGTTGGAGGGAGCTAAACATCAAGTCGTGGTCCTTACTGACCACAAGAATTTGATTTACCTGGAGTCGGCCAAACGCTTGAATCCTAGACAGGCTAGGTGCGCCTTGTTTTTCACACGTTTTGATTTTGTGGTCTCTTTTCTTCCGGGCACTAAGAATGTCAAGGCAGACGCCCTCTCTAGGAGTTTCTTTGCTGATTCTCCTGTTGTGACCAAGCCTACTACCATCTTAGGTGAGGGGTAGTTCTTTCTACCATCTCGCCCGATTTGAGACGTGCTCTGGAAGAGTTTCAGGAGGACAAACCTGAGCGTTGTCTCATTGGAAAATTGTATGTTCCTGACCAGTGGAGGAAGAGAGTGATGTCTGAAGTTCATTGCTCTGCATTGGCTGGTCATCCAGGTATTTTTGGTACTAGAGATTTGGTGAGTCGGTCTTTTTGGTGGCCCGCCTTGTCTCGTGATGTCAGGAATTTTGTGCAGTCCTGTGGGACTTGCTCTCAGTCTAAACCTTGTTCTCGCTCTAGTGGGTTGTTGATGCCTTTGCCGGTCCCCAGGAGGCCATGGACCCATATTTCAATGGATTTTTATCTCTGATATGCCTGTCTCTCAGAGAATGACTGTTATTTGGGTGATTTGTGATAGATTCTCTAAGATGGTCCATCTTGTACCACTCCCTAAGTTGCCATCTTCCTCAGAGTTGGTGCCCTTGTTTTTGCAACAGGTGGTTCGCTTGCATGGGATTCCTGAGAACATTGTATCTGACAGAGGAGTTCAGTTTGTGTCTAGATTTTGGAGGACTTTCTGTTCCAAGCTGGGAATTCAGTTGTCCTTCTCCTCTGCGTTTCTCCCTCATACCAATGGGCAGACGGAGAGAACAAACCAGACTTTGGAGTCGTATTTGAGATGTTTTATTTCTGCTGAACAGGATGATTGGGTTTCATTTTTGCCCTTGGCCGAATTTGCTTTAAATAATAGAGCTAGTTCTGCCACTTTGATGTCACCTTTTTTTTGTAACTTTGGGTTTCATCCTAGATTTTCTTCAGGGCAGGTGGAGCCTTCTGCCTGCCCAGGGGTTGACACTGTGGTGGAGAGAATGCACCAGATCTGGGACCAAGTGGTGGATAAGTTGTCTCTCTCCCAGGAAAAGGCCCAGCGGTTTTCCAAACGGCATAGGACCATTGGTCCCCAGTTTAAGGTGGGTGATATGGTTTGGTTGTCATCAAAGAATATCGCTATGAAGGTGGCTTCTCCAAAGTTTAAACCTAGATTTATTGGACCTTACAAGATTTTGGAGATTCTTAATCCAGTCTCTTTTCGATTGGCTCTTCCTGTTACATTTAAGATCCATAACGTGTTTCATAAGTCTCTGTTAAAGAGGTTCGTTGAGCCAGTAGTTCCTGTGGTGGCACCTCCTGACCCGGTATTGGTTGAAGGTAATGTGGAATATGAGGTTGAGAAGATACTGGATTTTCGCCTGGCTAGACGGAGACTCCAGTATTTGGTTAAATGGAAGGGTTATGGCCAGGAGGATAATTCTTGGGTCTTTGCATCCGATGTTCATGCCGAAAGATTGGTTCGTGCCTTTCATCGAGCCCATCCTGATCGCCCTGGTGGCGTGGATGAGGGTTCGGTGACCCTTCCTCAAGGGGGTTGGTACTGTTGTGAGTTCATTTTCGCCTTCACCGTCAATGTCTGATGAATTCCCTCTTCTGATGAAGGAAGGAAGTGAGGGAGATTACCAAACACCTGATCTGGTAGATGATGACTGGGTAACAGGAAATTCTGACTGGATATAAGGCAGCCGAGGCCCTTCTGAGTCGCTGGTGATTTCTCTGCTGGATTCTTGGAGACCAGTCTGATTCCTGCTTCCCAAAGATAAGTTTTTGCTCTGCTTTTGAACTTATTAGTTTTGTTTTGTTTACCTTGTTTTTTGGAGTTCAGCCATCCCCGGTCGGGGGTGTACTGAGTTCCATTTTTGTCTCTGATCAGTTTGTCTCTTTGCTCTGTCTTCAGAATTTACCTGAGTGCTGATATAGTCATTTTGAAGTCCTAGCGACTTCAGGGCCTGTTTTTCCTATCAGACGGTTGGGTCATTTTTTGGTAGGGTTTTTTACGGATTGCAGACAGCAGCTTTTCTACCCTGTCCTTTTTAGTTAGCTTGGGCCCCATCGTTTGCTCAACCTATCTTTCTATCTGTGTTAGTGTTTTCATCTTGCTTCACTGTCATTATATGTTGGGGGCTGCCTATTGCTTTGGGGTCTGCTCTGGGGGAGTTTAGATTTCCCCTTTCTTTCTTTAGGCCTATTTAGTTCTCCGGCTGTGATCGAGGGGTCTAGGGCATCGTAGGAACCCCCCCCACGGCTACTGTTAGTTGTTGTGGATAGGATCAGGGGTCTGCAATCCGATAGCTACCAACCTCTCCGGTTTTCTGGACTTAGCTTGTATTTTTGTTTTTTCCTCCTTCGGTGACTCATTCATAACACTGGGCCCTACATTATGCTGCAAAATTTGTTGGTAGGCTTCTGACTTCATAATGCCATGCACATGGTCAAGCAGTCCAGTGCCAGAGGCAGCAAAGCAACCCCAAAACATCAGGGAACCTCCGCCATGTTTGACTGTAGGGACCGTGTTCTTTTCTTTGAATGCCTCTTTTTTTCTCCTGTAAACTCTATGTTGATGCCTTTGCCCAAAAAGCTCTACTTTTGTCTCATCTGACCAGAGAACATTCTTCCAAAAGGTGTTTGGCTTTTTCAGGTAAGTTTTGGCAAACTCCAGCCTGGCTTTTTTGTGTCTCGGGGTAAGATGTGGGGTCTTCCTGGGTCTCCTACCATACAGTCCCTTTTCATTCAAACGCCGATGGATAGTACGGGTTGACACTGTTGTACCCTCGGACTGCAGAGCAGCTTGAACTTGTTTGGATGTTAGTAGAGGTTCTTTATCCAACATCCGCACAATCTTGCGTTGAAATCTCTTGTCAATTTTTCTTTTCCGTCCACATCTAGGGAGGTTAGCCACAGTGCCATGGGCTTTAAACTCCTTGATGACACTGCGCACGGTAGACACAGGAACATTCAGGTCTTTGGAGATGGACTTGTAGCCTTGAGATTGCTCATGCTTCCTAACAATTTGGTTTCTCAAGTCCTCAGACAGTTCTTTGGTCTTCTTTCTTTTCTCCATGCTCAATGTGGTACACACAAGGACACAGGACAGAGGTTGAGTCAACATTAATCCATGTCAACTGGCTGCAAGTGTGATTTAGTTATTGCCAACACCTGTTAGGTGCAACAGGTAAGTTACAGGTGCTGTTAATTACACAAATTAGAGAATCATCACATGATTTTTCGAACAGTGCCAATACTTTTGTCCATCCTCTTTTTTATGTTTGGTGTGGAATTATATCCAATTTGGCTTTAGGACAATTCTTTTTGTGTTTTTTCATTTAAGACAAATTAAATGAAGATAATACCACCAAAGAATTTGTGTTTGCAATCATTTTCAGGAAGAAACTGAGTATTATCTGACAGAATTGCAGGGGTGTCAATACTTTTGGCCACAACTGTACATACAGTACATACATACACACACTTGAGCTTTATATGTTAGATAATGCACAGCCCATTGTTATCCATGTAGTATAATGCAGCCCATATTCATCCATGTAGTATAATGCACAGCCCATAGTCATCCATGTAGTATAATGCACAGCCCAAAGTCATTCATGTAGTATAATGCACAGCTCAGTCTTCCATGTAGTATAATGCACAGCTCATTCATACATGTAGTATAATACACAGCCCATATCATCCATGTAGTGTAATGCACAGCCCATAGTCATATATGTAGTATAATGCGCAGCCCATTGTTATCAATGTAGTATAATGCAGCCCATATTCATCCATGTAGTATAATGCACAGCCCATAGTCATCCATGTAGTATAATGCACAGCCCAAAGTCATCTATGTAGTATCATGCATAGCCCAAAGTCATACATTTAATAAAATGCACAACCTATAGTCATCCATGTAGTATCATACACAGTCCATAGTCATCATCCATGTAGTATAATGCACAGCCCAAAGTCATCTATGTAGTATCATGCATAGCCCATAGTCATACATTTAATAAAATGCACAACCTATAGTCATCCATGTAGTATCATACACAGCCCATAGTCATCCATGAAATATAATGCAATCCATAGTAGTCCATATGGTATAATGCACAGCCCATAGTCATCCATGTAGTATAATGCACAGCCCAGTCATCCATGTGGTATAAGGCAAAGTTCCGCCATACATGTAATATAATGCACAGCCCATAGTCATATATGTAGTACAATACACAGTCAATAGTCATACAATACGCATCCCATAGTCATCCATGTACTATAATGCACAGCTCAGTCATCCATGTAGTAGTCACTGCATCCTATGCAACTGCTAGTAACCTACAGCCACACTGCCCCCTAATGACCACGTAGGAAAAATACACTCAAACTTGTAAATTGAAAATAAGATGTTAAATAAACAAGAGCCGACACACGAGATATTGTGAGTACACGTCATTGTTTTACACTGACAGATAGTAAAGCACTGGAATACAGAGCTGATTCATTGTATTACTGTTTAGTCCCATGAAGGAAAAATGAAGCTGGCACATCCGTTAAGTAAACTAAAACTTGATTCTTCTTTATTGATTCCTTGATTGAAAAGATACTGGTGTTGCTTCATCATAAATGCCTCTTACGCGTTTCCAGCAGTAACCCTGCCCTTCGTTGTAGAGACTAAGCCCTTCATCAATTGCGACTTGCGCCATGTGGTGTATCGTATTGAATGCATTGTTTTGCCATGTAAAATATATATCGCTGCACCACCAGAAAATTGCGAAAAAATGTATTGCAGAGCACCTCTTTAATATTAACAACAAGAATGTATTGCACTCTGGAGCAGTAAAACATTTTGTAACCCTGTTTTACTTTTCTCTACAACTTTATCCTTGACCTTTCTGATGGTGTTAGTCAACTGTTCCTTTATCCCTGACCTTTCTGATGGTGTTCCTGACCTGCTCCTTTATCAATGACCTTTCTGGTGTATTTCTATGTTTTCAAGATGCTGTTTGATCCCTAATTTTTTCATACAAACCTCTTAGGCCTTCACTGAACAGTTGCAGTTATACCGAGAATACATTATTCACAAGTGGACTCAATTTACTAACTGGTAATTTGGTCACTCAGGATTTTACTTAGGGTTATCAGACTACAGGGGGATGAATACAGCTGCACCTCACAATTTCCAGATTTAGATTTTTAAAATAAGTGAAAAAAATATATAATTGGGTATGAATACTTTTTCAAGGCACTGTAAAATGGTCAAAGCAGCAGTGGTCACAACTAACTACGGTTGCTGCAGGTGTCGGCTGTATAACACAGCTGACACCTGCACTAAATATGGTGGGCTCACGTCCTGAGCCCACTCCATACACTAGTACCCAAATGATGACATACTTATATGTCAGGGTGCAGCAATGGGGTTAAAGTGTAATTTCCCTAATGTGACAAAAAGGGGAAAAGAAAGGAAATGAAAATAAATGTTCTAATTAAAGCAATTTTTACTGAATAAAAGTGGTCAAACATAAGATATTAAAAAATGATACATTAATCGGTACAAACAGGAATTTAAACCACTTGTAAAATAATAATTCATATTAAACAAGTAATTCATATTAAACATTATGTTATGCATACAACTAAAAGACCAAATGATTCCAACGGAAAGACGCATTGGCTCTTGGATCAGGCAGTGAACAATAAGTTGGAAAGACACCTACTTTAAGTTGCCTCTTACACAGAAATGTATGGCATCCTCAATTTTATATGATACAGATATATTACTGATTGTTTTTCATTATCTCTGCTTGCAACATTAAATGATCATTAAATATTTACTGACCTGATCGGTCGTTTTGTAGCCCATTTTCACATATAAACCACACTTGAATAATCTGTAATAGATAGTTTATTGTGCATAGACCAGAGCGAGTCCTGCTTACATTGGATACTGTGCTGCAAAGATCATTTCACTTGACGAACAAGCATTTTACTTGTTCATTGGATGATCCTCAGAACTGCTGCTGACTACACTTGGGCAGCAAATCATGAAGATCTGCTGCTGGCAGCTCCTATTGCTGACCAATGACATCCCAGATGGGCTCGATGGGAGACAAGTTAGGAGATGCTGCAGCACGCTTAAGCTACACTGGCTGCTCACAGTAGCATGAGCCACATGCAACCTGGTGTCAGAGGCGTATCTAGGCTTCCTGGCACCCGGGGCAAGAATTTGGTTCGGCGCCCTCCCCCCCCACACCAAGTACATATGCGACTTGCACACTTAGCCATGTACCCAGGAGCTGCTCTCCCTAATGCTCTCAATGTTCAGTAAAAAACTGAAAGCAGGAAGAGAAGCTCGTTGTCAAGTATGAAAATCGCATATGAGTGAAGTGTCCATGTGATGAGTACTGGAACCTGCAGAGCTGGTTCCTGACATTACAGGCTTCTGAATTCTCACAATGAATGCACTGCACACTTTTAGGACTCTCCCTTGCCGATATACAGTCATGTCAGCACAAGTATGTGATTTATATACTTCTGGCCACATTCCGACTAGACGTGTCCGGCCTCGCTCCGTTCATTTTCATTGAGAGAGGCCACACACGTCTAGTCAGCATGTGACCGCATGTATGTAAATTACCGGCACTAACAGCGTTCAGTGACACTGTGAGAATTCAGAAGTCTGCAGTCACATAGAATGTCTGCAGACTCAGCACAAACCTGGACAACCCCTTTAATGTTCCTAACAAATAAAAACATGAGAATTAGTCAGTAGCACAAATAATATTTACATCCAAGTACCTTATAGATGACGTCGTCTCTGCAGTCAGTCACCTTTTCTTCTTCTTGTCCAGAGCCCTTGATGAGTTTTCTCATCCACAGCGGCCTCTGCAGACTTCCATCTTCTCCGGTCTTCTGCAGCAAATCTCCACACGATGCCCTTAAAGATAGAAGTGTCATTATAATGCTCCTGAATAAAAATATCTGCCATATACTGTTGCCTCACACTATTCCCCTCTCTCCTCTAACATCCCTCTGTTCACCATACTGTCTCATCATATATTTACCCCCTCACTCTCTATACTGTCTGCTCACACATACCCAACTCCCCATACTGTGTCCACATACATTAACCCGTTCGCTCCCCATACTGTCTGCACCCAAGCCCCATACTGTTTCCTCATGCATACTGTGTCCTCAAATCTCCCCACACACATTAAATACCCCCCCATCCACACTCCAAATCCCTCACACACATTAAATAACCCCCCATCCCCACTCCCAAATCCCCCCCACACATTATGTACCCCCCACTCCAAATCCCCCACACATTAACCCCATCCCCACTCATTAACCCCCATCCCCACTCCAAATCCCCCACATTAAATAACCCCCATCCCCACTCCCAAATCCCCCCCACTCCAAATCCCCCACATATTAACCCCATCCCTACTCATTGACCCCCCAAACAATAACCCCCATCCCCACTCATTAATTCCATCCCCACTCATTAACCCCCCGTCCATACTCCCAAATCCCCCAACACATTATGTACCCCCCCTCCAAATCCCCCACACATTAACCCCCATCCCCACTCATTAACCCCCCACACATTAATTCCATCTCCACTCATTAACCCTCCACAAATTAATTCCATCCCCACTCATTAACCCCCATCCCCACTCATTAACCCCCACTCAATAACCCCCATCCCCACTCATTAGCCCGCCACACATTAACCCCCATCCCCACACATTAACCCCCATACCCACTCATTAACCCCCCACACATTAATTCCATCCCCACTCATTAACCCTCCACAAATTAATTCCATCCCCACTCAATAACCCCCATCCCCACTCATTATCCCCCACTCAATAACCCCCATCCCCACTCATTAATCCCCCACATTAACCCCATCCCCACTCTTTACCCCCCACAGTAACCCCCATCCCCACACATTAACCCCATCCCCACTCTTTACCCCCATCCCCACTTATTAACCCCCCACACATTAATCCCCATCCCCACTCATTAACCCCACTACACATTAACCCCATCGGCACACATTAACACCCCCATCTTCGGTGGTTTCTTCAGCTCCACATTGGAGCACACTTACCACCAGCGCTGAGCGTTCACTCTGGACGCCGGGGAGTGACGTCAGCAGCGTGATCACATGACATGTCACGCTGCTGACGTCACTCTGGCCCGGCGGTCAGAGCTGCAATTGTACTGGCTTCTATATAGACGCCAGTACAATTGTTCCCTGGGAGCCGGCACACGCACCTTCTCTGCACCAGCTGTCAGCTTGACAGCTAGCACAGAGAACTGCCGACTCTCAGGCTGGGGGGGCGGCAGAACACAGCCGCCAGGGAGGACACTGCGGACCACAGCATTAGGCGGCCCGGACTGCGCCCCCTGCCGGCTGCGCCCGGGGCAACTGCCCCGGCTGCCCCCCCCTAGATACGCCCCTGCCTGGTGTTGTTGTGTTGAAAAACAGCTCCTAAGATGCTTTACAGAAATAGTCGCACCTCTGCTTCCACGACCAAATCAATGCAATGCTGAGCTGTTATTGTTGCTGGAATGAAGACTAGAGGGGTTCGACTACCGTATAGTATGCCATCCCACACCATAATCCCAGGAGTAGGACCGGTGTGATGTTCCCTCTTGAAGGCCTCTTTATGATGCCTCCCCTGTGGTCTCCAGAAAATCTCTGCCTATCATTACAAAAGCCGGACTCATCACTGAGGAGGACAGAACTCTATTCCAGTCTCCATTGCCATTTTGTTCTGCATCATGATAGCCTTTGTGAGTGGTGGATTGAGGTCAATGATTCAACTGTAGCTGAACATCTGCCATGTAGTCCAATGTGGTGCAACGCCTTCAGATGGTTTTTGTAAACACCTATTGATGCCTCATTCTTCATATGCGACAACCAATTTCACTTGCAGTAGAGAAAGCATCAATTGTGGAACTAGTGGTGCGGCCATTTCTCCAAAGTGTCTGAGGAGCAGATTTTGAGCACAAGGACAGGCCACACATTGTTCTTCGTGCTCCTGTGAGCAGCCTGTGTGACCTAAGCATGCTACCATAGCCTGCAGCATCTCTAGACTTGTCTCCCATGGAGCACATCTGGGATATCATTGGTCGGCAAATGCAAAGGGAGCTGCCAGCAGCAGATCTTGATGATTTACTGCCCAAGTGCATTCAGCGCAGTAGAATTTTCCTCAGACAACCAATAATAACATCTCCATCTGGTAATTCCACAATGTTTCCTTCTTGGTATTGCAATTTCAACGTTGAGGAATTGATTTCCTTCCAGATGCTTAAAAATTAGCCCTGGTCTTGCGATGATCACCCAGGGGCACGGCTCGTTACGGGAAGGTGCTCCACTTACTGGACTCTCTGTATAATTAGTTGTGTATCTTTGTGACTAAGAACGATCGAATATTTTACTTTAAGAGAACTAGTTATGTAAAAATAAAACATTAATAATCTGCAGATTAATAGCGTTCTAAAGCTGTGCAGACACTAACCAGAGTAAACAGCCAGCAGTGGATGCTGAAAAGCTGTTGTGAAGTCTGGGGTGAGCGTGTAATCAGCAAAATTCAAACTGCATCAAATAATAAATATCTCAAACCAGATGAAGCTAGTGTACTTACTACAAAAATCCATTATGGCTGCATAATCCTGTTGGAAAGTTTTCTCACCTTCCCTTGTGCTCAACATCTCATCCCAGCACTGGGGTTCTCTTTTCTCTCGTACCTTATGACCGGCCACAGTCTTAGCAGTCATTACTGCCATACCCCTATTTATCCTTCCTAGAGAGTTTCCCCATCTGCCTGTATCCAGAGACCCCCACCCACACAGGACACGGTCATCACATGAATAGGACGGTTCCATGACAATTGTGTACAAGATAATTGTGTACGGACAATTGTGTACAGAAAATTGTGTACAGGCCAATTGTGTCCAAGGACAATTGTGTACAAGGACAATTGTGTACAGGGCAATCGCCTTGTACACAATTGCCTTGTACACAATTGTCATTGTACACAATTGGCCTGTACACAATTGTCTGTACACAATAGTATACGCAATTATCTTGTACACAATTGTCCTGTCACCGAATAGGACAGATTTACAGCCTTTATAAAACACAACAGATTCCTATTCCATGACTACAGGCGCAGAGATCATGGAAACAGTCAACTGATACACAATACATTAGAAAACGGAATAACTTTTTATTAGATGATATATACAGGAAAAAAAATGTAATTTTAAATGCATAAACAAAGTGTTCATGATATCAGTAAATATATTCTTTACACAGACCATAAAAATGAACAATGCCATGTACATGCTGTTAAATGTTTAATTAGATGATACATACAGGAAACAAAAAATCATAAAGCTGTGTTGAACTGTATGTTCTTTTTTCAAACCACAAAAATAAACGATGACATTTAAATGCTGTTAAATGGGATTTTCATATTATGGCGCCACCTGGGGTTCAGCATTATGTAGCAATGTGCACGTCCACCTAGTGAGCATAGTGCTTGTGGTGACTGGTGACACATGCTCAGACACTCTCTCCACAGTCAGGTCTCTGCACAGTGATGCTCTTCTTTATTGCAGAGTGCCAATATTGTTTTCTGCCCCATTCATCAGGGAATGGACATGGAGTATAACTGAGAAGACACATTTTGTACTTCTCATAAGGCAAATAGCAATTTTAATTTCCAAGAGGAGCCTGCATGGCCTATAAGTCTCCTCACTCTGACATGTCGGGTTTGGCTTGTCATTCTGCGCAAAGAGAAACGTTACCCTTTACACCCAAGTCCAGTCTCTCACCTAGCCAAATCAGATCTCATACTTTGCACTGATGAGGGGCAACACCCCAAAACACTGTCTGCAAATTGAAATTCTGATTTGCCTTTTATCCTAAGTCATAAAGCAAGACTCGTAAAAGGGTCGATAGTGACAGTTAGGATTACTGCTTCCAACAGGTGGTGATATATAGTTCTAGTCCTGTTCCTCTCTGAAGAGACAATTTGCCTATGTACTTAATTAGAAAGGAACTCTACAACTGGCTGCCAGAGGGGGAGGAAGCCTCTGTCCAGGACCTGTCCCAGCTGTACAGATTAGTAACAGCACACATAGAAACAAAATATATGAAAAAATGTTGTTAATGCTAGAAAGATTGTAAATACAATTATTAAGATAAATCGTAAATGAATGTACATGACTGCAATGAAAATTCATTTTACACTGTTCAATAGGCACTCACAATAGACTGACAAGTCCTGTTTTTAAGCTTCTCTCCTGCCTTTATCAGAGGCAGGATTACAATGAAAGGTGACATCTCTTTTATAAAGATAGTCAGATCACACTGTTAACAATAGGAGATGATCACAGGTCACAGAGCATGGTCACAGGTCACAGAGCATGATCACTGGTCACAGAGAATGATCACTAGTCACAGAGCATGGTCACGAAGCATGATCACTGGTCACAGAGCATGACCACTAGTCACAGTTCATAGAGCATGGTCACAGAGCATGATCACAGGTCACACAGCACGCCCGCTGGTTATGCGATCAGTCGCAGAAGCACAACCAATCTACACAGCAGAGCTCCTGCAGTAAGTGCTGGGATCAGTATTATCACCGATCCCTGCAGTTTAACTTCTCATATGTCGCTGATAATTGAGGCCGCGGCACAGGAGGAGTTTGACAGAGGCAGAGCGCTCACTCTGTCAGCTCATGGGCACCTCTGCAGTGCGATTGTGGGGTAACAATAGGCTGCTATTCAGCTGTAATCCTGACAATGGCGTACAGGTCTGCTACACACTACAGCCCATCAGACACTGCCAGAGGTGGGCTCTAATGGGCTAACTGTCAGTCACACACTGACGGCGGGATTTAACACACACCAGCAGGAAGTGTCACTAATCTCGCCCATAGGCGCTGCTGTCACGTGATCAGCTGGTGCTGATAGGCTGTCAAGCAAGTCGTGGGTCTGCAGTCGACCCCTGTACTTGTCACCGTGAATCTCCTATGAATGCCAACATCTGTACAGCACAGAAGATCGGACGATTGCAGCTTAAAGTCAAGAGGACTATTAAACATAGAAAAAAAAGGTTTTAAAAATATTTTAAGTTCAGATCACCTCTCTTTTTTCCCATTGAAAATAAGACAATTAAAAAAAATTACCTATTTGGTATAAAAAAAATGTAATTGGTAAAACATTCTTTATTAGAAAATATATAAAAAAACAAAAAGGGAGAAAAAAAAGGCAAAAAAAAAAATCCCCGGCAGACAAGACCAAAAAGTAAATGTATATCATTATTTATATACACATGAAGATTCACTTGCGTTCATTAGACAGCAGCGCTTTGGACGCAGCGAACATGCACTAGGTCATTTTCTGGGACAGTTGACGGATGAGCGCTAGCGCCAATTTTTGTTATTTATATACAGGGTGGGCCATTTATATGGATACACCTGGGTCGGCCATTTATCAAGTTG
Organism: Dendrobates tinctorius; assembly: GCF_039654945.1. Lineage (NCBI taxonomy): Eukaryota > Metazoa > Chordata > Amphibia > Anura > Dendrobatidae > Dendrobates > Dendrobates tinctorius. The sequence goes on from NW_027361754.1 coordinate 49,500,938, forward strand.
GAATTCAAAATGGCCGCCATGGTCACCACCCATCTTGAAAAGTTTTCCCCCTACCATATACTAATGTGCCACAAACAGGAAGTTGATATCACTATCACCAACCATTCCCATTTTATTTAGGTGTATCCATATAAATGGCGCACCCTGTATAGGGCACCTACCACCGCAGCCAGGGTGGTACCTCTACGATTATGAGGCCACACCACCTCCCTGTTCTCTGACTCTATTATTGACTAGCTTCCCTTTTGCTCTCTTGCACTTTTTTCACCATCGTAGGGTCATTTTTATATATTTTTTCAATAAAAGTTAATTTTTATAAGGGTTATTCACGGAGAACTTTTTAATACCCTTGTCCTACATTGTTAGCTTACATCAGAAACTGGTCACATGAACAAGTGTATCAAATAAATGAGGCAGAGATTATACAGAAGAGCTCACCATGCAAAATTAATTGCTAATGCAAAATTTCATAAAATTAGGATTATATAGGAGTCCTTGATATACTGTATTTATACTTTTATTGCTGCATTGTACTTGTTTGATATTTAGCTTATAGACTGTCATTTCATACTCTGACCACCAGAGGTCGATATTGTTTTGTTACATTTCCATGTATCTTCTGGCTGCAGCTCTTTTTTCCACACCATATTCATGAATTGCCACTGTGCATTTTATTATTAGAATTACTTTATTTAATAAAGGTTGTGGATTATTTACTGTAAATAATTACATTTACTCTTTAGCATTATGTGTTGGGGATTTGTCTTGTTTTTTTTCTCCTTTTTATTGTTTTTAATATATTTTCTACTAAAGATTGTTATATTTTACAATTTTCTTCCACGTTTTCTGTGCACTATGGTAAAATCAATGGTGTCATTCAAAAGAACAAATCACCTGTTGTGAATGTTGAATCCTGTGTTATCTACTGTACAAGGGGCGATCCAAAAGTAATGATAATCGGTTATTTCTACTGCACACAGAAATTAAAATAAAATGTTTTCTTCTCTCTTAGGTACCCACTAGTCCAGGAAAAAAAAAATCATTTAAATAGGCCACGATTCCCGGGAGCTACATTCATTTGAATATGAACTGCCAAGGAGTGAACATCAAAATGGAAAAAAACGAGCTCAGAGCTGTCATCAAATACCTCTGCTTGAAAAAAATGTCTACCAAAGACATACACAGCGACTTGGTGGAAACATTGGGGGACTCTTCTCCTCCATATTCCACACTTACACGCTGGGACAAGGAATTTAAGCTGGGAAGAACATCGACGGAAGATGAACATCGCGAAGGACGCCCATCCACGTCCCTCAATGAAGAAAACGTGAAAAAAGTTGAAGAAGTTGTGTTGGCAGATCGAAGAGTGACTATCAGGCATGTAGCTGAGGACACAGGGATCTCATATGGCAGTATTCAAAGAATCCTTGCAAAAGAATTGCATATGAGAAAGGTCTCCGCGCGTTGGGTGCCAAAAATGTTAACCGACGAGCAAAAGAAGAAACGAGTTGACATTTCAATAGCAAATCTCGAAAAGTTCCAAGCAGACAAGGAGAATTTTTTGTCACATTTTTTGACCATGGATGAGACCTGGATCCACCACTTTGATCCCGAAACTAAACAACAATCGATGACATGGAAACGAGCCGACGAACCGACGCCGAAGAAATTCAAAGTGTCAAGCTCAGCAGGGAAGGTTATGGCATCTGTTTTTTGGGACACTGAAGGAATTATTATGGTGGACTATTTGGAGAAGGGAGCCACTATTACGGGCTCCTGCTACGCAGAACAAATAAGAAGATTGCGGGAGAGTATCAAGGAGAAAAGGCGCGGCAAACCGCGGGCTGGAGTGCTGTTTCACCAAGATAACGCACCGGCTCACAAAGCTGCAGTTGCCATGGCTACCATTCAAGAAGCGGGCTTTGAACTGGTGGAACACCCCCCTATTCGCCAGATCTAGCCCCCAGTGACTTCTTTCTCTTTCCTCGGCTCAAGGAACACCTCCGGGGCAAGAAGTTTGACGACAATAGCGACGTGATAACCGCTGTTGGGGAGTTTTTTGAGGGTCAAGATCAAGAATTTTTTTCAAAGGGAATTCTAAGTTTAGACAAGAGATGGACTAAATGTATAGACTTGTCAGGAGACTATGTAGAAAAATATTTTTTTTTTTACTATATTCATTGTGTTTATTATTGATTATCATTACTTTTGGATCGCCCCTCGTATACAGTACAGAGGTGTTATAAGTCATTGTAGAGGAGGAGGAGAGCTGTGATATCCCCTATTGTGAACAGTGGATACTATATAAGGAGGTTTTAAGCAGCTATTGTAAACTTGTTTGTTTATCTCTATATTTATTGTATTCTCCTGTCTTATCTTAGGCCTCTTTCACACTTGTCTTTTGACGTCAGTCGAAATCCGCTCTTTTTGGAAAAAATGGATTCATCGTTTTTTTGGGGCGAAATCCGTTTTTTTCTCATAGACTTGCATTTGCAGTGGATTGCGACGGATGGTCGTCCGTTGCATCCATTTTTTGATGGATCCGTCAGAATTTCAGGGTCCGCCGTCTTGAGTAGACAGACTTTGTAACTTTTTTTGTCTGCGTTGAAAAGACGGATTGCAACAGATCCGTCGCAGTCCGCCGTTGGGTAGAATGGAAGCCTAGGTGCGGTGGATCCGTTGCAATCCGTCAAATGACGGAATCCGGCAACGGATTCCGCTTTTTTAAACTGAGCATGCCTGGAAGAATTTCCATTCTTTTAATTTAACCCCAAAAGCCATTCTGGCACAAAATTTCTCTCTCTCTCTCATGCTGTTCCTTTAAATTTCAGACACTGGCTGCTGCAACGGATCCGTCCAAAAACGGATCCGGTGCATCAGTGTTTTGCCAATCTGCAACGGATCCGTTTTTTCACACTTTGACAGTATGGAACTGACGTCAAAAGACTGAAGTGTGAATGAGGCCTTAGTTGATTGATTGTTACCAATTCAAATTAGTGATAGATCTAAGAACTAGGGATGAGTGAATGGCTTCATTATCTGAACAGCAATAGCGGTTACCGAATAGCTCTATCAGGAACTCCCGATAATCAGCTGCATATGTCACGGCTGTGTGACAGTCACAATAAACATCCTCTCCATGCATGTGTTGTGACTGTCATACAGCCGCGACAGTTGAACAGCTGATTATCATGAGCGCTCCAGGCATCTAGATTCCTGATACAGCTCTTCGATAACTGCTATAGCTATTCGGATAATGACTTATCCGAAGCCATTCGCTCATTCCTATTAAGATCAAACCTATATATTCAGACAGAGCTTTGGGGATGCATTTATGTAGGGGGCATTTAAGTACATTTTATTCCAAGTGCATTTTGTCAAAGTGCCTTGCAGTTAATCATGGCAGTTAGACAGGTAAGACATTCAAAGAAACCTATTGCCAAAACATTTGGATTGCAACAAATATTCACCATATGCATTTGTATAATTTATATCCTGGCTGCTGCAGTCACTTACATCCACTGTCCAAACTCTTTACACTCCATTCATATCAGCCTCTCTTTTTTTTTTCCTATGTACAGCACTCACACTCTTTTCACAATTCTAAAACTGCACAGGTCCATTCAGTCCCACCATACACCACAACAGACGCTCTCACAAATAACTTAACCACCTGCTCACTCTTTCTATCCACCTCCTTCTAGTCTCAAGAGATATCTCTCCAAACCCTGGCCCCTCATGTTATAGTTAGTCGCACCGTTCACCTACTACACTCAGAAACCCCTCAAATCTCATTAATATTCCCTGCATGCATTCTGTCTCTAACTGTGCTTTCTGGTATTGTCGCTCAGATTGTAATAAACTCTCTTTCATCCATGACTTCTTCATTTCTGCTTCTCTTAACCTTCTGGCTCTTACTAAAGCCTGGATCCAGCAGTCAGACACCACTGCTGCTGCTGCGCTCTCATATGGTGGACTACATTTCTCTCATACCCCAAGATCAGACAACAGAGCAGGTGGAGGCATTGGTCTGCTCTTGTCAACCAAATGTACCTTTCACGTTATCCCCGACTCATCTTCCCTTATTTTGAGATCAGGGCTGCCACTAGGAATTTCGGAGCCCCATACTGGCAACATTTTCGGGGCCCTCTTGAGACTCTGCCCAGGCTCCACCCCTCAAACGGTCCACAGTCCCACCGCTCTCTCTTAGAAAAACTCCTCTTCTCACCAATCACACATTAACAGTTCCCATCTCCAGATCACGCACATAGCCAGCAGCTCTTGCTTTGGCCAAAAGATTTTTTTAAATCTGCCACCACGACAAAGTAGACCCTTTTGTCCAGGCCTTATTCTACTCTAACCTATTAAACATTTGTTAAAATATCCAATACAATTTAGGTATATTTTTTATTTTTCAATTTTAAAATTACCAAATCACATCCAAAGGGACAAATACCACCGCAAAATGTCCAGGCCACATATTACCACCACATAGTGACCTATAATACCACATACAAGGAACAAATACAAGCCACACCATGACCAGACCACATATTACCACCACAGTGACAGAATAAAAGCACATATAAGGGACAAATACCACCGCACCATGCCCAAACCACATATTACCACCACATGGTGACTGAATACTACAATACTGATCATTAATGAAAAAAACATAATACTATCACCATAAGTGCCATTATACACAGGAGATCTGTACTTAGTATGCAGTGTCTGTGTACAGGTAATACAGTGATCACCAGTGACATTATACACAGAAGCTCTGTATATAGTGCCAGTGTACAGGTATACAGTGATCACCGGTGACATTATGCACAGGACCTCTGTATATAGTGCTAGTGTACAGGTAATACAGTGATCACTGGTGACACTGTACACAGGAACTCTGTATATAGTGTATAATGTCAGTGTACAGGTAATAGTGATCACTGGTGACATTGTACAAAGGCACTCTGTGTACAGTGTATAGTGTCAGTGTACAAGTAACACACTGACTCACCAGTGACGTCTCTAGGTGAAGTCCTTCAGCTTCGCTTTTCATCTTTCATCCAGCACAGACCGCCATCACGTCTTCCAGCCAGGGCTTGTCTCTGCAGGAAAGAACAGTAATCTAGAGCTCCACTTGCAGAACACATTACTTAATTTTTTACCAACTTCTACAATACACCAGATTAAGAAAAAAAGGTGACATAGTGTCGCTCTGCACAGTAACAGGACCTCCCCCCATTTAAAACAGTATTCTCAAAAAAATAAAACAAATACATCACTGCAGTAATAATATCCCTTCATTAGCCCCTATGGTAATAATATACCCCATCCTAGCCCCCGTGTGTCTCATTCCTGCACCATGCCATATTTTCTCTTATCCTGCTCTCATGAGTATCCATTCTGCCCCCATATGATCTCCCGATCCTGTCTACATCGTATCCATCCTGCCCCATGATTCTGCACAATGTGTCTCCCATCCTGCTCCCTCATTGTGTCTCACATTCTGCCCCCTCCTGTGTCTCACTGTCAAACTCTGCCCCTCCTGTGTCTTACTTTCACATTCTGCCCCCGTGCTTCACATTCTGCCCCCCTCCTGTGTCTCACTTTCACATTCTGCCCCTGTGTCCATTCTGCCCCCTCCGGTGTCTGTCACATTCTGCCCCCTCCTGTGTCTTATTGTCACATTCTGCCCCCTCCTGTGTCTTACTGTCACATTCTACCCTGTGCCTCACATTTTTCCCCCTCCTGTGTCTCACTGTCACATTCTTCCCTTGTGTCCATTCTGCCCCCTCCTTTGTCTCACTGTCACATTCTGCCCCCATATCCATTCTGCCCCCTATGTCTGTCACATTCTGCCCCATGTCTCACATTCTGCTCCCATGTCTGCCCCGTATCCATTCTCTCCCCGTGTCTTGCATTCTGCCCCCGTGTCTTGCATTCTGCCCCCGTGTCTCACAGTCTGCCGTGTCCCATTCTGCCCCCATGTCCATTCTGCCCCCATATCTATTCTGCCTCCATGTCTTGCATTCTGCCCCATGTCTCGCATTCTGCCCTCATGTCTCGCATTCTGCCCCCCGTGTCTCACAGTCTGCCCCGATTGCTTTCAATAAAAATAAAAACAAAACAAAACAAGTTCTTCTTACCTGGCTGTGCTCCTGTGACGAAGCTTCTTCCATGCAGCTGAAGCACGCACTCGCCGGCGACTGAGAATGACGTCAGACGCCGGCGACGTGCGCACTGTGACTGACGTCAGCTGCCAGCCTCCGATTGGCTGGTGACTGTTAACTATTGTTGTGTGGGCCCCGGGCCCGCACGTCAATAAAGTTGAACTGCCGCAGAGCTGCTAAGGGCCCGGTTTAGCCTGTCGGTAGGGCCCGGTGAGCAGATAAGACAGGGCCCAATGCGGGCCCCCTCTGCCCACCGGGTCCCATACGCCAGTCAGAGCAGCAATGCCCTGATGGTGGCCCTGTTTGAGATACACGCTGTCAGACTATACATCTCCTTGCGCCTGCGAGTGGCAGTTGTGTATCACCCTCTGGGCCACTCCCGTCAGTTCCTTGATCTCTTTGCCACCTGGCTTCCAAATTTTCTATCCTGTGATATCCCCACCCTCATCATGGGAGAACTTAACATCCCCATTGGTTTTCCCTCTCCCCATCTGACACTCACCTTTTATCTGTAACCTCCTCATTCGGCCTTTCACAGCCTAATAACTCTCCTAGACATGAAGACAGAAATTCCCTGGACCTGGTCTTCTCTCGATTCTGCTCAGTGCATGATTTTACCAACTCCCCTCTCCCGCTCTTTCCACAACCTTCATTCATTCTCTGTCAAGAACTGTCATCTCGCTCAAGACACTCCCACTCTCCACACTTATAGAAATATGTGCCATTAACACCCCAAAATTTATGAAGAATTTACAGTTATCAATAACCTTAATCTCCTCTCTGTCATGTCCTGACTCTGCACTGAAACATTATAATCAAACACTGCAAAGTGTCCTGGATGAAGCTGCATCCCCTACACAATGGGCACACGTCGGGGCTCGAAAGGTAACGTTTTGGAATGCAGACTTTGATGGATTGGTCTGCGGGTGTCATGTGCGTTTGGAGAGCCCCTGATGTACCTAAACTATTGAAACTCCCCACAAGTGTCCCCATTTTGGAAACTAGACCCCCCCACGGAACTTATCTAGATGTGTGGTGAGCACTTTGAACCCCCAAGTGCTTCACAGAAGTTTATAACGCCTGGGCGTGAAAATAAAAAAATCATTTTTTCCACAAAAATGATATTTTTGCATCAAATTTTTAATTTTCCTAAGGGTAACAGGAAAAATTGGACCCCAAAAGTTGTTTTGCAATTTGTCCTGAGTATGCTGATACCCTATATGTGGGGGTAAAACACTGTTTGGGCGCATGGGAGAGCTTGGAAGGGAAGGAGCACCATTTGACTTTTTCAACGCAGAATTGGCTGGAATTGAGATCAGACGCCATGTTGCATTTGGAGAGCACCTGATGTGCCCAAACAGTGGAAACCCCCCAATTATAACTCCAACCCTATCCCCAACACACCCCTAACCCTAATCTCAGCCCTAACCCTAATGGGAAAATGGAAATAAATACATTTTTTTAATTTTATTATTTTTCCCTAACTAAGGGGGTGATAACGGGGGGTTTGATTTACTATTTATGGCGGTTTTTATGTTTGGCAGCTGTCACACGCTAAAAGACGCTTTTTATTGTAAAAATAGCTTTTGCATCGCCACATATTGAGAGCTATAATTTTTCCGTATTTTGACCCACCGAGTCATGTGAGGTCTTATTCTTTGCGGGATGAGTTGATGTTTTTATTGGTACCATTTTCGGGCATGTGACATTTTTTGATTGCTTTTTATTCCGATTTTTGGGGCGCAGAATGAACAAAAACCAGTGTTTCATGAATTTCTTTTGGGAGGGTGAGTTTACACCGTTCCGCGTGCGGTAAAATTGATAAAGCGGTTTTATTCTTCAGGTCAGTACCGTTACAGCGATACCTCATTTAGGTCGTTTTTTTTATTTTTGCCGCTTTTATGCAATGAAAACAATTTTATATAAAAAATAATTATTTTTGCATCGCTTTATTCTGCGAGCTATAACTTTATTTTTTGCGGATGACGCTGTATGGCGGCTCGTTTTTTGCGGGACAAGCTGACGTTTTCAGCGGTACCATGGATATTCATATGTGTCTTTTTGATCGCGCGTTATTGCACTTTTTGTTCGGTGGTATGATAATAAATCATTTTTAGGGAAAGAGCCCCCCGCAGCAGCGCTGCACATTGCGCTGCCGTGGGGGGCTCAGGGAAGCACGGAGGGAGCCCCCTCCCTGCCGATGCTTCCCTTTAACCCCCGGTACACCGCGATCGTGTTTGATCGCGGTGTACAAGGGGTTATCGTGTCGGGGGCGGTCCATTACCGCCCCTGACACATTGTGCCGTGAGTCAGCTGTGATAATCAGCTGACACCCGGCCGCGATCAGGGGCGCTCACCACGTGAGCGCCACTGATCGCTATGACGTACTATCCAGTCCCTGGGAATTAAGTCCCAGGGCACATGGATGGGATAGTATGTCTCATGGCAGAAAGGGGTTAATATCAGCCCACAGTTCTCTGCATAGCCTTTTCTGGTTATTAATTATAGAGTACCTCACGTCATTTTTTGGGGGGACTTCCCTATTTTAATAGCCAGTAAAGGCTTATTGTACAGCTGTGAGCTGATATTAAGAGTGGTTGATCCATGGGTATTACCCCCTTTCCCAGGCTATATACATCTGGCCCCAGTCGCTGGCTTTCCCTGTTCTGGTTTTGAAAATTGCTCCAGAGCACACGCAATTTTTTCCCCTTTTTTTGAAAAAAAAATTAAACAGATATTGCGTTTATGACCAGGGTCACACTTGCGAGAAACTTGCACGAATCTCGCACCTCAATACCCTGCACTGCCGACGTCCCTCGGGACCGGAGTGCGCAGCTGCAAGTATTTCTATGCCGGGTATTTAGGTGAGAGACTCATGCGAGTTTCTCGCAAGTGTGACCCCGGCCTAACGCAGATTTTGTGTGTTTTTATTTAACTCTATGTACCGTTTTATTATGTTCATTATTAAACATCGGCCTTGGTATTATCTATCTATAGATATATCTATCGACAGATATATCTATAGATCAGGGGTGAGGAATCTTTTTCTGTCAAGGGCCATTTGGATATTTATACCATCCTTCGGGGGCCATACAGACTCCGCCCACAAAGTACTTCCTGACTCTGGCACTGGTTTCATGACTTAATCTTTCATTGCATGCCCTTCAATGTTCAGTAGTGAACACTGCGTGTGTGTGCTCACAGAGCAAGAAGAAATTAATGAGATTGTGGCAATCAAAATACAGCTCCCTGCCCAAGAATGGAGTCCCTGAGAATCTGCTCGGGGGCCTGATAAAAGGTCATCGAGGGCCGTAAATGGCCCTGGGACCCGAGGCTCCCCACCCCTGCTATAGATAGATAGATATTCACTTACATTTGTTTTGTGTGTGAACATGTGTGAACATGCAATGTGATGATGTTATGGTCTTCAATGGAGAATGTAAAAGAAGAGGTTGGACAAGGAAATGTCATCACATTTTTTTTGTTAAATAATAGATCTTTACTTAGCTTACAAAATCACATACAAATCCGCATGAAAAAAAAACATGAAAATCGGCATAAATAATGCACGGATTTACAAATGCATTTTTCTGTCAAGGCAAATCCGCAACGTGTGCACATAGCGTAAGAGAACTAGTTATGTAAAAAAAACATTAATAATTTGTAGATTAATAGTGTTCTAAAGCTGTGCAGACACCAACTAGAGAAAATGGCCAGCAGTGGATGCTGAAAAGCTGTTGTGAAGTCTGGGGTGAGCGAGTAATGAGCAAAATACAAACTGCATCAAATAATAAATATCTCAGATCAGATGAAGCTAGTGTACTTACTTTGAAAATCCATTATGGCTTCATAATTCTAATGGAAAGCTTTCTCACCTTTCCTTGTGCTCAACATCGCATCACAGCACCGCAGGTTCTCTTTTCTCTCGTACCTTACGACCGGCCACAATCTTAGCAGTCATTACTGCTGGACCCCTATTTATCTTTCCTAGAGAGTTTTACCCATCTGCCTGTATCCAGAGACCCCCACCCACACAGGACACGGTCATCACATGAATAGGACAGATTTACAGCCTTTATAAACAAACGACGTAGATTCCTATTCCATGACTACAGGCGCAGAGACCATGGAAACAGTTAACTGATACACAATACGTTAAAAAATGGAATGACGTTTAATTAGATGATGCATACAGGAAACAAAAAATCATAAAAAACTGTTTAACTAGTTATATAATTACATCATTAATTATGCTCTTTACAAGAAACATAAAAATGAATGATACCATATACATGCTGTTAAATGGGATTTACATATTATGGCGCCACCTGGTGTTCAGAATTATGTAGCAAATGTGTACGTCCACCTAGTGAGCGTAGTGCTCTCTCCACAGTCAGGTCTCTGCACAGTGATCCTTTTTTTGCAGAGTACCAATATATATTGTTTTCTGCCCCATTTGTCAGGGAATGGATGTGGAGTATAACTGAGAAGACACATTTTTTATGACTCAAAGCAATTTACATATCTAATTTCCCAAAGGAGAATGCATGGCCTATAAGTCTCCTCACTCTGAAATGCCTGGTTTGGCTTGTCATTCTCCACAAGGAGAAACGTTACCCCTTAAATCACAGTTTTAAGCCTCTCACCTAGCCAAACGAGATCTCATAATTTGAACTGATAAGGCGCAACGCCCAAAACACTGTCTGCAAACTGAGATTCTGATTTGGCTTTTATCCTAAGTCATATTGCAAGGCTTGTTAAAGGGTTGACAGTGACTTGTAGGACCGCTGCTTCCAACAGGTGGCACTATAGAGTTCTTTTTTGAGACATTTTGATTATGTTAGTCATTATTAGAAAGGAACTCTACCACTGGCTGCCAGAGAGTGAAGAAGCATGATCACAGGTCACAGAGCATGGTCACAGAGCATACCCACAATACTCTATCACAGTCAGTAGTCTTTTCTTGTTATGTTAGGTGCCGGTTTTAAAACAAATTCTTCAGCTGCTGGTGGAGATAAAGCAGAATATATTCTAGTTAGAAATTAAAAACAGATTTGTCTTTAGGCCTTTGTGCGATATGATGTATATATCAATAATGTCTGTAAAGTGCTGTGGAATTAATGGCACTATATAAATAAATCATGCCGATAGTATGGGATACTGCTATTGTACTGCTACGATCAGTCGCAGGAGCACAACCGATCTACACAGCAGAGCTCCTGCAGTAAGTGCTGGGATCAGTATGATCACCGATCCCTGCAGTTTAAATTCTCTGATAATTATGACCGCGGCACAGGAGTTTGACAGAAGCAGAGCACTCCCTCTGTCAGCCCATGGGCACCTCTGCAGTGCGATTGTGGCGTAACAATAGGCTGCTATTCAGCTGTAATCCTGACAATGGCGTACAGGTCTGCTACACACTACAGCCCATCAGACACTGCCAGAGGTGGGCTCTAATGGGCTACCTGTCAGTCACACACTGACAGTGGGATTTAACACACACCAGCTGGAAGCGTGTCACTAATCCCGCCCATAGGCGCTACTGTCAAGTAATCAGGTGGCGTTAATGGGCTGTCAAGCCAGTCGTGGGTTTGCGGACGACCCCAGTTCTTGTTACTGTGAATCTCCTGTGAACACCAGCGTTCATGAGATCGTAAATTCTGCAATACATCTGTACATCACAGAAGATCGGATGATCGCAGCTTCAAGTCTCCTAAGGGGACTATTAACCCTTTCGCCCCAGAGCCTGTTTTTGCCTTTGTGACCCGGCCAATTTTTTCAATTCTGACCAGTGTCACTTTATGAGGTCATAACTCTAGAACACTTCAACGGATCCTCTTGATTCTGACACTGTTTTCTCAAGACATATTGTACTTCATGATAGGGGTAAAACTTCTTTGCTATAACTTGCGTTTATTTGTTAAAAAAATTGAAATTTGGAAAAGATTTAAAAATTTCGCAATTTTCAAACTTTTCATTTTTATGCCCTTAAATCAGAGAGTGATATCGCACAAAATAGTTAATAAATAACATTTCCCACATGTCTACTTGACATCAATATAAGTCTGGAAACAATTTTTTTTTTTCTTAGAAAGTTATAAGGGTTAAAAGTTGACCAGCGATTTGTCATTTTTACAACAAAATTTACAAAACCATTTTTTTTGGGACCACCTCACATTTGAAGTGAGTTTGGAAGTGTCAATATGACAGAAAATACCCAAAAGTGACACCATTCTAAAAACTGCACCCCTCAAGGTACTCAAAACCACATTTAAGAAGTTTACTAACCCTTCAGTCGCTTCCTCTGAATTAATGGAATGTGGAAGAAAAAAAATAAACATTTACTTTTCTTTCACAAAAATTTTCCTTTATACCTATTTTTTTACTTTCGCAAGGATAACAGGAGAAATTGCAAAACAAAATGCCTAGTCCATTTTCTCCTGAGCATACCCCATATGTGGGAGAATACTACTGTTTGGGCGCACGGCAGGGCTTGAACGGGAAGGAGCGCCATTTGACTTTTGGAATGCAAAATTGGCTGGAATCGATAGCGGACGTCATGTTGCGTTTGGAGAGCCCCTGAAGTGCCTAAACAGTAGAAACCCCCAACAAGTGACCCCATTTTGGAAACTAGACCCCTTAAGGAACTTATCTAGATGAGTATTGAGCACCTTGAACCCACAGGTGCTTCTCAGAAGTTTATAACGTAGTGCCGTGGAAATAAAAAAAAAAACATTTTTCACAAATAAATCGTTTTAGCTCCATATTTTGCATTTAAATAAGGGAAACAGGAGAAATTGCTCCATACAATTTGTTGAGCAGTTTCTCCTGAGCACGCCGATACCCCATGTTGCGTTTGGAGAGCCCCTGAAGTGCCTAAACAGTGGAAACCCCCAACAAGTGACACCATTTTGGAAACTAGACCCCTCAAGGAAATTATCTAGGTGTACTGAGCACCTTTATCCTCCAGGGACTTCAAAGAATTTTATAATATTGAGCCGTCAAAAAACAAACAAACACATTTTTACCACAAAAATGCTATTTTAGCCCCCACTTTTTATTTTCATAAGGGTAGCAAGAAATAATGGGCCCCAAAACTTGTTGTGGAATTTCTCCTGAGTATGCCAATACAAAGTATGTGGTGAAAAACTACTGTCTGGAAGCAAGGCCATGAAAGAGAAGGAGCACCATATTACAGTGCAGGTTTTGCTGCACTGGTTTGAGGGGGCCTTGTCACATTGGCAGAGCCCCTGAGGTGCCAGAACAGCAGAAACCACCATAAGTGACCCCATTTTACAAACTACACCTCTCAGTGAATTCATCTAGGGGTGCAGTGATCATATTGACACCACAAGTGTGTCACAGAATTTGATAACATTGTGCAGTGAAGAAAAAATAATGGAGCCAAAATGTGTTACACAATTTCTTCTGAACTTCGCAATACCCCATATGTGGCTGTACAGTACTGCTTAGCCACACAGCAAGACTCTGGAGGGACAGAGCGCTATTTGACTCTTGGAGAACAAATTAGTTTCCAGACTATATTAAGTGCCCCTAAATGCCAGAAAAGAAGACTCCCCCCCCCTCAAGTGACCCCAGTTTGGAAATTACACCTCTTTAGGAATTTATCTACAAGTGTAGTGATGAATTTGACTCCATAAATGTTTCCAGAAACAAGCAGCAGTGGATGTTGCGGAGTGAAAAATGCAAACTGCCGTTGTAGTGACCAGTACGTTGCAGTACATTATGCCCAGCCCGTGCTTCTGGATAAATGCACCCATAAATTAGGCGGGATCTCATCACTACAGAAATGCCAAACGTGGATCATATATGTGGTTTAGGTACACTGTGGGGCTCAGAAGGGAGGGGGGCATTTGAATTTGGGAGGGCAGAATTTCTTTTGGCAGGTGAGAAGCCATTTCGCTTTTCCAGAGCCTTTGTGCTACCAGTAACGTGGAAGCCTCCTATATTTCTGTTAACAGATAAATGGACCTGAGTGAGGACTTGCTTTTTTTGTGGAATGAGTTGAAGCCTTTATTGGGAACATTTTACATAACGTTTTGGATCACATTTATCCAGCGCTCTACGCTGAGCACTTACTTTGGGGCTTCTACCTAAATCTCTGAGTGACGTGACAGATGAAACCCCCGATCCAGTCACTATAATGAGGCAGCAGAGTTACTCTGGACTCAGTCTGGCCTCTGTTCAGCGGTGTCCTTCTTTTCAGAGGTGCACAAAACTGGCTGACTGCGCTTTTTTGTATGACTAAAAAGACGGACCCGCCGGACCACAGGTCTTATGGCGTCCACAGTGTCTCCATTTGCCTCATTATAGGGAATCTTCCGCCGGGGGTTCCGTCTGAATCACCTATTTCAGAGATTTAAACAGAAACCCTGATGTAAGCGCTCAGAGCAGGATAAATGCACGCCGATCCTTACTGCGATCTTTGGGAGGCAGAATGAAAAAAACAACAGCATGTGTAGAATTGGTTTATTTATTTTTTTACACCGTTCCTCGTGCTGTATAAGTGATTAGGTGACTTTATTCTTCGGGTCGGTGCGATTACAGCGATACCAGATTTATACCGGGTTTTCATGTTTGGCTGCTGTCACACACTAAAAGACGCTTTTTATTGCAACAACACGTTTTTGTATCACTATATTTTGAGTGCTATAATTTTTCCATATTTCAGCCGACAGTTGTTTTTTGCGGGACGAGCTGACGTTTTTATTGGTACCATTTTCGGGCACATGAAAATTTTTGATCGCTTTCTATTCCAATTTTTGGGAGACAGAATGATCAGACACCAGGAAGTCAGGAATTTTTTTTTTTAATGACGTTCTGTGTGTAGTAAAATTAATAAGGCAGCTTTATTCTTCGGGTCAGTACGATTACAGCTATACCACATTTATAGTTTTTTTTTTTTTACATTTTGCCACTGTTTCACAATAAAAACTTTTATAGAAAAAATAATTGTTTTTGCATCGCTTTATTCTAAAAGCTATAACTTTATTTTTCCGCTGTTGGAGCTGTATGACAGCTTGTTTTTTGCGGGACAAGATGACGTTTTCATCACTACCATTTTTATTTTGATATGACTTTTTCATCGCGTTGTATTCTACTTTTTGTGTGGCAACATGATGAAAAAGCAAAGGTTTTTCCTCCTTTTTTTTTTTACGATGTGCACCGAAGGCGTGAACAAGTGTTACCGTTTTATAGGTTGGCTCGTTCTGGACACGGCGAAACCAAATATGTGTACTTTTTTTGTTTTTAAAAATATATATGTGTATTTATTGGTTTAATTTTCTTCTTTTTTTTTTATTTTGTGATTTTTTTAAAATAGTTTTAAAACTTTTTTTTTTTTAACTTTTTTACTTAGTCCCTGTATGGGACTTCAATTTTTGTCTGATCACTGGTGTCTTGTCACTGGTCAGTGTTGCACAGGCAGATCGCTTGTTTGACTCAGCTGCAGGCTGAGCCTAACAAGCCACCGTAGCTGACTCGGAGGACATCATGTGACCTCCGGCTGCCAGGACAACGCTCATCTCATCACGGGGGGCTTCGGAGAGGTGAGTATAGCAGGGGTCTCCTCCTATCTTCTAAATGCCGTGATCGCGGCATCTAGAAGATAGCAAAGGATTTACATCATTGGGACCTGATCTAATCAGGTCCCAATGAGGTCACCGGTCAGAGCAACGGCTCTACACATGAATCGCAGCGCTTGCAGGACCTTGGGGGTCCTGAGTGCTGCAAGACCACCCACTGTAGACAAACGTCGGCACTGCACAAAGCTCAGCTAGCGCCGACGTATATGTATCGTGGGCGGTCACAAAGAGGTTAAAGATCGAAAAAAAGTGAAAAAAAAACAAACCGATTTTAAAAATATGAAGAAAAAAAAAATGATGCTGAGATCACCTCTCCTTTTTCCCATAGAACATAAGACAAGTAAAAAAAAAAAAATCACACTATATATATATATATATATATATATATATATATATATATATATATATATATACACTCTAATATATAAAGCTCAAGTGTGTGTATGTATGTATATGTGTCCGGGATTGGCATCCGCACCGTCGCAGCTACAGCCACAAAATTTGGCACAGTCACACGTCTGGACCCCGAGAGTGTCCTATGTTGTGAGGCGAAATTTTAACCCCGTGCGTTCCAATTCACCAAACAATTTTGCCCCTATCTACATAATGGGGAAAAAGTGTGTATCAAGCCCCGCCCCTCATTATGTCATAATGGTTGCCATGGCGACGCTGATGTCATCATAGGTTGCAAGCCCCGCCGCTCATTATGATGTCATAATGGTTGACTATGGGATGGAGGATGTGTGATGGGTATATGGGCACTGGACTATGAGATGGAGGATAAATATATATATATATATTATATATATACACATACACACACACATATACACACACAGTTGTGGCCAAAAGTATTGACACCCTGCAATTGTCAGATAATACTCAGTTTCTTCCTGAAAATGATTGCAAACACAAATTCTTTGGTATTATCTTCATTTAATTTGTCTTATATGAAAAAACACAAGAGAATGAAGCAAAAAGCAAAACATTGATCATTTCACACAACTCCAAAAATGGGCCAGACAAAAGTATTGGCACCCTCAGCCTAATACTTGGTTCCACAACCTTTAGCCAAAATAACTGCGACCAACCGCTTCCGGTAACCATCAATGAGTTTCTTACAATGCTCTGCTGGATTTTTAGACCATTCTTCTTTGGCAAACTGCTCCAGGTCCCTGATATTTGAAGGGTGCCTTCTCCAAACTGCCATTTTTAGATCTCTCCACAGGTGTTCTATGGGATTCAGGTCTGGACTCATTGCTGGCCACCTTAGAAGTCTCCAGTGCTTTCTCTCAAACCATTTTCTAGTGCATTTTGAAGTGTGTTTTGGGTCATTGACCTCTGAGGGAGACCCAGCTTTCTCACACTCGGCCCTACATTATGCTGCAAAATTTGTTGGTAGTCTTCAGACTTCATAATGCCATGCACACAGTCAAGCAGTCCAGTGCCAGAGGCAGCAAAGCAACCCCAAAACATCAGGGAACCTCCACCATGTTTGACTGTAGGCACGTGTTCTTTTCTTTGAATGCCTCTTTTTTTCTCCTGTAAACTATATGTTGATGCCTTTGGCCAAAAAGCTCTACTTTTGTCTCACCTGACCAGAGAACATTCTTCCAAAACGTTTTAGGCTTTTTCAGGTAAGTTTTGGCAAACTCCAGCCTCGCTTTTTTATGTCTCGGGGTAAGAAGTGGGGTCTTCCTGGGTCTCCTACCATACAGTCCTTTTTCATTCAGATGCCGATGGATAGTACGGGTTGACACTGTTGTACCCTCGGACTGCAGGGCAGCTTGAACTTGTTTGGATGTTAGTCGAGGTTCTTTATCCAACATCCGCACAATCTTGCGTTGAAATCTCTTGTCAATTTTTCTTTTCCGTCCACATCTAGGGAGGTTAGCCACAGTGCCATGGGCTTTAAACTTCTTGATGACACTGCGCACGGTAGACACAGGAACATTCAGGTCTTTGGAGATGGACTTGTAGCCTTGAGATTGCTCATGCTTCCTCACAATTTGGTTTCTCTAGTCCTCAGACAGTTCTTTGGTCTTCTTTCTTTTCTCCATGCTCAATGTGGTACACACAAGGACACAGGACAGAGGTTGAGTCAACTTTAATCCATGTCAACTGGCTGCACGTGAGATTTAGTTATTGCCAACACCTGTTAGGTGCCACAGGTAAGTTACAGGTGCTGTTAATTACACAAATTAGAGAAGCATCACATGATTTTTCAAACAGTGCCAATACTTTTGTCCACCCTCTTTTTTATGTTTGGTGTGGAATTATATCCAATTTGGCTTTAGGACAATTCTTTTTGTGTTTTTTTTTCATTTAAGACAAACTCAATGAAGATAATAATACCAAAGAATTTGTGTTTGCAATCACTTTCAGGAAGAAACTGAGTATTATGTGACAGAATTGCAGGGGTGTCAATACTTTCAAGATGAAAGCAGCACACCAAAAGAGTTCCAGTCAAAGTGCCATTTATTAGCCCACCTGGCTAGTTGCCCATACATCGACGTTTCAGGCCTGGGAGTTGTGGACCTTTCTCAAGCTGCTTTCATCTTGAGGACTATAATAAATATATATAATATATATATATATATATATATATATATATATATATATCTCTCTATCACACATACACACATACATACATACACACACCGTATTTTTTTGGGGGGGAAAGTGGGGAGTGCGTCTTATGGTCGAAATATACTAACCTCCGGAGGCTGGTGCAGCGCGGGGCCCTGTAGTGCGGTGGTGGCAGCGGCTCTCTGTGCTCCGGTGCAGGGGCGGCGGCTCTGCCGGCATTTCCTCCAAGCCCGGAGGCCCCCGCACATCCCTTGCTGGCCGCCATGTTGTGGTGGCCTCCGGGAGCATGGCCGCCGGGAAGATGGCCGCCGGTCCGGCGCATGCTCAGGTTCAGATCTCGCCCCGACATCTCGGGGGACGAGATCTCGTTGCCGAGATTTGAATCTCATCCCCCGAGATCTCGTGACGAGATCTGAATCCTGCGCCGTCCCCGGACCGGCGGCCATCTTCCCGGCGTCCATGTTCCCGGAGGCCACCGCAACATGGCGGCGGCCAGCATGGGATGTGCGGGGGCCTCTGGGCTTGGAAGAAATGCCGGAGCACAGAGAGCCGCCACCCTCCCCCCCACAGAGCCCACCTGCTCCAGCCCCAGCACAGCTAGCCCAGCTGCCCCAGCCCAAGCACAGCTGCCCCAGCACAGCCCAGCTGCCCCAGCACAGCCCAGCCCAGCTGCCCCAGTACAGCCCAGCTGCTCCAGCACAACCAACCTGCCCCAGCACAGAGCCGCCACCGCACGAACCTGGACCACTGAATGACCCCTGTGACCATTCCTCCACCCATGCCGGATCCCTTCCCAGGTAAGCTGAATTCAGACTGTAAGACGGACCCCCATTTGACACATTATTTTTTTCCCTATTTTCCTTCTGAAAATTGAGGTGCGTCTTATGGTCCGGTGCGTCTTATAGTCCGAAAAATACGGTATATAAATATATAACATAATTGATAAAACATCATAATTATCATGTCAATATTTATATTAAATAATCCACAACCTCATAATAATTAATGAATAAGAAATAAGTACTAATTATAAAGTGTACAGTGGCAATTTGTGAATATGTTGGTGGTGGGGGAACTACAGCCACAAGTAAAATGGAAATGTAACAGAACAACATCGCCCTTGCTTTACAGTTTAACAGTTTCAAAACACAAGTCATAAGTAACAACATTAACAATAATTAAGCAAAATTAGACAACCCGGCTCACGATAGCTTACAATCTACAAAGATACAAAGTACAGATGTGTATTTACATTTTGCATGGTGGGCTGTTTTTTTTATCACCTCTGCCTAATTTATTTGATACACTTGTTCATGTGACCAATTTTTGATCTAAGTTATACTCTCTGTACTGTACTAGTTGTTTATCTACTTCATCACATGAATTGTAATCACTTAGTTCACCACTAGTAGTCCTTGATGTATTTATACTTATCTTGCTGCATTGTAAGCCCATGGCTTAAGGCCCCTTTACATTTAGTGATGCACCAGCGATCCCGACCAGCGATACGACCCGGTCAGGATCGCTGGTGCATCGCTAAATGATCGCTAGTGAGCTTCCACACAGGAAGATCTCACAGCGATGCAGCAGCGATACAGCGGACGATACTTACCTTTCTGACGCGGCGATCCTGATGTCCTCCGTCCGCGTCCACGCGTCGCTCGTCGGCGCCAGCAGGAATCCCAGCAGGAAGCGCCCAACGAGAAATGGAGCTGCGTGATCAGCGATGGACAGCGGGGGAGCCGGATATCGCTAGCAATATCGCTGCTGCGACACCAAATCGGTGATGCTTTAGCGATATTGTTATGTGTAAAACCCCCTTTAGTAAAGGAGAGATGTCTATAAGACACCTATCCATTACTAATCCTATAGTTATATGGTAAATAGAGACAAAGCCAGAATAAAGTTTTTTATTAGAAATAAAACAAAACACACTTTTCCTTTTTTACTTAAGAATAACAAAACACAGTTACTCACCTAACGCCTATTTCCACCGAAGCCCTCATTTTCCTTTAATAAAAAAACAATATACCATACCTGTCAGTTGTTCTGTCTCACGCCGTAAACCATGTCTGGGGGCTAAATAGTTTTCAACCTGGATGATGCAGATTCTCACGGTGATCTGCTGTGAAGACACTGAGCTTAAACTGTGGGACCTCATCACTAACTTTTTCCCACAGTCCTGAGGTCACTGCAGTTCAGCCCGGCTGGAAACCTCGATGATGTCACTGCTGGTCAATGATGCTGCGCTCGAAGCAGCTCATTCAAAAGGTGGTTCTCAACCTGGACAGTCGCATCTTGGCACCGTCCAGGTTGAAAACTATTTAGCCCCTAGACGTGGATTACGGCGTGGGACACAACGACGGACAAGTATAGTATAATGCTGTTTTTCTATTTTATTTTTATTACAGGAGAACAAGGGCTTCAGTGGGTAGAACTATTTGTTATTTTTAAATAAAAAAGTAAAACTGAGTTTTGTTTTATTTCTTATAAAAGACTTTATTCTTGCTGTCTGTTTATTTACCATATAACTATAGGATTAGTAAAGGATAAGTGTCCATAGATGCCTCTCCATTAGTAAGGCCCGTTTCATATTTGCGTATGGAGGAGCTGCATAGGGCTGTGGACTTCCTCCGTGACGCTCCGCCCACGGCCTTGCCTCTTCCAGTCAGCTCTACCTCCGTCGGCATGCGTACCTTTAGCATTAGGTACGCAGGCCATGCCGATGTATGCGGATGCCTCTGCATGTGTCGTTTTGACGGTGTGTCAACTGCACCAAAATGCAACACGTAGCGTTTGGCGCAGGGTACGCAGACCTCATGCCGACAGAGGTGGAGCTGACTGGAGGAGGCGCGGCCGTGGGCAGAGCTTCACGGAGGAAGTCTGCAGCCCTCCATACGCAAATGTGAAACCGGACTAAGCTGTGGGATTGATGTCACCTGACAATACAAAGGTGACGTCAACCCCACAAAAATGAACCCCACTTGCTGTTGCTACAGGGCAAGTGGGAAGAGCCAGGAAAAGTGCCAGAATTGGCGCATCTAATAGATGTGCCTTTTCTGGGCAGCTGCAGGCTGCTATTTTCAGGCTGGAGGGGCCTATATCAATGGCCCCTTACCAACCTGAGAATACTGGCCCCCAGCTGTGAGCTTTAGCAAGGTTGGTTGTCAAAAAAGGGGGGGACCCCACGCTGTTTTTTCTAATGATTTATTTAAATAATTAAAAAAGCCACCGTGGGGACCCCTTTATTTTTGATAACCAACCTTTCTGTAGCGGACAGCTGAGGGTTGCAGTCCCCAGCTGTGAGCTTTTCCAGGCTGGTTATAGAAAATAGGGGGAACCCACGCTGAGCTTTTCATTCATTTAGTTATAGCACAGGAGGCTGGGGAGGAATACCCCGATCATCCGCTCCTGCTGTCACTGTTCTTAGCGGCAGCAGGTGTAGGTTGATGGGAGTAATAGTCCCAAAAGCCACCACCTACTGTTATCGTTCTGACTTTAATCTAACTCTCATCATTCTCTCCTGCTCACACAGATCACCGGCAGAGCAGGGGAGAATGATGAGAACAGTCTTCAGCACCTGCTGCCGGGGAACAGCGCTTACTGTAGCGCTTCTTCCCTGCCGACTGTCCGTGTGGTACTGATGTGGCATTGCCACACATGTACCGAAAGTATTACACAAACTGACACGGATATCGCCGATACCGTTTTTACCGGTACCGGAAATATAAGGACATGTGAAACTGGCCTTATAAGGGAGTATTGTGGTCATGCTCTGTGACACATGCACTCCACTGTGCTGTGCATGGAGGGGTTGGAGGACTCCAGCTGTCTCCTATGGTAAATGGTGTGACTCTGACTCCAGCTTTGATGCATTACTTCCCATTGAAATCCTGCTCTGAAAATAATGAATGACGGCTGACAACATCCTCTGTGTACACAGGACAAGCTGATAATTCCAGGAAGTGTTCGCCAATTGTATAGGCTTAGTGATCAGTGTGAAATATCATTTTAACTAGGAGAGGTTTCATTGACTGATTGTTTTTCTCCTTCTTCTTGTTTAGGATCTCTATAGCCGCCGTCGTCCTGCACGTCTGGTATGGTCATCCCTAAATAAAAGCACAAGGCGTAGATGTGTTATGTACAGTACAAACAGAATGGAGATCAGATAGATAAAGATTGTTGCGACCACCGATACCCCATAATTAATGGAAATAAAGTAATTATTCAGGATGAGCACAGAATGACAGTCCAAACAAAGCACAGGTGCTTGGTGCACCTTTGGTGGCGGAGCAGTCCACCTTCTGGAGCGACTTGTTTTCCATCTCTCTCCACGGCTTTCAGGGCTCTTAAGCTAGAACTGTAAATCAAATGGTAAAACTGGAGAGACAAAAAGCACAAATGGGTCTTATCTGATAACTCTAAGCGCCCCCACATCCCTTTAAATAAAAGCACAAAAACATTGGGTACGATATGCTAGATGTGACTTCAACTCCTATTTAAAGAGAGGAATGGATGAAAAAAAAAAAAAAGGGCGATGCATCTGACGTGACCGTCCGTATGATCACGCATGGTGTACTAATGTTGCAGTGGTTAGTAAGGGCTTGTGCAATGTAATGATACGATACGATATGACATAAGGTTCCCTGAGTATTACACTGCAGATGAGATTTTTGCCTGTCAGGAGCTGCGACCCCCCCTTCCTCACCCACAGCTCACACATATTGCAGCTCTGTGCCTGCATCTGTAACAGGACACCAGGCACTTCCTGTGCCAATATTCCCCTCTCCCCAGCTAAGGAATGTTAATTAGTTAAGTGGAAAGAATCTCTCTTGTCCTCACCATGCGGCGAATTCAAGTATGGGAGATATTAGCGAAGCCATAGCTCAGACCCCGTTCGCGACAGAAAAACGAAACGGACAATTCTGCAACGTGCGCCAATCCGGCTTCACTACGGTGGTTCTTGCTAAGGTTGAGCCCCGACGGAATCCGAGAATTGGATTTCTCCTAAATGGTGTGACAATTACTGCATGTTTGGTTTTGAATTATGCCCTTCGACCGACTAAAGAAAATTATACTATGTGTGTGTTTATACGAGGTACCCTCTGCGAGATATAGTTATGATAAGTTTAATAGTCATATTCTAACTCCAAGAGCAGGGGGGAGGACCCTCACCAGACTGCCCCTCTAGTGATGTCACAAACCCAAAGGGATAAGGTATTCCCTCCCTAAAATTGGTCATTCTTCCTGGAGATCCCGTGCTGCTAGGATCCCAGATGAAGGGAGATGCCTGGCCCCGCCTCCCCACATGGTTAGCCCAAGTCAATCTAAGCACATGTAAGTGTTAACCTCTTTTTTTAAAACCCGTTTATTTTATATTTGCATTGTACATATCTAATGTCTCAACTTTGTAAAACAGTTTTATCTTTGTAACACTGCCCGTCTTTGGGAATAAACTATAAAACTTATTAGCTGTCTCCAGGCTCTAGAAACGAATTTACGTGCCTTTAAGATAATTACGTTACTGAATTGAGTTGGCTTCGATCCCCTCTATTATGTTTATAAATTAATAGCAGAAATCTGGAGCTGGTGGCGGCGAAGTGTGGTCTGGGTTCCAGGTACTGCTGGCTGTGACGGAAAGGGATTTTATAAGCTAATTGGGTGGCTGCGGCCAGAGCATTTTATAATTCCCTCACTGCAGCATGCCGGGTGGCCAGTCCTCATTGAAACAGCCGGCCGGCGACCCATTATCCCAGGTGTAGTTCCCTGACTGACCTGAGGGTAAGGGGGGCGCCGGAGAGCTGCGATTTCTA
This sequence comes from Dendrobates tinctorius, assembly GCF_039654945.1. Taxonomy (NCBI): domain Eukaryota; kingdom Metazoa; phylum Chordata; class Amphibia; order Anura; family Dendrobatidae; genus Dendrobates; species Dendrobates tinctorius. The sequence goes on from NW_027361754.1 coordinate 49,525,124, forward strand.
AAGTGGAGATGAAAAGTGGGATACACATAAATCCCCGGGATTTGTGAAATATTGTTAGCAGTGGTGGGACACCCAAAATAACCCCCCTGCGATAAATTGTTAGGGCAAGATTAAGTTGCTGTTTTTATCACATTGTGGCAGCGGTGGGATACCTAAGATAAGCCCCCTGTGCATGTGATAGCCGTGTGTCGGCAGTGTGCCTCCCTCCATCCATGACATACCGGTGTCAGCGGCGGGATCATGACATGCATGAATACGAGCGGCCATGTTTTGTTTTGAGCGGTATAAGGTGTACGCAATGGTGGCTCTGTTAGCGCGTGTAATGGTCATGAAATCAGGAGGGACATCAGCTTCAGGTCATTCCCTTCGTACAAAGAAAAATGAAACAATTTAGTTAACTATGATATTGAATGGAGAAAAAGCCACCGGCTCAAGTAATGTCTGCAGAGCAAATGTAATAAATAAAGGTGTCCAAGATGAACCACGGTCATCTCCCGAAATGTGAGCTTAACTGTCCCTACAGGTGTATCCCCTTGTGGAAAGGAAGAATGCTGCTTTGTTACATGTTGAACCCATAGCCAGGCGAAACAGAAGAGGGAGGCCGAGCATATCCGTATATCTATAGGTGAAGCAGGGCTGAGGTGGCACCACACCATTAGATAGCATCAACTGTTGACCAAATACTATTGGTGTTACTTGTGCCTCTTCCTTCCTCAAACTTTCTGCAGTGTGAAGCTTGTCCACTTTGGTTAAGTGCTTTCTCATAAGTTGGATGAAATAAGGCATGGCAAAGTCCATGATATCAAAGGCATGGACAAAGTTCATGATATTTTGTCTCCATACCAACTTTAATCCAACATCTGAAGAGCATAGCTGAAAGGCACTCATGTTTCCCCTCCACTAGAAACCACTGAAGTTTTTCCGCCAATTCTGAATCTTTCTACTCTGCAGCATATAGCATTGCATCCTTCCACAAGCAGTCCTTCTTACACAGCTCCACACTCTGTTTCCAACGGTTATTCCCCTTTTACAGACATGCAACAATCCTGCGAAACTCATGCTTCTCCAAGCCTTGTGCTAGGCTTATATTATCAAAGTTATCATACGCATCAATGGATGCCCCTAGAGCCTGGTACTCCTCCTTTCTGACAGCAAGTTGTTGAGCACCTTATTGACAGACTATGGTTTAACAAGAGGCAACTGGTTCACTTAGAAACAAAGCTGACTGTTCTAGTGTGATCTTAGTGAGGACAAAGTCATTCATTAGATGTTAACTCTGGACCAGAATAATTCTAAATGTTCACGCATCTTCTCTGAGGTTTAAACTTGGAATTAATGATAGCAAGCTATGTGAACATGCCCATATGAGCACACTCCAAACCCAGGACAGCTTCAAGGAGGGCAATTAGCTCTTCAAAAACATCCCCGATCCCGGTAGCAAGAGATGCAGTTCATCGGCATGGATCACAATATTAGGCGTCGGGTTCCTATCGCTGCACAGCGGGAATCCCGAGCCTTACTTCCAGCGGTCTCCCATTCCTCTCCAGCCGCAGAGGAGGTTGCTCAGCAAACTCGTCGGTCCCGGCGCTCTGCCCAGACCAGCTCCGTGGGTTTGCTTGCTGCTGCCACCTCTGGCACAGCTATGGCAATGCATGCTGCTCAGCAGCGAGATTCTCCAGGGACTAAGTCCCCATGTCGGGCCACTGAGCATGCTCGTGGAGTGATTTCCCATTGGAGATCAAGGGTCACGTGCTCAGGTCCTGCACACTCCATAGCGGCGCTCGTGGCAGTGACGCCGCGGGCTTAGTGGGCCTAGTAGGACTCTAGCCCCGTGTCCTTGGGGTAGAGTTCTGTGGCCGCTTACTGTGCGCTCTTTGGCCAGGCTCTGTGAGTTAAACAGGCTCCGGCATCCTCGTTCAGCGGCTGTGCGGCTCTGTGAATTAACAGTCGGCTCCTGTTCACATTGGGTGACTTAACCCACGTGTGACTGTTTTTACGCCGCTCTATTCTTCCGCCATTACCTAGCAGCAGTGTACCACCTCTGCACGGTGGACCCCGGGCTGCGAACGCACCTATTTTATAATTTGGTGCGTTCCGCCAGTCCTAACATTATCCTAGCGCCAGGGTCTGGCTAGTAATGGCGGACAAACAGCGACTGCTGCAGTACATCCGGCAGCTGCAGGGCAGGTTGGCGGCTCTTGAGCGTCCAGCCTCAGCTGCGGGTTACTGCGGTCACTGTTCAGGCAGCCACAGAGGCCGTCTCCCGTGTGACCACTGCCATCCCTGCCCCGACTTTGTCCCGCCTCCCACTGCCCGAGAAGTTCTCGGAGGATAGTGCCTCTTGTAGGGGTTTCGGGAGCCAGTGCTCGATACAGCTGGAGCTGCTGGCAGCACGATTCCCCTCTGAGCGGGCCAAAGTGGGATTTATTATTTCCCTCTTGTCGAGCAGGGCTTTGGAGTGGGCCACACCGCTGTGGGAGCGTGGTGATCATGTGGTGCAGAGTGCCTCTCAGTTCTTAGACACTCTGAAGCATGTCTTCCTGGGACCGCGAGTCACCCATGACACCGCGCTCCGGCTGCAGGCATTGTCACAGGGTTCGTCCATGGTCAGCCACTTTGCCATCCAGTTCCGGACGCTGGCCTCGGAGTTAGAGTGGCCAGATAAGGTCCTCATTCCGGCATTCTGGAGAGGTTTGGCTGGCCATGTGAAAGACGCTCTGGCCACCAGGGAGATTCCTGCTACACTGGAGCTTATCACTGTCTCCACCCGTATAGACCTTCGCTTTGCCGAGCGAAGGTTGGAGCGGTCCCAGTGTAGGCAGAGGTTCAGGTTGGCACCCAGTTTTGCTAAACCTCTGGAATCTCCCGATCGGGGGTCCGAGCGTCAGGGGGCTTCCCGCGAGGGATCCAGGCCCCGGCCCGCTCGAGCCCCTGTGATCTGTCATGGTTGCCGGCAATCCGCCAACCAGTGCCCACAGCGGCTGGGAGGACGCTCGCGCCTAGTGGCCGTAGGAGGTGGCTCACTAGACTCCGCGGCGGTTTCCTCCAAGTTGTCCTTTAAGGGGACACTTGGGTTTGGTTCTTCCACTCTGGCGGAGGAGGTTTGCGTTGATTCCGGAGCCGAGGGCAATTTTATGTCATCTGCCTTCGCTCAACGGCACGCGATACCACTGCTTATGATGTCCAAGCCAGTCAACGTCAGAGTAGTGAATGGCGCGAGGTCATGCCCGAGGGTATCGACCAGGTGCTTCTAGGGGACCCCTAGTTGCGGTATCACTCTCCCCATATAGAGTGGTCCTCGGGGAGAATTCTTGGTTGGAGTAAGTCATGTGAGGGTAGATGTCAGAGGGAATGCGTCCAGGTTGCCTCCACCGAGGTCCCCGCAGATCTTTCCTCGCTTCTCAAACACTATCGACAGTATGCGGACGTGTTCTCCAAAAAGGTGGCGGAGACACTTCCACCGCATCGCCCCTATGACTGTCCTATTGACCTCTTGCCTGGTGCTGAGCCTCCCCGGGGTCGAGTCTATCCCCTATCTCTCCCGGAGACAGAGGCCATGTCTCAATACATCAGGGAGAATCTGGCAAGAGGATTCATTAGGAAGTCGGTGTCACCAGCGGGGGCGGGATTCTTCTTCATCCAGAAGAGTGGGGAACTACGTCCTTGCATCGATTACAGGGGTCTTAACGCCATCACTGTTAAGAATAAGTATCCTCTACCCCTGATATCAGAGCTGTCTGATAGGCTACGGGGAGCGAGAGTGTTTACCAAACTTGATCTGCGGGGGGCTTACAACCTGATTCGCATCCGTGATGGGGATGAATGGAAGACAGCATTTAACACCAGAGACGGGCACTATGAATATCTGGTGATGCCCTTCTGGCTCTGTAATGCCCCAGCCGTCTTCCAAGACTTTGTGAACGATATCTTCAGGGATATGCTTATCACCTTGGTAGTAGTCTATCTGGATGATATTATCATCTACTCTCCAGATATTGACTCCCACTGGAGAGATGTTTGCAAAGTTTTCGACCTCCTGCGGGCAAACTCCCTCTATGCCAAGTTGGAGAAGTGTGTGTTTGAGCAGGAGTCCTTGCCTTTCTTGGGCTATATCATCTCTGCCCAGGGTTTGGCCATGGATCCTGCCAAGCTACAGGCTGTGATGGATTGGCAGGAACCCCATTCTCTCAAAACGGTGTAGCGCTTTATGGGGTTCATAAATTACTATCGCCAATTCATTCCTCACTTCTCAACTTTGGTAGCGCCCTTGGTAGCCCTCACCAAGAAGGGTGCAAACCCCAAGTTGTGGTCAGAACCTGTCTCCAAGGCCTTCTCCTCTATTAAATCCCATTTCACTAGCGCTCCCATTCTACATCGCCCTGATGTGGACAAACCCTTCATTCTGGAGGTGGATGCCTCTTCCGTCGGTGCTGGAGCGGTCCCGTTCCAGAAGGACTCGCAAGGTCGGAAGCACCCATGCTTCTTCTTCTCCAAGACCTTCACACCGGCGGAGAGGAATTATTCCATTGGAGACAGGGAGTTGCTAGGAATGAAGTTGGCCTTTTCAGAGTGGAGACACCTCCTGGAGGGGGCTCACCCCCCTTTCCAGGTGTTCACCGACCACAAAAGTTTGGTCTATTTACAAACAGCCCAGCGGCTGAATTCTCGCCAGGCCAGACGGTCCTTGTTCTTCTCCCGATTCCACTTCACCCTGCATTTTCTCTCCGGGGAGAAGAATGTCCGGGCCGATGGGCTCTCCCGCTCTGTGGTGTCATCGGAGGAGGAGGAGCCCCGGCTGATAGTCCCGTCTGAGAGCCTGAGGACCATGGCTCCGGTCGCCCTCGAGTCTGTACCTCCGGGCAAGACTTTTGTCCCTGCCCATCTGCGACCGGAGGTCCTCTCTTGGGCTCATTCGTCCAGGTTGGATGGACATTTTGGGACCAAACGGACCTCTGAGCTTCTGGCGAGGAGGTACTGGTGGCCGCATATGGCCCGTGACATCAGGGACTATATACGGGCGTGCGTCTCTTGCGCCCAGAATCGGCCCTCTCAGCAGCGGCTTGCTGGGTTACTCTATCCTCTGCCGGTTGCTGACAGGCCCTGGGAGATGGTCGGTATGGACTTTGTGGTGGGTCTGCCCAAGTCCAGTGGCAGCACCGTCATTTGGGTGGTCACCGATCATTTCTCCAGGATGGTGCATCTGGTACCACTCTCTCGGCTACCTTCGGCACGGGGCCTGGCAGCGATGTTTATTAAACATGTTTTTCGCCTGCACGGCATGCCGGATAAGATTGTCAGCGACCGGGGTCCTCAGATTGCTTCTTGGTTCTGGAGAGAGCTGTTCTCTGCTCAGCATAGAGCTAAATCTCTCCTTGGCCTATCATCCCGAGATGCACGGGTTGGTTGAGAGAGCCAACCAGACCCTGGTGACATATCTGCGACATTTTGTCTCGGTCGGCCAGGCAGGATGATTGGGCACCCTTGCTGCCGTTGGCGGAGTTCGTCTTGAACAACGCTGTGGCCGACTCCACCGGTCAGACCCCATTCCTCTTAAATTACGGCCAGCATCCGCACGTCCCCATGCCCATGTCGTCCCCAGACTCTAGGGTGGCAGACTGGGTGGTGGAAGCACGTGACATTTGGGATCGCACGCAGGATGCTATCCGGGCCTCCAAGGAGAGAATGAGGTCCTCTGCTGACACTCGCCGGCGCCCGGCTCTGGCCTTCGCCCCTAGCGACTTAGTGTGGCTCTCCGCTCGAAACAACAGGCTGCGGGTGGAATCCGCTAAGTTCGCACCGCGCTATATTGGCCCTTTCAAGGTCCTCGAGCAGATTAACCCTGTGGTCTACCGCCTGGCTCTTCCACCACACTTGGCTATCTCGGACACGTTTCATGTGTCTCTCCTTAAGCCGGTGCACATGTCCCGGTTTTCTGAGCCATCTGCCGGGACATCAGACCTGTCGCCAGACGAGTTTGAGGTCAATGCCATCGTGGGATGCAAGATGATGCGGGGCAAAAAATTTTACTTGGTGGATTGGAAGGGTCATGGTCCAGAGGCGCGGACCTGGGAGCCGGTGGAAAACATCCACGCTCCTCTTCTCACTGCGAAATTTGAGCGGAGCGAGGTTCAGAGAGGAGGGGGCCCTAGGAGGGGGGGGGGTGTTAGGCGTCGGGTTCCTGTCGCTGCACAGCGGGAATCCCGAGCCTTACTTCCGGCGTTCTCCCATTCCTCTCCAGCCGCAGAGGAGGTCCCGGCGCTCTGCCCAGACCAGCTCCGTGGGTTTTCTTGCTGCTGCCACCTCTGGCACAGCTATGGCAATGCATGCTGCTCAGCAGCGAGATTCTCCATGGACTGTCCCCATGTCGGGCCACTGAGCTTGCTCGTGGAGTGATCTCCCATTGGAGATCAAGGGTCATGTGCTCAGGTCCTGCTCGTGTTCGGATTGGCTCATCCGGGAAGCCAGGAAGGTCCCGGACGCTCGCGGCTATAAAAGGTTCGCATGGCTGCTCGGCCATGCGCTAGGATAGCCTGTATTTTCTGACTATAAAGAGTGGTGTATGCACGTATGAATGTCTCTGGTGACTGACTCATTATGAAACCCCTACCCTTGGTACGCATGTGTTGTGCAGCCTAGCCTGCTAGCGCCCAAGCTTAGGTCGGTCAGAGTTTGAGTCAGGCATTAGCCATCATCAGTGACTCGGCACGCCTCAGTGCCCCGTGCTCCACACTCCACAGTCAGCGTCTATAGCGGCGCTCATGGCAGCGACGCCGCACGCTCAGTGGGCCTAGTAGGACTCTAACCCCGTGTCCTTGGGGTAGAGTTCTGTGGCCGCTTGCTGTGCGCTCTTTGGCCAGGCTCTGTGAGTTAAACATCCACGTTCAGCGGCTTTGCGGCTCTGTGAATTAACAGAGTCGGCTCCTGTTCACATTGGGTGACTTAACCCACATGTGACTGTTTTTACGCCACTCTATTCTTCCGCCATTACCTAGCAGCAGTTTACCTCTGCACGGTGGACCCCGGGCTGCGAACGCACCTACTACTATTTTATAATTTGGTGCGTTCCGCCAGTCCTAACAACAATATGCAGACCACACATTTGTGCAAGGAGAAACTCTGGGCCATCCACGCATGTAAAACAAACTTCTTTCCATGTGCGGGCGCGATTGGCCTTCTGTGCACTATCCACAGCTGCCCGATACTCCCCAAGATGCACTAAAGTGGATGCCAACCAGGCATAATGTGGCACATTGTTATAAAGAACCTTAGCAGCATCATACAAGCCCTCAACCTAACAGCGATCATTGTGGTTTGATCCTGATGAAGAGGTTTGTGAACCTTGAAACGTGTTGACAATAAAACGCATTCATGCTTCACTTTCATTATCGTATCTTTGAACCTTGGGCAGCGCAGACTCTGAACCGCCATATTCCTCATTTATTGTAATCAATGAAGAGGAGGGTGACAAAAGATGGAAAACAAGCAAATAGGAAGCTGAACCAAACTATTCGGCCACATCAAAGGTGCGTCAAGGATTTGTAACAACTTGGCAAGTTATTGACTTCCTAAAGGATAGGTGATAACTTGCCAATTGCTGGGAATCAAATGCTGGGACTCCCACGATCCAGAAAATAGTGCTCCAAAACACCCAATTAGAATGAGGTCGGATTTTCCCACTTCCGGATGTCTCACTAGTGGGATTCCACTACAAGAGTAAAGTCTAAAGTCAAAGGGCAACCACATTAGATATCTTCCGTACTAAAAATGACCCTTCTTCAAATTACTTCTCTATGCCCCAAGGGGGTGAAGAACTAGGCATTGTCCTTATATCTTAGGGAAAAGTAGAAAATATTAATCTTTGGATGACTGATGGGTCAACGGCCTTTTTCTACATGGCATAGTGCATGTGAATATAACAAAAATAGTGATAACTTTCATTGTTTGCAAACATTAATTTTACAAACAATAGGAAAACCGATAAAGGGACAAGATGTTCTGATGACAAGTGTCATTAGAGGTCATAAGTGAAAGGCTATGGACATTATGTATTTTTTATTTTAAAGCCGGTATTATGTAACTGTCTCTCATTAAAAAGTTTTACAACTGCTTTGCATCTGCAGCTTGCATACAAAACAATACATTGCAAGCTGAATGATGCAGTTCAGCCTCAATCCTCAAAGCCAGGCTCCCCATTGGCTTAGTCTTCAGTGTCCGCTGCCTTCTACTAAATGCATTCCTAGTAATCTTAATATTCATTATAGCAAATCAAAACCAGAATTGAGTTTACATTTTCAATCAGGTGGGCAGGAGATGCTGTAAACTACGCCAAGAGGCAGCCCGATTTTTGGATTTGAAACTCAATTCTTTGGGCAGCTTGCAATATCTTGATCTACATGCAAGCTGCAAAAGAAAAATGGCTAAAATATTTTAATTACAGGGAAAACAACATTTTTCTGGTATACTTTCAAGAAGTAACTGCTAAAAGGTGTCCAAAGTCTCCAACCTATGCACAATGATGAAACGTTTTCCCCCTTGTGGTGGGCTGAATACTCGTACACTTTCATATGGAAATCTGCTTAGAAAAAATAAATGCTTGGGATTTTGATTTTTCCTAGTCGTGGCCCTTTCTGCCATTACAAAATACTAGGGATTTTGTTAGCTTAATTTTCTTGATCTAGGTTGTGTAAAAGGATAGAAAATTATCAAGTAAGGTATATTCAGTGCTCAGCATAAATGAGTACACTTCGTTTGAAAAGTAAGATTTTAATCAATACCTCCCTGAATGCAAGAAGAATTTCCAACATTTTGGCAAGATTGCATTTCATAGAACATTTTCTAACCCATAACATGAAAGTCAGACTAATAATATAACTTTCATTACAAAATCTTAACATTTACGGTACACAAATTATTTGATACAAAAATGAGTGCACCACACATCAAAAACTACTCCGCCTAGTATTTTATATGATCTCCAAGACTTTTAAGTACAGCACCAAGTCTACTAGGTGTGGAATGAACAAGTTGGCGATATATTGCTACATGTATCTTTTTCCATTTTACAAGAATGAGCACTTCTAGAGCCTGGATGCTGGATGGAGATTGATGACAACTTGTCTCTTCAGAATTCCCCATGAGTGTTCAGTTGGGTCAGGAGACATTTGGCCACTGAATCACTTTCACCCTGTTCTTCTTTAGAAATGCAACAGTTGTCTTAGATGCGTGTTTTGGATCATTGTCATGTTGTAAAAGTGCAAGACTATGAAAGGCACACAGTGATGGTAGCATATTCTCTTTCAACATAGAGCAGTACATCTGTGAATTCATTAAATCAATGAAATGTAGTTCCCTGAAACCAGTAGCCCTCATGCAGCCCCACATAATTACACTGCCACCACCATGAGTCACTGTAGGTACCATGCAATTTTCTTTTTACTCCTCACCTTTGTGAAAGCATTGTTTTGAAGCCATTAGTTCCAAAAACATTTATCTTTGTCTCATCACTCCAGAGTACAGAGTCGCAGTAGTCTTCATATTTCTCCTTATGTTCTCTAACAAATTGTAGGTGGCTTTTTTCTGCATGGGCTTTAGAAGAGGCTTCCTTCGTGGACGGCACCCATGCATAATGTTCCTCTGCAATGTATGCCGTGAACTTGCATGTCAAATTTTCCCCAACCCTTTTTCATCAGAAGTCACTCCCGTTTAGGTGGCAACTTCTGTGGTCACCTGGACGTCTCTATGAGATGACTGCCATTCCATCTTTGAAAAAAAATGTATCACTTTTGCTACAGTATTCTGAAATGTAAGTAAAGATCTGCTGATCTTCTTGTAGTCTTCACCTTTCTTGTGTAAAGATATTATTTTTCTTCATTTATATTAGATATTGTGACATTTCTCGTCCATTTGTTGCAATTGCTGACTGCACAAAATGCTGTTATGCAACACTTAACTGTCTGCTGGACACCTGAGTAATGAATAATTAGACATATGTGAGGTGGAATTTTTCTTAATTAAAATTTTGTAGTCTAAACTTTATCTTTGCTCCAAAGACTTTCAATGCGGTGTATTCATTTATGCCAAGCACTGCACATATAGGATGAGGCTGGGTTAACCCTAGTGAAAAATTCTCATTTAATTTGCATATAGTCACATTCAGACAACTCTTCTACAAATGTAAGGGAAATCTATACTAGAGCACTAGGCTCAGAAGTGCGCACTTCCTAACCCCTGATCTCAGGCATTGCAGGTTCTTGCAGATTCTGGATGCAGAATCCGCATCGTTAATCCATAACAAATCCACCAACATGTGAAACTGGCCCTGATGCGCCGCTGACATTGAGACTTGACTTACCTTGTTTACTAATACAAAAATATTTGACTACATATGTTATCGCTGCAAGCAGTGGAACGAATACAACGAATACAAATGCTGATACAGCTACAATGTGACTTCTTTTTTCTTTACATATGGAATCAGCGGTCGCACTTCCTTCTTTATATAGAATCTGACCCAACTCCATGCACCTGTAGAAAACACAAAATGTACACAATTCTTGGCACTTAGTAATACATGTATTAGAGGTTATTATCCTTCCTCAGACTGCAACGACTGCTGATAGAGAAGCATGAGACCCAGACCTGCCCTCCAGCCTCATCAAATTTTGCCTGTTTTCAATGCAGCGCCACGCACGGGTCCATATGGATTTCTCCAGAATTTGTGAATCTTGTGATATTATGTCCCATAAATTTTGCGATATTAAAAGTTCTTTACATTTTTACGTTGAGGAACATTTTTGTGAAGTCGTTCTGCAATTTGTAGACATAGTTATGCAATGATTGGTGACCTCTGACCATCTTTGCTTCTGAGAGACTCTGCCTCTCTGGCATACTTTTTTTTTTTACTGACATGTGACACAATGGAGAAAACTGACCCTCCGTCTATTTTTCATTAGTACCACTTACTTTTTCAGCATTTTGTTAACCTTGTCCCAACATTTGTGATGTTGTGCTGCCTACAATTTCTAAAGGAGTTAATTTTTTTCAAAATGTCCAACGTTCACCTGCTGATCTGTGCTCTACGTTCTGTTGTGAAGAAAATATTGCGATAAGTGGTTTCAAAATCATTGCATTCTGGCTTTCTTTATATCTTAGGTCCCCCTAACATGTACATGTTTCTGGTACACATGTCATCCTTAGTTCTCACGAATACCACACGTACCCATTATAAGCTATGACGGTCTTCACATGGAGACATGTCCATTTTGTTTTCCGGCTGCACGGATGACAAGGACCAAAACAAGTCTATGGCTCCATGAAAAACAAGTACAGCACAGGGATGGCATCTGTATGCTGTCTGTTTAACATTGTAAAGTATAGGAGAAGCTTTGTAATTCATTTATTTCTTTATTCATACCGGAAAAACACTGATGACACCAGTATATATTTTTTTCCCAGTACCAGTTTTATACAGACGTGTGAATGAGGCCTCAGGCTAGGTTCAGATTTGCGTTCAGGAGGGCTGCGGATGTCAGCTTACTTCCTCCTTTCTTCCTCCGTGAAGCTCCGCCTACTTCTGTTTGCATCCTGCATAACTATCTTTAACATTGGGTACACAGGGACATGCGTTGCATGTGGATGCGTCCATATGTGGCGATTTGACGTGTGCGGCAACCGCAAGGAAGTGCACAATTTTGCATTTTCGTGCGCTCGCTGCACATGTCAAATCGCCGCATGTGGACGCATCCACATGCAACGCATGTCCCTGCGTACCCAATGTTAAAGATAGGTACAAAGGAAAACGCAGGACGCAAACAGAAGTAGGCGGAGCTTCATGGAGGAAGAAAGGAGGAAGGAGGCTGCTATCCACAGCCCTCCTGAACGCAAATCTGAAACCGGTCTCACACAGCATCTCAATTTTTTGGAAAGTGGATTATACATTAGAAAGTGCAACAAAATCATGTCCCTATTACATTTTTTTTTAAGATAAATTACAATACCATTTTAAGTTTGGACATTCAAATTATATTTAATGTGTATGGGGGAAAATCGAGGAAAAAAAATTGGACATTTTAGGCTGAGTTCACATGTGGCGTTTTTTTTTCGCGTTTCCGGGCCGGTTTTAATAGCGCGATTTTGTCGCGAAAAATAAACATCCCATGCATTCCTATGGGATTCCGCAATGCTGTGCTAATGCTGCGGTTTTTACCGTGGCGGAATCGCTTTGCGGTAAAAAACGCAGCATGCTCATTAGTTTTGCGGAATCGCGGTGATCCCGCACCCATAGGAATGCATTGTTCTGCTTACTTTCTGCATGTGGCTGTGCACACCATGCGAAAAGTAAGCAGAACATTTGCGGATGGTACCCACGGTCCGGAGGAGAGGAGACTGTCCTCCGGGCTTTGGGTACCATATCCCTGTAAAAAATAGAATTTAAAATAAAAAATATAGTTATTCTCACCTTCCGACGTCCCACGCAGCCTTCCCGCCTCTCTCCACGCTCCCGGGCCCAGTAAGCCTTTGCGAGCGATGACGTCCGTTCTCGCGAAGTCTCGCGGTCATTCGCGAGATGTCGTGATCCCGCGACAGACATCATCGCGGTAATTGTCGCAAAGGATTACTGGGACCGGGAGTGTGGAGAGAGGCGGGAAGGCTGCGTGGGACGTCGGAAGGTGAGAATAACAATATTTTTTATTTTATTATTATTTTTTACCTTCTATCTTTTACTATTAGCAATTCTGCAAGCTAATTACGCTTGGCAAAATGCTAGTTTTTCCGCGGGAAAATCGCGGGAATTTAAAATGCTATTTTCCCTCGGAATGGAATTCCGGAAATCTCATGATAATTTCCGCGAGAGTTCCGCTACGTGTGAACCCAGCCTTAATTTTATCTTGGCCCAGTTTTAGGTCCTTTTACACAAGTTGATTATCTGCCACTGTAAAGAATGGTGTCACAAGACAAACCAGCAACAAACCAGTAACAATCACAAGACAAACCGGTGCAATGCTCATTCACTGAGCAATATGATTTTTTGAGCATGCGTGAGTCATCATTTCCAGCAGCCTTAGCCCGGAGTGATCAAGGGATCATCTGGAGATAGCATGCACTGTATACGGGGGACAGAGTAACCAATTATTCTGCCCCCAATATTGCCGGTAACTGAGCTCCAAATGACCTTAACATGGCAAATCAGAGGTCACTACTTGGCCGACATCGGCCCATGCAAATTAGTCACCTCTCTGCATGCTCAGGCTGAATCTGCAGAGATAAAACTCTGCTGGATCTCTGCAGAGACAACTGATATTGTCACGCTTACAATCCTATAGTCGCCTGGCCACAAGTTATTGTGTGGCCAATTATTATGTTATTAAGAAAAAAAACAATACACAACAACATACTTTGTCCACAGAGAACATTCAGGTGCGTTGTTTGTATCGCTGTAATGACCCTCCGTACATATGTCACACTCTGTGTCTTTTACCGGATCCCCTATTTAAGAAAAATAAAATATTGCGTTGTTAAGGACTTTACCTTCTGAATACCATTCTCTGCAGGTTGTTACATTCTCATAGTTTCAATTCTCTAATATAATCTTAGATTTGCGCAATTAACGAAAAATAAAATGGTCAAACAGTAGTTTCCCTTTTTTTCTTCTGTCATTAAAGGGGAAATGTAACTTGCAACTTTTGGAAGTATTACTAGAGATTAATTCAAACAACTTTTTGTTTTGCTTTCAAATTAAAAAAAAGCAAAAACCTTTGCTGTCATTATTCTATTAAAATGATCACATCTATGGGGTTTTGCATTTGTAATCGGAGATATTCTCCTGTAAAGTGCAGCCATATTACGTCTGACATATGAATGAAACTTCAGGTTTTATTTCTCCACTAACACCAAAAGAGACCGCCTGAAGGATCAGCCAATACAAATTATATAAAAAAAAAAAATTCAGAAGATTTTATTAAACAATTTACCACAGAAATAAACGAAACATAAAATAGGACTGAAAAATTGTACTAGGGACAGCGCACATAAGACCAAATACAGCAGAATCCCCACAGAACATATCAAATAGATATTAAATATATGAGGTCACATTAGATATGTCTATGGAATCACCCATTACAGTGGACTGTATCACAACACAATATAAAGTTGCTATAGTGCATAAAGGGCCATAAGTAGCACACTAAATCAATAAATATATGACATAAGTAATCAGTTATTGAGCACCATAGAGTCTTGCCTTGAACTGCCCCAGAAAAGAGTAATAATAATGGATCATCCAAAAAAGATGAACAATATGTAGATGTTCAATACTAAATACATATAGGGCAGTCGCCCATATCAAAATAGACACAGTAGAATATTGGAATTAATTACCCGTGTCTATAATGTAGGGGTATGAGGACTGCTGAAACGCACCTCGACACGTGTTTCACCGCTGCTTGCAATTTCGTCAGGTTTATTTCTCCACTACCTGACTTGCATCAAATATTCCTACGTCCTTGTCAGAGAATTAAGCTACTATGGTCCAAAATCCAGGTCGGTCCTCCATGGCAGCCGAACCAAGTAGTGTTCACTTCTGGGCTGAGCACTGTATAACCCATCCCCCAGCACTGATTGGCAGCTTTCTGCTTATGCATAGTGTAATCAGAAAGCGGCCAATCAGTGGTGGGGGCATGGTTGGACCAGGAGGCACAAAACACCTAGTCCTGTAGTGATAACCTCTTGCTGATAAAACACTGATTTTTTTACAACAACAAAGCAACAGTAAGTGACACATCATTGGAATCAGGGTCTCTGCCTTTACATCACGCTGCTGTCACGGATGTGTCAGAGGCTGAAGACCGCTGCACTGCATCCGTCTGCAGAAGGTCTAAGTAGTTTGCTTTGCAGACTTCTGCCTTGTCCTTCTGATGCTTGGACGCAATGGCCACTTCCCCCGGCTATAATGGTCACACCTGGATCTGGGTGTTTATAACTCCCAACTTGCTATTGGGAGTTGGGGGTGAGGTTTCAATTTGCATTTCCCTGTTGAGGCTTGGAGCTGTAGCAGTCGGTCATTGTCATTTTTGGAGTTTGAAGCACGTTGGTGTTTCTCTCTGAGACTACTCAAACAAAGTGTTCCCCTTTTTCGTTTTTCTATCCCAGTTGTCTTTAGTTAGTGGGGATGGTCTAGCACTCATCCTGTCCTTCCTGATGCTGGGCTTATCGCCAGGGTCAGGCAGAGAATAGGTATCCTGCTCAGCGATGGGTGCGGAACCTATATAGGGATGATAGGGCAGACAGGGCGACGTTAGATGTGTCTAGGGGTCTCCAATCCCCCCTTCCCTAGTGTTTGGTTCCCTTTCCCTTATCACTTCTTGTTGCACTTAGCCTTTCCCTCACATTGTGTGACAGCTGCTCTCAGATTACATAGCAAAAAACCTCCTGACAGAGTCCCTTTAATATGTATTGCTTATACCAAGGATGTACAAGAGAAGAGGGATCCACCAGCATCTATTTGAAGAAAGTGATCCCCATCACACCACTTCAAAAATGGACAATCCCTGTTCCTGTCAGACTAATCTAATAAGCTTTAATGAAGAGGTAAGTTCCGGACTGGACCAAGGAAATGTAGTGGACGTGGTGTACATGAACTTTTCAAAAGCTTTTGATACAGGGCCACACAAAAACTTGATACATAAAATGAGAACAATGGGGATAGGGGAAATTATGTGTAAATGGGTTAAGAGCTGGCTCAGGGATAGGAAACAAAGGGTGGTTATTAATGGAGAACACTTGGACTGGGTCACCGTCAGCAGTGGGGTACCACAGGGGTCAGTATTGGGCCCGCTTCATTTTAACATTTATTAATGACCTTGTAGGGGGCATAGAGAGTAGAATTTCAATATCTGCAGATGACACTAAACTCTGCAGGGTAATCAATACAGAGGAAGACAATTTTATATTACAGGAGGATTTATGGAAACTAGAAGCTTGGGCTGATAAATGGCAAATGAGCATTAACCCCTTCACCCCCAAGGGTGGTTTGCACGTTCATGACCGGGCCAATTTTTACAATTCTGACCACTGTACCTTTATGAGGTCATAACTCTGGAACGCTTCCATGGATCCCGGTGATTCTGACATTGTTTTCTCGTGACATATTGTACTTCATGTTAGTGGTAAAATTTCATTCAAATAACTTGCGTTTATTTGTGAGAAAAACGGAAATTTGGCGAAAATTTTGAAAATTTCGCAATTTTCCAACTTTGAATTTTTATGCCCTTAAATCACAGAGATACGGCACACAAAAAACTTGATAACTAACATTTCCCACATGTTTACTTTACATCAGCACAATTTTGGAACCAAAATTTTTTTTTGTTAGGAAGTTATAAGGGTTAAAAGTTGACCAGCGATTTCTCATTTTTACAACACCATTTTATTTTTAGGACCACATCACATTTGAAGCCACTTTGAGGGGTCTATATGATAGAAAATACCCAAAAGTGACACCATTCTAAAAACTGCACCCCTTAAGGTGCTCAAAACCACATTCAAGAAGTTTATTAACCCTTTAGGTGCGTCACAGGAATTTTTTTGAATATTTAAAAAAAAAATGAACATCTAACTTTTTTTTCATAAAAAAAATAATTCAGGTTCAATTTTTTTTTTATTTTACCAAGGGTAACAGGAGAAATTGGACTGCAAAAGTTATTGTGCAATTTGTCCTGAGTATGCAGATACCTGATATGTGGGGGGGGAACGACTGTTTCGGCGCATGGCAGAGCTCAGAATGGAAGAGCGCCGTTTGACTTTTTCAATGCAAAATTGGATGGAATTCAGATTGGACGCCATGTCACGTTTGGAGAGTCCCTGATGTACCTAAACAGTGGAAACCCCCTACAAGTGACCCCATTTTGGAAACTAGACCCCCCAAGGAACTTATCTAGATATGTGGTGAGAACTTTGAACCCACAAGGGCTTTACAAAAGTTTATAACGTACAGCGGTACAATTAAAAAATCATATTTTTTCCACAAAAATGATCTTTTCACCCCAATTTTTATTTTCCCAAGGGTAACAGGACCCTAAAAGTTATTGTGCAATTTGTCCTGAGTACGCTGATACCCCACATGTGGGGGTAAACCACTATTTGGGCGCATGGCAGAGCTCGGAAGGGAAGCAGCGCCATTTGACGTTTTTGGCTGGAATTGAGATCGGACACCATGTCGCGTTTGGAAAACCCCTGATGTACCAAAACAGTGGAAACCCCCCACAAATGACACCATTTTGGAAACTAGACCCCCTAAGGAACTTATCTAGATGTGTGGTGAGAACTTTGAACCCCCATGGGCTTCACAGAAGTTTATAACATAAAGCCATACAATTAAAAAATCATATTTTTTCCACAAAAATGATCTTTTCACCCTCAATTCTTATTTTTCCAAGGGTAACAGGACCCTAAAAATTATTGTGCAATTTGTCCTGAGTACGCTGATACCCCACATGTGGGGGTAAACCACTATTTGGGCGCATGTCAGAGCTCGGAAGGGAAGCAGCGCCATTTGACGTTTTTGGCTGGAATTGAGATCGGACACCATGTCGCGTTTGGAAAACTCCTGATCTACCAAAACAGTGGAAACCCCCCACAAATGACACCATTTTGTAAACTAGACCCCCCAAGGAACTTATCTAGATGTGTGGTGAGCACTTTGAACCCCCCAGTGCTTCACAGAAGTCTATAACGCCCGGGCGTGAAAATAAAAAATTCGTATTTTTTCCACAAACATGATCTTTTAGTCACCATTTTTTTATTTTCCCAAGGGTACCAGGAGAAATTGGACCTTAAAAGTTGTTGTCCAATTTGTCCTGAGTATGCTGATACCCCATATGTGGGAGAAAACTACTGTATGGGCACACGTCGGGGCTCGGAAGGGAAGTAGTGACGTTTTGGAATGCAGACTTTGATGGAATGGTCTGCGGGTGTCATGTTGCCTTTGGAGAGCCCCTAATGTACCAAAACAGTGGAAACCCCCCACAAATGACACCATTTTGTAAACTAGACCCCCCAAGGAACTTATCTAGATGTGTGGTGAGCACTTTGAACCCCCCAGTGCTTCACAGAAGTTTATAACGCCCGGGCGTGAAAATAAAAAATTCGTATTTTTTCCACAAACATGATCTTTTAGTCACCATTTTTTTATTTTCCCAAGGGTACCAGGAGAAATTGGACCTTAAAAGTTGTTGTCCAATTTGTCCTGAGTATGCTGATACCCCATATGTGGGAGAAAACTACTGTATGGACACACGTCGGGGCTCGGAAGGGAAGTAGAGACGTTTTGGAATGCAGACTTTGATGGAATGGTCTGTGGGTGTCATGTGCGTTTGGAGAGCCCCTGATGTACCTAAACTATTGAAACTCCCCACAAGTGACCCCATTTTGGACAGTAGACCCCCCACGGAACTTATCTAGATGTGTGGTGAGCACTTTGAACCCCCAAGTGCTTCACAGAAGTTTATAACACTCGGACGTGAAAATAAAAAAATCATTTTTTTCCACAAAAATGATATTTTTGCCCCCAATTTTTTATTTTCCTAAGGGTAACAGGAGAAATTGGACCCCAAAAATTGTTTTGCAATTTGTCCTGAGTAGGCTGATACCCTACATGTGGGGGTAAAACACTGTTTGGGCGCATGGCAGAGCTTGGAAGGGAAGGAGCACCATTTGACTTTTTCAACTCAGAATTGGCTGGAATTGAGATCAGACGCCATGTTGCATTTGGAGAGCCCCTGATGTGCCCAAACAGTGGAAACCCCCAATTCTAACTCCAACCCGAACCCCAACATGCCCCTAGCCCTAACCCTAGCCCTAACCCACCCCAACACACCCCTAGCCCTAACCCTAGCCCTAACCCTAATGGAAAAATGGAAATAAATACATTTTTTTAATTTTATTATTTTTCCCTAACTAAGGGGGTGATAACGGGGGGTTTGATTTACTATTTATGGCGGTTTTTATTTTTGGCAGCTGTCGCACGCTAAAAGACGCTTTTTATTGTAAAAATAGTTTTTGCATCACCACATATTGAGAGCTATAATTTTTCCGTATTTTGACCCACCGGGTCATGTGAGGTCTTATTTTTTGCGGGACGAGTTGACGTTTTTATTGGTACCATTTTCGAGCACATGAAATTTTTTGATCGCTTTTTATTCCGATTTTTGGGACGCAGAATGAAGAAAAACCAGCGTTTCATGAATTTCTTTTGGGGGGGTGCGTTTACACCGTTCCGCGTGCGGTAAAATTGATAAAGCGTTTTATTCTTCGGGTCAGTACGGTTACAGCGATACCTCATTTAGGTCTTTTTTTATGTTTTTGTCGGTTTTATGCAATGAAAACTATTTTATATAAAAAATAATTATTTTTGCATCGCTTTATTCTGCGAGCTATAACTTTTTTATTTTTTTGAGGATGACGCTGTATGGCGGCTCGTTTTTTGCGGGACAAGATGACGTTTTCAGCGGTACCATGGATATTTATATGCGTCTTTTTGATCGCGCGTTATTACACTTTTTGTTTGGCAGTATGATAATAAATCATTATTTTTTGCTTCGTTTTTTATTTTTTAAGGGGTTCGCTAAAGGGGTTAACTAATGGGACAGTTTTATAGGGCGGGTCGTTACGGACGCGGCGATACCTAATATGTGTACTTTTATTGTTTTTTTTTTTATTATTTCCAAAATATGGATTTATTGGGGGAATATTTTTTTTTTTTTCCTAATTTATTTGGCGATTTTTTTCTAATTATTTTTACACTTTTTTTAATTTTTTTTTTACTTTATTACATAGTACCAGGTGGGACATCACTGTCCTGTGACAGATCGCTGATCTGTCACATCACAGATCACTGTGACAGATCAGCGATCTGACACAGGCACTGCAGAAGGCTTCCTCATGCCTGCGCTTTGCAGGCACTGAGGAAGCCAGCTTCCTCAGGCCCCCGAAGGCCTCCGTCGCCATCTTGGATTCGGGGACCTGGAGGAAAGGAGCCCCCGGTAGCAGCGCTGCACATTGCGCTGCCGTGGGGGGCTCAGGGAAGCACGGAGGGAGCCCCCTCCCTGCCGATGCTTCCCTTTAACTCCCGGTACACCGCGATCATGTTTGATCGCGGTGTGCAAGGGGTTAACGTGTTGGGGGCGGTCCGTGACCGCCCCTGACACATTGTGTCGGGTGTCAGCTATGATAATTAGCTGACACCCGGCCGCGATCAGCGGCGCTCACCACGTGGGCGCCGCTGATCGCGCCCGACGTACTATCCCGTCCATGGGCATAGGGGCCCAGGTCCCATGGACGGGATATACCGTCGGATGTCGGGAAGGGGTTAATGGGGATAAATGTAAGGTCATGCACTTGGGTAGAACAAACAAGATGTATAATTATGTGCTTAATTGTAGAAAACTGGGAAAAACTTTCACTGAAAAAGACCTGGGTGTATGGGTGGATGACAAACTCACATTTAGTGACCAGTGTCAGGCAGCTGCTGCAAAGGCAAATAAAATAATGGGATGCATTAAAAGAGGCATAGATGCTCATGAGGAGAACATAATTTTACCTCTATATAAGTCACTAGTGCGACCATACTTAGAATACTGTGTACAGTTCTGGTCTCCGGTGTGTAAGAAAGACATAGCTGAACTGGAGCGGGTGCAGAGAAGAGCGACCAAGGCTATTAGGGAACTGGGGGGTTTGCAATACCAAGATTGGTTATTACACTTGGGGTTATTTAGTTTGGAGAATCGAAGACTTAGGGGTGATCTTATTACAATGTATAAATATATGTGAGGACACTACAAAGACCTTTCTAATGATCTTTTTACACTAAGACCTGTGACGGGGACAAGGGGGCATCCTCTACGTCTGGAGGAAACAAGGTTTAAGCATACTCACAGACGCGGATTCTTTACTGTAAGAGCAGTGAGACTATGGAACTCTCTGCCATATGATGTTGTAATGAGTGATTCACTACTAAAATTTAAGAAGGGTCTGGATGCCTTTCTTGAAAAGTATAATATTACAGGGTATATACACTAGTCCTTGATATTGCATTGATCCAGGGAACTAGTCTGATTGCCGTATGTGGAGTCGGGAAGGAATTTTTTTCCCCAATGTGAAGCTTACTGTTTGCCACATGGGTTTTTTTGCCTTTCTCTGGATCAACATGCTAGGACAGGTTAGGATAGGATATGGGTTGAACTAGATGGACTTAAAGTCTTGCTTCAACCTTAATAACTATGTTACTATGTTACTAAGTGCACTTCCTTGGTCAAATACAAATCGAATATATTGAGCACCTATCAGATATTTATGACAAATTCCATGGATGTTGCTTAGAGGGAACCGGTCACCAGGTTTTTTTTATATAAACTATAATTTATCAACTTTCCGTTTTCTTTATCAGCGTTCCTGCATCCCCTTCACAAGAGCCCAACTCCTCGGCATAACTAGGAAAATGCCCTTTTCTCCTGCACTGTATGTATGTCTGATGGGCATCTCTGGACACAGCTTGGTGCCTTGTCTCTGTGCAATCACCGTTTTTCCAGCCTTGATTGAGATGCTGATGTCATCGACAACCTGCGCAGTTCTTATTCTCTACTGTACAGGAACAAGAGTTAAACAGACAGTGTGGGTGAGGTCAGTGACGTAATTTTCTTAGGTATGATGGGGAACTTTGATCTGAGATGGGAAGTGGCAGCTGGTGCTTTAAAAGTTCTATGGAGAGAGGAGGCGTTAGAGGCAGAGACAAAGTTCTATAGAGAGAGGAGGGGCTAGACGCAGAACTTGCAGTAGGATGATTATGAGCACCAACTGTCTTCTATCTCAGTAATGATTCCTCTGCATTCACTGAAGACAGATTTTCCCGTAAATTATAAATTTTGAAAATGAAAGATCAATCCAGGAGGAGAATGAAGCAGATAACTCTGATAAGATCTACAACTAGGTCCAGAAATATTTGGATAGTGACTGAATCTTTGCGATTTCAGCTCTGGAGGCCACTACTAAATCAACTGAGATGCAAATGACCATTTTTCTACAAAGACTACTCATTATCAGGGGCTCAAAAGTAATTGGAAAAATTAACTTTACCATAAATAAAATGTTAATTTTGCATACTTTGCAGGGAATCCTTTACAGGCAATGACTGCCTGAAGTCTGGAAGCCATGGATGTCACCATCGCTGGGTTTCCTCCTTTGTGATGCTTTGCTGCCTTTACTGCAGTGACTTCAGTTGTTGCTTGTTTCTGGGTCTTTCTGCCTTTTGATTTGTCTAAAGAATGTGAAATTCAGCTCAACGGGGCTGAGATCTGCTGATGACTCAGCCATTGCAGAATATTTCACCTCTTTGTTTTAAAATACTCCTGGGTTACTTTCCCTCTATGTTTTGGGTCATTTTCCCAGTGACCAGATTCTGTTGGAAGCCATACATGCCCGCGCCATCACACCGCCATCATTGACCACCTCTTGTGACACTTTCCCACTGTCGCCTTCGTGTGACCGTGGCTGCTCAAATACTCGGGCATCGCTACATGCAATCTCCTCTTGCCCCGCTCTAAGTGGACCAGGCGAGAGGCCCGAATCTATAAATGGAAAAGTAATCAGGTTGATGATTATGTATGGCTACTGAGACTTGACCGTGTGGAAGACAGGGTGGTGATGGCAAAGTGACTGGAAGCATTATCAACTATCCAACCTTTAGACACTGCTCTGGGTTCAATAGTGGTGTGCTGCGGTCCCCTAGTAATTGGGACAGGAATGTCGGGCGAGAAGATGTGGGTGTTTGTTGTGGTACAATTTCAGCTTGCCCACGGCTTCGACCTCAGTATGCACCATCACATACAGTTCTCCGTCCCTTGCCAGGCGCCTTGCCCATTTTAAATGGAGGACAATATTTTCCACGTTCACTACAAATGGATGAATTTGGAGCAAACATATACGTGATCCATGTGACGGACAAACCACAGTTTTAAATAGCTGGCCTGTAGGTAACTATTTTTAACAGCAAACTGGTGTCAATAACTTCGCTAACACACTACAACAAAATTTCAATGGAGGACAGAAATGGCAGAATTTTGAGCGCACTTACTGTATATGTGATCCGTTTCACAGACAAACCACAGTTTTAAATAGATGGATTTTTAGCGCTGTAATATGGAAAGTATCTGGCTGTATTCTGCAGTGCCAAAAAGGAAATGGAGCAGAAAAACGGTGTTCTCTGGACTGCTTTTTAAGCAAATAATCAAGATTAAGATCCAAAAAAAATTATTCCTGGTCCCTGATACCTGGGGCTATGTCTAGAAATATCTGTAAAAGCAGCAGGGACAGAACTCTGATATATCTCTTGATATATGCACTGATATATCTCTTGATATATGCACTGCAGTCTGCCACATACACTGCCTGTCTAGCACTGATATCTATGCAGCTGTATTAGTCCTCAGAAGGACTGTTGAGATGAATATGTGTAGAATATATTGTGGTATACCTACACTAACTAAGAAACAAGCAAATATCTCCCTAGCTCAGCAGCAACTCTCCCTACACTGCCTGATTGAGGAGTAGGCTGTGGTACCAGGTCTGATAAAGACCTGATGACGCTGTGCGGCCAGCCAATCACTGTAATGCCACAACCAACAAGGTTGCGGCATTATAATGTGTGGCACACAATCCCTGCATGTTCATTGTCTCTCTAAAGAGCGCCAAAAATGCAGGGAGGGCATCAGAGCTTCCGCCGAGCAACCTCGGAAATACTCGGCGAACTCCAAGCATCTCGAGCAGCGAGATGCTTGGGCAAGTACCGAGTAGTGGCGAGCATGCTCGCTCATCACTAGTCATTACTATAAGAACAGAGTGCAATCTATTGTTCTCATTTATCTGCCATTTTATATTAGAAAGAAGCTGATTGTAATGGGCTTCAACTGGATGATTAGCAGAAAGTTGAAAAATGTTTGTGCCTCCCCTCATAATCCCAAGTAATATATCAAAGGTATCACAAATTAGTTGTTTAGTATGGAAGAAAATTGTGGATTGGCAGGTACTTTTACACTTTTCAAGAAAAGGGAACATTTAACATGGAAGTTTGAAAGTGAAAGCAAAAGAACATAAGAATTAGATGAAAATGAATCCGGCCTGGGACTTTCCGAGCAGAGAAATTGGATATTTCCTGAACTGGTACCAATTTACATTACAAACCGTCACAATACCATCACTCACTGTGTCCTAGTGACGGTGAGCGACAGCTCAGCCGCCCTGTGGATAGCAGGGGTGTGTCGGGCTGTTAGTGTAGCGATTGGGTTTCCTCCAGGTGGTTTCCTTTCTGGAAAGTTGTCAGACTATTTAACTGGCTTGCAATGTTAAGTCATTGATAAATTGTAGCTTTGATCTTGAGTTGTGTGTTTGCTCTGTGTTCCTAGTCTGGCATTCTGATCTTTGCTGCTTGACCTTGTATTTGCCTTTACCGTTCACTTGACTAGCTCTTTTATTGTGATCCATTAGTCTTAGAATTTAGACTTTGGACTGTTTCCTGACTACACCTTTGCTTTACCCGATTTGTCTATGGTGTACTCTCCTGCCTTTTGACCTTAAACCTCTTGACTACCCAGCCTGACAGCTTGTCCATGAGTAGTGACTAGCGTAACACATAGGCCTCACGCTTATAACCCATGCTGTGCAGCCATAAGATGTGGAGCACAATGATCGCTGGTGGATCCTCGTGCTATCCTGGGCTCTGCCCACATCTGCATTTTTCGTTTCCGTGCTCCTCTTGTTGTGAGAGTCCCAACAACAGAACATGGTGACTGCTGGATCCATCTCATCATGGACGTCTGATGGACCACATTAACTTCAATGGGGCCGATTTAGTTTTCATTATACTGTTTATCAAACAAAAAAGCAAAGCATGTCGTATAGTTTTTTGCAGTGTATGCGACTAGGACTTCTCCATCACTGATGTCCATATAGCCATGTGTGCGGTTTCCCTGCCCTGTAACCAGACAGTCACACATAGTAATGTCCTTACCAGGCTTCTTTACATATTGACCGGGCTGACACTGTGTATGCTCTTGACATATGTCGCATTCTGGGCTCACACAAAAGTGACCGGCTGAGCATTCGCAAACTGTGTTAGAAGATTCTGTACACTTCTGCGTTTCTATGAGATTGACCCCTGAAAAATAAAACAGGACGATCAGGACGGCAGTGGGAGGAAGACGTATATAACTCACAAATAGAGCTCACAATACCAGGGTAGGTGATAAACTGGCTGATCGCATGGGGGTCCCACCACTTAGACCCCCACTTATCCCAAGTATGGAGCTCTGAAGTGACCCCTTTTAAAAAGAGCAATGGCAGCGTCACTTCAAGGTTTTATGTCTGGCCCGCTATGGCTAAACTACGGGGCACCATCGCAGAGGTAAGAAACTTTTCTATAATTGCAGATACTTTTATTGCACTCACCACTGTCACATTCTTTACATCGGAAACACTCCGTGAGACCGTTCGGATGATCCATATACGTGGTATCCGCACAAATTACGCAGACGCTGCTGCTCAACTCTTTAGTACAATGAGCTTTCACAAAGGATCCTGCAAGAAAAAAAGAATCAGAAAGTAACAACCTGCAAACACCACAGGACAATTTATATACAAAGCAATCTGGAGAAAGTGATGAGTAACTGTGAATGTAATGCGTTAGAATGTAGCTCAAATCCAGCTTGTTTAAGGGTACGTTCCCATGATTACTAGCTTTTTGGAAGCATCGTATTCTTGCTGCATCCAAATTGTTGCATTTTACAGTAAAAGCAAAGTGGATGGGATTAATAGACATCTCATGCCCATTGTGCTTTTTTATAGTGCGTGTTTCCAAGACGCAGCATATTAATGTCTCTTGCAGGTACGCTGAAGTCTTCTGTGCAGATTCCTGACGTCACCGCTCATCAGTCACCGGGTCTCGCGTGAGCTGGGAGAGGATGCTGAGAGTCTATGGAGCCTCGTTCTGAGTATCTATGGCCTTTGATCTAAGTAATCGAGGAACACTGAGGGACCGGTGGACTACGCCACAGCTGGGAATTTTGCTTTCTTAAAACTAGTGCACAAGGGACTGTCTCTTGTTTGTATTTCATTATTTATCTCTTTTTATGTCTTTCAGTTTTCCATTTGTGGACTACATCAGAATCCTTAGATTACAAAGGATCTGCATGGATTTAAAAAATAATAAATTGGTGAACCAGGGAAAAAGTTGGTGTTTTTCTTTTTTAAATAATTTTTTTTTTAATCTTTATACTTACTGGGTTAGTAACAGGGGTGTCTGATAGACGCCTCTCCATTACTAACACCAGGGCTTGATGCCAGCGGAGACATTACACAGCTGACATCAACCCCAAAAACCATTAACCCGATTGTCCTGGTGCGGTGGCAATCAGGAAGAGGCAAAGCGCCAGAATTGGTGCACCTAATGTGGTGCGCCACTTCTGGAGTGACTGCGTGATGGTATTTTTAGGCTGGAAGGGGCCCAATAACGAGGAACTTTTCCAACCTGATAATACCAGCCCGCAGATGTCAAAAATAAGGGGGGGGGGGGACCACACGTTTTTTTAAATTTTTTATTAGGTTAAACAAAGCTAAACACCCTTTAGTGTCACATGAAAAGCACTAAAGGGTTCAAGTTTATAATATGTAGGGGTTTGGGAAATTAGATATCTGCAAGATATTTTATCTAATATATTTCTATTATCTATTTAGCTATATCTTTTTTTCATGTCTATGTATGTGTTTAAGTGTTGAAATCTTTGCTTTGGCCAACTTCCTGCTTTCTCTGCTGCCTGTATTTCAAAACACACTATCCCAAACACAGAAAGATAATCACACAGCCAGCGTCAAACGAGGCAAAAGCCTTTCTCCCCTCTAGAGTATGTAGAAAAATTCATATAGAAATGTGTAATACTCCAAAACACAATACACACATGGGATTCTATCGGAGTATAAAAAACACCAGTTGCCAAGAGCTGATAAATAATTCAAAAATACCTTTATTAGAAAATTGAATTGTCTAAAAATAGCCAAATAGATATATATGCATATATATATATTAATTACTTACTGGTAATTTGATTTTCCAGAGCCGTGACAGCACTGCACATGAGAGATGGAGGCGGCACCTCTCTCCTCAGTTTGTTTCAGAGGTATGCAAGGTAACCGCCTTATTAGTTCACATGTATATTTACTTTGATAAAGTCACTCTTATCCACCTTCTTTTTATATTTTGTGCATCACACAACCATCATCAAGATAGGGCGGGAATCAATGCGGTGCTGTCATGGCTCTGGAAAATCAAATTACCATTAAGTAATTATCATTTTTTCCCTTCCCCATGACAGCAAATGAGAGGAAGAAATAGAAGAGACTCCTAGGGTGGGACAACAGCAGATAACACCTTTCTCCCAAAGGCAAGATTTGAGAGCCCTAGATCTAGCGTATAGTGACAGAAGAAGGTGGAGGGTGAAGACCATACTGCTGCTCTGCAAATCTGTTCCACAGATGCATTCGCCCTTTCAGCCCAGGATGTGGCTATGGCCCTTGTAGAGTGAGCCATTATACCCAGTGGGGGAGTCTGACCCGAGGAAGAAGAAGATAGTGAAATAGCCATACGAAGCCATCGTGCGATAGTTGATTTTGAAGCCTTTTTTCCCCTGTTTGTCCCCTGGAAGGAGACAAAAAGGGCTGATGACTGTTGCTATGATTTTGAAACTTCTATATATTGGAGCAGGCAACGTCTGACAGCTAGACAATGGAAGGATTGCTCTCCCTGGGATTTTGTGTTGGCACAAAACGAGGGCAAAATGGTCCCTGTGAAGTTTTGAATTGACCTTCATAAGGAAGGCCGGGTCAGTCTTTATAATTACTCTGTCATCCAGAAAGGTAGTATATGGGGGATTTACAGAGATAGCTTGCAGCTCGCAGACACGCCGAGCTGATGTCAGTGCAACCAGGAGTACTGTTTTCAATGTTAACCCCTTAACGACCAAGCCATTTTGTAGGTTAAAGACCAGGCCTTAATTTTGAAATCGGACCACTGTCACTTTATGTGGTTATAACTCTGGAACGCTTCAACGGATCCTGCTGATTCTGACACTGCTTTTTCGTGACATACTGTACTTCATGTTAGAGGTAAAATTTCTTCGATATGACTTGCGTTTATTTATGAAAAAAATGGAAGTATGGCGAAAATTTTTAAAGTTTTGCAATTTTCAAACTTTTAATTTTTATGCCCTTAAATCAGAGCGATATGTCACAAAAAATAGTTTTTTTTTTTAATCAGATTGTTATAACGAAAATGTGAATAAAAACTAACAAGTGAAAAACAACTGTATCTCCATCCATCCCACCCTCCCCCCCAACACCCCACACCCCCAGCCCGGTCCACAAAAGAAATAAGAAAATTATACACAAAAAGCACAAATCTTATGAAAATATAAAATACATGCACATAGACACAGTGGATAACAATGTCGACCAACATCAGCTATTAGACGAATAGGTTTGCTGCCGGCAGACCCGGGGTGTCCAGCCAACCAGCCCAAATTTGCTCAAAAGTATTCGGTCGTCCCCTCTTAAGGTATATGGCTTTTTCTCTATAGAGTATATAGTTTAATTTATTGATATATTCTGTCCGAGATGGCACCTTATCTGAAATCCAATGGTATGCTATCAGCTTCCTAGCAGCATAAAGCATTCTGGCAACAGCGGTTTGAAGGTATTCATCTCCCCCCACATCCTCCACATAACCCAAGACACAGACAACGGGATCTCGCGGGATATCCTGTCCTGTAGTCACATGGATCAAATTAAGGACCAGAATCCAAAATACCTGCAGGCAGGGGCACGTCCACAACATATGCAAGATATCAGCATTCTCGAGCGTACATTTAGGGCACTGCGAATCCCTCCTCATCCCCATATCAAATAACCATTTAGGGGTTCTATAAACTCTATAAAGAATATACAATTGGGACAAACGATTGGGTTCGCTAAGAGACAGCCTGGGGACCATCTGCAGAATAGATTCCCATCGATCCGTTGAAATGGCGCCCAACTGTTGCTCCCACTTCGCCAGCGCTCCTATCGGATGCTTCACCAAAACCACTGAAAGAAGTCCACCGTACACAAACGAGATTAAACCCCTAGTGCAGGGGTCCTCAAACTACGGCCCGCGGGCCGCATGCGGCCCTCCAAAGACTTTTATCCGGCCCCCCGCCAGGCCGACTTTGAGCTCATGAACTGCACTGCAGTTCAGTGCCGGCGGGCCGTGTAATTGCGGGCGGGACGAGGCGCCGAGGAAAGGCGTTGCGCAGCCCTCCCCATGCAGCAGAGCACAGTGCACAGAGACGACGTGATTGTCATCACGCCGCCTGCGCGGTCTGATGATGTCACGCCGCCTGGGCCTGTGCCGGAAGAAGACGGAGACGAGCGGGCGCCTCTTCAGAGCAGCGCGGGGACATAGGCGAGTACTTTTTTTTTTTTTTTATAATGCCGGGTCCTATTGGGGATATTTTCATGCCTAGTGGGGACATTGTTCTGCCTAATGGGGACCTGTGCTACCTATTGGGGACATTTTCCTGCCTAATGGGGACATTTTCCTGCCTAATGGGGACCTGTGCTACCTATTGGGGACATTTTCCTGCCTAATGGGGACCTGTGCTACCTATTGGGGACATTTTTCTGCCTAGTGGGGACCTGTGCTACCTATTGGGGACATTTTTCTTCCTAGTGGGGACATTGTTCTGCCTAGTGGGGACCTGTGCTACCTATTGGGGACATTTTTCTGCCTAGTGGGGACCTGTGCTACCTATTGGGGACATTTACCTGCCTATTGAAGACATTTACCTTCCTAATGGGGACCTGTGCTACCTATTGGGGACATTTACCTGCCTATTGGGGACCTGTGCTACCTATTGGGGACATTTACCTGCCTATTGGGGACCTGTGCTGCCTATTGGGGACCTGTGCTGCCTTTTGGGGACCTGTGCTGCCTATTGGGGACATTTACCTGCCTTTTGGGGACATTTACCTGCCTTTTGGGGAACTGTGCTGCCTATTGGGGATATTTACCTGCCTTTTGGGGACCTGTGCTGCCTATTGGGGACATTTACCTGCCTATTGGGGACCTATGCTGCCTATTGGGGACATTTACCTGCCTTTTAGGGACCTATGCTGCCTATTGGGGATTCTTGCACCACACCAGTCTGAGCCTGAGGTAAAAGTGGAGTTCCACCAATATGGGCACTGGTGAGGCTGCATTGATGGGCACTGATCAGGTTGCGCTGATGGGCACTGATCAGGCTGCATTGATGGGCACTAATCAGGCTGCATTGTTGGGTACTGATCAGGCTGCATTGATGGGCACTGATCAGGCTGCGCTGATGGGCACTGATCAGGCTGCGCTGATGGGCACTGATCAGGTTGCATTGATGGGCACTGATCAGGCTGCATTGATGGGCAGTGCAGTCTGTATGTCTCTGTGTGGGCAGTTTTATTGCTGGTATATATTGTTTTTGTAGCGCTGTATACACTCACTGGCCACTTTATTAGGTACACCATGCTAGTAACGGGTTGGACCCCCTTTTGCCTTCAGAACTGCCTCAATTCTTCGTGGCAGAGATTCAACAAGGTGCTGGAAGCATTCCTCAGAGATTTTGGACCATATTGACATGATGGCATCACACAGTTGGCGCAGATTTGTCGGCTGCACATCCCTGATGCGAATCTCCCGTTCCACCACATCCCAAAGATGCTCTATTGGATTGAGATCTGGTGACTGAGTAGGCCATTTGAGTACAGTGAACTCATTGTCATGTTCAAGAAACCAATCTGAGATGATTCGAGCTTTATGACATGGCGCATTATCCTGCTGAAAGTAGCCATCAGATGTTGGGTACATTGTGGTCATAAAGGGATGGACATGGTCAGCAACAATACTCAGGTAGGCTGTGGCGTTGCAACGATGCTCAATTGGTACCAAGGGGCCCAAAGAGTGCCAAGAAAAAATTCCCCACACCATGACACCACCACCACCAGCCTGAACCGTTGATACAAGGCAGGATGGATCCATGCTTTCATGTTGTTTACGCCAAATTCTGACCCTACCATCCGAATGTCGCAGCAGAAATCGAGACTCATCAGACCAGGCAACGTTTTTCCAATCTTCTACTGTCCAATTTCGATGAGCTTGTGCAAATTGTAGCCTCAGTTTCCTGTTCTTAGCTGAGAGGAGTGGTACCCGGTGTGGTCTTCTGCTGCTGTAGCCCATCTGCCTCAAAGTTCGACGCACTGTGCGTTCAGAGATGCTCTTCTGCCTACCTTGGTTGTAACGGGTGGCAATTTGAGTCACTGTTGCCTTTCTATCAGCTCGAACCAGTCTGCCCATTCTCCTCTGACCTCTGGCATCAACAAGGCATTTCCGGCCACAGAACTGCCGCTCACTGGATTTTTTTTCTTTTTCGGACCATTCTCTGTAAACCCTAGAGATGGTTGTGCGTGAAAATCCCAGTAGATCAGCAGTTTCTGAAATACTCAGACCAGCCCTTCTGGCACCAACAATCATGCCACGTTCAAAGGCACTCAAATCACCTTTCTTCCCCATACTGATGCTCGGTTTGAACTGCAGGAGATTGTCTTGACCATGTCTACATGCTTAAATGCACTGAGTTGCCGCCATGTGATTGGCTGATTAGAAATTAAGTCTTAACACACAGTTGGACAGGTGTACCTAATAAAGTGGCCAGTGAGTGTATATGTTCGTATTTTACTAATAGCAATTTTGAATCCCTAGGAAACAATGATATCAAGAAAGAGAAAAAATTGACTCGAAGTGTAGGATATTCGAAGAACCCAAAAAATCGGTAAGTTTGATGATTTAACTTCATTTTTAATATTGTATTTGTTCCTATTTTTGTTTTATTACTTCTAAACAAGATATGTGCAGTGTGCACAGGAATTTATTCATAATTTTTTTTAAACTATATTCCGGCCCTCCAACGGTCCGAGGGACCGTAATCTGGCCCCCTGTTTAAAAAGTTTGAGGACCCCTGCCCTAGTGGATGCCTGCAGCCCGAGCCTGCTGACAATAGCATCCTGGTGTATAGATATACTATTCATTTGGTCCTGCACTGTGTAGGCATGCCGCAACAGCAGATACTGGAAGAACATAGAGTGTTGGAGCGGAAAATCCCGTCTCAGTGTGTCAAAGGACTTAAAAACCCCATCCTCCACTAATTGCGACAGCCACCAGATACCTATTCGCCTCCATTGCGCAAAACCTTTAAGCGACCTCATTTGCGGTAAATACAGGTTATCCCAAATAGGGGAGTATTTTGTGAAACCCGTGATTCCTCTTAACTGTTTAATTTTATCCCACACTTTAATCATGAGAAGGACCGTAGGATATCTAGACGCCCAAGGTCTAAATCTGCCCGCTTCTAAATTGGATAACAGCGACCCCTGACCCACAAGAGACCGGAAAATCAACTGGCCCCCCACTGTCTCCGCTGGGAAGCCCTCCATTCCCCCCGCCATGTGCTGACATTGAGAGGAGAGAAAGTAGAGCCACGGATGTGGCAGCGCCAGCCCCCCCTCCTCTTTAGATTTTTGTAAATGTTCCAATTTGATCCTTGCACCCTTTTTTAACCAAATAAGTTCTCTAAATATCGCATTAATTTTGTAAAACCAATTTTGAGGGAGCCAGACTGGGGAGTTGTGAAGAACATACAGAAGCTGCGGCATGATCACCATTTTCAGTAAGTTCACTCTCCCCACCACAGAAAGATGCAACTTAGCCCAGGCCTTAACCTTCCCCTTAATCCTGGCCATCAGTGGCGAGAGATTCAAATATTCAAAATCCATTAGTTTATTAGATATCATAATACCCAGATATTTGAAAGTCGTTACAACCGGCACCTGTGTGACGTTGATTGGGATCGGATCTAAAGGGAGAACCGCAGATTTTTCCCAGTTAATAACTAGTCCCGAGACAGCGCCAAAAGAATTAAGGAGCAGCATCACATTATGTAATGATCTATCAGGGTCAGCCAAGAACATAAGCAAGTCATCAGCATACAGTGCTACCTTCTCCTCCTGTCCTCCATATCTGAACCCCTCGATGCCCTTATCATATCTTATTCTGGAGGCCAGAGGCTCTATCGCTAAAGCAAAGAGTAGCGGGGACAGAGGGCAGCCCTGCCTCGTACCTCTATAAAGAGGAAAAGGGTCAGACAGTGATCCATTTGCTCGTATTCGTGCTTTCGGATCGGAATATAGGAGCCTGATCCAGCTAATAAAACCCGGACCAAACCCCATACAGCGAAGTGTAGCCCAGAGGTAGGTCCACTCTACACTGTCAAATGCCTTGGCGGCATCCAGAGACAGGACCACCCTCCCCCCCGCATTATCCGCCCTCACCTGCATGTTCAAGTACAGTCGCCTAATATTTATGGCCGTAGACTTACGAGGCATGAAACCCGTCTGATCCGAATGTACTAACGATTCCACCAGCTTGAAAGTCGAGTGGCCAAAACCTTCGCCAGGAGCTTAATGTCCACCGTCAGGAGGGAAATGGGTCTATATGACGCCGGGAGAGTCAGGTCTTTGTCCTTTTTTGGCAGCACAGTAATAATAGCTTCCCGCATAGAAGATGGGAGAGCTCCAGAACTGAGACTATCATTGAATACAGCCAGCAAGGTAGGGAGTAGTACAGATTTATACTTTTTGTACACCTCAACCGGTAAGCCATCCACCCCCGGCGCCTTACCATTGGACATAGATCCCAAAGCCTCTTCAAGCTCCCCCAAGTCCAGCGGCTCATCAAGCATACGTCTCGCCTCGTCAGTTAGACATGGGAGTTTAGCGGGCCCCAAAAAGTTGTCAAGGTCTTCAGTCGAGGCCCTGGTGTGTGAGGAGTATAACTCGGTATAAAAAGTCTCCAAAATTCTCAAAATACCCGGTGTGTCATTGAAAAGTTGCCCACCCACATCCCGAAGGCCGGCTATAAACGAGGACCCCCGCTGTGCTGAAGTTATAACCGAGAGCAAATGACCAACACTCTCTGCATTTTCAAAATATTGAACTGACTGAAACATACGTTTTCGTTTTGCAGTTTCTAGCGTCATTTTAGTCACCTTCAACTGTACCTCTTTTAGCCTTTTCTGAGTGGCGAGAGTGAATCGCATGGCGAGAGCCTTTTCCGCATCCTCCAGCTCATGAAGTATAATCTGAGATTCTGCTCTGGAATTGGATTTAAGCTTTGAAATCTCACGTATATACATGCCGCGCAGGTATGCCTTCAGAGTCTCCCAAACAGTCAAACTAGATGCTGAACCCAAATTAAACCTGAGATGTTCCTGTATCTCAAAGCTAAAGCTATCATTCTTATCCACTAGCTGCAGCCAAAACGGATTAAGTCGCCATAACGGTTTAGTTTTC
Source organism: Dendrobates tinctorius (assembly GCF_039654945.1). Taxonomy (NCBI): domain Eukaryota; kingdom Metazoa; phylum Chordata; class Amphibia; order Anura; family Dendrobatidae; genus Dendrobates; species Dendrobates tinctorius. Next base: position 49,559,633 of record NW_027361754.1, read on the forward strand.
AATCTATTAACCACCCCCTTGATTGTAATGGACATGGGCGAGTGATCCGACACTGTTCTCGGCAAATAATTAACGTCCAAAATTTTTCTCAGCATCAAATCATCACCCATAGCCAAATCAATGCGTGACATTGAGACAAAGGTAGAGGAGAAGCATGAATATTGGTAGACATCAGGATTACGACTTCTCCATAAGTCAGTCAGGGCTAGCTCATGCAACAAAACTCCGAAAGGCGTACGATTACCTCCCGGTTTCAGGGGTGCATGATTACCTCTATCCCAGTGGGAGTCCAAAACATTATTAAAGTCCCCCACCACCATATAAGGGACCCCCGGAAAGTCCCTCAACATGGTATGAATTTTATATATAACTTTGCTACTATATGGCGGGGGGATGTATATAGAAATGAGTATCATTATCTCAGCAAAGTTTGCAGAATAGAAAGACGAATTGCCCCTCCGTGTCCACCACCACCTGATTGCATGTAAACTGGGCACCTGTACAGACCAGTATGCTAACTCCCCGGGAGTATTGAGAGTACGTAGAATGATACCCATGTTGTATCCACCTCTTATTTAATATACCAAGTGTCTCAGGAGTAAGATGCGTCTCTTGTAAGCATACAACAGTTGGCTTCTGATCCATTATAAAGGAAAATATGGCCTGTCTTTTTACTGGGGACTTTAGTCCTCTAATATTCCAGCTAAGTATTTTAACGTCACCCATTCTCAAGTCGATATGCAGTCGGTGCCAATATCCACCGTGTCATAGTAGAGCTTACATTGTTGTGCACAAAAGTTACATAGGACCAGACAAACCCCTAGAAACCCCCCTTCCCTCCCCAGAACTCTCCCCAACATGTCCCCTGGCAGTGCCAAGGGTATTTCAAACAAGGGCGATGTTATTCCCTTCCACATCAGTCAACGGTCGTTTCACTTCCTAACTGCTGCCCACACATAACAGGATGAGCCCCCACAGCACATGGCAGCCATCTATAGCAAAACGACAACATGTCGAGCAGTTTCCTGCAACAGAACCGAAAGTCAAGACACCAGACAGCGCAGAAGTGTCCAAAGTAGCAAATACATCATCAGCCGCATTCCCGGTCTTCCTCAGCTGCTGTTCATTCAGATCCAGCCAGTCCATAGCATCTTTAGCATCCAGAAAAAAGTGAATTTTGGTCCGGGCCTCTACCCGCAGCTTGGCCGGGAATATCATAGAATATCGGATACCTATGGCCCTTAGACGTTTTTTGATGTCCATAAATTTAGCTCTCATTCTTTGAACTTCTGGCGAGAAGTCAGGGTAAAAAGAAACTCTGGAGCCATCAATAGAAAGGTCAGGATGTTCCCTTGAGTATCTAAGGATATTATCCCTGTCCCTGTAGTGGAGAATTTTAGCCAAAATAGGCCTCGGTTGGTAACCAGGAGGAGGAGGGCGGGTAGGAACCCTGTGAGCACGTTCCACAGCATATAGATGAGTTAGATTATCAGTTCCTATTTTCTCCTTAATCCAGGCTTTGATAAAAAACAGTAGGATTTTTGCCTTCATAATGTTCAGGCATGCCAACAATGCGGACGTTGTTCCGTCTAGACCTGTTCTCTAGGTCATCAGTTTTGGCCCACACAGCAACCATATCTCTTTTAAGTTCTTTATGATGCTGCGCTGTCTTAGACACAGTACCCTCCACATCTCCGACTCGTTTCTCAAGTTGCCCGGCTCTGTCTTTAACGGTGTGGAGTTCATGCCTCACATTTTGCATGGGCCCTGTCCTGGGCCCTGTATTGTTCAACATCTTTATCAACGATTTAGATGAAGGAATTGAGGGTAAACTGATTAAATTTGCTGATGACACAAAGCTAGGAGGAATAGCTAATACTAGAGAAGAGAGAGAGAGGATTCAAAAAGATAAATAAACTGGAGAAGTGGGCAGCAACTAACAGAATGGTTTTTAACAGGGAGAAATGCAAAGTACTACATCTGGGCAATAAAAATGAAAAAAGCATATATAGAATGGGAGGAATAGGGCTAAGTGACAGCACATGTGAAAAAGACTTGGGTATACTAATAGATCACAGACTGAATATGAGTCAACAGTGTGATGCAGCAGCAAAAAAGGCAAATGCAATTCTAGGATGTATTAACAGAAGCATACAGTCTAGATCACGTGAAGTCATTATTTCCCTCTACTCCTCTTTGGTCAGACCTCATCTGGAATATTGTGTCCAGTTTTGGGCACCACATTTTAAAAAAGACATCAACAAACTGGAGCAAGTTCAGAAAAGAGCGACCAGAATGGTGGCCGGTCTGCAAACCCTGTCTTATGAGGAAAGGTTGCAGGATTTGGGAATGTTTAGTTTGCAAAAGAGAAGACTGAGAGGAGACTTAATAGCTGTCTACAAATATCTAAAGGGCTGTCACATTGTAGAAGGATCAACTTTATTCTCATTTGCACAAGGAAAGACTAGAAGCAATGGGATGAAACTGAATGGGAGGAGACACAGATTAGATATTAGAAAAAACTTTTTGACAGTTAGAGTGATCAGTGAGTGGAACAGGCTGCCACGAGAAGTGGTGAGTTCTCCTTCAATGGAAGTCTTCAAACAGAGGCTGGACAGACATCTGACTGGGATGATTTGGCGAATCCTGCTTTGAGCAGGGGGTTGGACCAGATGGCCCAGGAGGTCCCTTCCAACTCTACGATTCTATGATTCTTGTAAATAACCCAGCTGAGTGAGCACAGAAGAAATAGCAGACCCACACTGCATAACTGCCATCAGCACATCTTTGATAGTAGGTTCAGTTGGCATTTGCAGCTGCAGTGCTTGGAGCTGGCTTTTGTTTTGCTCCACTAGTTCTCCCCAGCTGGCTGCAGCGTCCTGCTTCTCCCGACCTCCAGAGCCTGTGGCCTCCTTCTCTCCCACCTCCGGATCCATACCTCCATCTGCAGACTCTAGCTCTTCATCTGTCTCCTGGAGGGACTCGCGCTCTGCCTCCTCCACTCTGGCAAAGCGTCTCAGCCGGGCTGCCACCTCCCTGTTCCTGGCCTCACTGTCTGCAGCTGCTTCCTCCAGAGCACACACTGTGGTAGCAGTGCCATCTTGGGACCCAAGCCCCAGCTCATTAGTCACTCTTCTCTGTCCTTTTCTTGGCATTATTTAGGGCTAGAGGCTGAATGTCTCTGTCCAGCGGCACCCGCAGGTCTCAGGAATGCACACAGATTAGTTACTGACTGTGCTGTGGGGATATAATGGCAGTAATCAGTAGCTGTGTGTGGGAGCTCAGCAGACCCACGTCCTCCTCACATGCTGCTAGGCCACGCCCCCCACAAAAAATAGTTAATAAATAACATTTCCCACATGTCTACTTTACATCAGCACAATTTTGGAACCAAAATTTTTTTTTCTTAGGAAGTTATAAGGGTTAGTAGTTGACCAGCAATTTCTCATTTTTCCAACAAAATTTACAAAACCATTTTGTTTAGGGACCACCTCACATTTGAAGGGAGTTTGGGTGGTCAATATAACAGAAAATACCCAAAAGTTACAGCATTATAAAAACTGCACCCCTCAAGGTGTACAAAACCACATTGAAGTTTATTAACCGTTTAGGTAATTCACAAGAATTGAAGCAATGTGGAAGTTAAAAAATAAACATTTAACTTTTTTTCCCAAAAATGTTTATTTGGACACAATTTTTTTTATTTTGTCAAGGGTATCAGGAGAAAATGAATCACAATATTTGTACACCGATACCCCATGTGTGGAGGAAGACCAATCTTTAGGCGCACAGCAGTGCTCAGAAGGGAATGAGCATCACTTGAGATTTTGAATGTCAAATTGGCTGGAATCGAGAGCGGACGCCATGTCGCGTTTGGAGAGCCCCTGATGTACCTAAACAATGGAAACCCCCATAAGTGACCCCATTTTGGAAACTAGACCCCCCCAAGGAACTTATCTAAATGTGTGTTGAGCACTTTGAACCCCCAAGGGCTTCACAGAAGGTTATAACATAGAGCCGTGAAAATAAAAAATCATTTTTTCTACAAAAATGATCTTTTCACCCCCAATTTTTATTTTCTCAAGGGTAACAGGACCCCAAAAGTTATTGTGCAATTTGTCCCGAGTACGCCGATACCCCATATGTGGGGGTAAATTACTATTTGGGTACATGGCAGAGCTCGGAAGGGAACGAGTGCCATTTGACTTTTTTGGCTGGAATGGAGATTGGACGCCATGTCACATTTGGAGAGCCCCTGATGTGCCTCAACAGTGGAAACCCCCCACAAGTTACCCCATTTTGGAAACTAGACCCCCCAAGGAGCTTATCTAGATGTGTGTTGAGCACTTTGAACCCCCAAGTGCGTCACAGAAGTTTATAATGTAGAGCCGTGAAAATAAAAATCTTTTTTTTCCACCACAAAAATAATCTTTTTGCCCCCAAATTTTTATTTTGCCAAGGGTAACAGGAGAAATAGAACCCCAACAGTTGTGGTGCAATTTGTCCTGAGTACGCTGATACCCCATATGTGGGGTGGATCCACTGTTTGGGCGCATGGCTGAGCTCAGAAGGGAAGGAGCGCCGTTTTGGAATGCAGACTTTGATGGAATGTTCTACGGGCGTCATGTTGCGTTTGCAGAGCCCCTGATGTGCCAAAACAGTAGAAAGCCCCCACAAGTGACCCCATTTTGGAAACTAGACCCCCCATGGAGCTTATCTAGATGTGTGGTGAGCACTTTGAACCCCCAAGTGCTTCACAGAAGTTTATAATGCAGAGCTGTGAAAATTAAAAAATCACCTCCGGGTCATCATGGCACAGGTCGGGCCCCGCGATTACATTACACGCTCGATCGCAGCAGTGAGGGGGTTAACAGCCAGGGGCGGTGGGGGCTTCACTCCTAGCTGTCAGTGCAGGATGCTCAGCCACTGCAGCGCTGAGCTCCTACACTGATATAGGGCAGGAGAGGCTCAAATTTCAGCCTCTCCTGCTCATCATTGCTGTGTTTGGTCTGTCAGATTGACTGACCAATCACAGCGCTGTGGGTGCAGGGACCGAATGCAAGGGTCCCTGCCCCCCTTGCTGTGCCTCTCAGCTGTCATAGACAGCTGTCGGCACTAGAGTTGAGCGAAACGGGTCGGTAAAATTCATAAGTCGACGACTTTCGCTGAAGTCGGGTTTCATGAAATGAAACCCGACCAGAGCGCCAAAGTCGCGTTTCAAATGATGCTTCCAGCGCCCTTTTTCAGCCAATGATGGAGGACGCACACTGTGGGCAACGCGATGACATGGGCATCGGTCACCACCATCTTTGAGAAGGGCATGCAAGTGATTGGCTTGCTTTGTGTGGCGTCACAGGGGCTTTAAAAGCGCGTGCACGCCAACCGCCATCTTACTTCTGCTGATCTTACCATTAGGGAGAGATTGCAGCTGCTGATTCTGAATAAGGGAGAGCGTTAGGCAGGGAAGAAGAACAAAAAAACTGCTTCTGCTGGTAGCGATTTCTACTGTACAACACAACAGTTTGTGTGTAGTGACAGGGGAGGATATATTTTTGTGCATCAGCTCTGTTGGTTATTAGGCTGCCTTATAAGGCTCCCTGATAGCTGCATTGCTGTTTGCACACTGCTGTGCAAACTGCTTGTTTAAAAGCAAAAATACTTTTCTTCCTCTTTTCTGCACAGTTACCAAGTGTTCATTTTTCCACCCTTTTGTGTGCAGCAGTCCTGCTTATTAGGCTGCCTGCTGCCATACTTGGACTGAGAGCATCATTGTCAACCTCCTAAAATCTCTAGGGAGCTTCCAATTCTCCCCAATACTATATACACACACCTTGTGCCTAGTCATACACCTGCTTATTTCAGCCTGTTAAATTGAGGTGTAATCTATAGTGGCCCTGAGATAATAGTTCAGCCTCCTAAAATCTCTAGGGAGCTTCCAATTCTCCCCAATACTATATACACACCTTGTGCCTGGTCATACACCTGCCTATTTCAGCCTGTTAAATTGAGGTGTAATCTATAGTGGGCCTAAGATAATAGTTCAGCCTCCTAAAATCTCTAGGGAGCTTCCAATTCTCCCCAATACTATATACACACCTTGTGCCTGGTCATACACCTGCCTATTTCAGCCTGTTAAATTGAGGTGTAATCTATAGTGGTCCTGAGATAATTCAGCCTCCTAAAATCTGTAGGGAGATTCAAATTCTCCCCAATACTATATACACCTTGTACCTTGTTTTACAGTACCATATAGCTGGTGGTATTTTGGGTACATTTTCCCAAAAATGAGGAAGTATGGTGGAAGAGGCCGTGAATGTGGGCGGGGGTTGCCAGCTGGTACTGATGATGGTGGTGCATCTGCTGGTAGTGGAAAAAGCACAATAGCATGTAGGGCAGGAGGTGTTGAGCCTGCGTCATCGTCTGGCTCCACAAGGCCTCGAAGGCTCCCTTTTCTGGGAGTAGGTAAACTGCTTTTAAAGCCGGAGCTTCAGGAACAAGTTTTGGCTTACATTGCTGACACAGCCTCCAGCTCTATCTCCTCCTCTTCTGAAGTTTCAAAAAATAAAAAGCACTGAGTCGTCAGTGGAGGCTCCTGGTCAGGAACAACACCTTTCCTTGTGTCCTTCACCCCTAACAAAAGTGAAGGATGCGGCAGGCCACACTACAGATTACTCCATGGAGCTCTTTTCACATACCATGCCTGGGTTATCAAGTCAAATCGTGAATTCCCCAGTCCAAGATGAATCTGACATGGAGTGCATTGATGCACAGCCACTGCTAGATTTTTCTGCTGGTACCTTCACTCATAGCACTACATTGTCCTCGCAGTGTACTGAGCCAGAATCTGACCCTGATGAAACTCAGGTGCCCCTTCCCGCATACTATACCACCTTACACGGTGACAGAGGAAGGTGCACATGAAATTGAAGAGGAGGTGATGGATGACCCAGTTGTTGACCCAGATTGGCATCCATTGGGGGAAGAGGGTGCCGCTGCCAATAGCTCAGAAGAGGAGGAGGAGGATCCGCAGCAGGCATCGACATCGCAACAGCTGTTAGCTGGCAAGCCCGTAGCAGTCCAAAAACGGGTTACAAAAACCAAAACACTTGCAGGACAGCTTGGCCCGACGGTCAAATTAGCACAGCGTGCAAGGCCTCAAAATGTCTTCCATAGTAGGAAGAGTGCAGTGTGGCACTTTTTTGAACAAAATCCTAATGATCAGGCAAAGGTTATCTGTAAGAAGTGCGCAAAGAACTTTAGCCGAAGGAAAAATCTGAGAAATTTGAATACCAGTTGCATGCTCAGACATTTAACCACCATGCACTTGCAAGCGTGGACGGACTACCAAACCTCACGTACCACATGTAAACCTGCTCCGAATGAAGGTAGTCAGCAACACTACATCGCTTCCCCCACTGTAAGCCCACCGGTTAGCACACCACCAGCAGCAAATGTTGAGGTGTCGTCGCAAGGCCAAAGCAGTCAGGGAATCACAATGTTATTGATACGAAAGACAGAATTTAGGCCATCAGCAAGACCACCAACACCATCACCAACCCTCTCTCAGTCCGCCATGTCCACGGCTAGTTCCACCATATGCAGCTCTCAAGTCCAGCTCACCCTACCAGAGACTCCGAGTAGGACAAGAAAGTACTCATCCTCTCATCCGCGTACACTGTGTTTGAACACCCACATTGCCAAACTAATCTCGTTAGAGATGATGCCCTACTGGTTGGTTGAAAGCGAAGCTTTCCGCGAGCTCATGGCCTACGCAGTACCACGCTATGACCTACCCAGTCGGCACTTCTTTTCTCGCAATGCCATCCCAGCCCTCCACCTTCAAGTGAAAGACCGCATTGTCCATGCACTCAAGCAATCAGTGAGTGGAAAGGTGCACCTCACAACAGATGCATGGTCCAGTAGGCATGGCCAGAGCCGTTACGTGTCCATCTCTGCGCACTGGGTTAATGTGGTGGATGCAAGGTCCACAGGGGACAGCGGCGGTGGGACAGTGCTGCCTAGCCCACGGAATAGGAAACAGTTGGCTGTAGGCGTTGGAGCCCTCCTCCTCCTCCAGAAGCGAAAGCTCGTCCACAGAGCGCAGTTGCACGAGCACTCCATCCGCAGCTGCCAGTGTTGCACACGAGGTGTCCCACTATCGAACAGCTGGTGGTAAGCATCAGCACGCTGTGTTGAAGATGATGTGTTTGGGCGACAACAGACACACCGCGGAGGTACTGGCCGACTACTTGCAGCGACAAACTGAAACATGGCTGGGCAGTCTACATCTTGAGGCAGGCAAGGTAGTTAGTGATAACGGCCGTAATTTTGTGGCAGCCATAGCCATTTCAAAACTCAGACACATACCTTGACTGGCACACACCTTGAACCTGGTGGTGCAGTGCTTCCTCAATAATTATCCAGAGTTAACAGCCCTGCTCCAGAAGGTGCGAAGTCTGTGCTCGCACATCCGCCGGTCGCCCGTACACTCCAGTCGTATGCAGAAGCTGCAGCGATTGCTCCACCTTCCCAAGCACCGCCTAATTATCGATGTTGCAACAAGGTTGAACTCCACCCTGCATATGGTTGAGAGGCAGTGCGAACAGAGGCAGGCTGTAATGCATTTGTGGGAGAATACACGGGCAGGCAGTTTGAGGGCAGACATGGAGTTGTCTGGTGTGCAGTGGCCGAAGCTGAAAGACCTCTGTAAAGTCCTTCAGTGTTTTGAGGAATGCACACGACTGGTAAGCGCAGACGACGCCATCATAAGCATCCCACTTATGCGTCTGCTCATGCTTTGACGCACATTAAGGAGCAGGCGTCTGCAGCCGAGGAGGAGGGAAGCCTTGATGACAGTCAGCCATTGTCTGGTCAGGTAAATGTCCTGGACGAGGTGGAGGAAGAAGAGGAAGAGGAGGAGGAGGATGATGGGGATGATTATTTAGGGGGGAGGATGCTTCTCAGGGGGCAACAGAAAATGTTGGCGTGGCAAGGTCAGGTACAGGGTTTGTGCGTGACTGGAGGGATGTTGATTTGCCAGAAAGTGCTCCTCCACCAGCACTCGCAGTGCATCATTGACACCTGGAACATTGGCCCACATGTGTGATTATGCCTTGGAGATCCTAAAAGGGACCCCCGCATTGCCAAAATGATGAACGATGACGACTACTGTTGGCCAGCATCCTGGATCCACGCTATAAAGGCAAATTCCAAAACATCATGCCACAGGAGAACCTAGAGCTAATATTGACTAACAAGCAACTCTGGTAAACCATTTGTTTGAGGCTTTCCCAGCACACAGCAGCGGTGATGGTTCTCACACAAGCCGTAGGGGGCAACATGGAAGAGGTGTTCATGGTGCACACATCCGAAGTGGCGTTGGAGACAGGGGTTTCATGACCATGTTGTGAACTGATTTTTCAAGTACCACTCACACGACTGGTAATACTGCATCGATTGAAAGTGACAGGGTATGGTTACAAACTACTTCTCCCATATCGATGTTCTCCCTCACAGGTCAGTCCCCTTTGACTATTGGGCCTGTAAACTGGACACCTGGCCTGAATTGGCACAATATGCCTTACAGGAGCTCGCTTGCCCTGCTGCTAGTGTGCTATCCGAAAGAGTTTTCAGTGCTGCTGGATCAATCCTGACAGAAAAAAGGACCCGTCTGTCGACTTAAAATGTTGATGATCTAACCTTCATTAAAATGAACCATGCATGGGTTTCTAAGGATTTTGTCCCACCTTCCCCTGCTGACACATAGGTTGCCAGAAAAATGGCTCGCTTTTGTCCTCTTCCTCGGACTTCTCCAATTCCTCCATTTGCAGCTGCTGAATGTCCAACATCAACATATGCCATTTTTTCAACCTTCCTAACTGGGCTGTCTCCTCCCCCAGGGCCGGGGTCACCACCTGGCACACGCACCCGTGCGAGTGCCGTTGCCCTGGACAGGTGGGTGGGCCCACTCTTGGGCGACGGCACTGGCACAGGGTCCCTCACAGTACAATCAAGTGTCTCTGATGGAGGGTGAGAAAAAAAAAGGAAGAAAATAATCCAGCTCACCGTACTGCCTTGCTGGAAAAATCCAGATCCTGCGCACGGATTTGACTAGGCAGTCAATCAATAGTAGAAAAGAAAAAAAAAAAAAAAGAAAAAATTCCAGCGCCAGAAATGGAAAATTAAAAATCCATTTTATTGTGCCAATACATATTAAAATTCCAGCAGGTACAGCATATCAGTCGGATGACTGCAGAACAACGCGTTTCGACGCCTCAGGTCTTAATCATGTTCTGGCATTACATGCAACCAACTTCCTTTTATTGAATTCTCCCACCTGCACAAATCAGAAACACATGTGTGGACTGCTCCAAAGCAGCTCCCGATATGGTAATGGTGGGAGAGGCAAACAAGGAAAGAAAACAGTCAATGTAGACAACATAACATAAATGACATATACAATTTAAAAGGGAGATATATATATACTCCTAATGTATGATGAAAAAGATGAATATATAAAGATATGAAAAAAAATATATATATAATAATTGTAATAACATATTTCAAAGTGCATATCACATATTCATATCCCATACATAATATACTAAAAATTAGATCGATATATTACATTACAACCTCTGAATAAAAATATGGGACAAACATATTCAATAATGCAATATAAGATCTTGTCGGCTATTCATACCATCCGGATATCTAGTGCCCAGGGTGAAGATCCAGAAGGACTCTCTGTTCAATAATTTTCTTCTGTGATCTCCACCTCGAATCGGTCTGTGCACCTGTTGTATTCCCATGAAATGGAAGCCGCTAACATCCCCTTTGTGAACTGTGGCAAAATGCTTTGATACTGCAGAAACCGCAACAGCATTGTGATTGGACACATCTGAAAGATGCCTCCTAATTCTAACCTTCAAGGGTCCCGTGGTGCAACCCGTGTATTGAATATTACAAATATTGCATGTTATTAAATATACAATATAAGAAGAATTACAATTTATTAAATTTTTAATGGTAAATGTTTTTTTGTTTACCATAGAAAAAAATGTTTTTCCTTTTTGTACAAAATTACAAGTTTTACATCTAGTTGCACCACATTTGTAAAAACCCTTTAATGTGATCCAGGAGGATCCCTCCGTCTGGCCACTATCACTTATAAACAGACTAGGGGAAAGAATAGTACTAAGTGTAGGTGCCCGTTTAGCAACACACCTAATGTTATTCTGAATCACCTGTTTTAAAATAGGATCCTCATTGAGAATTGGTAAGTATTTTTTCACGATACCAGTAATAGTATTAAACTGATTACTATAATTAGTTGAAAAGACAATATTGTTATTAGATTTATTTTTCATATAAGATGATTTATGTTTAAACAATAAGTCTTCCCTGTTGATTTCACTTACGATTGACTTAGCTCTATTGAGAATCCAGGGGCGATACCCCCTCTTGGAAAGCCTGTTGCAAACCTGACTTTCTTCCCTATTGTAATCACTAGATTGGGAACAGTTTCGTTTTGTTCGAATCAATTCTCCTACTGGAATATTATTCTTGGTCTGTGCTGCATGGCAGGAATCTGCCGTTAAAACAGAATTAGTGGCAGTAGGTTTGTGGTAAGGGGTAACTATGACAACATCCAAATCACTAATAGATAAGGTGACGTCCAGAAAATTCATTGTAGTCAAATGATGGTAAAAGGTAAATTTTAAATTAAATTCATTGATGTTCAAATATGATACAAACTCTTGTATACCATCTTCTGGACCATACCAAATCATCAGCAGATCATCCAAGTATCTGCCATACCATAGCAGACATTTGGAAAATGGATTCTCATCCGAATATAGGAAATCCTCCTCCCACCTCGCCATGACAATATTTGCAAGGGAGGGGGAGAAGCGAGCCATTGTACTATTGAATTCAGGTCTATATAAAAAACTGATACTCCGGGACCTACAGGATTTAGACACCTATATAGAGTTAGATCAGGACCCCACTAGACACTATAATAATTTATTGTTGAAATGTCTGGAGGAGGGGGTCTTTGTGGGTGCCATTAATGAGATAACTAAGGATTTTTTATTTAATAAAAACTCTGTGGTTCCGATATACCATTGTCTCCCAAAAGTTCATAAAAATGTATTTCCTCCCCCACTGAGACCAATAGTTTCAGGCATTGGCTCACTGGGGGAGAATTTGGGAGGTTGGATAGATCACTTTCTTCAACCTTTGATTCTTGATATACCAGGTTATATCAGGGATACTAAAGAGGTTGTTAAGGCTCTGGTCAATTTTTGTTGGAAATCTCATTACTCTTGGCTCTCTTGCGATGTAATTTCTTTATATTCATCTATACCTCATAACGTTGCATTACGCTGTTTATCCCAACATCTAGACAGATTTAGTGAGTATGACACCTGTTTAAAAGATTTTATAGTCTCATCTATTGATTTTCTCCTAAAACATAATTATTTTTCTTTTGATAAAAATTTTTATTTGCAGTGCAGAGGAGTTAGTATGGGAGCTCGCTTCTCCCCCTCCCTTGCAAATATTGTCATGGCGAGGTGGGAGGAGGATTTCCTATATTCGGATGAGAATCCATTTTCCAAATGTCTGCTATGGTATGGCAGATACTTGGATGATCTGCTGATGATTTGGTATGGTCCAGAAGATAGTATACAAGAGTTTGTATCATATTTGAACATCAATGAATTTAATTTAAAATTTACCTTTTACCATCATTTGACTACAATGAATTTTCTGGACGTCACCCTATCTATTAGTGATTTGGATGTTGTCATAGTTACCCCTTACCACAAACCTACTGCCACTAATTCTGTTTTAACGGCAGATTCCTGCCATGCAGCACAGACCAAGAATAATATTCCGGTAGGAGAAGTGATTCGAACAAAACAAAACTGTTCCCAATCTAGTGATTACAATAGGGAAGAAAGTCAGGTTTGCAACAGGCTTTCCAAGAGGGGGTATCGCCCCTGGATTCTCAATAGAGCTAAATCAATCGTAAGTGAAATCAACAGGGAAGACTTATTGTTTAAACATAAATCATCTTATATGAAAAATAAATCTAGTAACAATATTGTCTTTTCAACTAATTAATCAGTTTAATACTATTACTGGTATCTTGAAAAAATACTTACCAATTCTCAATGAGGATCCTATTTTAAAACAGGTGATTCAGAATAACATTAGGTGTGTTGCTAAACGGGCACCTACACTTAGTACTATTCTTTCCCCTAGTCTGTTTATAAGTGATAGTGGCCAGACGGAGGGATCCTCCTGGATCACATTAAAGGGTTTTTACAAATGTGGTGCAACTAGATGTAAAACTTGTAATTTTGTACAAAAAGGAAAAACATTTTTTTCTATGGTAAACAAAAAAACATTTACCATTAAAAATTTAATAAATTGTAATTCTTATATTGTATATTTAATAACATGCAATATTTGTAATATTCAATACACGGGTTGCACCACGGGACCCTTGAAGGTTAGAATTAGGAGGCATCTTTCAGATGTGTCCAATCACAATGCTGTTGCGGTTTCTGCAGTATCAAAGCATTTTGCCACAGTTCACAAAGGGGATGTTAGCGGCTTCCATTTCATGGGAATACAACAGGTGCACAGACCGATTCGAGGTGGAGATCACAGAAGAAAATTATTGAACAGAGAGTCCTTCTGGATCTTCACCCTGGGCACTAGATATCCGGATGGTATGAATAGCCGACAAGATCTTATATTGCATTATTGAATATGTTCGTCCCATATTTTTATTCAGAGGTTGTAATGTAATATATCGATCTAATTTTTAGTATATTATGTATGGGATATGAATATGTGATATGCACTTTGAAATATGTTATTACAATTATATATATATTTTTTTTTCATATCTTTATATATTCATCTTTTTCATCATACATTAGGAGTATATATATATCTCCCTTTTAAATTGTATATGTCATTTATGTTATGTTGTCTACATTGACTGTTTTCTTTCCTTGTTTGCCTCTCCCACCATTACCATATCGGGAGCTGCTTTGGAGCAGTCCACACATGTGTTTCTGATTTGTGCAGGTGGGAGAATTCAATAAAAGGAAGTTGGTTGCATGTAATGTCAGAACATGATTAAGACCTGAGGCGTCGAAACGCGTTGTTCTGCAGTCATCCGACTGATATGCTGTACCTGCTGGAATTTTAATATGTATTGGCACAATAAAATGGATTTTTAATTTTCCATTTCTGGCGCTGGAATTTTTTTTTCTTCTCTGACGGTGGGGGTGCACACCCGCCGTCAGACACACGGCATACTATGAGGTTCCCTGTGCCAGTACCGCCACCCACGAGTGGGCCCACCCTGCTTGCTCAGGGCCCCAGCACTTGCAATACTTACCTCTCCCTGCTCCACCGCTGTGTAGTCTGGGCTGTTAAATCCTTCACTGGGACTGCCACTACAAATTTGGTGAACTGATAGATGATGGTTAAGATGTAGCTATGCACTGTCCTGCTGGCCTCTATCTTCAGATGATCAATGGCTTCCATTTGTTATGGACGTCGACTCACAATGAGATGCAGTGGTGGTTTATCATCAGCTTGCAAGGTTTTCCGACTCACAGACGTGTGACATTCCTGCCCACATTTTTAAATGTGTCCTCTCATGCCAATCCAATAGAATCGCCTACAGCCTGTGGCTTCTGTCTTTTGCACTCCAAAGTTACCTGACAGATCATGATAGGCAGTGAGGACCACGTCTACATCTCTCCCTGTGACCACAATTTGATGGAGATGAGTAACGGTGATGGGATCCACGGTACTGCGATACAGCAACCCTTTCTTCACAAAGAACTGTTTTTGCTGTCTCCACAGACAAAGTAATTGAGGGTCAGCATCGCCTTTGAGAATTCTCCCAGGAGTTTTTCCCATGATTAGTAATTCCAAAATTTCTGCAATCACTCGACTTTCCGTCTGTACTTGTATCCATCTCGTTTCCTCTTGCGGAGAGTCAGGACTGTCTTACTAAGACTGAAATATATATGAAGATTTAAAAATAGTATATACTGGTGTACACTTCGAATACATTACCCTTTTTCAACTTTTTAGATTCTTGTCTAATCCATACTGAGGCTGTGAGTGTCTTTGTCGGACTCCGGAAATATACACAGAGATTTTTAATGTTTAAACTATGCTATATATACACACCTGTTATCCGGTGATATTGTACCCTTTCTCAACTTTCTACAATCTTGTCAAATCCATACTGGGCCTGAGACCGTCTGAGTCTGCCTCCTGATTAGAGATGAACGGTGTTCGAGTGTAACTGTTCGCCAAGTTCAAATTCAAGCTATTTTGGGCGGTGTTCGAGCAGTTCGTCGAACTCGAACACTTTGCTTAAAATTCGGCTGTTCATGAACAGTTCGTTCACCAAAAGCGTAACTTTATTTTCACATTAATAATGGTTTTCAATGTTAATAGACAGTTTCATGGCATAGTAGCCGTGTCTGGTAGCCAGCGGTGTAGAACACCTGTCAAGAAGCTACACCGTGTGTGTTTCTAATAATTTTTTACCGCATCTTGTCCAGAAAATCCTTTTGGGCCTTGTAGCACTGTCTGCTACTCAGCAGAGGAGCCCACCCGTGAACCAAGCTGTGCCGCCTGTTTATGTAAGAACCATTTTTTTACTCCATTTAGCCCATTCAATACTTTGTGACTAGTACCTGTCTACTGCTCAGCAGAGGAGCCCACCCGTGAACCTAGCTATGCCGCCTGTTTATGTAAGCACTGTCTGCTACTCAGCAGAGTTGCCCACCCGTGAACCAAGCTATGCCACCTGTTTATGGAAGAACTGTGTGCTACTCAGCAGAGGAGCCCAGCTGTTAAGCAAGCTACAGCACCTGTGGTTTGGACACTTAGAATGTGCAAAAATTTTCTGGAATGCTAGTTAGGCCTAATTCCGGGTTCAGCGGGTTATCCGCACCTGTAAGCAACACATGCTGGTCCTTTCAGTGTAGTGCGTGTGCAGCCCTAGACATGTAAGGGCATGACAGACATGTTATTGCTCGAACTCGCGTGCCAGAGCCTCGCGTGTCCCTCTAGTAAGCTGGACGCGGACCACGGGGGCATGCCGGAGTCTCGTTCGTTAACGGAATTAAGCTGACAAATCGCTAGCACAACTAAAAACGGCCATGCACCACCACCCACAGAATCGAGAAAGCTTGCAATCTGTCCATCTTTTCCGTAGCTGGCATGGTTGAGGTTGCCCTTGTGGAGTCCAATTAAGCCACAGGCTCCACTCCTTGTGGTGGTGCCCTTCTGGACATTCCTTTAAGGTTTAGCTTTGCAACCATACTGCCCCCGTAAACCAAACACTTTGCCTTCATGGATACTGTTCGGAGGGTCATAGGAATAACGCCGCCCGATCGGCAGTTGGCATAACTTATGGTAGGAAGTCCGACGGTATAGGATCGTCTTCGATTTTAGAATTTTTTTGGTATTGTAGATTTTTATTCCAGCCTTTCTTGACTTTATAAGGGCATGACATGCCTATATCTGTGTCTCCTCCTCCTCCTTTTACTCGTCCACCTCTTTTCTATATGTAGTTGCCCTTTTCCATATGTTATTTTGTCTTCTGAGCATTTTGTCTGCTTTGGGACACCTTTTAAAGTGTTTTCTATGTGTTTGCCTGCCATTGTTTTCAATGGGCTTCAACGAACCGAACTCCAACACTAGCGGGGTAGCTCAACACTACTCCTGATATATAGACATACATTTTTAAAGTTTAAATTATGCTATATATACCTGGCATCTGGTGATACTGTACCCTTTCTGCCAGAAAGTCCTCCTCCACCCACCACTCTAAGTGCATCATTGACACCTGGAACATTGGCCCACATGTGTGATTATTTCTTGCGGATCTTCTTTTCATATTGTGGTGTGATCCATCCTGAGCATGTGAGAGTCTGTGGGTTACTCCTGCAATTTTTATGTAGATTTAAAAATTACCCCAACACTGTATACAGCTCTACGCTTGTGATACATTACCCATTTACTGCTTTTTATATTCT
Source organism: Dendrobates tinctorius (assembly GCF_039654945.1). Classification (NCBI taxonomy): domain Eukaryota; kingdom Metazoa; phylum Chordata; class Amphibia; order Anura; family Dendrobatidae; genus Dendrobates; species Dendrobates tinctorius. The sequence continues at coordinate 49,576,726 of NW_027361754.1, forward strand.
GGTCTAATCCAAACTGACCAAGTGAGAGTCTGTTTCTGACTCTGGAAATAAATACTGAGATTGACAATGACTCCTACAATGTATACAGCTGTACGCTTCAGATCCATTACCGTTTTACGGCTTTTTATATTGTGTTGTAATCCATACTGAGCCTGAGAGAGTCTGTGTCTGCCTCCTGAAATATATACGGAGATTTACAATGTTTAAACTATACTACATATACCTGCTATCTGATGATACTATACCCTTTTTCTACTTTTTATATTCTTGTCTAATCCATACTGAGCCTGTGAGCGTCTGTGTGACTCATGAAATATATGCGGAGATTTACATTTATCCTTTGACTGTATACAGCTGTACGCTTCTGATTCAGTACCATATATCTGATGTTATTTTGGGTACATTTTCTCCAAAATTTGGAAGTATGGTGGAAGAGGCCATGGACATGGGCGTGGGGGGGCTAGCTAGTACTGATGGTGGTGGTGCATCTGCTGGTAGTGGCAAAAGCACAATAGCAGCTAAGGCAGGAGGTTTTGAGCATGCATCATGGTCTGGCTCCGGAAGAAGGGGAAGGCTTCCTTTTCTGGGAGTAGGTTAACCGCTTTTAAAGCCGGGGCATCAGGAACTGGTTTTGGCTTACATTGCCGAAACAGACTCCAGCTAATATGCCCTCCTCTTCTGAAGTTTCAAAAAATGCAAGCACTGAGTTGTCATGTGCTGGCTCCTGGTCAGGAAGAACCCCTTTCCTTGTGTCCTTCACCCCCACCAAAAGTGAATGATGCAGCAGGCCACACTTCACATTAGTCCATGTAACTCTTTCTCACATACCATGCCTGGGTTATCAAGTCAAATCGTGAATTCCCCAGTCCAAGATGAATCTGACATGGAGTGTGGGTCGCCAGCCAGGGCAGTGGGGTTAATCTGTACCGGGCCGGTGTCTCAGAGGGATGTGTCACGGTGGTGGAGACCCGGTCTGTGGCCCTGGGCGTCCATGCAAAGGGGTGAATAACGTTTATAGGTGAATGATACGTGACGCCACCTGTGGTTTCTGATCAGATTGACCCGCGCTGCAGTCGCTTCTCTGGGACAGATTTTGTAGTGCAGCCAAGATGTAGAAGCCCTACACAGGTAGGGCCGTAGTCGCAGGGCAGATGAAAGAGTTGGTAGATGGTGTGCAGTGCAGGATGTAGCAGAGCCGTGCGCCAGGCGCAGGAGAAAGATGACAGACACAGTCGTGCAGTTCCTTTACCTGTACTTGGTAAGTGCCTTCCAGGACCCAGAGTACAGATGGAGAAGGAGTTGGTCAGCCTGGAAGCAAATTAGGAATTCTCTCTCTGCAGATAGGTAGTGTGGCCTCCGTTCTAGCGCTTATCTGAGGTACTCACAGTACTGAGTTCACTGAAGTTTCCCCTGTTGACTCTCTTTTGGAACTTTCTCGTCTGGCAGGTAGCCGTACCCTTTTCCTTCTGGCTCACACACGTTGCTGCTGGGGCCTCCGAGCCTTAGTTGGGAACAGAGCATTTACAGCTGCTACTTCCTCCGGTTTCTGCTGCAAGACCGTCAGTGTCCCTACAAACTCGGAGACCGGAATCCGGACCATGCGACCCAACTAGGAGTGAGCCTTAACTCTGCTCATCCTCCAGCTCCCTTTCTCACGTCCACACACTTCCCCTTCCCTTCACAGACTGCCCTAACATCCCTCCTCCCGACCACAGAGAGCAGCTCCTCAGCAGTCAGGTTCAGAGGTCTCCCTGCTGGCCTGGAGTGGGAACTGTGTTGTGTGTTGGTTTAACAGCTAGAGAGATCCTTCGTTGCTCCCAAGTATGACATCACACTCCCTAGGAGGAAGGTAATGCCACTGTGGCGACCGTACTCCTGGGAGCGCTACAAGTGCACTGATGCCGAGCCACTGCCAGATGATTCTGCTGGTACACTGACCCAGACCACTACATTCCCCTCATACTCTACACAGCCAGAATCTGACCCTGATGAAACTCGGGTTCCCCTTCCCGCATACTATACCACCTTACACGGTGACAAAGAGGAAGGTGCAGATGAAAGTGCAGGTTCCTTGAGCAGGTGGGGGGGGGGCATACTCATGGGCGACGGCACTGGCACAGGGCCCCTCATAGTACGCAAAAGTGTCTCTGCCGGTGGGAGGGCCCCCCGCCGTCAGACACACCGCCGTACTATGAGGGGCCCTGTGCCAGTGCCGTCGCCAATGAGTGGGCCCCCCCTGCTTGCTCAGGATCACAGCACTTGCAAATTTGAAATACTTACCTCTCCCTGCTCCACTGCCATGACGTCTTCCGCGTTTCCCGACAGTGACATTCTGGTCAGAGAGCGCGATGACATCACGTCTGTACGCCCTCTGCCTAAACAGTCCAAGCGCAGAGAGATGGAAGATGGGGACGACGAGGAGTCCAGAGTACAGGGATTCCCTAGCGAGGAGACTTATTTAATTGTTTTAAAGGTTGGGAGCAATTTTTGGGGAGCACTATACTCTGGAGAACGATATATGGGGCCCACCATACACTGGATAATTCCAAAGGTGGACATCAGACACTGGAGCAGCATTTACAGGGCCCATTATACACTGGAGCATTAGAAATGGGGCCCATTATACACTCACTGGCCACTTTATTAGGTACACCTGTCCAACTGTGTGTTAAGACTTAATTTCTAATCAGCCAATCACATGGCGGCAACTCAGTGCATTTAAGCATGTAGACATGGTCAAGACAATCTCCTGCAGTTCAAACCGAGCATCAGTATGGGGAAGAAAGGTGATTTGAGTGCCTTTGAACGTGGCATGATTGTTGGTGCCAGAAGGGCTGGTCTGAGTATTTCAGAAACTGCTGATCTACTGGGATTTTCACGCACAACCATCTCTAGGGTTTACAGAGAATGGTCCGAAAAAGAAAAAAAATCCAGTGAGCGGCAGTTCTGTGACCGGAAATGCCTTGTTGATGCCAGAGGTCAGAGGAGAATGGGCAGACTGGTTCGAGCTGATAGAAAGGCAACAGTGACTCAAATTGCCACCCGTTACAACCAAGGTAGGCAGAAGAGCATCTCTGAACGCACAGTGCGTCGAACTTTGAGGCAGATGGGCTACAGCAGCAGAAGACCACACCGGGTACCACTCCTCTCAGCTAAGAACAGGAAACTGAGGCTACAATTTGCACAAGCTCATCGAAATTGGACAGTAGAAGATTGGAAAAACGTTGCCTGGTCTGATGAGTCTCGATTTCTGCTGCGACATTCGGATGGTAGGGTCAGAATTTGGCGTAAACAACATGAAAGCATGGATCCATCCTGCCTTGTATCAACGGTTCAGGCTGGTGGTGGTGGTGTCATGGTGTGGGGAATTTTTTCTTGGCACTCTTTGGGCCCCTTGGTACCAATTGAGCATCGTTGCAACGCCACAGCCTACCTGAGTATTGTTGCTGACCATGTCCATCCCTTTATGACCACAATGTACCCAACATCTGATGGCTACTTTCAGCAGGATAATGCGCCATGTCATAAAGCTCGAATCATCTCAGATTGGTTTCTTGAACATGACAATGAGTTCACTGTACTCAAATGGCCTCCTCAGTCACCAGATCTCAATCCAATAGAGCATCTTTGGGATGTGGTGGAACGGGAGATTCGCATCAGGGATGTGCAGCCGACAAATCTGCGCCAACTGTGTGATGCCATCATGTCAATATGGTCCAAAATCTCTGAGGAATGCTTCCAGCACCTTGTTGAATCTCTGCCACGAAGAATTGAGGCAGTTCTGAAGGCAAAAGGGGGTCCAACCCGTTACTAGCATGGTGTACCTAATAAAGTGGCCAGTGAGTGTATATGGAGCATTATTTGGGCCCATAAGACAGTGGAGCTTCATCCATGGGGACCAACATATACTGTAGCATTATGTGGAGCTCATCATATACTGTATCGAACATATGGGACCAATGATTCTGTATGGAGAAATATATGGAACTCATTACTCTGTATGGCGCACTATGCGGTGGCTATAATACTGTATGGAGTAATATACTGTCCGTTTTTTAAGCTATTGGAGAATTTAAAATGGATATCCGTCATGTGATGTAAGAAGTGAAGTATTTTTCATTGTACTATACCGCTATTTCTCTGCCGTATCAGAGGATCATGAATTGTGGCATGTGTTAAAGGAGCCCAGTGACACTCTTTGGCCCTGGGCCCACGAAAATCTGGAGCCAGCCCTACCCCCCCCAACTTTAGCCATGCTTTGGGTTTCGTGTTTCAGTCGGCCTTCGACTTTTCACGATAATCGGCCGATTGCGTTCGACCCGACTTTTGGGAAAGTCGGGTTTCATCAAACCCGACTCGACCCGAAAAAAGGCAAAGTCGCTCATCTCTAGTCGGCACTGAACTGAAACTGCGTTTACACGCAGTGACAGTTCAAAGTCAGGACGTGCAGAGTCCGTCATGGTGCGGGAAGTTACCTCCTGCCATGACGGACTCTGCACGTCCATAGACATTAAGGCCTCTTTCACACATCAGGTTTTCGCCGTCAGGCGCGATCCGGCGCTTTTGACAAAAACCGGATCCGGCGAAATGCAATGCCGGATCCGGTTCCCCCCCCATTGACTTGCATTAGAGCCGGATCGAGCCGGATGGCCATGCGTTTCATCCGGTTTTCGCCGGATCCGGCAATGTGTTGCAATCCGGCGTCTGGAAAAAACGGCTACTGTAACGTTTTTTTGTCTCTGGCGAAAAAGCCGGACACGCCGGATCCGGCGTGTCCGGCTTTTTCACACAATGAAAGCCTATGAGCGCCGCAACGCGCCTGATCCGGCGACAGCCGGATCCGTTTTTTTTGGTCTCAGCATGCTCAGTAGCTCTGCCCACAAGACATATATAAAAGCAAGACAGTGGGACCCTCAGCCACACAAGCCAAGAACCAGGAGCAGGAGAAGGCAGGAGACATTTGCAGCAGCACCATCAGCACCACCACCACCCCAATTGGAGCAGCATGCTGAACAACGGGAGGGGAGTCCAGCAGCAGATGAGAGACGGTAATTATCAAATCCCCCATTCCTCCAAACTAAGGCCATGGAATATCAAGATATTCATTGGCCTTTTGTTTCTCTTTATTCAACAGCCGCCCAAGAGATGCAGCAGCAGCAGCAGCAATGGCAGCAGCAACACCACCCACAGGCATGGAGTCTGGCCAGCAGGAAGACAGCACATCTTCTTCTGGGAGCCCTCCCTCGCATCGTCAGCATTTGACGGTAAGTTTTTATTTCCAAAATCCATCATCTCTGTAATATATGTCTATTCATTGCCTTTTATTTCAAAACAGGAATCACAAGATGAAGAGGAGCTCCCAGAAGAAGAAGGAAGGGGTGGACAGACACCTGGAGTGGGCTCACAATTGGTAAGATTTTTGCATCAAACGCAGAAACACAACATCACACTACACACAACACATAGAAAACAATGTTCTGCAGACCACACACAGCAAACAAATGCCTACATCCAAAGACATAACATTTTTTGTTTTCTTCTCTAGTCTTCCCAATCTGGTGCTCGGCCAAGAGGTCCTCGCAGTGCCTCCCAGGGTCGTCGGCGACAGCAACGCGGCGGTCACCAGCGTGTAAGTATAAATATTTTTGCTTTGTTTTTTTTTGCACTATTTCATTTCATTTGTGGAGGCTAATTATGTTATTTTTGTCTTTTTCTTTAACAGCCTTCACAGCGTGCTCCCGACTCTGACGGTGAGGAAGGAGGAATCGATGTGGACCACCTCATCGATCTCGTCAGAGAAAGGGAGCCGCTATGGAATATGGCTGACCGCCGCCATGCTGACCTTATCGTTACCCGACGACTCTGGGAGGAAATCTGTTCGCTCCTTGTGGACCGCTGGGAGGACCTCGATGCTCGGGCCCAGATTAAAGAGCGTAAGTATATACAGTACCGGTTGCTTGATTTAAACCAGTGTTTCCCGAACTCCAGTCCTCGTGGTCCCCACGGATCATGTGTTCAGGATTTCTATTTACTTTGGAAATCCTGAAAACATGACCCCTGGGGACCATGAGGACTGGAGTTTGGGAAACACTGATGTTGTATACTAACCACTTTGTCCTTTCTCGTTTCAGGGGAGAGAATTGTGGAGCGGTGGCGGTCTGTGAGGGATCGTTTCAAGGAGTTCAATAAAGAGATGCGGGCCCCGAGTGGATCTGGAGGACGCAGGAGCAAGTACAAGTACGCACGAGCCCTGTCGTTCCTCCGGGATGCAATGGTCACCAGAAGGTAAATATTACTCACCACATGTGACAAAAAAATGTTTAGATGTAACTTTTTTTTTTCAGCCAGGGCCATACCATGTCACTATTTTAATTGTTTTTTTTTCTCTTTATTCCACAGCACGGTGAGCAGCACTCGGGAGCCTGCACGAATGAACCCTTCTGAGGCGATCCCTGAGGAGACCGGCACCGAGGGACACTTCGACCGCCCCGGTACATCTGCACCTTCCTTCCCAGCCTTCCCACACATTCGACCCATCTGTCCCATCCATCAGCCCAGGAGCATCGTGGCCGCCTACATTACATGAAGCTGCTGGTGAGGAGATCGCTTTCCCTTTACCCCACCCTTCTGCCCCTGCCACCTCTAGTACACCTGCGGGTACTGGGCGGCAGTGGCAGAGGGGTCAGGAAAAGACTTATGCGCCAGAGTTCTTGCATCTGAATGCATCTTTCCAGAACTGTCTCAAAGTCTTGTCAGAGCAAATCTCCGCAGGCTTTCAGCAGATCAACTCCAGCATTCTGGAGGTGAAGACACTTCTGCAAACCATGCATTCAGAAGCAAGATCTTCGCCAAACCACACCTTTTTCAGGTCTGTTGTGGAGCGCATGGAAACGCTCTCTCCTACCCAGCAGATGCATGTAATGCATTCATGCCACGGTGCTCTCCAGCAAGTTACCTCCCAACCTCCTCCTCCCACCACAGTGGTTCCTCCACCTGCACCCCCTCCAGCCACTTTCCATCCTCCCCCTCCTATTACATACCATCCATCTCCCCAGCACCAGCAACCTCCCCAGTACCAGCAACCTCCCCAGTACCTGCAAACTCCACAGTACCAGCAAACTCCACAGTACCAGCAAACTCCACAGTACCAGCAAACTCCACAGTACCAGCAAACTCCCCACTTCCAGCAACCTGCCCCGTACCAAACTCCTTCCCCATACAACTTGCCATCAACATCATCTGCTCCTACAGTCCCTGCCCAACCCTCCACTCCGCCGCCCACCACCTCTTCTGCCTCCCACATGTCCACCCATTCTGTAGCTTTTTCCACACCTTCACCTCTAACTGTTCCTTCCCCACCACGATCCCAGTCCTCTCTCCACACTCCCAGTGTCGAAGTGTCCCGCAGCCCCTCCAGCAGTATTTCCACCCCACACTACACAGAGTTGTAATGTTTTTTTTTAATAAAAATGGCCATTTGTTTGTTTTCAAACATTTATTCAAAAAGTTTTTTTTAACTTTAAAAACATTTTACAAAAAAAAAAAAAAATTAAATAAAAGTTAAATTATTGTTTACACTGGTTGTCTGTCATTTCTTTCTGCGGCAAAATATGTTTACAAAAAAAGGTTAAATAATTTCAAAGGTCAAAAGGTATTCAAAACCAGGTATATAACTGTGGGTAAATTTTAGCTTTTTGCCACAGTTGTGTTCCTGGTTGTGTTTGAAGCAAAGTATTTCACCTAAAAAGTTGTGTTTATTGTTGGTGATTTCCTAACAATGTACACAACTTTTGTTAAAAGGTGAAATACTTTGCATAAAACACAACCAGGTACACACCTGTGGCCTAAAGGTAAAAATAGTAAGACCATGACAAGATAGCCAACTTTGGTTGGCAAAGGTATATACTGTTGGTACACAAGTTTGGTTAAGGGCACAAATCTTTCACACTCTGTCATCCTGCCAGTGTACTCTGCCTTGAGGTGACAAAGTATAGTGCAAAATTGTCCCTCATTACTGAAACAGTCACAGAACTTCTAGTGATAATGTCATGGTAATCTTGCAAGGTGGTTTCTTCAGAGGTGTCCTCAATGGAAATGGGTTCCTTGCAGATAACAAAATTGTGGAGTACCACGCACGCTTTGATCACCTCGTCCACAGTTTCTGTCTTGAGGTTGATCGCAGTCAATAGGACCCGCCATTTGGCTGTCAGAATACCAAAGGTACATTCAACCATTCTTCTTGCTCTTGTGAGGCGGTAATTAAAAATGCGTTTTGGTCTTGACAATCCTCTGCTAGAGTACGGTTTCAAAAGGTGTTCTGACAGCTGGAAGGCTTCATCCCCTACACAGACAAATGGCATAGGTGGACCAGATGTTTGCGGCAGCGGTCTAGGTGGTGGGAACTGGAAGGTGTTTCCATACAGTTTACGCCCCATGGCAGACAGTTTGAAAACTTGAGAGTCATTGGAGCGGCCATAGGCCCCAATATCAACAGCAATAAATTTGTATTCCGCGTCAGCGATGGCCATGAGGACAATTGAAATATTCCGATCCCGATCCGGCTGGCTTTACAATGCGGATATGTTTCCCGTCCACAGCACCCAAGCAGTTGGGAAACTGACATATCTGTTGAAACTTTTCTGAAATTTCAATCCACCTCTCTGTTGTGGGCTCTGGTAAAAACTCTTCAGCTAAGGAGTCCCACAGTGCACAGCATGTGTACTTCACTATTCCAGATATGGTGGAAATCCCGAGTCTGTACTGGAAATGCAGTGTCGAAAGGGATTCTCCAGTTGCAAGAAATCTGTGGGGAATTAAAAAACAATTAGTTTAAAATCACAGCATTACATACCAAAACTCACCTGGAGATACAAACTACCACCAACAAGATTGCAGTGAAAGTGTGCTCTGATGCGAGCACATCCAATAAATGTGGCTTACCTTAAAGTCACCATCAGACGCTCTGCGGGTGAAACGGAGAAGCGGCAATAGGTGTCCGCTTTTCTTATGAGGTGTGCAATGCGCTCCACCAAGTAATCAAAATTCTCCATTTTCATCCTAACATATCCAAAAAATTTCTCCGGGTTTCGTCTAAGGTCCATGCAGAGTGTAGAATAGACCCCACGCGTCATTCTCTTGGCTGTGATGGGGTGGATCCACAAACGTCGTCTACGATGCCTGATGCGCTGCTGTCTCGCTCTCTCCTTCTCCAGAACAATCACCCTCAAACGATTCGCCTCCGCTGTAAAATCCGCCAAATTCTTCAAAATATTTCCAATCACAACATCCATCTTCGCCAGTAACTTGCTCTTCTCTCCAACCTGCACTTTCTCCTCTCCAACCTGTCAAAGAAGGGCTGTAGGAACATGCTACATATAGTTTTTCAGTAGCCAATCCCGTTCGGAAGGCCACAAGGGGCGATTTTAAAAACCGGATCCGGCGTAATCCGTCGAAAAACGGAACAAAAACCGGATGAACCGGATGAGACGGATCCGGTTTTGTCTGTGAAGAACAAGACGGATCCGGCAGAAAAACGGATCCGTCACATCCGGTTTTACGAAATATTTGCCGGATCCGGCGCTCCGGCACGACGCCGGATCGCGCCTGACACCGAAAACCTGATGTGTGAAAGTAGCCTAAGGGGTTAAAGGGAATCTGTCACCCCATTTTAGCCCTATCAGCTGCCGGCACCGCCATCAGGGGCTTATCTACAGCATTCTGTAAAGCTGTAGATAAGCGCCCCCCCCCCCCCCGACGTAACCTCAAAGATTAAAAAAACAAGTTAGATTATACTCACCGGGGGGGTGGGGGTTTGGGGGGGGGGGGCTGTTTGGTTGCGGTCCGGTCCTCCGCCTCCCATCTTCATACGATGATGTCCTCCTTCTTCCTTGGCTCCTGCGCAGGCGTACTTTATCTGCCCTATTGAGGGCAGAGTAAAGTACTGCAGTGCGCAGGCGCCGGGAAAGGCCAGAGATCCGGCGCGTGTGCACTGCAGTACTTTACTCTGCCCTCAACAGGGCAGATAAAGTACGCCTCCGCAGGAGCCGAGGGAGAAGGAGGAGGACGCCATCGTATGAAGATGGGAGGCGCTAGAATGGACAGCGACACCCATCGGACCGGACCGAACGACCGGGTGAGTATAATCTAACTCTTTTTTATCTTTCAGGTTACATGGGAGGCTTATCTACAGAATTATAAAGCAAAAAACAATTTGTCAAAATTGACATATGCAGGATTCACCAAAGAAAAATAGAATATACAGCAAATGGTGAAATTTAAGACGTAACTTTTACTTTGTTCAATAAAAGATTTGAAAAATGTGTGTCACCAAAAATCATTTAAAATTGTCGATCTGATAGCGGTACCTAATAATACAACAAAAATCAGGCCCTAAATCGACCCATTTAAGGATAATTGTCACATAAATACAATTAGACAACAGAATAAGTAATTGGATACGGCGACTTAGGTTCATTATATATACACGCCATAACTCAAATGCATATACATATTAAATACAAATATTGAAAGCCCATTATGCTGGCTATACATATGTATGAAGAAATGAGATCATGTCAATGATAAGAAAAATTGGAACAATCTCACCAAAGAGTTGGAAAGAAGGACGGGAGTCTTCAGGTATCATATAATAACGGAATTCCCTAGAACAGGAGGTTGGGAAGACAATTTGGAAGTCAATTCCTATGGGGCTAGCAATCATCTATTCCCCAAAACTCCCACCCTAACAAGGGCAGTCCACATCTAACCCTATATTGCACATGCCCTGCACTTTCCCTAAATTGGTGTCCCAACGCGTTTCGTCCAAGCAAACTCCTCAGGGGACTAGCTTGTCATAAAGTGCCATAGTGCTAAAGCTGGAGAGACAATTATAACGGTGCACATCATTTCCGGTGGCGCGCGCCCACAGCAACCCAACTTCAAGCCATGGGACGCTGAACCGCGCGTCCCCGCCGCCCACACTTCTGGGCCGTGAGGTGCACGCCAGCGGGTGCGTCCCGCTCCCTGGAACGCATATGTCATTTCCTGCGCAACCACATATTTGCCCGTGGTGCGCGTCAGTAAAAGTGTCCCACTTCCGGTATGGCAAACAATCAACAGCCGAACAAGTTCCGTACTCAGACACCGCTAGCGTCACCTCTGCACATACTTTGAAATATACCCATAATTTGAGATATTAAAGATAGGCAACCACTGTCACCATCATCATCTCATATGTGACACAATTTTGGCAGATGGCAAACTTATGAGATCTTGGGGAATAATCCGATGAATATCTATCGGGAAGAACTACGCGCGCCACCGGAAATTATGTGCACCGTGGTGAGCGGCGCATACACGCTATGATATGCCTCAAAGACCGTCATGTTAATGGCGCACAACTTTGAAACTGACAGCAAACAGGTAGGATCTTGGGAGCGCGCTTTTTGAGCACAATCAGGAACTACATTTGAGATGATTCTGGTGACATCTGTTAACCATCTTGATAAGTGTATCTTATAAATATGCCCTCTTTTCCTTCAGTCTCTGCGGACAGCATTGAGAGTAGAAGGTTATAATTGTCTCTCCAGCTTTAGCACTATGGCACTTTATGACAAGCTAGTCCCCTGAGGAGTTCGCTTGGACGAAACGCGTTGGGACACCCATTTAGGGAAAGTGCAGGGCATGCAATATAGGGTTAGATGTGAACTGCCCTTGTTAGGGCGGGAGTTTTGGAACAGATGATTGCTAGCCCCATAGGAATTGACAGGGTATTGTCTTCCCAACCTCCTGTTCCAGGGAATTCCGTTATTATATGATACCTGAAGACTCCCGTCCTTCTTTTCAACTCTTTGGTGAGATTGTTCCAATTTTTCTTGTCATTGACATGATCTCATTTTTTCATACATATGTATAGCCAGCATTATGGGCTTTCAATATTTGTAATTAATATGTATATGCATTTGAGTTATGGCGTGTGTATATAATGAACCTAAGTCGCCGTATCCAATTACTTATTCTGTTGTCTAATTGTATTTATGTGACAATTATCCTTAAATGGGTCGATTTAGGGCCTGATTTTTGTTGTATTATTAGGGACCTCTATCAGATCGACAATTTTAAATGACTTTTGGTGACACACATTTTTCAAATCTTTTATTGATCAAAATAAAAGTTACGTTTTAAATTTCACCATTTGCTGTATATTTTACCTACAGAATGCTGTAGATAAGCCCCTGATAGCGGTGCCGGCAGCTGATAGGGCTAAAATGGGGTGACAGATTCCCTTTAAGACCTTTACCGAAACAGAAGTAAGAGGCTCGAAAAGAGTAGAAGTTAGGGCATTCAAAACTAAATTTATATCCAAGGGAGCTACCTTAGGTAATGATTTTGAGGGTCTGGACATAAAGGAGGCTCGGATGAACCTATAGACCCAAGGGTGGTCAGCAAGTTTTTGGTCAAACAACGCACCCAAGGCAGATGCTTGCACTTTTAGGATGCTAGTAGACAACCCTCTTTGCAGCCCTTTTTGAATAAATTCTAGAATTTCCTTTACAGGGACTTCTTGACTTGTATCGGACAACTGTCGTCCCAAAAAGTCCAGGAATTTTTCACATATTTTTTGGTACTTGTCTGATGTGACCTTCTTCCTGCTAACTAGCAAGGTGGTTACTAAAGGGTTTGAGAATCCTTCTGCTAGTAGAAGTCCCCTCTCAAGTTCCAGGCAGTGAGATGGAGCCTGTGCACTTGAGGATGTAGTACTGGGCCCTGATGCAGGAGATTCGGGATATCCGGGAGGATCCATGGGTCCAAGATAGACATGTATCTGAGCCATGTGAACCATGCCCTTCTCGGCCAAAAGGGCGCGAGGAGGATTATCCGTGTCTTGTCTTCCCGAATTTTCTTTAGGACTGTCAGGATCAATGGAATCGGGGGAAACGCATAAGCTAGGTGAAACTTCCAGCGGTGCAGTACTGCATCCACTCCTTCCGGGTGTTCTCTTGGATTTAGGGAGTAGAACCTGTTTACCTTCCGGTTCCCTCTTGTGGCAAACATTCACTTCTGGCGTGCCCCATATGGCACAGATTTTCCCAAATACTTCTTGATTCAGGGACCACTCTCCCTAGTGTAATACGTGACGGCTTAAAAAATCTGCCACAAGATTGTCCGCCCCTTTCAAGAGCGTACCTGACAGGGACAAAAGGTTGCTTTCTGACCATCTGAACAGCTCTCTGGCTTCCTCCATCAGGGATGCTGAACTTGTACCCCCTTGCCGTTTTATGTAAGCTATAGTCGTGCTGTTGTTGGATAATATTGTGACATGTTTTCCTTGGATTTCTTCTCCTGCATGAAGAATTGCCTGCCTTACGGCTGTCAACTCTTTTAGGTTGGAGGATGCTGCCCTCATTGAGGGTTCCCATTGGCCCTGAAGAATCTGGTCTGCCAGGTGTGCCCCCCAACCTAACGGACTTGCATCTGTGGTTAGTACCACCGGGTTCTGAACTGACCAAGGTACAGCGTTGTTTAAGTTTCCGGTGCTCAGCCACCACTTTAATGAACCCTGCACCCGTGGCGATAGGAGAATCTTTCGATTCAAGTTGTACGGATCCATCGCCTGCTCGGACAGTATCTGCCATTGCAATTCCCTTGTATGGGCTTGCGCCCACTGGACTGCTGGAATTGTCGCTGTTAGGACACCCAAGAGTGACACTGCTCCTCTTACGGAGATGGGGCTGACCAGGTTGTACCTGCTGTACCTTTTGTTGAATGGTCCGAGTCTTTCTTTCTGGGAGGACACATTCTTGTGTGACTGAATTCAATCGGATTCCGAGGAATTCTTGTACCCGAGCTGGAATTAACCTTGATTTCTTTAAATGTATTATCCAGCCCAGTCTGGTCAGCACCTTTAGTACTCTTGTGACTGCCTTTGTGCAGTTTTCCTTGTTGTCTGCCACAACAAGAAAATCATCCAAATAGGGTACCAGTAGTATATTTTCTTTCCTCACAAAGGACGCTATTTCGGAGATTATCTTTGGGAATATATGAGGGGCGACTGACACCCCAAAGGAAAGACACTGGTATTGTAGATGAGGTACTGCTGATGTTCCTCGCAGATTGGTACAAGGTAGTAAGCATCTGTCAGATCTATTACTGCCATGTAGTAGCCTGGATCGAGTAGCTTTACTGCTGACTTTAGAGTTTCAATCTTGAACCTCTCCACTCGGATATATTGGTTCAGTGCTTTTAAATTAAATATTGTCCTTAGTGAGTCGTCTGGTTTTGGCGTGAGGAAAAGGGTGCTGTAGAATCCCTCCCCTATTTGGTGATGTGGTACTTTTATCAGCACTTCCTTCTGTAGGAGGAGTTGAACTTCTTTTTCTAGTGTGGCTTGATTTTTCTTGGCCACCTGAGTCATCATTATCTGCCGCGGCAGGGGGCTGAGGAAATTTAGTCGCAGGCCTTCGGATAACAAGTTGGTTATCCACTGTGAGGCGGGTAATGCTGACCATTGGTGGACAAAAAAAAAATAAAATCGAAGTCTTCCCCCCCACCGGAATTTTGGCGTCACTGATGTTTGGGGTCTGATTTAGGGGGAGGCTTATTGAAGAGGAATCCCTTCTCTCTTTTCCAGGGTTTACACCGCATGGACCTGTCGTCTGAGCGACCTCGGCCCCCTCTATTCCCTGATCCTTGAAAGGACAAGCGAGCGTCACCCCAACGGCGCCTAGAGAAGGGGGATGGTGGGAACCGTTTCTTCTTGTCTGATGCTTTCTCTAAGATTTCATCTAACGCCTTCCCAAAGAGGTACTGTCCCTCACAAGGAACTGCACAGAGCTTCACTTGTGATTTAAAGTCTGCAGCCCAGTTTTTTAGCCATAGTGCTCTGCGACCTGAATTGGATAGGGCGCATGCACGGGAGGCACATCGAACGGAGTCAACTGCGGCATCCGCTAGGAATCCCGCCGCTTTTTGTAAGGAAGGTATTGCCTCCAGTAGCCTCTCTCTTGGGCATTTGTTTTTTATCTGTTCACTCAATTCCTCCAACCATTTGACCATAGCACGAGCTGTACAAGTGGCGGCTACCCCAGGTTTAAATGACCATGCTGATGCCTCCCAAGCGGATTTTAGAAAGGCATCGGCCTTTTTTGTCGATGGGATCGTTTAAGGCACCCATGTCCTCAAATGGTAGGGCTATCCCCCTAGACATACTGGCGATAGCAGCATCTAGTTTTGGAGCTTTTTCCCCATTTCTCACAAACCTCATCAAACGGATATTTACGTTTTAGTGCCTGTGGGACGGACATCTTTTTGTTAGGCTTCTTCCACTCCCTTTTAATTAAATTCAGCAGATTGTCATGAAAAGGAAAAACTCTGCGCTTTTTCCCCTCCAGGTTACTTAACATAGAATCCTGAACCGTGCATTGCTCCCTGGGAGTTTCGGCCCCCATTGTAGACCTGACCAGCTTGAGTAATTTTCCGATATCCTAGGATAAAAAATAAGGGTGGCCATATAACTCGTCTGAGGAGTCCAGGTCTGAGTCATTAGAGGGGGCTAATTCTCCCAGCTCTTCCTCTGAATCTACATCAGTACTTTGTGAAGGCGGAGGGGGAGGGGTGGCTTTTCTGGAGCTGGATGCCATATGCTGCTTTAACTGCTCCTTTACTATCATCTTTACTTCATCTCGGATAATGGTTTTTATGCTCTGGAGCAGGGACGGTGACTCCGTGGCCACTGTTTTATTAATACATGAGCGACAGAATCGCTTGTCATATGTTCTAGGGAGCGTTTTCCTGCACAATGGGCACGCCTCCTCCCGGCCCAGCCTCCCGACAGGAGCGGCTGCGGGGTGTCCAGCAGGGGGGGGGGGGATGAGCGCGGCACATGACAGCCCCCCCGGCCGGGATTACAGGCGCGCGTCATCGCGCCCAGCTGCCTCCCCCCACACCAGACCTCGGCCACCAGACCGGACTTTGTCAGAGGGGGATCCCCCTGCAGGTGTTGCGACCTGCCACAGGCATCCACCTGCAGAAACAGGAAACCAAACTGAGGAGAGAGGCGCCGCCCCCTTCTTTTATCTCTGCTACAGGTTTCCTGTTCCTGGGGGTGGATGCCATCTCTCATGTACAGTGCTGTCATGGGGAAGGGAAAAAAGGGGAAATATAAAAAGGAGCAAAAGACTACAACCAGTGCGACACTGGGGGGGTTGATGACACCATAAAAATTCAATTGTAACTCCAAGTAACAATAGAGATAAACCTCTTCAATATAATCATGGGGTGAATTAAAGTTAAAGTGAAGCTCCAAAGCATAGTGATGTAAAGTTAATGACCACATATAGCCCACCTATTACAATGACCTATCTCAGCCATGGAAGTTTTATACTTTTTTATACGATAGAACCCCATGTGTGTATTGCCTGTATTTCAACGAACTTTGAGACAAAAGCGCATGCGACAAACATGCAAGGAAGAAACTGAAGTAAACTAAGGTGCGGAATGGTTGCAAAAATTCTGTGGCATCAAAAACTCAACAAATATTGATTATGGAAATGTACCCGTAGGCTATGTGCACACGTATGCAGAAAATTTATGCATAAAACAGGACTCCTTCCCAGAAAACGCGCGTTTTTGCCGCAATTTTTTCCGCGCGTCCCCAGACACATAGCAAATAGCCAGAAATGCGGAAATAACCGCGAAATTAATGAGCATGCTGCGTTTTTTACCGCAAAGCGTTTTTTTCACAGTAAAAAGGCATCAATAGGCACAAAAAGTGTAAAATGCATTAAAATGAATGGGAAGCTTCTTTTAAGCATTTTTCGTGCGGATTTTTGGTAAATCCGCGGGAAAAACGCGAAAAAAACCCGCTGTGCGTGAACACAGCCTTATAGTCCAGAGCTGCCTTATAATACTGCTGGTGTAACAACTCTGCCGACATCACTGCATGGCATCTCCCATCTTACTCACCACTCCGGGCCACGCTGTGAGTTCTGTCCTCTGCCGGCTCCTTGCTGTGGGCCTTATGTTCTTGCAGTACTTGTCCGTCGGTGACTGTACTTCCAAGAAAGTATTTCCTTGTGGTACTTGTCTGTCTAACTGTAGCAGCCTCTGCAGGGTACTACACTTCCGCCATCTATTCAATTGGATGTGGATGTGCAGTAACAATCCCCGGTTACTACAAGTAGACAGCTGAGCTACGCAACTAACTACCTCCGGCCGCCGCCGCTGGCACCAACAATAACAGCTGATTGGAAGGGGTGCAGAATGCCGGACTCCGGCCAATCAGACATTGATGCCCTATCCTAAGAATAGGGCATCAATGTAAAAGTAGTGGACAACCTCTTTAAGGCTACACAACATAGAATATTTACAGACATTTTGTAAACTAAACATCACGTAAAAATTCAGAATAGAAGAAAATTGCTGGAAATCGCAGAACCACCCACCTTTATCACACATCGGGCAGCAGATATTATTGATCTTGTATTCTCTCGGAAGGCAAGCAGAAATAATATTCACCATGAATATCTGTCAAGATATAAAAACAAAAGAGAAAAGGTAAATTATGTAATTAGAAGACGGTAAACTATGATTATATTTCCAGGAAGGGACTGCATCTCGTTCAGGACACATCACAGCTGAGTTCCACCATGTGGTCCGATCCGCTGGTATATTACGCTGCTCTCTTTCCTTCCTAAAATCGCACCGTCAACATGCAGGGAGGGTTCTGATCGCTGCCAACCTCATCCTGACACCGTTTGTACATAGTGTAGGTTACAAAGGGATATTCCCGTCACAATCGCTTATGATCGGCCTTGGACAGGAGTTCCACTTTAGCCCTGTGATGGACATAGCAAAAAGCTTCCTGTGATGGAACTTCATCAATGCTGTGAATGAGGGATCTGGCTAACAGCTGTTGATAGGAGTCCAGCCAGCCCCCCTTCATGCAGACCACTAATACCAACATAGGAAACTTCTCCTGTGTTAGGCTATGAGCAAACAGAATTCTTCAAGAAATGTTGAGTATTCGTCGGAGCCGCGACGGGAAGCAAAGAAGAGGACGTCATCGCTACAAGACGGGAGGCGCCGGACCAGACCGCGACACCCATCGGACCAAAACCAGACCCGGACCGCCCCTTGGTGAGTATAATATAACTCGCTTTTCTTCTCTTACATCGGGTGCTTATCTACAGCATTACAGAATGCTGTAGATAAGCCCGATTGCGGTGGCGGCAGCTTATAGTCCAAAAAAATAGGTGACAGATTCCCCTTAACAAAGCCAATAAATCCTTTTGGTAACATACGGCTAAGGCTAGTTTCACATTAGCGTTTACGGCCGCAGCGTCTGGCTGCGCACGGCTGCCGCTAAGCCCCGCCCCTTGCCGCGCCTCCACCGGCAGCTCCGCCTACGGATGCATGACGCTGCACGCGTCCCCTATCTCTAGCACTGGGGACGCAGGCCGTGCGCAGTATGCGCTTGGCGGCGCATGCGTCCTTTTGACACTGCGTCGAGCGCACTAAATTGCAACCTGTTGCGTTTGGCGCTGGTTGGCGCAGCGTCAAAAGGACGCATGCGCCGCCAAACGCATACTGCGCACGGCCTGCGTTCCCAGTGCTAAAGATAGGGGACGCAGGACGCATGCAGCGTCATGCATCCGTAGGTGGAGGCGCGGCAGGGGGCGGGGCTTAGCGGCGGCCGTGCGCAGCCCGACGCTGCGGCCGTAAACGCTAACGTGAAACTAGCCTAAGGCTACTTTCACATTAGCGTTTTTTAGCGCAGTGCTTCGTGCGCAATAGAAACGCATGCAAAAAACACATCATGCGTTTTGCATGTGTTTGCTTTTTTAAGGCGCATGCGTTTTAACCAGTTTCTAGCTATGTTAACTCTTAAAATGCATGCGTTTGCAAACGCAGGCGTACGCATGTCCATGCGCAAGCCAGTGTTCCCATAGACTGTAATGCGTTATTTTGACGCATTCCGTGCGCAAAGCGTGCGCATGTGTTTTTGGACGCCAACGGACCCAAAAATGAAACAGGTTGCGTCTGGCGTGCCTAGGTGCACACCTTAAAAACGCATGCGCACGAAAACGCATATGAACGCGTGCAAACGCTAGACCATGCGCATGCCATGTTAAAGATAGGTGCGCATGACGCATGTGCATGGACGCGCATGATGCGCTGTGCAAAAAAAACGCTAATGTGAAACCAGCCTAACACCGGAGATTAACTGCTGCGATCACAAAGGTTATCATTTTAGGCTATGTTCCCACAATGAGTATTTGATTTCTTCATTTCATTCACGACCATTGGGAAAGTTAAATAATAAAACGTATATTTTCGGCAAGAAGAGTTGACATGTGGCAGATATTCATTATGCACCGCAGCTCAGTGTCTGCTGTGTAATATAAAAAACACGTGGGTGGTAGATTTTGATAAGTCCCATGATGCAAAATGTAATAAGATGCTTTTCTTTAATGCTGAAAATATGCAGCATTAAAAAGGCACCAAATACTCATCATGGGAACTTCACCTTAGCTGCCGCTTCCCGGCAATTGCTAAACTTCGCAAGAAACTGGCAATTAAACAAAACACTTAGGGTACGTGCACACGCTGCGGATTCCGCTGCGGATTCATCCGCGCGGATTTTGCAAAAACCGCAGATAATCCGCAGGTCAAGAGACCTGCGGTTTATCTGCGGTTTTACCTGCAGTTTTGCCCTGCGGTTTCACCATCTCCACAATGGTGGAGATAGAAAACCGCAGCGGAATCCGCAGAAAGAATTGACATGCAATTCTTTCTGCGGTTTCAAAACCGCAGAAAAACCGCGTGGAAAAATCCGCACCGTCAGCACTGCGGTTTTTGATTCCCATAGGGAATCATGGTACTGTACACCGCAGCGGCCAAAACCGCTGCGGAAACGCAGCAGAATCCGCAGCGTGTGCACACACCCTTAGTCCCACAAAAACAGAAGCCTACAAACAGTATTGACAAAAAAAGTTAACACACACTGTATTTGTAGAAAAAAAAAAAAAAAAGGCACAGACCACACATCCAAAAGTCATAAATTAATCTGTTGCGGCTAATCTAAAATGCCTGAGGCCGGGATCACACATGCGAGAAACTCAGACAAGTCCCGCATCTTAATACCTGGCACTCAGGAGCAGAGTGTTCAGCTGCATGTATTTCTATGCAGCTGCACGCTCCGTTCCGAGTCTCGGCGGCATTGCCGGGTATTAATATGCGAGACTCGGTCATGTTTCTCCAATGTGTGATCCCGGCCTAACTAACATTCTGATCAGACTGTATGACACCCACTGCCACGTGACGGATGTGGCACCTGCACATCCACAAGGTGAGCGACCCGGACACCCAACAGCACCCATGCAGCAAGATAAAGCCCCTAGGCTCCAGGTCACATAACCAAGTGAAGGGATTAAAAAAAAAACAAAAAAAAACCTCACCTTCCACATGATGGGATGTGACAGCGGGCTCCATACAGTCTGAGCAGAATGTTTAGCAATAAACTTGTATTCAGGTTAGTACTAGTGATGAGCGAACGTGCTGGGATAAGGTGTTATCTGAGCATGCTCAGGTGCTAACAGAGTGACCTCGGCGTGTTGGAATAATATATTCCAGTCCCTGCGCCTGCATGTCTCGCGGCTGTTTGACGGAGGCAACACTGAAAAATATTTTATCAATATTAAAAAATAAGGTAAAAAAATCAATTGTGCTATCAAGGAACCTTATATGTACATTATACCAGATAAAAATATTGCTTTATTAAACCTATTAAAGTACAAGACAATACCACACAGAAAACCACCAACTGTGCTGCCTACCATGGCCCTGCGATGAGCCCTGATTGCAAACTACCTGACAGCGGAGGTTGGCACCCTACTGGTCAGCGGAAATTGGGCCCCCGCTCCACAACGGCTATCTCTTGGTATCCCTGATATATAATCTAGGTAAACATCAGCAAGGGTAGCAGAACAAGACAATAAACATGGAAGACATGAATGCTCATCTGACTATCCACCTCCAGATGATCCGATTTGGAGAAACGCGTTGAGGTTTTCCTTATCAACTACCAGCCTTGAGTACCCTTTACTTACTGTTATAAATATGATGTATTAGCAATTCTTTGCTGGCATGATTCATGTCTTCCATGTTTATTGTCTTGTTCTGCTACCCTTGCTGATGGTTATCAAGATATATCAGGGATACCAAGGGACAGCCGTCGTGGAACGGGGGCGCCATTCCGCTGACCAGTAGGGTGCCAACCTCCGCGTACAGTCACAGAAAACAGTACAGTCAGGTACTCATTTGTTATGCACATGTCAATTTATTGTCTGGGTTATCAGCACGTTTTTGCACTGTTTCTTTGTTGGCTGCCCAACTACCTTTTTATTGGCAACCTCTATTTGCTTCTTTTCTGGTTAATTGAGTGACCACATGCTGCACCAGTCCAGGGATATATAGGAGTTATAGGGTTCAGCCAATGTGGAGCGGGGGCGCCAATCTCGTCTGTGTTTAGGGTGCCAACCTCTGCTGTCAGGTAGTTTGCAATCAGGGCTCATCTCAGGGCCATGGTAGGCAGCACGGTTGGTTGGTTTTCTGTGTGGTATTGTCTTGTACTTTATAGGTTTAACAAAGCTATAATTTTATCTGGTATAATGTACATATAACGTTCCTTGACGGAGGCAACACATACAGGGATTGCCTAACAAACAATCCCTGCATGTGTTGCTGCTGCGGAACAGCCGTGAGACACGCAGGCGCGAGGAGTCAAGCATATTATTCGAGCACGCCAAAGTCAATCAGTTAGCACCCGAGCATGCTCAGATAACACCTTATCCCAACAGGTTTGCTCATCACTAGTAGTGTTGAGCATTCCGATACCGCAAGTATCGAGTATCGGCCGATATTCGCTGTATCGGAATTCCGATACTTAGTTCCGATACTTTTTTCATATCGAATACCGGAATCGGAAGTTCCCATAATGTTAGGAGCCCGCTCGATTTGATTCAGCCAATGGGGATCCTCAGAAGTGTGGGCACATCCTGTTAGGCATGTAGGCATGTTAACTACTGGCATGGCTGTGATTAGCTGCTGAAATGATGTCATGATGCACTATAAAAACCGCTGCAGCCGCCATTTCTGGTCACTCTGCTGTGAATTCAGTTAGGGACAGGCTGCTGTTGAAGACTGTGAGGGACAGTTAGAAATAACGATCAAACATATCTATTGCTCTACCCAGGCTACATAATCCACCACTGTAGCATTTTTGTAGCCCAGCAGCGCTGTTTTAATAGCTGTCTGCAAGGGCTGTGTGAGTGCAGACCCACGCTGTGTAGTGTGTCCTGCAGGCACGTCTGCTTGTAGGCCGCCCAGCGTG
Organism: Dendrobates tinctorius; assembly: GCF_039654945.1. Classification (NCBI taxonomy): domain Eukaryota; kingdom Metazoa; phylum Chordata; class Amphibia; order Anura; family Dendrobatidae; genus Dendrobates; species Dendrobates tinctorius. The sequence continues at coordinate 49,599,116 of NW_027361754.1, forward strand.
TGTCTCTGCCTCATACACATTTTTCTTTTTTTCTCCTCTATAGTGTGCTTCCATACGTATCCATATACGTTGATTGCAAACACTAAAGGAGTGGACAGCGGAGCCTTTCAGCAGCCTTTCAGTGCTATAGCCCATTTCTCTGCACTGTTTTTGGCTGTCTGATAGGTCTCTCTGTGTGTGAGTGCAGCTCATGTTGCAGTGTGTTCTACAGCCACCGCTGGTTGTAGTCCGCTCAGCATGCGTCACTGCCTCATACATAGTCCTTTTTTTGCAGCTAATTTATCCAGATTTTTGTTCCTATATTAGTGTGTTTCCATCCGCATCCATTGTCATTGGTTGGTTGCAAACACTATATAGGATTAGATAGAGGAGCCTTTTTGCTGGCTTGTGCCCTTCAGGACCAGCCAGACTAGTATCACCCTATTTTTTTGGAGCCTCATTAATTGCATTGTAGGTTAGCTTCCTGCATTGTAATCGCTCCAAAAAGTTTGTGATACTATAGCTTTCAAACTTTGGTCACATCCTTTTCTTTTTCCCCCCCCCAAAAAAAAAAAGGAAATAAAGTTCACCAAACACTCCACTTTACAGTTGTGTAGGCCACATTAGATCATATTAAAGTGTAGTCCACATACTCTTAGCCAAATTAGTGTTTCTTATACTGGTTAGCAGGTGTTCAGGAATAAGAACACTAAGCCACCCCTTTTTTACTTTTCTGCCTATCTTTATCAGTCTACCAAGATGAAGAAGGGAGGGAGTAAGGCACATGGTCGTGGCCGTGGAGTTTCAGCAGGGAGAGGACGGGGGGATTCAGCAGGGAGAGGACGTGGGGATTCGGTGTCTGCTGCGGCCACCAGTGACCCGGCATCCCCCACTTTTACCAGGCAACAGTCCTTCATGTGCAGCTTTGTAGGACCTCGCCGTACCCCACTGCTGCGTGACGAACAAATTGAAGCCGTTGTCGGATGGATGGCAGCTAACGCATCCACTTCAATGACTTCCGCATCCTCCCAAGGCCAGAGCACTGAAGAGCAACCATCTGTCTCTTCACCACCTGCCAAATTGCCCAGGCAGTCTGAGAGCCCTGGACAGGAGCCATCTCAATCTTTACTTCTGTTCTCAGAATCTGTTGGCTTGGAAAGAGGTGGCCAGCCAAGCAGCATTCTAGAGCGTGAAGAAGAGGGAGTATGCAGTGATGCGCAACTGCTTTGTCCCTCTGAATCTGAAGAGGTGGGTGGGCCAGAGCCTATTGTCAGCACACCTCAGTGCTCATCTGATGATGATGAGACTCAGTTGCCAATTTCTGGTACGTACGGTGCTGGCGAGACAACCCAGGACCAGCCGATGCTTGAAGAGGGGAGTGGAGATGATGAGGTCCTTGATCCATCATGGCATCAGCCACAGGAAGGTGGTGGGAGCAGCTCTGAGGAAGAGATTCCCCGAACGGCCAAAAGGAGGGAGAGGGCGGGGGCAGACTTGGTTGCCTGTAGCCTCCACTTTGGCACCCGTGAGGAGCAATCCTCTTCCAAAACACAAAACGGGCGCTCCCAGGACTTGCAGTGCGTGGTCTTTTTTTGACACAGTTGCAGATGACATTTGCTTTGTCAAATGCAAGCTGTGTCATCAGAAAGTGAAACAAGGGAAAAATGTGAGCAACCTCAATACCACAAATATGTGGAAACATGTGCGTACCAAGCACGGAGTGGAGTTACACAGACACACTGAAGATGTAGGCCAACCTTCAGCAGCACCTACCACCTCTTCAGCTCGTGCTCTCTCGGGCCTCTTCCTCCAGCTCACACACAGCTGGTTCGGCTTCCTCACTGGAACGCCATGGAAGAACCACTGCCACTGTTGTCCAGAGACCCAGTGAAATTCCACCCACTGAACCACGTTCGCAGTCATCAGCACACTCCCAGGCCACTCACCAGCAATCGGTAGCACAGGCATGTGAGAAAAAGCGGCCATACTCGGCAAACCATCCCCGAGCACTGGCTCTGAATGCCGGCATTGCCAAACTACTGGCCCTTGAGATGCTGTCATTCAGGCTGGTGGAGACTGACACCTTCCGGAACTTGATGTCATTGGCAGTTCCACAATACAACGTGCCCAGCCGCTTTTATTTCAGCAGGCAAGCCGTCCCTGCCCTGCAAAAGCATGTGGAGGGAAAAATTAAAAATGCGCTACTAAACGCCGTCAGTAGCAAGGTCACCTGACCACCGATGCGTGGACCAGTAGCCATGGACAGGGACGATACCTTTCCCTCACTGCCCATTGGGTCAATGTTGTGGAGCCGGGTACAGATCTGGAGAGTGGCTCTGTACGTATTCTGCCAACTCCAAGGATTGCAGGAATGCAGTCTGTACATATTGAGTCCTCCTCCTACTCTAGTTCCTCGGAATCAGCACTGCATGAGCCTGTTAGGCCAGATATGACCACAGGTGTGGCCAAACGTCAACAGGCAGTCCTTAAATTAATTTCTTTGGGGAATCGGAGCCACACAGCATAGGAGCTCTGGAATGCCATCAAGCAGGAGAGCGATGTGTGGTTTGTGCCAGCGAATCTCCAGCCAGGTTTGGTAGTGAGTGACAATGGCCAAAATCTAGTGGCAGCTCTGGGCCTAGGCAAACTCACTCACATACCATGTCTGGCACACGTGCTCAATTTGGTCGTGCAGAGCTTTCTGAGGGACTATCCGGATCTTGATGCACTGCTGCACAAGGTTCGCCTAGAGTGTGCTCACTTGCGGCGTTCCAGCATGGCAAGATCGCGCATTGCATCTCTGCAACGCCGATTCCGCCTGCCAGAACATCGCATATGTGACCTCCCCACCAGGTGGAATTCAACGTTACATATGTTGTAGTGGTTGTGTGAGCAGCAGGCAGCAGTAATGGAGTTCCAGCTGCATCAGGCGCAAACAAGTCGCACTGTGCGCCGGACACACTTCACCACCACTGAGTGGGCCACTATGAGGGACATCTGCCAAGTTTTGCGTGCCTTCGATGACTCCACGCGGATGGCCAGTGCAGATGATGCACTAATCAGCATGACTGTCCCCCTCATCTGTCTGCTTCAAAAAACCTTACAAGCACTAAGTGAGGAGGTTTTTGAAGAGGTCGAGGATGAGCAGTCAGAAATGCCATCTACTTCTGGCAAGTCTGCGCAACGTGCTTCCACACAAAGGCCCAGGCAGGGGACACTTAGTGAGGAGGATGACGAGGAGTCAATGGAGGAGGAGGAACACATCTCTCCAGAGGAGGGAGGTACACAAGGCTCTAGTAGTCAGTGTGTACAGCGAGGGTGGGGTGATGCTGAGCAGGCAGAGATGCTGCCTCAAGCTGGGGACAGCATTTCCGGTCCAGTTGGTAGTCTGCAGCACATGGTTGATTTCATGCTGCAGTGCTTGTTAAATGACCGCCGCATCGCCAACATTCTCCACACGGCTGATTATTGGGTGTACACCCTCCTAGATCCTCGCTACCGGGACAACTTACAAAGCCTCATACCACAGTTGAACCGGGAGCGAAAAATGCGGGAGTACCAAAAACACTTGTGCAGGCCATCATGTTCTCCATTCCCCCCGCAAGTGTTGCTGGTAGTGCTTTTCAAAGCAGCCATGTGGGTAGAGGCAGTGGAGGAAGCTCTGCACAAAGAGGTAGCAGAGGCAGTGCCGCAGGACAAGGCAAGGCCAGTATGGCCCAAATGTGGAAAAGTTTTGTGGGACCGCCACAAACGGCTACACCATCACAGATGGCTCCAGTCAGCAGAAGGCAACGTTTCCGTCAGATGGTGACAGACTCTTCCCCGTTCAAGTATTGGGTCTCTAAGCTGGATACATGGCCAGAGCTTAGCCAGTATGCATTGGAGGTGCTGGCTTGCCCTGCTGCCAGTGTATTACCGGAACGTGTCTGTAGTGCTGCAGGTGGTGTGGTAACAGATCGCCGCACGCGACTATCCGCCGATAATGTTGACCGGCTTACTTTTCTGAAAATGAACAAGGCCTGGATCTCACCTCAATTTGCCAGTCCTCTTCCAGAATAAATAATTGGCTGGCAACAGGATCCAGGTCTCCTGTTATGTTCATGTTTCTATGACCTGAACTTTATTTCCTGGGCTACAGCAACGCCCGTTGTTGCTGAGAAGTGCTGTCCACACAGACAAAACACTCGCTCATGTGTAAGTGGGGTTCGGTAACGTCAGCTGATCCCCTGCTGTGTGTATGGCAAAGTGTCCTGCTCCCTCCACAGTCAAACAACCTCAGATTTACACCTGGCTCCAAGTAGGCCTCGGCCTACTACCTGATTTTCCCTGGGCTCCGACACCGCCAGTTGGTGCTCAAAAGTGCTGTCCGCACAGACAAAACACTCGCTCATGTGTAAGTGGGGTTCGGTAACGTCAGCTGATCCCCTGCTGTGTGTACGGCAAACTCTCCTGCTGCCTCAAAATTCAAACAACGTCTTATCTTAAACTGCCTCCAAGTAGGCCTCAGCCTACAAAATGACTATCCCTGGGCTCCAACAACGCTAGTTGGTGCTCGGAAGTGCTGTCCACACAGAAAAACACACTTGTTCATGTGAAAGTGGGGGTCAGTAACGTCAGCTGATCCCCTGCTGTGTGGAGGGCAAAGTGTCCTGCTCTCTCCAAAGTCAAAATACCTCAGCTTTACACCTGGCTCCTAGTAGGCCTCGGCCTGCACCCTGATTGTCCCTGGGCTCCAACAACGCTAGTTGGTGCTCGGAAGTGCTGTCCACACAGAAAAACACACTTGTTCATGTGAAAGTGGGGTTCGGTAACGTCAGCTGATCCCCGGCTGTGTGGAGGGCAAACTGCTGCTGCCTCCAAATTGTAACTACTTCAGATTTAAACATTCTGTGATTTGGCCTCTGTCTCCACTCTGTCTCTAATATTTCCCCTGACCTCCAACACCGCCAGTTCCTGCTCACAGTTGCCGTCCACGCATTCCACACGTGTTCCTGGTGTTCTGTTACGTGAGCAGATCCCCCAATGTGTGTCCGGCACTGTCTCCAGCGCTGTCCACCTTCCCACTACAAGTGGTGGGAATGTGGACAGAGCAGGAGACATTGGCAGACACACATCAGGGGATCTGCTGACATTACAGAACCCCAGTAACCCAGGAACAAGTGTGGATTGGGCAGACGGCTGCTGTATGCATAAACTGGCGGTGTTGGTGGTCACGTGAAATCCTGGAAACAGAGTGGAGACAGATGCCTAATTGGAGCATGTTGACAGTCTGTTGTAGCCTACAAACAATCTAAAACTGCCACCAAGTAGGCCTCGGCCTGCACCATGATTGTCCCTGGGCTCCAACAACGCCAGTTGGTGCTCGGCAGTGTCTTTGGCAAGGGTACTCCCTGTTGCCCAGCCTGGTTCCAGCACGCCAGCTGTTTCCGGGTAGTGTCAAGGTCACTATGCCACCAATCCGTTGTCCTGTTGTCTTGCGGCCGGGTTAGCCGACTCTACGGTGCCTGCAGTTTAGGTGACTCCTATGTGGGCTGCGGGAACTGGCACTGAAGGCTGGATCCGTAGTGCCAATGGGACATGGACCCCCTGTAGGACTGTGGGTTTCGGTAATTGCGGCCGGCTTGCGGCCTGGCTACTTTGCTTTGGATGGGTACCTTCTGCTACCCACCCGGGTTCCGGCACTGTCAGCTGGTTCTCGCCAGAGCCTTTGGCCTAGGTGCCTCCATCTCGGTATCCGAAGTCCAGCACCGTCAGCTGGTCCTTGGTAGTGCTTTTTAGCACAGGTACCTTCTGCTTAGTAACCGTGGTCCAGCACCGTCAGCTGTTCCTTGGTAGTGCCATTGGCTCTTGTAGCTTCTGCTACCCATCTGGGTTCCAGCACTGTCAGCTGGTTCTCGGCAGTGTCTTTGGCACGGGTACTCCCTGTTGCCCAGCCTGTTTTCAGCGCGCCTGCTGTTTCCGGGTAGTGTCAAGGTCACTATGCCACCAATCCGTTGTCCTGTCGTCTTGCGGCCGGGTTAGCCGACTCTACGGTGCCTGCAGTTTAGGTGACTCCTATGTGGGCTGCGGGAACTGGCACTGAAGGCTGGATCCGTAGTGCCAATGGGACATGGACCCCCTGTAGGATTGTGGTTTTCGGTAACTGCGGCCGGCTTGCGGCCTGGCTACTTTGCTTTGGATGGGTACCTTCTGCTACCCACCCGGGTTCCGGCACTGTCAGTTGGTTCTCGCCAGAGCCTTTGGCCTAGGTGCCTCCATCTCGGTATCCGAAGTCCAGCACCGTCAGCTGGTCCTTGGTAGTGCTTTTTAGCACAGGTACCTTCTGCTTTGTAACCGTGGTCCAGCACCGTCAGTTGGTCCTCGGTAGTGCCATTGGCTCTTGTTCCTTCTGCTACCCATCCGGGTTCCAGCACTGTCTGCTGGTTCTCGCCAGAGCCTTTGGCCTAGGTGCCTCCATCTTGGTATCAGAAGTCCAGCACCGTCAGCTGGTCCTTGGTAGTGCTTTTTAGCACAGGTACCTTCTGCTTTGTAACCATGGTCCAGCACCGTCAGTTGGTCCTCGGTAGTGCCATTGGCTCTTGTTCCTTCTGCTACCCATCCCGGTTCCAGCACTGTCTGCTGGTTCTCGCCAGAGCCTTTGGCCTAGGTGCCTCCATCTCGGTATCTGAGGTCCAGCATCGTCAGCTTGTCCTTGGTAGTGCTTTTTAGCACAGGTACCTTCTGCTTAGTAACCGTGGTCCAGCACAGTCAGTTGGTCCTCGGTAGTGCCATTGGCTCTTGTTCCTTCTGCTACCCATCCGGGTTCCAGCACTGTCTGCTGGTTCTCGCCAGAGCCTTTGGCCTAGGTGCCTCCATCTCGGTATCCGAGGTCCAGCAACGTCAGCTGGTCCTTGGTAGTGCTTTTTAGCACAGGTACCTTCTGCTTTGTAACCGTGGTCCAGCACAGTCAGTTGGTCCTCGGTAGTGCCATTGGCTCTTGTAGCTTTTGCTACCCATCTGGGTTCCAGCACCGTCAGCTTTTCCTCAGTAGTGCCATTGGCTCTTGTTCCTTCTGCTGCTACTACGGGTTCCAGTACTGTCAGCTGGTTCTCGCCAGTTTCTCAGCCTTCTTGTACCTTCTGTTACATTTCCAAGATCAAGTTTTTTGAAATTGTCTTTGGTAATCCGTATTAATCTCCATGACGACGACCCTGATGACGACGACCCTGAAGACCACACCAAAGAAGACCAGAAATATGACCCTAAATAATATGACCAAGAGGACAAAGAACATGAAGACAACCACCAAGATACAGAAGAAAAGACAGAAGAACAAGAAGCAGAATAAGCAAAAGCAGAAGAACATTAAGCATAATACTAAAAATCAGCATAGAAGAAATCAAAATTATAAGCAGAAGAAGACTAAGCAGTAAATGGGGGTGAGTCCGTTCCTCCTCGTGGTGCCCCGGGAAAATGCCTGCTGCTGCAGGCCAAACTGAACACTGACAAATCCTGTTGTAAATCTTTAGTGACAGGCAGAACGTAAGGTGTAATCTTATAACTTTTATAGATAAGTACTACAGGAATGCCTGTCACCATAAGAAAATGAAGAAAAAGAATAGGAAGAAGATGAAGAAATAGCATATGAAAATTAATAATAGCTGAATAAGAAGAATATGAAGAATGGAAAAAAAAAATTAATGGGAAGAAGATGAAGAAGAAGAAGATGAATAAGGTGAAGAAAAAGTTGATGAAAAAAATGCTACTGCTGCGGATCATGAAGGAGAAAGTGTGGGAGAAGTACAAAAGAAGGTGAAGAGCATGGAAGTTGTGAAACACACATATCTGACAAAATATAAAAAAGTTAACATAGTCAATATCTTTCTAACTCCGAACGTCTTGAAAAAAAAAAAAATTGGAATTAATGCTATGCCATGTGATTTGAATAAACCACTATGCCTTTAATGTCTCCTCCACCTCCCACAATACATTCTACATGATTCTTATTTGTTTTCCATTATGTAGAATTAGAAAACAAGGAAATAAAGGCCTTTTTTAAATTCCGATCCCGGAAGTCCCATTGACTTGAATGGGACTTCCGGTATCGGAATCGGCGATACCCGATATTTTTTTCGTATCGGGCGATACATCCGATACGATATTTTGGGGTATCGAACGGTATCGCTCATCGCTAATCACTAGTTATCACATTTTTGCTTAACAGCAATGGATTAATGTATACGTTTTGGATGTCCAGTCCAAGTCTTTCTCTACAGGTATGTTAAAAATAAATAATTTATATATATATAGCTTTCTTATTATGCCATTTTGCCAATTTTTTTTTTAAGTTTTCTTTTTAGTAGCTAAAAAATATTCATTTGGTCTAATTCCTATGTACTGACTCGTAGAATATCATATGTCATTTGTAAAAAAAAAAAAAAAAAAAAAAAGAAAAAAAAAAGACGATTCTAGTTTAAAAGAAAAAAAAAAAAAACAATCAATTCAGGCAATGATAGAAACAGTTCTTAAAAATGCAACAAAAAAAAAAAAAAACCTCCAGAAAATACTACAAAAAAAGTGCGTGTAGAAAACCGTCATGAAAATGAAAGTGAAAGCAGCTGCGACGCCAGCAATGGCGATTACTCGGGAGGGACAGATACACATTGCATGAAAAGTGCTGTGTGCCCTACACCACCCGAAGCAGGAATGTGCGGGATTCAGGAGCGGCTGCCCGCAGCTCACCAGCCACAGTGGCACCAGGAAGCCTCCGCCCATGTCGTCCGTGCTCTGACCGTATTCGGGATGTCACGATGTTGGTCATTGCGGTTTTGGAATCTTCCATCGTCCCCGACAATCCATTACAGGAGAAACAAAAAGGTCCAAAGGTCCGACCAGGCTCGCGGCTGCCACCACGTTTCAATAGGGAGGAGTCACAGGAGGACTGTCATGTACGTCATAAGAGGAGGGGGTTGTAGGGGTGAGGCACGTGCATGTTTACACTCGTGATTGCTTTCCAGTGCCCACCCGTAACCCCATCATGTCTGCACATGTAATGTACTCAGCTCTGCTATATCATGTCTTCCCTCAGACACCTACACCAATCTCCTCCTTTACTGAGGCCAGACAGAGCAAGTGTGGAAACCGCAGCGGCAATCAGAAGTCGCCCTGTGTGGTTTTGAGAGAAAAAAACAGTTTTCGTCCACTCCACCTGGCGTTACCCTAGGACCAAGTTCAGACAAATGTCTGAAAAATAGTCCACTGTACAGATGATCAGGAGTGGGTGTGTGGGGCCAGGGGTGGATTAAGGGTAGCCAGGGCCCGGGGCAGTTCAGACTCTGTGGGCCCCCCTCGTCACGTGACGGGGGTCACGAATCGTAGAGCCACACTCTACATAGAGAATAATGGGGCCTCCAGCACCGACCTCCACCCGCACTCTACATAGAGAATAATGGGGCCTCCAGCACCGACCTCCACCCGCAGAGCCGCACTCCACATAGAGAATAATGGGGCCTCCAGCACCGACCTCCACCCGCAGAGCCGCACTCCACATAGAGAATAATGGAGCCTCCAGCACCGACCTCCACCCGCAGAGCCACACTCTACATAGAGAATAATGGGGCCTCCAGCACCGACCTCCACCCGCAGAGCCGCACTCCACATAGAGAATAATGGGGCCTCCAGCACCGACCTCCACCCGCAGAGCCGCACTCTACATAGAGAATAATGGGGCCTCCAGCACCGACCTCCACCCGCAGAGCCGCACTCCACATAGAGAATAATGGAGCCTCCAGCACCGACCTCCACCCGCAGAGCCGCACTCCACATAGAGAATAATGGGGCCTCCAGCACCTACCTCCACCCGCACTCCACATAGAGAATAATGGAGCCTCCAGCACTGACCTCCACCCGCAGAGCCGCACTCCACATAGAGAATAATGGAGCCTCCAGCACCGACCTCCACCTGCAGAGCCGCACTCCACATAGAGAATAATGGGGCCTCCAGCACCTACCTCCACCCGCAGAGCCACACTCCACATAGAGAATAATGGAGCCTCCAGCACCGACCTCCACCCGCAGAGCCGCACTCCACATAGAGAATAATGGGGCCTCCAGCACCTACCTCCACCCGCAGAGCCACACTCCACATAGAGAATAATGGAGCCTCCAGCACCGACCTCCACCTGCAGAGCCGCACTCCACATAGAGAATAATGGGGCCTCCAGCACCTACCTCCACCCGCAGAGCCGCACTCCACATAGAGAATAATGGAGCCTCCAGCACTGACCTCCACCCGCAGAGCCACACTCTACATAGAGAATAATGGGGCCTCCAGCACCGACCTCCACCCGCAGAGCCGCACTCCACATAGAGAATAATGGGGCCTCCAGCACCGACCTCCACCCGCAGAGCCGCACTCTACATAGAGAATAATGGGGCCTCCAGCACCGACCTCCACCCGCAGAGCCGCACTCCACATAGAGAATAATGGAGCCTCCAGCACCGACCTCCACCCGCAGAGCCGCACTCCACATAGAGAATAATGGGGCCTCCAGCACCTACCTCCACCCGCACTCCACATAGAGAATAATGGAGCCTCCAGCACTGACCTCCACCCGCAGAGCCGCACTCCACATAGAGAATAATGGAGCCTCCAGCACCGACCTCCACCTGCAGAGCCGCACTCCACATAGAGAATAATGGGGCCTCCAGCACCTACCTCCACCCGCAGAGCCACACTCCACATAGAGAATAATGGAGCCTCCAGCACCGACCTCCACCCGCAGAGCCGCACTCCACATAGAGAATAATGGGGCCTCCAGCACCTACCTCCACCCGCAGAGCCACACTCCACATAGAGAATAATGGAGCCTCCAGCACCGACCTCCACCTGCAGAGCCGCACTCCACATAGAGAATAATGGGGCCTCCAGCACCTACCTCCACCCGCAGAGCCGCACTCCACATAGAGAATAATGGAGCCTCCAGCACTGACCTCCACCCGCAGAGCCGCACTCCACATAGAGAATAATGGAGCCTCCAGCACCGACCTCCACCTGCAGAGCCGCACTCCACATAGAGAATAATGGGGCCTCCAGCACCGACCTCCACCCGCAGAGCCCCACTCCACATAGAGAATAATGGAGCCTCCAGCACCGACCTCCACCCGCAGAGCCGCACTCCACATAGAGAATAATGGAGCCTCCAGCACCGACCTCCACCCGCAGAGCCGCACTCCACATAGAGAATAATGGAGCCTCCAGCACCGACCTCCACCCGCAGAGCCGCACTCCACATAGAGAATAATGGAGCCTCCAGCACCGACCTCCACCCGCAGAGCCACACTCCACATAGAGAATAATGGGGCCTCCAGCACCGACCTCCACCCGCAGAGCCGCACTCCACATAGAGAATAATGGGGCCTCCAGCACCGACCTCCACCCGCAGAGCCGCACTCTACATAGAGAATAATGGAGCCTCCAGCACCGACCTCCACCCGCAGAGCCGCACTCCACATAGAGAATAATGGAGCCTCCAGCACTGACCTCCACCCGCAGAGCCACACTCTACATAGAGAATAATGGGGCCTCCAGCACCGACCTCCACCCGCAGAGCCACACTCTACATAGAGAATAATGGGGCCTCCAGCACCGACCTCCACCCGCAGAGCCGCACTCCACATAGAGAATAATGGAGCCTCCAGCACCGACCTCCACCCGCAGAGCCGCACTCCACATAGATTATAATGGAGCCTCCAGCACCGACCTCCACCCGCAGAGCCGCACTCCACATAGAGAATAATGGAGCCTCCAGCACCGACCTCCACCCGCACTCCACATAGAGAATAATGGAGCCTCCAGCACCTACCTCCACCCGCAGAGCCGCACTCCACATAGAGAATAATGGGGCCTCCAGCACCGACCTCCACCCGCAGAGCCGCACTCCACATAGAGAATAATGGAGCCTCCAGCACCGACCTCCACCCGCAGAGCCGCACTCTACATAGAGAATAATGGAGCCTCCAGCACCGACCTCCACCCGCAGAGCCGCACTCCACATAGAGAATAATGGAGCCTCCAGCACTGACCTCCACCCGCAGAGCCACACTCTACATAGAGAATAATGGGGCCTCCAGCACCGACCTCCACCCGCAGAGCCACACTCTACATAGAGAATAATGGAGCCTCCAGCACCGACCTCCACCCGCACTCCACATAGAGAATAATGGAGCCTCCAGCACCTACCTCCACCCGCAGAGCCGCACTCCACATAGAGAATAATGGGGCCTCCAGCACCGACCTCCACCCGCAGAGCCGCACTCCACATAGAGAATAATGGAGCCTCCAGCACCGACCTCCACCCGCAGAGCCGCACTCTACATAGAGAATAATGGAGCCTCCAGCACCGACCTCCACCCGCAGAGCCGCACTCCACATAGAGAATAATGGAGCCTCCAGCACTGACCTCCACCCGCAGAGCCACACTCTACATAGAGAATAATGGGGCCTCCAGCACCGACCTCCACCCGCAGAGCCACACTCTACAAAGAGAATAATGGAGCCTCCAGCACCGACCTCCACCCGCAGAGCCGCACTCCACATAGAGTATAATGGAGCCTCCAGCACCGACCTCCACCCGCAGAGCCGCACTCCACATAGAGAATAATGGAGCCTCCAGCACCGACCTCCACCCGCACTCCACATAGAGAATAATGGGGCCTCCAGCACCGACCTCCACCCGCAGAGCCGCACTCCACATAGAGAATAATGGGGCCTCCAGCACCGACCTCCACCCGCAGAGCCGCACTCCACATAGAGAATAATGGAGCCTCCAGCACCGACCTCCACCTGCAGAGCCGCACTCCACATAGAGGATAATGGAGCCTCCTGCACCGACCTCCACCAGCAGAGCCGCACTCCACATAGAGAATAATGGAGCCTCCTGCACCGACCTCCACCCGCAGAGCCACACTCCACATAGAGAATAATGGAGCCTCCAGCACCGACCTCCACCCGCAGAGCCGCACTCCACATAGAGTATAATGGAGCCTCCAGCACCGACCTCCACCCGCAGAGCCGCACTCCACATAGAGAATAATGGAGCCTCCAGCACCGACCTCCACCCGCACTCCACATAGAGAATAATGGGGCCTCCAGCACCGACCTCCACCCGCAGAGCCGCACTCCACATAGAGAATAATGGGGCCTCCAGCACCGACCTCCACCCGCAGAGCCGCACTCCACATAGAGAATAATGGAGCCTCCAGCACCGACCTCCACCTGCAGAGCCGCACTCCACATAGAGGATAATGGAGCCTCCTGCACCGACCTCCACCAGCAGAGCCGCACTCCACATAGAGAATAATGGAGCCTCCTGCACCGACCTCCACCCGCAGAGCAGCACTCCACATAGAGAATAAAGGGGCCTCCAGCACCGACCTCCACCCGCAGAGCCGCACTCCACATAGAGAATAATGGAGCCTCCAGCACCGACCTCCACCTGCAGAGCCGCACTCCACATAGAGAATAATGGAGCCTCCAGCACCGACCTCCACCCGCAGAGCCGCACTCCACATAGAGAATAATGGAGCCTCCAGCACCGACCTCCACCTGCAGAGCCCCACTCCACATAGAGAATAATGGAGCCTCCAGCACCGACCTCCACCCGCAGAGCCCCACTCCACAGAGACTAATGGAGCCTCCAGCACCGACCTCCACCCGCACTCCACATAGAGAATGGGGCCTCCAGCACTGACCTCCACCCGCAGAGCCGCACTCCACATAGAGAATAATGGAGCCTCCAGCACCGACCTCCACCCGCAGAGCCCCACTCCACATAGAGAATAATGGAGCCTCCAGCACCGACCTCCACCCGCAGAGCCGCACTCCACATAGAGAATGGAGCCTCCAGCACCTACCTCCACCCGCAGAGCCGCACTCCACATAGAGTATAATGGAGCCTCCAGCACCGACCTCCACCCGCAGAGCCGCACTCCACATAGAGAATAATGGGGCCTCCAGCACCTACCTCCACCCGCAGAGCCGCACTCCACATAGAGAATAATGGGGCCTCCAGCACCGACCACCCGCAGAGCCGCACTCCACATAGAGAATAATGGGGCCTCCAGCACCGACCTCCACCCGCAGAGCCGCACTCCACATAGAGAATAATGTGGCCTCCAGCACCGACCTCCACCCGCAGAGCCACACTCCAGATAGAGAATATTGGAGCCTCCAGCACCGACCTCCACCCGCAGAGCCGCACTCCACATAGAGAATAATGGAGCCTCCAGCACCGACCTCCACCCGCACTCCACATAGAGAATAATGGGGCCTCCAGCACCGACCTCCACCCGCAGAGCCGCACTCCACATAGAGAATAATGGGGCCTCCAGCACTGACCTCCACCCGCAGAGCCACACTCCACATAGAGAATAATGGAGCCTCCAGCACCGACCTCCACCCGCAGAGCCGCACTCCACATAGAGAATAATGGGGCCTCCAGCACCGACCTCCACCCGCAGAGCCGCACTCCACATAGAGAATGGAGCCTCCAGCACTGACCTCCACCCGCAGAGCCGCACTCCACATAGAGAATAATGGAGCCTCCAGCACCGACCTCCACCCGCAGAGCCGCACTCCACATAGAGAATAATGGAGCCTCCAGCACTGACCTCCACCCGCAGAGCCGCACTCCACACAGAGAATAATGGAGCCTCCAGCACCGACCTCCACCCGCAGAGCCGCACTCCACATAGAGAATAATGGGGCCTCCAGCATCGACCTCCACCCGCAGAGCCGCACTCCACATAGAGAATGGGGCCTCCAGCACCGACCTCCACCCGCAGAGCCACACTCCACATAGAGAATGGAGCCTCCAGCACCGAACTCCACCCGCAGAGCCGCACTCCACATAGAGAATAATGGAGCCTCCAGCACCGACCTCCACCCGCAGAGCCGCACTCCACACAGAGAATAATGGAGCCTCCAGCACCGACCTCCACCCGCAGAGCCGCACTCCACATAGAGAATAATGGAGCCTCCAGCACCGACCTCCACCCGCACTCCACATAGAGAATAATGGAGCCTCCAGCACTGACCTCCACCCGCAGAGCCGCACTCCACATAGAGGATAATGGGGCATCCAGCACCGACCTCCACCCGCAGAGCCGCACTCCACATACATGGCTGCTCTCAGTGCTCTGTGCTGTGCGCACAGGACCTGTGATGAGGTCACAGGAGGGGAGGAGACAGGGGTCACATGATCGGGGCCCTGACACCTTCCCTCCTGTGATCTCATCACAAGCCTTTGCACGCTACCAGCAGCACCAGCGTTCACGCTACTTGTAGATGCTGCTGGTAGCAGAGCACATAATGCCGCCCCCACGGTCACTCACTTTTAGGTGGGGAGAAGATGGAGTGCCATTGCAGCAGCCAGCAGGAATGTGGTGGGGGCCCCCTTAGAAGCTCTTGTGGTGGGGGCCTCGGGGCTGAAGCCCCGCCTGCCTATAATCCGGCCCTGCGCGGTGGCGGATTATAATGGGGCAATTTACTGGCCTGGGCTGTGGGCCCCTTAACCCCACTGGGCCCGGGGCAACTGCCCAAATTGACCTCATTATAATCCGCCACTGTGTGGGGCGAGGTCACAGACTGAGCCTGCCCCATAGAGCACTATTACATACTTCCCAACTTCTGAAGAAGGGAAAGAGGGACAAAAGGTTGCGGGCGCGCAGCACACCGCGGCTAATTTTAGGCCACGCCCCGACTACACCCATTTCACAACTAGTCACACCCATGTCCACGCCTCAACCACACCCATTTAGCACTGCTCATCACACTGACTGGTACTGAGGGCACAGTGCCTGGCATTATGGGCACACTGACTGGTACTGAGGAAAAGAAAGAACAGAGAGAGAGAAAAAAGAAAACAGAGAGAGAAAGAAAGAACAGAGAAAGAAAGAGGGTAAAGAAAGACCAGAGAGAGCGAGAAAGAAAGAACAGAGAAAGAACAGAGAGAGAGAGAAAGAGGGGAAAGAAAGAAGAAAAAGAACAGAGAGAGGAAAAGAGTGGACAGAAAAAAAAACAGAGAGAAAAAAAAGGGGAAAGAAAGAACAGAGAGGGGGAAAGAAATAAAGAACAGAGAGAGAGAAAAAAAGAAAGAAAGAACAGAGAGAGATAGAAAAGAGCGAAAGAAACAAAGAAAACAGAAAGAGAGAAAGAAACAAAAAGAACAGAGAAAGAGAGGGGAAAGAACAGAGAGAAAGAAAGAACAGAGTGAAAAAGAACAGAGAGAAAGAGAAAGGAGGAGGGGAAAGAAAGAAGGGAGCGAAAGAGAGGAAAGAAAGAACAGAGAGAGAAAAAAAAAAAGAAAGATTAGAGAGAGAAAGAACAGAGAGAAAGAAAGAGGGGAAAGAAAGAAACAGAGAAAGAAAAAAAACAGAAAGAAAGAGTGGACAGAAAAAAAGAACAGAGAGAAAAAAAAAAGAGGGGAAAGAAAGAACAGAGAGAAAGAAAGAACAGAGAAAGAAAGAGTGGACAGAAAAAAAAGAAGAGAGAGAAAAAAGAAAGAGGGGAAAGAAAGAACAGAGAGGGAGAGAGAAAAAGAGGGCAAAGAAATAAAAAACAAAGAAAAAAAGGGAAAGAAAGAAAGAACACAGAAGGAACGATGGGGAAGAAAGTACATAGAGAGAGAGAAAGAACAGAGAGAGGAAGAGCAGAGAGAAAGAAACAAAGAAAGAACAGAGAAAAAGGAAGAGGGGAAAGAAACAACAGCAAAATAAAGAACAGAGAGAGAGAAAGGAAGAGGGGAAAAAAAGAAAGAAAGAACAGAGAAAGAAAGAAGAGAGAGAAAGAGGAAAGAAAGAACAGAGAGAAAGAAAAAAGAAATATTAGAGAAAGAACGAACAGAGAGAGAAAGAAAGAACACAGAGAAAGAAACAGAAAGAAAGAAAGATTCTATAAAGATACTATAGCACTTCGGCTCCCATTGTAGTGCCCACCTGAGACTCCGGGTGCAGGACATATCATGATCCGCTCACATGGCCGGCATCCCCGATTCCAAGGCGATTCCGCTGTCCGCGCTGTTGGAGGGCACAGTGATGGATCTGAGGCATTCCTTGAAGTGCCTCCATGGTTTCGTCATAATCTCCAGAAATTACCTTATTTCCGGTCAGCTTCCAGCACGTCACTTCTGGTGGAATGTCAAGTGCGAATTTTAAAGTGCTCCTCGGGCTCCGCCGTGTACTCCTGTGTCCGCGGGAAAAGTAAGCTCCCGACCGGGACAGTGGGGCAGACTCTCAAAATCGGGACAGTCCTGCTGGATCGGGGACGGCTGGGAGGTATGAATGCTCCCCACCTCCGCTCCGTACACCTCGCACACACACGGCTCCACTCAGTACACACATGGCTGCACTCACTCCGTAGACCTCGCACACATGTGGCTCTGCGCCGTACACCTTGTACACACGCAGCCACGCTGTGTACACCTTGTACACACATGGCTCCGCTCCATAAACCTTGTACACATGCGGCTTTGCTCCATACAACTCCACTCCGTACACCCCATACACACACGGCTCTGCTCCGCTCCGTAAACACACGGCTCAGCTCCGTACACTCAGAGCTCCGTGTGTACACCTCGTACACCCACGGCTCTTCTCAGTACACCTCATACACGCGCGGCTCCGCTCCATACACCTAGTACACATCTCCACTCCATACACCTCGTACACACACGCTCCGCTCCTTACACATCTCTTCGTACACACACATGGCTCCACTCCGTACACCTCGTACACACACGGTTCTGCTCCGTACACCTCGTACACACATTTCCGCTCCGTGCACATCTCCGCTCTGTACGCCTTGTGTTAGAGGCTGGCGGAACGCACCAAATAATAAAGATGGTATTTAGGTGCGTTCACAGCCCGGGGTCCACCGTGCAGAGGTGCTAACTGCTGCTCGATAATGGCGGACGTGATATGGCGGTATAATAAAGGGACACACGGGGTTATCTTCACCCAGTGTGTACAGAGGCGGACTCTGTTACCTCACATAGCTGCACTTCGCTCATCGGCGCCAGCAGGAAGCGCCCGACGAGAAATGGAGCTGCACGATCTCGCGCAATCAGCGACAGACAGCGGGGGAGCCGGTCAGAGGTAAGTATCACACATAGGGATATCGCTAGCAATATCGAAGCTGCGTCACAAAATCGGTGACGCTTTAGCGATATTGCTAGCAAATATCGCTATGTGTAAAGCCCCCTTTAGAGTCCCTCTAGACACGCTAGTGCTCGGCCACACAGCTGCGGTGCCAGCTAAGTATAACACGTGCAAGTGTGCACAGTGCCGCTCAAGCGGACGCCACTAATCGCCCAGGATTGGGCCAGATAAGCGCAGGCTGCGCAAGGCATTGCACAGGCGTGGCTGTCTCTTGCCGCGGTATGATAGTGCCCTGCAGTGGGTGACACCATCGGACGCTAGTGTGCTGAAGGCTGCACTGCACTGTGGCGTATACAGTAGCCACTAACAGGCGCTGACTCTAACCGCTGAACCCTAACAGCAAACACAACCAAGGGTAGGGGTTTCATAATGAGCCAGTCACCAGATACATTCATCCTTCATCATACACTCCATAATGATTTGAATCTATATTAGCGCATGGCCATGCGACTCTTATAGCAGCGTCCTTCTGGGACCTTCCTGATGGTCCAATCCGAGCTGGAGAAGGACGTGAGCATGTGACCTCCAATCTCCAATGAGAGATCGTCCCACAGGCATGTTCAGTGGACTGAAAGGATTTCTTAGTCCCTGGAGTAGCTCACTGCTGACCAGCATGCGTTGCTATAGCTGTACCAGAGGTGACAGCAGCAACCAAACCTGCAGAGCTGGTCTGAGGAGAGCACTGGGATCGACAACTGTGTTGAGCAGCCTCCTTTGCGGCCAGAGAGGAATGGGAGACTGCCAAATACAAGGCTAAGGATTCCTGCTGTGCAGCAACAGGAACCCAACACCTTGTACACATGTGGCTCTGCTCTGTACACCTCGTACACACACATATCTCTGCTCCATACACTTTGTACACACACACAGCTCTGCTACATCGACCCTATAAACCCCTCCTGACCCCACACATAAACTTCCCCTCACCAGCACAGCAGCTTCCTGCTTACACTGAGGCCCCTGATCATGTGACCCTTGCCTCCTGTGACCTTGTCATGGATCCTGGTGATTCTGACATTGTTTTTATCCTGACATATTGTACTTCATTTTAGTGGTAAAATTTCTTTGATATAACTTGCGTTTATTTGTGAAAAAAACGGAAATTTGGCAAAAATTTTGAAAAGTTCACAATTTTCCAACTTTGAATTTTCATGCCCTTAAATCACAGAGTTACGGCACAAAAAATCCTTAATAAGTAACATTTCCCATATGTCTACTTTACATCAGCTCAACTTTGGGACCAAATTTTTTTTTGTTAGGAAGTTATAAGGGTTAAAATTTGGCAAGCGATTTCTCATTTTTACAACACCATTTTTTTTTAGGGACCACATCACATTTGAAGTCACTTTGAGGGGTCTATATGATAGAAAATACCCAAAAGTGACACCATTCTAAAAACTGCACTCCTCAAGGTGATCAAAACTACATTCAAGAAGCTTATTAACCCTTCAGGTGCTTCACAGGAATTTTTTGAATGTTTAAAAAAAAATGAACATTTAACTTTTTTTCACAAAAAAATTACTTCAGGTACAATTTTCTTTATTTCACCAAGAGTAACAGGAGAAATTGGACAGTAAAAGTTATTGTGCAATTTGTCCTGAGTACACTGATACCTGATATGTGGGGGGAACCACTGCTTCGGCAGAGCGCCGTTTGACTTTTTCAACGCAAAATTGGCTGGAATTGAGATTGGACGCCATGTCGCGTTTGGAGAGCCCCTGATGTGCCTAAACAGTGGAAACCCCCGACAAGTGACCACATTTTGGAAAATAAATCCCCAAGGAACTTATCTAGATGTGTTGTGAGAACTATTTTCCCAAGGGAAACAGGACCCCAAAAGTTATTGTGCAATTTGTCCTGAGTACGCGGATACTCCATATGTGGGGGTAAACCACTGTTTGGGCGCATGGCAGAGCTCGCAAGGGAATGAGCGCTGTTTGACTTTTTCAACACAAAATTGGCTGGAATTGAGATCGGACGCCATGTCACGTTTAGAGAGCCTCTGATGTGCCTGAACAGTGGAAACCCCCAAAAATGACCCCAGTTTGGAAACTAGACCCCCCAAGGAACTTATCTAGATGTGTGGTGAGCACTTTGAACCCACAAGCGCTTCACAGAAGTTTATAACGTAGAGCCATACAAATAAAAAAAATCATATTTTTTTCCACAAAAATGATCTCTTTGCCCCCATTTTTTTATTTTCCCAAGGGTAACAGGAGAAATTGAACCCCAATAGTTGTTGTGCAATTTGTCCTGAGTAGGCTGATACCTCATATGTGGGGGTAAACCATTGTTGGGGCGCTTGGGTGAGCTTGGAAGGGAAGGAGCACCGTTTGACTTGTTCAATGCAGAATTGGCTGGAATTGAGATCAGACGCCATGTTTGGAGAGCCCCTGATGTGCCTGAACAGTGGAAACTCCCCAATTCTAACTCCAACCCTAACCCCAATACACCCCTAATCCCAACCCTAACCCTAGCCCTAACCCTAATGGGAAAATGGAAATAAATGCATTTTTTTTATTTTATTATTTTTCCCTAAATAAGGGGGTGATAAAGGGGGTTTGATTTATTATTTATAGTGGGTTTTTATGTTTGGCAGATGTCACACAATAAAAGACGCTTTTATTGCAAAAAATTGTTTTTGCATCACCACATTTTGAGAGCTATAATTTTTGCATATTTTGACCCATAGAGTCATTTGAGGTCTTGTTTTTTGCGGAACGAGTTGCCGTTTTTATTGGTACCATTTTCGGGCACATGACATTTTTTGATCGCTTTTTATTCTGATTTTTGGGACGCAGAATGAACAAAATCCAGCAATTCATGAATTTCTTTTGGGGGGCGTTTACACCGTTCTGTGTGTGGTAAAATTGATAAGGCAGTTTTATTCTTCGGGATAGTATGATGACAGCGATACCTCATTTATATAGTTTTTTTATGTTTTGGCACTTTTATACAATAAAAACAATTTTATATAAGAAAAATTATTTTTGCATCGCTTTATTCTGCGAATTATAACTTTTTTATTTTTTCGCTGATGATGCTGTATGGTGGCTCGTTTTTTGTGGGACAAGATGACGTTTTCATCAGTACAATATTTATTTATATTTGTCTTTTTGATCGCGTGTTATTGCACTTTTTGTTCGGCGATATGATGATAAAGCATTGTTTTTTGCCTTGTTTTTTTTTTTTTTAAGGTGTTCACTAAAGGGGTTAACTAGTGGGACAGTTTTATAGGGTGGGTCGTTGCGGACGCAGCAATACTAAATATGTGTACTTTTATTGTCTGTTTTTATTTACAAAAAAATAATTTATTAGGGAATTTTTAAAAAAAATTTATTTAGGTATTTTTAAAAAAATATTTTTACGCTTTTTTTAAAACTTTTTTACATTGTCCCAGTGTGGGACATTACAGTGTAAAGTCAGATCACTGATCTGACACTTTGCACAGCACTGTGTTAGATCAGCGATCTGATAGGCAGTGCAGGTGGCTTCTCAGCGCCTGCTCTCAGCAGGCACTGAGAAGCCACCTCCCTGCAGGACCCAGAAGGCCCCCGCTACCATCTTGGATTCGGGGGTCTGCAGGAAGGAGGCCCTTGGAACAACGCGAGCACATCGCTTTCCGAGGGTCTCAGGGAAGCACGCAGGGAGCCCCCTGTGATAATCAGCTGACATCCGGCCGCGATCAGCTGCGCTCCCCCGTGAGCGCAGCTGATCGCTATGACGTATTATCCCGAACATGGGCATTAAGGCCCAGGGCACATGGATGGGATAGTACGTCAAATGTCGGGAAGGGATTAAGGGACGGCATCATATATAACTAGAGAGGATGGTACGTAATAAGGGATGATGTTATACATAACAAAAGAGGAAACTGTAACTAAGGATGGTGTTATACATAATAAGTAAGTACACTATAGACTAAGGGACTATATTAGACATAATGTTAGGCGTCGGGTTCCTGTCACTGCACAGGAATCCCGAGCCTTGCTTCCGGCGGTCTCTCATTCCTCTCCAGCCACAGAGGAGGTTGCTCAGCAAACGCATTGGTCCCAGCACTCTGCCCAGACCAGCTCCATGGTTTTGCTTGCTGCTGCCACCTCTGGCACAGCTATGGCAATGCATGCTGCTCAGCAGCGAGATTCTCCAGGGACTAAGTCCCCATGTCGGGCCACTGAGCATGCCCGTGGAGTGATCTCCCATTGAAGATCGAAGGTCACGTGCTCAGGTCCTGCTTGTGTTCGGATTGGCCCATCCGAGAAGCCAGGAAGGTCCCTTACGCTCGCGGCTATAAAAGGCTCGCATGGCCACTTGGCCATGCGCTAGGATAGACTGTATTTTCAGACTATGAGGAGTGAGTGATGTATGCACGTATGAATGTCTCTGGTGAATGACTCATTAAGAAACCCCTACCCTTGGTATGCATGTGTTGTGCAGCCTAGCCTGCTAGCGCCCAGGCTTAGGTAGGTCAGAGTTCGAGTCAGGCATTAGTCCTCACCAGTGACTCGGCACGCCTCAGTGCACGTGCTCCACACTCCTTAGCCAGCGTCTATAGTGGCGTTCGCGGCAGCGATGCTGTGCGCTCAGTGGGCCTAGAGGGACTCTAACCCCGTGTCCTTGGGGTAGAGTTCTGTGGCCATACACTGTGTGCTCTTTTGGCCGGGCTCTGTGAGCTAAACAGGCTCCGGCATCTACGTTCAGCGGTCGTGCGGCTCTGTGAATTAACAGAGTTCGCTCTTGTTCACATTGGGTGTCGTAAATCATGTGTGACTATTTTCACACTGCTTAATTCTTCCGCCATTATCTAGCAGCAGTGTACCACCTCTGCACGGTGGACCCCGGGCTGCGAACACACCTACTACTATTTTATAATTTGGTGCGTTCCGCCAGCCCTAACATTATCCTAGCGCCAGGGTCTGGCTAATAATGGTGTACGAACAACGACTGCATAGATACATCCAGCAGCTGGAGGGTAGGTTGGCAGCGCTAGAGCGTTCCACCTCAGCTGCGGATGTTACCTCGGTCGCTGTTCAAGCAGCTACAGAGGCTGTCGCCCGTGTCTCCACGGCCAGCCCTGCCCCAACTTTGTCTCGCCTCCCGCTGCCTGAGAAATTCTCGGGTGATAGTGCTTCATACAGGGGTTTCGTGAGTCAGTGCTCCATTCACCTGGAGTTGCTGGCCACATGATTTTCCTCTGAGCGGGCCAAGGTTGGATTTATCATCTCCCTTCTGTTGGGCAGGGCCTTGGAGTGGGCCACCCCGCTGTGGGAGCGTGGGGATCCCCTGGTACAGAGTGCCACCCATTTTCTGGTCACTCTGAAGCAGGTGTTCCTGGGGCCTTGGGTCACGCACGACACCGCACTTCAGTTGCTGGCCCTAACCCAGGGTTCGTCTCTGGTCAGTCAGTATGCCATCTTCTTCAGAACTCTGGCCTCAGAGCTTGAGTGGCCAGATAAGGTTCTCATACCTATATTCTGGAGAGGTCTGGCTGATCATTTTAAAGACGCCCTGGCCATCCCCTGATGCCCACCACTTTGGGGGAGCTCATTACGGTCTCCACCCGAATTAACACTCGCTTCACTGAGTGAGGGCTGGAGCACAACAAGTCCCGCCAACAATATAGATTGGCTCCTAATTTTGCTAGACCGCTGGAACCTCCCGGTCAGCCGCCTGAGCCTCCAGTGGCCATGGAGGTGTCCCGCATGTGGTCCAGGGTCCGGTCCGCGTGGGTACCTTCAGTCTGTTCCCGTTCTCGTCTAGTGGCTATCGGAGGGGGCCTACTAGACACGGCGACTTTCTCCTCCAAGCTCCTGTTTAAAGGGGCATTAGAGTTTGATTCTTCCACTCTGGTTGTGGAGGTTTGTGTGGACTCTGGAGCGGAGGGCAATTTCATGTCGTCTGCTTTCGCCCAACAACACGCAATCCCCCTGGTCCTGCTATCTCAACCCGCCATTATCAGAGTGGTGAATGGTGCGACACTCCCGTCCCAAACCACCCACCAGACGGCTCCACTGAGACTCTCACTGTCTCCTTCCCATCAGGAGATCCTGTCTCTTCTTGTCATGCCCGAAGGTATCGACCAGGTCCTCCTAGGGGTTCCGTGGTTACGAGCTCACTCTCCTCACATAGAGTGGTCCTCGGGAAAAATCCTCGGTTGGAGCAAGTCCTGCGAGGGTAGGTGTCTGAGGGACTGCGTACAGGTCGCTATCTCTGAGGTTCCCGCAGATCTCTCCTCGCTTCCCAAGCCGTATCAGCAGTATGCAGACGTTTTCTCCAAGAAGGCAGCAGAGACCCTTCCGCCGCACCGCCCTTACGACTGTCCTATTAACCTCTTGCCCGGTGCTGAGCCTCCTCGGGTTCGTGTCTACCCCCTATCTCTCCCAGAGACAGAGGCCATGTCTCAGTATATCAGACAGAATCTGGCAAGAGGATTCATTAGGAAGTCGGTGTCTCCGGCGGGAGCGGGATTCTTCTTTGTCCAAAAGAAGAATGGAGAATTACGTCCGTGCATCGATTACAGGGGTCTTAACCCCATAACCGTTAAGAACAAGTATCCTCTACCCCTGATATGGGAACTGTTCGATAGGTTATGGGGAGCAAGAGTGTTTACTAAGCTTGATCTGCGAGGAGCCTATAACCTGATTCGTATCCGTGAGGGGGACGAATGGAAGACGGCATTTAACACCAGAGATGGGCACTATGAATACCTGGTGATGCCCTTCGGGCTATGTAATGCTCCAGCCGTCTTCCAAGTGGGTCGCCCTCCCAGGGCTGTGGGGTACTTGGTACCGGGCCGGTGTCGGCAGGATGTGTCACAGCAGCGGGGACCCGGTCCGTGGCCCTGGGCGCCCAATTAATAGGGGGAGTTTGAATGGTGGAATGTAGTTAATGCAATAGTTTGTGACGCCACCTGTGGTGTTCGGCAAGTGAGATGTTAAGCCGACGCTGCTTGCAGATCCTCTGGGGCTGGTGGTGTGTTGCAGCCAAGATGGTGAAGCTCCCCACAGGTGAAGCTATAGCCCCAGGGCAGTGTAGATGTGGAGTTAGAGGAGAGGCACAAGCAGTGTAGAAGCTGGTACCCAGATGTAGCAGTGCTGGGTGTGTTGACGCAAGGATCAATGGAGGACACCAGGGCTTGTAGTTCCAAAGCTTTACTCACAGTCTGTAGTACACACAGGTGCCTGCCTCCGTACAGTGTCCTCCAGGTCAGAGGCTCAATCAACCTCCAGGTCAGATGGAATGCTCCCTTCCAACACTCCGCCAACATGTACCTTTCTGAACGTCTCCTCTTATAGCGCCTTTAAGTGTGAAGATCTCCTAGAACTGAGTTACACTGGAGTTCCTCCTGACAGATGTTCCCAAGAACTCTACTTGTAAGGCAGACAGCTGTAGCCTGCTTCGGGGACTCCTCACTCCTGAGTCCCGGCTCACTATCCAAGTTGCTGTTGTGCCCCCCAAGTCTTAGATGGGAGTAGTGCATTTACAGCCCATTACTCCATCGGTGTCTGCTGCAGGACCATTAGCATCCATACAACCTCGGGGACCGGGCCTCGGCCTTGCGCTTAGAACTTCTAGGCAGGGTTCTCTCCTAACCCATGTCCTCTGTTCCCTTTTACTCCTTCGTTCGGTACTAATCTCTCTTATGGAAGATCAGGTTTCAGTTCAATGTTTTTTTCCTTCTTTCCTTTCCCGTGCCAGCAGACCCAGGTCACTGAGGTCTGGTCTGCTGCAGCACCTCCTTCCTCCATCCCTCTCTCAGGGATCTTCTTTCCTCACTCCTCTCTGAGTGGCTTCCTCTCCCAGACTGACCTGTAATCCTAAACATTCCCGCTCTTTTATGTATTCTCAACTCCACCCGCCTCCCAGCACATTTCGTGTTCCAAGCAGGGAGCCACCAAAGGTGCTCTGCTACACTCCAAGCAGGGAGCCGCAATGTGGCTTTGCTGAACTACTGTGTTGTGTGGGGTGCGAGTGTTGGAGCGTGGTCAGGAGCCTCCAACTTACCTGGATGGTGGGGCACCACACCTCAGGAGGAGGTGCAGTACCTCTGTGGCGACTGAGCCTCAGGGGCGCCACATACCCCCCCGTTAAACACAGCACGTCCACGGGCTGCAAGGCAAACAAAGTTGACAGCACAGGAACATACAAAATTTTTTTGTAATGCTAAACAAACATTTCTTATACTAAACTTCCCAATATGGGAGGCACTCATTCTTGAACGTTGCAAACAATTCTTAGTTAACTATCTAAAATCTTAAGTCAAAAGTGCAAATTTTTTTTAATACAATGCGTAATTCAAAGTGCTATTGTCTGTTACTCACTATCACTTCAGTATTCTTCGTCAACACATTTCTTTCCATCTTTAGTGCACATTTTCTACTTTCTTTTAACTCTGAGTGACAACCGTGGTGCCTGGTTCATCACCTACATTTCCAATTTTTTATTCTTTATTCAAATCTCTCATCTCTCTGTCAAAACATTCCTAATTCTATATAAAAGCCATTTCCTAGTTACCAATACTCTCATAAGACACATCATTATCAAACACTTCACATTAAAACTTTCAACAATTCTTGTAAACGCTGGACACCGCTCCCAGTCGGGATCTCTTGTGCAGTGTCCTTTGATTGGAGTCATACTCCAGATGAGGTAGACCTTATCTTCGAAATGTGTCTATGTAAAACCAAGAGAGGGCACCTAAAGAGGTGCAACTATTTACAATGGCAGTTCTGGACCATTCAGTGTTCATGATCTCTATAGTTCAAGTATAAAGTATTCCTTCTTGAAGCGGAAGATCGACACAATCAGACAAAACTTTGGCCCGCAGCCCCCAATGCCCCTCTTAGCTGCTCAACCCTGTTCTGCAAAAGCCAGCTTCTCCACCATGAGAGAAGATCAGCTCTCCACCCTTCTGTCAAGATCACACCTCACCACTTGTGCCCTCGACCCACTCCCGTCTCACCTCATCTCTAACTTGGCCACAGTCATCATCCCTTCTCTAACACACCTTTTCAACCTTTCACTTACAAATGGTGTCTTTCCCTCATCCTTCAAACATGCCTCTGTGATGAAGGAGCAGCCGCCATCTTAGATATGGGGCCACATGTCTGAGCTTGGCATCCATTTTGGTCTAAGTTCAGGAATTACAGGCAGTTAACGGCTTCTATACCCCCAGGTGCTGTGTACTTAGTAAATACAAGCAGGATTTAGTGTTCCAATGCTAAATAGCCAGGGCCATTGGTGTGATAATGAGGATAGGCCAAAAACAGAGCTTCAAAGCTCAGGTACGGAGCCGTGCCAGCAGAGGGCCGGAAAAAAGCCTAGGGCTTCAATTAGAATGTACCAGACTAGCAGACGCAGGAATATACGTCCTTTGTGAGTCCCAGACGCTTTGGCTTCATCCTAGGAGCATGGATTATTAGCCCACCCTCTGACACAGGGGGAGGAACCTAGCGTGTTTAAGGACTACCAGCCCCTGGCAGATATTCATTCCTTCACACAGAAGATCCAGACGATGACGATCTAAGAAGGACCTGGGGTCAGACCTGCCGAGGGGAGCAGCGGCCCATGCTTTGGGGGTCTGTCCGGCAACTAAGATTCTTGTACCTGTGGACTGCAGAGCTCCCCAGCACCCACATGACCCTACAATCTGGTAAATTGACCTCCAGCTTAATATCTTAAGTCTTGTACCCTTATTGTTATATCTTTCCTCTGACTGCAAATTTACTGTATATTTCTGTAATTATCTAGTGCGCCCTTAAGGCAATTAAACTATAAACTTAATCTTGGGCTGATGCTTTTACTCTGATCACGAATCTTAGAACCCCCAGCGGGTAACTGGACCTCCTCCCCGGCGACCATTTGCTCTAGGTGCAGTTCCCTTACTGACCTGAGAGACAAAGGGGGCACCGGAGAGCTGTGCCTGTGTAGTTACGTCACGGTGGTGACGTGGGAGGAACGGGTCTGTGTGCGTTCTTTCACACTTGGTGGCAAGCGGTGGGATCAGAGTAATAGTGTGCGTGGGACCCCAACTCCCAGACACTAGAGACTACCAGCGGTAACTTTCACTGCTGGGGTCTTAAGGACAGCCAAGCACTAGACGGTCAGAGTGCAAATATAATAAGTTGTGTGCGAGGCCAGGGTTGCAGCTGTGTCAGTAACCAGAGGTTCCCAAGATGGCGGAAGGCACCAGGAGTAGGACAAAGGGGGAGGCCAATGCTATGGTCTATGAGGAGGTGGTGGAGGACAATACCAATGAAGGTGAGGGGGAGCTCAGACAGGGCTCCCCAAGGAGCCAGACCCCCGTGCTCAGTCCCGCAGTGGACTGCCCACCACCTGCCCACCCCAGCCTGTCCAGATCGGAGGCCCTTTTCCAAGCGGCTATGGCACAGCTCGAGGCTGGTAACGATGCCGCCCATGACAGACTCCTAGCGGCAGCAGAGAAAGCAGCGGAGCGTGAGCAAGCGGTGTCCGAGAGAGCAGCGGAGCGTGAGCATACTGAACGCCGTGAAGCTGCAGAGCGCCGGCACCGACTGGAGGTGGCTCAGCACGGGTTCCCGCTGGACGCTCCAGCCCCACCAGGGACCAAGGCTTCCAAGGTCCGGGCGGAGGACTTCCCCCTGCTTGAAAATGATGGAGACCTGGATTCCTTTCTGCTGGCCTTTGAAAGAACCTGCCTCCAACACCATCTGGCCCTGGATCAGTGGGCAAGGTACCTGACCCCCCGTTTGAGGGGTAAGTCCCTGGAAGTTTTGGGGGACTTACCTGCCGGGGAGGAGCAGGACTACAACAGCATCAAGTGGGCCCTAATCCAGCACTACAACCTCACCCCGGAGTCGTACCGCAGGAAGTTCCGGAGCCTGCAGCGGGGCTCAAAGGACACCTGGACCGAACACATGCGGGCACTGCTGAGAGCTGCGGAGCACTGGACCTCGGTCTAGAGCTCACCACCCGCCAGGAGGTCCAGGAACTGTTTGTCACGGAGCAGTTCTTGTGGAACTGCCCAGAGGACCTCCAGCAGTTCCTCCGTGACCGGAAACCAAAGGGGGCTTCTGCTACAGCCGCCCTGGCAGACGAGTATGCCAACAACAGGGCCTCTGAGCCGAAGAAGCCTGCCAGAAGCACCTGGAGAGGGGGTAAGCCCAGTCCTGCCCCTGTCCCCCAAGCCCCCAGAGTGCAAGGGGTATACCCCCCTGCTGCCCTCTCCAGGCCAGGAGCAGAATCCAGACGTTGTCATCATTGCAACCAGCTGGGACACTTTAAGGCTGCGTGTCCCCAGCGCCATAAGGCCCCATCCCTGTCCCAGAAACCGTCCACTGTTTTGTTTGTGGGAGGGGGTGGTGGGAGGTCCTTGGACAATTACCAACCCGTCACCACCGGCCGCTCAGCGGTCATGGGACTGAGGGACACAAGCGCTGAACGAACCTTGGTACGTCCTGAGGTGGTGTCCCCTCAAGACTTGGTGCCTGGGAAAACCCTTTCCATCTCCGGAATTGGAGGTGTTGAACCGGCGCTGCCCGTCGCCATGGTGTTTTTGGACTGGGGGGCCAGGAGGGGAATGCGGGAGGTGGGAGTAACGCCAAATATTCCTGCCAATGTGTTGCTTGGGACCGATTTGGGGCGGCTAGTGTCTCAGTATGTGGCCACTGAACCCCCAAGTCCGGCTCCCCAAGAATATCATGACCCTACTGTGACTGCCAATGCTAATGTATTGAATGTGCCTCCAACAATGGAGGTGGGAGTAATGCCAAATTTTCCTGCCAATGTGTTGCTTGGGACCGATTTGGGGCGGCTAGTGACTCAGTGGGTGACCACTGAACCCCCAAGTCCGGCTCCCCAAGAATGTCATGACTCTACTGTGAATGCTAATGTTAATGTCTTGAATGTGCCTCCAACAGTGGAGGAGGGAGTGAAACCTGATGGTAAGCCATGCACTGACAATACACATACAGGGCTCACAGTGAGGACAGGTGAGAAGCCTGCAGGGGAGAGCTCAGAGGTGGAGGGAGGGGCTGCTATGGGCAGTGTAGGGCCCCTAAGTGAATCCAGCCTGCTGAGTCGAGGACCTCTGCAGAAAGAGGAACAGGCCATGGGGGGATGGGGCGTCCCGGGAGAGGAGCCACCAGGTAAGACCCCAGGGCAAGAGTTCCCCACATCTGGGATGTCAGGAGGCCAGGGAAGTCTGCCTGACCCGGCGACTTGGTCGGGGGCCGAGGGGAAGCAGGCGCTACCTGTGGTCTCAGCGGTCGTGGCCGCTGTTACCAGGAGTAGGAGCGCCGGAGCCCAAGGAGCCTCGCGAAGGTCCGACGGTTCCCCTCTCTCCGACCAAGTGGCTGCCGAGTCAGACAGAGTCCAGGAGACAGATCCCGGGGAGCTGACAGAGGAGGTGGCAGTTTCGTCAATTCTTGCCACATCGAGTTAGGGATTTCAGGCAGCGTTGGAAGCTGACGCTAGCCTGAAAGCTCTCAAGGAGCAGGCGGCACAGCCTCCCCTGGAGTCCGACCGCGAGCGAGTGGTCTGGGACCAGGGACGGCTGTACCGGGTAACGGTCCAGCAGGGTTCACCGGAGGCGTGGCCCAGGGACCGACAGTGGTACCCTATCCGTTCAGGGCAGAATTGTTGCGGATCGCACACGAGATTCCCATGGCCGGACACCAAGGGATCGCTAAAACCAGGGCCAGGCTTGCTCAGCATTTCTACTGGCCAGGAATGTGGACCGAGGTGATTGCCTACTGCCATTCGTGTGACACCTGTCAGAGGGTGGGGAAGGCGGGGCGGCGCCCCAAAGCCCCACTGGTAACTCTGCCCATCATCGAAGAGCCTTTCTCAAGGGTGGCTGTGGATCTCATTGGACCTCTGTCCACTCCCAGCCGCTCCGGGAAATGCTTCATACTAACGGTAGTGGACTATGCCACCCGGTACCCGGAGGCGGTAGCTTTGTCGTCCATTCGGGCAGACAAAGTGGCCACTGCCTTACTGGAGATTTTCTCCAGAGTGGGGTTTCCCCAGGAAATGCTCACCGACCGAGGGACCCAGTTCATGTCGCAGCTGATGGAGTCTCTCTGTAAGCAGGTACAGGTGTAACATCTGGTAGCCAGCCCGTACCACCCACAGACCAATGGCCTGTGTGAGCGGTTCAATGGCACCTTAAAGCAGATGTTGAAGATGTTGGTCGACTCCCACGGGAGAGACTGGGAGCGGTATCTCCCACACCTGCTGTTTGCCTACCGAGAGGTCCCACAGGCCTCAACAGGGTTCTCCCCCTTTGAGCTCCTGTACGGGCGAAGTGTACGGGGGCCCCTTGCTCTGGTGAAGGAAGCATGGGAAGGGGATTTGGCTACCCCTGGAGTGTCGGTCATTGAGTATGTCGTGCGCTTCCAGGACAGAATGACGGCCTTAACACGGCTGGTGCATGACAATATGGCCCAGGCTGACCAGAAGCGGTGGTACGACCAGAATGCTTGTGAGCGGACCTACGAGGTGGGTCAAAAGGTGTGGGGCCTGGTCCCCGTACCTCAAAACAAGCTTCAGGCGGCCTGGGAGGGTCCATACCTCGTGCACCAGCGGCTCAACACTGTCACCTATCTGGTCACCCTGGACCACGCCCGTGGAAGGAGGAAGGCCTTCCACGTGAACATGATGAAGGCCCATCATGAGCGGGAGGCTTGTGCCCACCCAGTGTGCAACCTTCCCAAGGAAGGAGAGGTAGAAACCCTCCTGGATCTGCTCACCCAAGCCAAGGCGGGTGGATCCATCGAGGATGTGGGGGTCGGCCACCAGCTCTCGGAGGAACAACGTTCCCAGCTGAGGGTCACCCTACACCCCTTTAGGGAGCTGTTCAGCAGCCTGCCCGGAAGGACTGAGACAGCCATCCATGATGTGGACACCGGCAATCACCCCCCGATCCGGCGTTCAGCATATCGGGTCTCTCTTGAGGTGCAGCAGCACATGCGCCAAGAGATAGACGAGATGCTGAAGCTGGGGGTGATCCAAGTGTCCAATAGTGCGTGGGCTTCGCCTGTAGTCCTTGTCCCTAAAAAGGACCGAACTACGCAGTTCTGCGTGGACTACCGGGGGCTCAACGCTGTGACGGTCACCGATGCGTACCCAATGCCGCGCATCGATGACCTGGTCGATCGGCTGGCCGGGGACAAGTACCTGACCATCATGGATCTGAGCAGGGGGTATTGGCAGATTCCCCTGACCCCTGGGGCACGGGAACGCTCTGCCTTTATCACCCCATTCGGACTGTACGAGTCCACGGTGATGCCATTCGGCATGAAGAATGCCCCTGCCACTTTTCAGAGGATGGTCAACACGCTGCTCAAGGGACTGGAAGGGTATGCGACCGCGTACCTAGACGACATCGCCATCTTCAGTCCCACCTGGGAAGATCACCTAGAGCACCTGGCGCAGGTGCTCGAGCGGATCCAGCGAGCAGGCTTGACCATTAAGCCCAAAAAGTGCCAGCTAGGCATGAGTGAGGTCCACTACCTGGGGCACCGGGTAGGTGGGGGAGCTCTGAAGCCAGAGCCCGGGAAGGTGGATGCCATCGCATCCTGGCCCACCCCCAGGACCAAGAAGCAGGTGATGTCCTTCTTGGGGACAGCCGGGTATTATAGGAGGTTTGCTCCACACTATAGTGCCCTGACCAAGCCCCTGACGGACCCCACCAAGGAGAGGCTGCCCGTCGCAGTCGACTGGACAGTCGCCTGCGAGACAGCTTTCCAGGCGCTCAAAACCGCCCTTTCTAGTTCTGTACTACAGGCAGCCGACTTCACGCTGCAGTTCGTAGTGCAGACCGACGCCAGCGACTTCGGCCTCGGTGCTGTGCTCAGCCAGGTCGATACTACGGGCCATGAACACCCCGTTCTGTACCTGAGCCGGAAGCTCCTGCCGAGGGAAGTGGCCTATTCCACGATGGAGAAGGAATGTCTGGCAATTGTGTGGGCCCTGCAGCATCTGCAGCCATACTTGTACGGACGCCAATTCACCGTGGAAACAGACCACAACCCCCTCAGCTGGTTACACACGGTCTCTGGGACGAATGGGAGGTTGCTACGCTGGAGCCTCTCTCTCCAACAGTATCACTTCACCATTCGCCACAAAAGAGGCAGGGACCATGGTAACGCTGATGGGCTGTCCCGGCAAGGAGAGGGTGCGGAAGGGCGCATGGGGGATCACAGGAGTGTGATACCCCCTAGCGCCCTCTAAGGCAGGGAGGTGTGATGAAGGAGCAGCTGCCATCTTAAATATGGGGCCACATGTCTGAGCTTGGCATCCGTTTTGGTCTAAGTTCAGGAATTACAGGCAGTTAACGGCTTCTATACCCCCAGGTGCGGTGTACTTAGTAAATACAAGCAGGATTTAGTGTTCCAATGCTAAATAGCCAGGGCCATTTGTGTGATAATGAGGATAGGCCCAAAACAGAGCTTCAAAGCTCAGGTATGGAGCCGTGCCAGCAGGGGGCCGGAAAAAAGCCTAGGGCTTCAATTAGAATGTACCTGCTAACAGACGCAGGAATATACGTCCTTTTTTGTGTCCCAGACACTTTGGCTCCATCCTAGGAGCATGGATTATTAGCCCACCCTCTGACACAGTGGGAGGAACCTAGCGTGTTTAAGGACTACCAGCCCCTGGCAGATATTCATTCCTTCACACAGAAGATCCAGACGATGACGATCTAAGAAGGACCTGGGGACAGACCTGCCGAGGGGAGCAGCGGCCCATGCTTTGGGGGTCTGTCCGGCAACTAAGATTCTTGTACCTGTGGACTGCAGAGCTCCCCAGCACCCACATGACCCTACAATCTGGTAAATTGACCTCCAGCTTAATATCTTAAGTCTTGTACCCTTATTGTTATATCTTTTCTCTGACTGCAAATTTACTGTATATTTCTGTAATTATCTAGTGCGCCCTTAAGGCAATTAAACTATAAACTTAATCTTGGACTGATGCTTTTACTCTGATCACGAATCTTAGAACCCCCAGCGGGTAACAGGACCTCCTCCCCGGCGACCATTTGCTCTAGGTGCAGTTCCCTTACTGACCTGAGAGACAAAGGGGGCGCCGGAGAGCCTGTGTAGTTACGTCACGGTGGTGACGTGGGAGGAACGGGTCTGTGTGCGTTCTTTCACAGCCTCAATCACACCCATCCTCAAAAAGCCTTCCCTTGACCCATCCTGTGTCTAACTATCGCCCAATATCTCTTCTCCCTTATGCCTCAAAACTACTGGAACAGCATGTATATCTTGAACTGTCCTCCCACCTCTCCTCCTGTTCTCTCTTTGACCGGTTACAATCTGGCTTCCGACCGCATTACTCAACTGAAACTGCCGTAACTAAAGTCACTAACGACTTACTAACCGCCAAGAGCAAGCGACACTACTCTGTCCTCCTTCTCCTGGACCTGTCCTCTGCCTTCGACACCGTAGACCATTCCCTCCTGCTACAGACTCTCTCATCTCTTGGCATCACAGACCTGGCCCTATCCTGGATCTCATCATACCTAACAGACCGAACATTCAGTGTCTCCCTCTCACACACCACCTCCTCACCTCGCCCCTTGTCTGTTGGTGGTCCTCAAGGCTCTGTCCTAGGACCCCTACTATTCTCATCTATACCTTCGGCTTGGGACAGCTCATAGAATCCCACGGTTTGCAGTATCACCTCTATGCCGATGACACGCAGATCTACCTATCTGGACCCGACCTCGCCTCCTTACTGACTGAAATCCCACAATGTCTGTCTGCTATCTCAGCCTTCTTCTCTGCTCGCTTTCTCAAACTGAACATGGACAAAACAGAATTCACCATCTTTCCCCCATCTCACTCTACCCCTTCACAAGACCTATCCATCAATGTCAACGGCTGCTCTCTTTCCCCAGTCCCGTACGCTCGGTGCCTTGGGGTGATCCTCGACTCTGCGCTCTCTTTCAAACCACAAATGCAAGCCCTCGCCTCCTCCTGCCGCCTCAAACTCAAAAATATTTCCCGGAGCCGCTCATTCCTCAACCACGAAACCACAAAAACACTAGTGTATGCTCTTATCATCTCCCGCCTTGACTACTGCAACCTATTACTCTCTGGTCTCCACTCTAGCACTGACGCCACTCCAGTCCATCCTACACTCTGCTGCCCGACTAATCCACCTGTCTCCCCGCTATTCCCCAGCCTCCCCCCTTTGCCAGGCCCTTCACTGGCTTCCTATCGCCCAGAGGCTCCAATTCAAAACCCTAACCATGACATACAAAGCCATCCATACATCTGTGACATGGTCTCTAGGTACCTACCCGCACGCAACCTTCGATCATCTCAAGATCTCCTTCTCTATTCCCCCCTTATCTCTTCTTCCCACAACCGCATGCAAGACTTCTCCCGTGCTTCCCCCATACTCTGGAA
Organism: Dendrobates tinctorius; assembly: GCF_039654945.1. NCBI lineage: Eukaryota > Metazoa > Chordata > Amphibia > Anura > Dendrobatidae > Dendrobates > Dendrobates tinctorius. The sequence continues at coordinate 49,634,689 of NW_027361754.1, forward strand.
CTCCCTGCCGCAACACATCAGACTCTCACCATCAACGGAAACCTTCAAGAAGAACCTGAAGACCCACCTGTTCCGACAGGCCTACAGCCTGCAATGATCCTGGGTCTACTGAACCACAGCACGACCTGCTCTACCTTCTCCTACTGTATCCTCACCCATCCCTGTAGACTGTGAGCCCTCGCGGGCAGGGCCCCCTCTCCTTATATACTTGTCTATATTTCCCCTTTTCACATGTAAAGCGCCATGGAATAAATGGCGCTATATAAATGCATAATAATAATAATAATAATAAAGGCTGCCAACAAAACTGGGCAACTCTGGGAAAATAAACTAGGACATGAAAACCAAAAATAGGAAAACTGGTGCAAAAAAATGGAAAACAATGACACAACTGTGCAAATACCCTCCTGGGTAACGAGATTTACTAATTGTTGTCTCCTCCTGGTGTTTCTGAACTGGAACCGCTACCAGATGTGAGAAATGCATTGGCAGTCCTCAGGTATTCTTCCCCCAGTGGGGTGAAACGTGCGGCGTTCTGTACCTTTGGCTGTGGGACTGGTACGGCTCGAGCTTGGCACATGGGGGCAGTGGGCGGTCTCTGCCTGTAGGTCTCGATGAGATCCTCCGGGACTCGCCTAATGTTCATAGCGTACCAGCCTCTCAGACCTTCGTGTCTGGTGAAGGTTACGTGATCTCCCGGGCTCAGGTTCCTGGCAGGGTGCCCTTTTCTCAAATGAGGTTCCACGTCTCTCCGATTGAAAAACAGGTCGGAGATTCGGCTACGGTCATGGATAAAGCCGAATCCCCTCTCATGATTCACATTCAGGATGTGGCCCCAACCTGCCGCATCTCTGGGACAGTAGTGACCGGCTCTGACCTGTTCCTCCCGGTCCAAATCTGGACCTAGTACCTCTAGCCGGCGCCGCTCCCTCTCCTGATGTTCAGCTGCCAGTTGCCGGATGGTAGCTTGACAACTAGCCCAGTTCTCATCATCCTCCCAGGACCGATCCAGGCTGGTTTTGTACCGCGGCGCCACCGTCAGGGGTTCTGGTGTTTCCCCCCGGGGACAGGTATCCCGGTCCCAGACCAGATCTAGCACGACCTGGCCAGCCGCTGCGACCGTGGTACACCCCAGGGCCTTCCCAGGTGTAGGGGCATCAGACGTACCTGGGGCCTCCTGGCGGTGTGGTCTCTGCTCTGGTTCAGGCGTAGTGGCGGTGGGCACTGCCCGGTAGGACACCGGGGACGGCGGTGGAACTAATGGCGGCTCCGGGTCCGCAGGGGTCTCTGGCGGGACCTGCGCAGCCGCGTCAGGTCCGGGCGGGAGCTCCTCTTCCTCCACTTCGGCTCCCGGGGCATCATAAATTCCTCCTGTGACGGCAGCGAAGGGGTTCTGGATGCTGCCGGTGGTGTAATGGCGGCGGCAGGCTCCACGGAATCTGCCTGGAGACGATCTGGTGCAGCAGCGGCGGTTACCGCAGGTGTAGGCCCCTCCTGGGCACGCTGCCAGTTCAGTCTCCACAAGGCCTCCTGCCTCAGTCGCAAACATTGGGTCAGCCGGGCAATCTCCTCCTCCAGCTGCCGTCGATTCAGCCTAGAAGCAGGGTCCGAGCCTTCAGCCATGGCGCCGGGGAGATCCACCTCCCCGCGCTCCGCAGGCCTCCTTCCCTCTTCCATCATGGTGTTCTGGCGTTGTTCTTCCTGTCTTGACTCTTTTCCCACCACTGGCTTCTGCCACTCCTTCTTGGGGCAGCGTCTTCTTCCAGCGCCTCCATACCAAGCCAGTATACGAACCCCTCGGGGGGTGGGCCATGTTGCTGTCACATAGTAATTCAGGCAGGGGAGGCCCAAGACTGTTCGCGGTCTTTTCCTAGGACCTCCCATATCGTCACGCCCTTCTTCTCCGCGCCAGTGGCCATTTTTAATGTTCATTTTACAGTCTATTAAACTGGGTCTTCTGCACATTCTCAAAAGTTTTAAGTCCAACAAATCTTAGGCACACAGAACCCGATGGCATCGGGTCTCATCATCCTGTTCGTGACACCAAGCTTGGGTCGCCCTCCCAGGGCTGTGGGGTACTCGGTACCGGGCCGGTGTCAGCAGGATGTGTCACAGCAGCGGGGACCCGGTCCGTGGCCCTGGGCGCCCAATTAATAGGGGGAGTTTGAATGGTGGAATGTAGTTAATGGAATAGTTCGTGACACCACCTGTGGTGTTCGGCAAGTGAGATGTTAAGCCGACGCTGCTTGCAGATCCTCTGGGGCTGGTGGTGTGTTGCAGCCAAGATGGTGAAGCTCCCCACAGGTGAAACTGTAGCCCCAGGGCAGTGTAGATGTGGAGTTAGAGGAGAGGCACAAGCAGTGTAGAAGCTGGTACCCAGATGTAGCAGTGCTGGGTGTGTTGACACAAGGATCAATGGAGGACACCAGGGCTTGTAGTTCCAAAGCTTTACTCACAGTCTGTAGCACACACAGGTGCCTGCCTCCGTACTGTGTCCTCCAGGTCAGAGGCTCAATCAACCTCCAGGTCAGATGGAATGCTCCCTTCCAACGCTCCGCCAACATGTACCTTTCTGAACGTCTCCTCTTATAGCGCCTTTAAGTGTGAAGATCTCCTAGTGCTGAGTTACACTGGAGTTCCTCCTGACAGATGTTCCCAAGAACTCTACTTGTACGGCAGACAGCTGTAGCCTGCTTCGGGGACTCCTCACTCCTGAGTCCCGGCTCACTATCCAAGTTGCTGTTGTGTCCCCAAGTCTTAGATGGGAGTAGTGCATTTACAGCCCACTACTCCACCGGTGTCTGCTGCAGGACCATTAGCATCCATACAACCTCGGGGACCGGGCCCCAGCCTTGCGTTTAGAACTTCTAGGCAGGGTTCTCTCCTAATCCACGTCCTCTGTTCCCTTTTACGCCTTCGTTCCATACTAATCTCAATCTCTTATGGAAGATCAGGTTTCAGTTCAATGTCTTTCTCCTTTCCTTTCCCGTGACAGCAGACCCAAGTCACTTAGGCCTGCTGCAGCACCTCCTTCCTCCATCCCTCTCTCAGGGATCTTCTTTCCTCACTCCTCTCTGAGTGGCTTCCTCTCCCAGACTGACCTGTAATCCTAAACATTCCCGCTCTTTTATGTATTCTCAACTCCACCCGCCTTCCAGCACGTTTCGTGTTCCAAGCAGGGAGCCACCAAAGGTGCTCTGCTACACTCCAAGCAGGGAGCCGCAATGTGGCTTTGCTGAACTACTGTGTTGTGTGGGGTGCGAGTGTTGGAGCGTGGTCAGGAGCCTCCAACTTACCTGGATGGTGGGGCACCACACCTCAGGAGGAGGTGCAGTGGCGACTGAGCCTCAGGGGCGCCACACAAGACTTTGTGAACGATATCTTCCGGCATATGCTTACCACCTCGGTAGTAGCCTATCTGGACGATATTCTCATTTACTCTCCAGATATTGACTCCCACCGGGGAGATGTTCACAAGGTTTTCGATCTCCTGCGGGCAAACTCCCTTTACGCCAAGTTGGAGAAATGTGTGTTTGAGCAGGAGTCCTTGCCTTTCCTGGGCTATATCATCTCGGCCCAGGGGTTGGCCATGGATCCTGCCAAACTACAGGCGGTGATGGATTGGCAGGAACCCAATTCTCTCAAAGCGGTGCAGCGCTTTATGGGGTTCATAAATTACTATCGCCAATTTATCCCCCATTTCTCAACTTTGGTAGCGCCCTTGGTAGCCCTCACCAAGAAGGGTGCAAACTCCAAACTGTGGTCGGAAACTGTCTCCAAGGCCTTCGCCGCTATTAAATCCCACTTCGCTAGCGCTCCCATTTTACATTGCCCCGATGTAGATAAGCCCTTCATTCTGGAGGTGGATGCCTCTTCCGTCGGTGCTGGAGCGGTCCTGTTCCAGAAGGACTCGCAAGGTCGGAATCACCCATGCTTCTTCTTCACACCGGCGGAGAGGAATTATTCCATCGGGGACAGGGAGTTGCTAGCAATGAAGCTGGCCTTCTCAGAGTGGAGACACCTCCTGGAGAGGGCTCGCCACCCTTTCCAGGTGTTCAACGACCACAAAAATTTGGTCTATCTACAGACAGCCCAGCGGCTGAATCCTCGCCAGGCCAGATGGTCCTTGTTCTTCTCCCGATTCCATTTCACCCTGCATTTTCTCTCCGGGGAGAAGAACGTCCGGGCCGACGCTCTTTCTCGCTCCGTGGTGTCATCGGAGGAGGAGCATTGGCTGATAGTCCCATCGGAGAGCCTGAGGACCGTGGCTCTGGTTGCTCTCGAGTCGGTACCTCCGGGTAAGACTTTTGTCCCTGCCCATCTGCGACCAGAGGTCCTCTCTTGGGCTCATTCGTCCAGGGTGGGGGGACATTTTGGGACCAAGCGGACCTCTGATCTCCTGGCAAGGACGTACTGGTGGCCGCATATGGCCCGTGATGTCAGGGACTATATTCAGGCATGCGTTTCTTGCGCCCAGAATCGGTCCTCTCGGCAGCGGCCCGCTGGGTTACTCAATCCCCTGCCGGTAGCGGACAAGCCCTGGGAGATGGTCGGTATGGACTTTGTGGTGGGTCTGCCCAAGTCCAGTGGCAGCACCGTCATTTGGGTGGTCACCGATCATTTCTCCAGGATGGTGCATCTGGTGCCACTCTCGCGGCTACCTTCTGCACAGGGCCTGGCAGCGTTGTTTAATAAACATGTCTTCCGCCTGCACGGCATGCCGGAAAAGATTGTCAGCTACCGGGGTCCTCAGTTTGCGTCTCGGTTCTGGAGAGAGCTCTGTTCTCTGCTCAGCATCGCGCTAATTCTCTCCTCGGCCTATCATCCCGAGACGAACGGGTTGGTTGAGAGAGCCAACCAGACCCTGATGACATATCTGCAACATTTTGTCTCGGCCAGGCAGGATGACTGGGCATTCTTGCTGCCGTGGGCGGAGTTCGCTTTGAACAACGCTGTGGCCGACTCCACCGGTTAGACCCCATTCCTCTTAAATTACGGCCAGCATCCGCGTGTCCCCGTGCCCATGCCCGTGTCATCCACCGACTCTAGGGTGGCAGACTGGGCGGTGGAGGCACGTGACATTTGGGATCACACACAGGATGCTATCCGGGCCTCCAAGGAGAGAATGAGGGCCTCCGCTGACGCACACAGGTGTCCTGCTCTGACCTTTGCCCCTGGCGACTTAGTGTGGCTTTCTGCCCGAAACATCAGGCTGCGGGTTGAATCCGCTAAGTTCGCACTATATTGGCCCTTTCAAGGTCCTCGAGCAGATCAATCCTGTGGTCTACAGCCTGGCCCTTCCACCACACTTGGCCATTTCTGACACGTTTCATGTGTCCCTCCTTAAGCCGGTTCACATGTCCCAGTTTTCTGAGCCATCTGCCGGGACATCAGACCTGTCGTCTGACGAGTTTGAGGTCAATGCCATTATGGGATGCAAGATGATGCCGGGCAAAAAGTTTTATTTTGTGGATCGGAAGGGTCATGGTCCAGAGGCTCGGACCTGGGAGCCGGTGGAGAATATCCATGCTCCTCTTCTCATTGCGGAATTTGAGTGGAGCGAGGCTCAGAGAGGAGGGGGCCCTAGGAGGGGGTTAATGTTAGGCATCGGGTTCCTGTCGCTGCACAGCGGGAATCCCGAGCCTTGCTTCCGTCGGTCTCCCATTCCTCTCCAGCCGCCTAGAGGGACTCTAACCCCGTGTCCTTGGAGTAGAGTACTGTGGCCGTACACTGTGCGCTCTTTTGGCTGGGCTCTGTGAGCTAAACAGGCTCCGGCATCTGCGATCAGCGGTCATGTGGCTCTGTAAATTAACAGAGTTCGCTCTTGTTCACATTGGGTGACGTAACCCACGTGTGACTGTTTTCACACCACTTAATTCTTCCGCCATTATCTAGCAGCAGTGTACCACCTCTGCACGGTGCACCCCGGGCTGCGAACGCACCTACTACTATTTTATAATTTGGTGCGTTCTGCCAGCCCTAACACATAATAAGTGAGTACACTATATACTAAAGGGACTGTGCTATACACAAGCGAGTACACTATATACTAAGTGACTGTGCTATACATAAAAAGTGAATACACTATATACTGAGGGATGGCGCTATACATAATAAGTGGGAACACTATATACTAAGGGGCTGTGCTATGTATAATATGTGAGTACCATTTATACTAAGGGACTGTGTTAGACATAATAAGCGATAATAACGTCTTCCTCCACCCCCCTGTTCCTAAATCCATTATAAATCCCCCTTCCTCCCATCCCAAACCCCACACCCCTCATTGTCCTCCTCCCCCCGCCTCTCATTATTGTCCTCTCCCCACCCCCATCATTGCCCTCTCCGTCACCCCATCATTGCCTTCTCCCCATCACCTCATCATTGCCCTCTCCTACACCTACACACACACCACACCACCACCACTCATCTGTACACACAACTCTCTCACCTCTCTGCACGCTCTCCTGCAGCCGCAGCATCACCGTCGGCCGGCAGCTTCCTCTCACTGGCTCAGCCGTGGCACTGAATGACGATGAGACATGAAGCACGGGCAGGAAGCAGGATGGATAGCTGCAGTTCCACTCCGCTGACATTTTCTCTTGTAGGCAGCGGAGCTGCTGGGATCTCTCTCTGCCTGCCACACAGGAGGGCAATCTGGCCAGGGGCCCCCCGAAGCCGGATAAACAGGCCAGATTGCCCTCATTATTACCCACCCTGCAGGGGCCCCCTCCACCTCCGGACCCTGATGCAGCCGCACATGCGGTATGTCCGCCCCCTAGATTTTTGTATGTATGACTGTATACCCAAGTGCACAGAAGGGAGCACTGCGAGAAACAGAACGGGATACTTGACTTCACCCCTCAATAACACCATGGATCAATGAAACCATGGTAAAGCCAGTGGATATGTTGGTTGCTATTCATAAAACATTGCACTACACTATCCCGGCTTTCAACTATGTTGGGATAACCCTACGCCATCCAATCAACTAGGGACAGAATAGATAGTAAACAGGGATGAATTTTACCAGTACAGGGGCCAGTGGCTGGCTGGCACTTTTCAGCCTGGGGGGCAATCACAAGGCTGTGGCCCTCGAGTTGCGGTGGCCCTCCTTTTCCCTGCTTATCTCTGGCCATTGCATTAAAGCAGCAGCGATAACAGGCTTTAAAAATAGGCTGGTACATAGATATGGGAACAGTAAGCTTGCTGCATAGATATGGGAGCAGAATCAGGCTTACTCCAACGATATGGGAGCAGAACCGAGCTTACTCCAGAGGTATGGGAGCAGAACCGAGCTTACTACAGAAATATGGGAGCAGAACAGAGCTTATTCCAGAGATATGGGAGCAGAACGGAGCTTACTCCAGAGATTTGGGAGCAGAACAGAGCTTACTCCAGAGATTTGGGAGCAGAACCGAGCTTACTCCAGAGATTTGGGAGCACAACGGAGGTTACTCCAGAGATTTGGGAGCAGAACAGAGCTTACTCCAGAGATTTGGGAGTACAACGGAGCTTACTCCAGAGATTTGGGAGCACAACAGAGCTTACTCCAGAGATTTGGGAGGAGAACGGAGCTTGCTCCAGAGATACGGGAGCAGAACCGAGCTTACTCCAGAGATATGGGAGCAGAACCGAGCTTACTCCAGAGATGGGAGCAGAATTGAACTTACTCCAGAGATATGGGAACAGAACCGAGCTTACTCCAGAGAAATGGGAGCAGAACAGAGCTTACTACAGAAATATGGGAGCAGAACAGAGCTTATTCCAGAGATATGGGAGCAGAACAGAGCTTACTCCAGAGATATGGGAGCAGAACAGAGCTTACTATAGACATATGGGAAAGAACAGAGCTTACTCCAGCAATATGGGAGCAGAACAGAACTTACTCCAAAGATTTGGGAGCAGAACGGAGCTTACTCCAGAGATTTGGTAGCAGAACGGAGCTTACTCCAGAGATTTGGGAGCAGAACGGAGCTTACTTCAGAGATTTGTGAGCAGAATGGAGCTTACTCCAGTGATATGGGAGCAGAGCCGAGCTTACTCGAGATATGGGAGCAGAACGGAGCTTACTCCAGAGATGGGAGCAGAATCGAGCTTACTCCAGAGATATGGGAGCAGAACAGAGCTTACTACAGAAATATGGGAGCAGAACAGAACTTACTCCATAGATATGGGAGCAGAACAGAGCTTCAAATAAAAAAGAGAGAGAAGCCAGCGCTGCCTATGGTCAGAACGCAATACATAAAGTGCATATGCACATATTGATTTCTAACTGTATTTCAAAATGAGACATTTAGCAAACAAATGATAAATTCTTTGAGCCACCCCGCCATGCCAAGGCATTCTCGTATGGGGCAGTCCTACTCTACTTTTTTATATTCGCTGTGCCATTACGGCCTCCTAAATGTATTAAAAGCAAGAACACATTAAATGCAACCTGTACCTGAAGCGTTTATGAATCACTCCCATGGTGCCAGAAAGGGTGAGTGCAGATAAAGGATGACCAGGTCCGGACATAGACATTTCAGGTCCAACCTCTACACTGCCGAACCAGCAACCACAGATGAAGGGTTAAACAGGCCCAGACACAGGTGCACAATCAAACAGAGCCTGGGGCAGGCCAGGGCTGCTGTATGTGTGTACAGAGCTTACTCCAAAGATTTGGGAGCAGAACGGAGCTTACTCCAGAGATGTGGGAGCAGAACAGACTTACTCAAGAGATTTGGGAGCAGAACGGAGCTTATTACAGAGAAAAGAGAGCAGGACCAAGCTTACTACCAAGATAAGGGAGCAGAACCAAGCTTACTACAGAGATATGGGAGCAGAACCAAGCTTACTTCAAAGATATGGGAGCAGAACCAAGCTTACTACAGAGATAAGGGCACAGAACCGAGCTTACTACAGAGATAAGAGTGCAGATCCGAGCTTACTACAGAGATATGGGAGCAGAACCGAGCTTACTACTGTTAGCATGGCTGGTCTGGAGCCGGAATCTCCAGGAGTGGACTCTCTGGGCCGTGGCACCGAGGGGCCCCGGGCGAGCTGCCAGGTGGAACCAACCCCTATACAGGGACCGTTAGGAGCAGGCCCAGGGGTTCGAGTACCACGGTAGCCGGTACCGAGAGGGGCGGCTCAGGATGGACTGGAGTAGGACTGTTGGACTGAAGTGTAGATGACAAAACAGCTGGAACACAGGAGACAGGAGTGGAGTAAGACTGTAGACTGGAACGTGGAGGGACTGAAGTGTAGATGACAGGACAGAGCTGGAACACAGGAGACAGGAATGGAGTAAGACAGTAGACTGGAACGTGGAGGGATGGCTGGAGCAGGCACACAGGATACAGGATTAGAGGAGGATGGCAGGACTGTAGCAGGATGGAACAGGAACACCGGAGGCAGGACTGGAGTAGGACGGCAGGACTGGAGCAGGATGGAACAGGAACACCGGAGGCAGGACTGGAGTAGGACGGCAGGACTGGAGCAGGATGGAACAGGAACTCCGGAGGCAGGACTGGAGTAGGACGGCAGGACTGGAGCAGGATGGAACAGGAACACCGGAGGCAGGACTGGAGTAGGACGGCAGGACTGGAGCAGGATGGAACAGGAACACCGGAGGCAGGACTGGAGAAGGATGGCAGGACTGGAGCAGGATGGAACAGGAACACCGGAGGCAGGACTGGAGTAGGACGGAAGGACTGGAGCAGGATGGAACAGGAACACCGGAGGCAGGACTGGAGTACAGCATGGGACACGGATAGCCGGACTGCGAGGCTGCTGCAGGGAGCACACAAGAACGGGACTGTGAGACTGCAGAGAGCACACAAAGAAACGAGGCCCAGTGTGCTAGGAAACACAATGATCAGGCACCTCCCTCAGGGGGAAGCGGCCTGATATGCCCCTGTCTGGTCTGCCATTGGTCAGGGGGTGCTTCCGGTTCAGGGCATAGCCGGAGCACAAGAAGCAGAAGGGAGGCGCGGCCGCGGCCTATGGCGCATGCGCATTGCATGCAAAGATGCCGTCGGCTGCGCGCCTGTCAGAGGTGACCGCCGTGGCTGTCGGGCGGCGAGGGGCTGCGGCGTGGGAGCGATGGCCGGGTGAGTATGCAGAGACGGCGTGACATCTACAGCGGTATGGGAGCAGTACCGAGCTTACTACAAAGATAAGGGAGCAGAACCGAGCTTACTACTGAGAAAAGGGAGCAGAACCGAGCTTACTACAGAGATTTGGAGCAGAACTGAGCTTACCACAGAGATATGGGAGCAGAGCCGAGCTTACTATAGAGATATGGGACATATATACCTAAAAAGATAAAGGGAACACTAAAATATCACATCCTTGTTTAAGTGTTCCCTTTATATTTTTGAGCAGTTTATATAGTATATATAGTGCGATGGCCCCAGTTTCCACCATAAATACAGTGCGATGTCTCCAGTTGCCCATATATATAGTATGATGGCCACAGTTCTCCCCACATATCTGTTATGATGGCCCCAGTTCTCCTAACATATATAGTATGATTGCCCCAGCTCTCACATACACTCACTGGCCACATTATTAGGTACACCTGTCCAACTGTGTGTTAAGACTTAATTTCTAATCAGCCAATCACATGGCGGCAACTCAGTGCATTTAGGCATGTAGACATGGTCAAGACAATCTCCTGCAGTTCAAACCGAGCATCAGTATGGGGAAGAAAGGTGATTTGAGTGCCTTTGAACGTGGCATGATTGTTGGTGCCAGAAGGGCTGGTCTGAGTATTTCAGAAACTGCTGATCTACTGGGATTTTCACGCACAACCATCTCTAGGGTTTACAGAGAATGGTCCGAAAAAGAAAAAAAATCCAGTGAGCGGCAGTTCTGTGGCCAGAAATGCCTTGTTGATGCCAGAGGTCAGAGGAGAATGGGCATACTGGTTCGAGCTGATAGAAAGGCAACAGTGACTCAAATTGCCACCCGTTACAACCAAGGTAGGCAGAAGAGCATCTCTGAACGCACAGTGCGTCGAACTTTGAGGCAGATGGGCTACAGCAGCAGAAGACCACACTGGGTACCACTCCTCTCAGCTAAGAACAGGAAACTGAGGCTACAATTTGCACAAGCTCATCGAAATTGGACAGTAGAAGATTGGAAAAACGTTGCCTGGTCTGATGAGTCTCGATTTCTGCTGCGACATTCGGATGGTAGGGTCAAAATTTGGCGTAAGCAACATGAAAGCATTGATCCATCCTGCCTTGTATCAACGGTTCAGGCTGGTGGTGGTGGTGTCATGGTGTGGGGAATTTTTTCTTGGCACTCTTTGGGCCCCTTGGTACCAATTGAGCATCGTTGCAACGCCACAGCCTACCTGAGTATTGTTGCTGACCATGTCCATCCCTTTATGACCACAATGTACCCAACATCTGATGGCTACTTTCAGCAGGATAATGCGCCATGTCATAAAGCTCGAATCATCTCAGATTGGTTTCTTGAACATGACAATGAGTTCACTGTACTCAAATGGCCTCCTCAGTCACCAGATCTCAATCCAATAGAGCATCTTTGGGATGTGGTGGAACGGGAGATTCGCATCAGGGATGTGCAGCCGACAAATCTGCGCCAACTGTGTGATGCCATCATGTCAATATGGTCCAAAATCTCTGAGGAATGCTTCCAGCACCTTGTTGAATCTCTGCCACGAAGAATTGAGGCAGTTCTGAAGGCAAAAGGGGGTCCAACCCGTTACTAGCATGGTGTACCTAATAAAGTGGCCAGTGAGTGTATATATAGTATGACATCCCCAGTTCTCCCCATATGTATAGTATGATGGCCCCAGTTCTCCCCATATATATAGTATGATGGCCCCAGTTTTCCCCATATATATAGTATGACGGCCCCAGTTATCCCCATATATATAGTATAATAGCCCCAGTTCTCCTATATATATATAGTAGGATGGCCCCAGTTCTCCATATTAAAAATAATGAAGTTTATGCTCACCTCATCCTGATTCCCGACACTGCAGCCTCCATTTTCTATTCCAGTCCAAAGAGCGGCATGAGACAATAATGTCATCACGCCACCTGCGTGAGCACACTGAAGTCTCAGGAAGGTGCGGTCTGCAGCTTATGAGACAGATCAGGGCTTCCACTAGGAATTTCGGGGCCCCATACTGGCAAAATTTTCGGGTTCCCTTGACACTCCGCCCAGGTTCCACACCAGCTTCGCCTCCTCTGTCCCACCGCCCACTCTTGGAAAAAGTCAACTTCACCACCACATCCTCACCGATCAGATATTAACAGTTCCCATCAAACACCAGATCACAGTCATAACCAGCAGCTTTTGTTCTGGCCAAAATAATTTTTAAGCTGATACCATGACATGGTAGACTCTTTCGGCCGGGCCCTACTCTACTCTAAACTATTAAAAATAAATATTCATGTATTTTTCTTTAAGGGAATGAGTCACTGATATAGAGGGGAGAGAGGACCCTGCCCTTACCTGCTTACATTCTACATTATGGTGGGGAAGGAGACAGTAGGTTGGGGGGTTGCAGCAGCTCCAGTGGTGGTGAGGCGGTAGCTCCAATAGTGTTGAGGAGACAGCGGGGATCATTGCAGGCTGTAGGCTTTCCTGAAGAGATGGGTTTTCAAGTTCCGTCTGAAGGATCTGAGTGTGGATGATAGCCGGACGTGTTGGGGCAAAGAATTACAGAGGATGGGAGCTATTCAGGAGAAGTCTTGGAGGCGGTTGGGTGAGGTGCGAATAAGTGTGGAGGAGAGAAGGAGGTCTTGGGAGGATCGGAGATTACGTGATGGAAGATATCAGGAGATTACTTCAGAGATATATGGAGGAGACAGGTTAGAGATGGCCTTGTAGGTCAGTATTAGTAATTTGAATTGGATACGCTGAGGGAGTGGGAGCCAGTGAAGAGATTTGCAGAGGGGAGAAGCGGAAAAGTAGCGAGGAGAGAGATGAATTAGTCGGGCAGCACAGTTAAGGAAGACTGGAGAGGTGCGAGGGTGTTAGCAGGGAGGCCACAGAAAAGGATGTTGCAGTAGTCGAGACGGGAGATGATGAGGGCATGCACAAGCATTTTAGTAGAGTGAGGGTTGAGGAAGGGACGAATTCTGGAAATATTTTTGAGCTGGAGATGGCAGGAGGTGGAAGAGCTTGGATGTGCTGTTATGAATGAGTCACCGTAGGAGGCAAAAACAGAAATGCTAGCTAAGTCCAGAAAACCAGAGAAGTTGGCAGCTATCGGATTGCAGACCCCAGAACCTATCAACAACAACTAGCAGTAACTGTGGGGGGTTCCTAAGATGCCCTAGACCCCTCGATCACAGCCGTAGAACTGCCTAGCCTAAAGACAGAAAGGGAAATCTAAACTGCCCCAGAGCAGACCCTAAAGCAATAGGCAGCCCCCAACATATAATGATGGTGAAGCAAGAAGAAAAAACACTAACACAGATAGAAAGATAGACTGAGCAAATGATGGGGCCCAAGCTAACTAGATAGGACAGGATAGGAAGGCTGCTGTCTGCAATCCGTGAAAAACCCTATCAAAATAAGAGCCAACAGACTGACAGGGAAAAAAGCCCTGAAGACGCTAGGCTTCAAAAAGACTATGTCAATACTGAGGTATTTTCTGAAGACAGAGCAAACCGACAAAAAGGAATTCAGCTCACCCCAGCAGGGAATGGCAGAATCCAGAAAAGCAAGGCAAACCAAAACCAAAACACAAATGCAAAAAGGCAAAGCAGAAAACTTCCACAGAGAAATCACCAGCGAGGCAGAAGGGCGTCGGCTGCCTTATATCCAGTCAGAGATCCCCGTCGCCCAGTCATCCTCTCCCAGCTCAGGTGCTTGGTAATCAGCCTCACTACCTTCCTTCACCAGAAGAGGGAGTTCATCAGACCTCAATGGTGAAGGGGAAAATTAACTCATAACAGTACCTCCCCCTTGAGGAGGGGTCACCGAACCCTCATCCACGCCACCAGGGCGATCAGGGTGAGCCCGATGAAAGGCACGCACCAATCTTTTGGCATGAATATCAGAGGCAGAGACCCAGGAAATATCCTCCTGACCATAACCCTTCCACTTAACTTAATCCAGTATCTTCTCTACCTCATATTCCATGTTACCTTCAACCAATACAGGGTCCGGAGGTGCCACCCAAGGAACTACTGGTTCAACAAACCTCTTCAACAAGGACTTATGAAACACATTATGGATTTTAAATATGACAGGAAGAGCCAACCGAAAAGAGACCGGATTAATGATCTCCAAAATCTTGTAAGGCCCAATAAGTCTAGGCTTAAACTTAGGAGAAGCTACCTTCATAGCGATATTTTTTGATGATAACCAAACCATATCACCCACCTTAAACTGGGGACCAACGGTTTTATGTCGGTTGGAAAACCACTGGGCATTTTCCTGGGAGAGAGATAACTTATCCACCACTTGGTCCCAGATCTGGTGCATTCTCTCCACCACAGTGTCAACACCTGGGCAGGCAGAAGGCCCACCTGCCCTGAAGTAAATCGAGGATGAAACCCAAAGTTACAAAAAAAAGGTGACATCAAAGTAGCAGAACTAGCTCTATTATTTAAAGCAAATTCGGCCAAGGGCAAAAATGAAACCCAATCATCCTGATCAGCGGAAATAAAAAATCTCAAATACGACTCCAAGGTCTGGTTTGTTCTCTCCGTCTGCCCATTGGTCTGAGGGTGAAACGCAGAGGAGAAGGACTACTGAATTCCCAGCTTGGAACAGAACGTCCTCCAAAATCTAGACACAAACTGAACTCCTCTGTCAGATACAATGTTCTCAGGAATCCCGTGCAAGCGAACCACCTGTTGCAAAAACAGAGGCACCAACTCAGAAGATGGCAACTTAGGGAGTGGTACAAGATGAACCATCTTAGAGAACCTATCACAAATCACCCAAATAACAGTCATTCTCTGAGAGACAGGCATATTAGAGATGAAATCCATTGAAATATGGGTCCATGGCCTCCTGGGGACCGGCAAAGGCATCAACAACCCACTAGAGTGAGAACAAGGTTTAGACCGGGAGCAAGTCCCACAGTACTGCACAAAATTCCTGACATCACGAGACAAGGCGGGCCACCAAAAAGACCGACTCACCAGATCTCTAGTACCAAAAATACCTGGATGACCAGCCAATGCAGAGCAATGAACTTCAGACATCACTCTCTTCTTCCACTGGTCAGGAAAATACAACTTTCCACTGGGACAACGCTCAGGTTTGTTCTCCTGGAACTCATCCAGAGCACGTCTCAAATCGGGTGAAAAAAAGAACTACCCCTTCGCCTAAGATGGTAGCAGGCTTGGTCACCACAGGAGAATCAGCAAAGAAGCTCCTAGAAAGAGCGTCAGCCTTGACATTCTTAGTGCCAGGAAGAAAAGAGACCACAAAATCAAAACGTGTAAAAAACAAGGCCCATCTAGCCTGTCTAGGGTTCAAGCGTTTGGCCGACTCCAGGTAAATCAAATTCTTGTGGTCAGTGAGGACCACGACTTGATGTTTAGCTCCCTCCAATCAATGTCTCCACTCCTCAAATGCCCATTTCATGGCCAACAGTTCCCGATTCCCCACATCATAGTTACGTTCAGATGGGGAGAACTTTCGGGAAAAGAAAGCCAAAGGATTAATTTTAGATGTTACAGGATCCTTTTGGGACAAAACAGCTCCTGCACCAATCTCAGAAGCGTCCACCTCTACCTGGAACGGGAGTGAGACATCAGGTTGCCGCAAAACCGGGGCAGAAGTGAATCTTCGCTTCAGCTCCTGAAAGGAAGAAACAGCCTCCGGAGACCAATTCAACACATCAGCACCCTTCTTAGTCAGATCAGTTAATGGCTTGGCAATACTAGAAAATTTTGCTATAAATTTCCGATAAAAATTAGCAAAACCCAAAAACTTCAGAAGGGCCTTCAAAGAAGTGGGCTGAACCCAATCATAAATGGCCTGTACCTTGGCCGGATCCATTTCAATAGTTGACGGAGACAAAATAAATCCCAAAAATGAAATCCTCTGTACCCCAAAAAGGCATTTCGATCCTTTGACATACAGGGAATTCTCCCTCAAGATCCGGAACAACGTCAGAACATGTTCCACGTGAGAATCCCAATCCTTGGAGAAGATCAAAATATCATCCAGATAGATAATCAAAAATTTATCCACAAAGTCTCGGAAAATGTCGTTCATGAAGCACTGGAAGACAGAAGGGGCATTAGTGAGCCCAAAAGGCATCACCAGGTACTCAAAATGTCCCTCTGGAGTATTAAACGCCGTCTTCCATTCATCCCCATGCTTAATGCGGATAAGATTATACGCCCCCCTGAGGTCAAGCTTGGTAAACCAGCAAGCACCTTTAACTCTGGAGAATAGATCTGAAATCAGGGGTAACGGATACTGATATTTAATAGTAATTTTGTTGAGGGCACGATAATCAATACAAGGCCTTAATGAACCATCCTTTTTGGCCACGAAAAAAAACCCAGCACCTAATGGTGAAGAGGATGGTCTAATATGACCCTTCTCCAACGCCTCCTTAATATAGGATCGCATAGCCTCGTGCTCGGGTACAGATAAATTGAAGAGCCGACCCTTGGGAAATTTACACCCCGGGCTCAGTTCAATTGCACAGTCATAACTCCTATGAGGAGGCAAAGACGCAGACTCATTCTCACTAAATACATCATAAAAGTCCGCCAAATAGTCAGGAACATAATGCGACTGAGGAGAGGTGGAAAAAAAACGGAGCCTCACTAAGGGCACACCGACAACCCCAACTCACCACAGACACAGATTTCCAGTCCAAAACTGGATTATGAATTTGCAACCAGGGAAACCCCAGAACAATGGTATCATGCAAATTATGCAACACCAAAAATCTGCAATTTTCTTGATGGTTTGGGGCGACCCGCATTACCACCTGGGTCCAAAACTGAGGTTTATTTTTCGCCAAAGGAGTAGCATCAATCCCCCTCAAAGGGATAGGTGTCCGCAGAGGTGTCATAGGAAATCCACAACGTTTAGCAAAATCCAAGTCCATTAGGTTCAGGGCTGCTCCCGAATCCACAAAAGCCTTGGCGGAAAATGTGGACAGGGAGCAGATCAGAGTAATTGCCAGAAGAAACTTAGGTTGAACACCACCCACAGAAAACGTGTGTGCAAAACGTTTCTCTCGTTTAGGACAGACAGATATAATATGCGAGGCATCTCCACAAAAAAAACATAGCTTATTACGCTTTCTGAACTCCTGACGTTGCTCCCTGGACAAAACTCTATCACATTGCATAGGTTCAGACACTTGTTCAACAGGTGGCCACACCTCTCGTGCAGTCCTGCGTTAACGTAAACGCCGATCAACCTGAATGGCTAATGACATAGAATCGTCCAGACCAGAGGGAACAGGAAATCCCACCATAGTATCTTTTACGGCTTCTGACAAACCCTTCCAAAAGATTGCTGCCAAGGCATTATCATTCCAGGCAGCAAGGACCGCCCACTTTCGAAATTTTTGACAGTACAATTCTGCAGAATCTCGACACTGGCTCAATGCCAACAGGGTCTTTTCAGCCTGATCAATAGCATTAGGTTCGTCATACAACCCCAAGGCTTGAAAAAATGCGTTCACATTAGTCAGACTAGGATCATCAGGTTTCAAAGAAAACGCCCAATCCTGGGGATCGCCACGCAGCAAAGAGATGACAATTTTAACCTGCTGCGCGGAGCTCCCTGACGAGTTAGGCTTCAAGGCAAAAAATAATTTTCAATTATTTTTGAAATTCAAAAATTTAGACCGATCCCCAAAAAACACATCAGGAGTAGGGATCTTTGGTTCAGCAGCGTGTGAATGAGCAAGGTAGGCGGAAATTCCCCACACTTCTGCAGTGAGCTGCTCCACACGATCAGACAATTGCTTTATCTCCATTGAGAGAAAAAAAAATTCCCCCTACGGCCTCAGAGATATAGAGGAAAAAATATACACGCTTTTTTTTTTTTTTTTAAATTCTTTCCTGCTATTGAGTACCCTAGGATCTGCGTAAGGCTGGTGATTCTGTTATGAATGAGTCACCGTAGGAGGCAAAAACAGAAATGCTAGCTAAATCCAGAAAACCAGAGAAGTTGGCAGCTATCGGATTGCAGACCCCTGAACCTATCAACAACAACTAGCAGTAGCCGTGGGGGGTTCCTACGATGCCCTAGACTGTTGTGAGTTCATTTTTCCCTTCACCATTGAGGTCTGATGAACTCCCTCCTCTAGTGAAGGAAGGTAGTGAGACTGATTACTAAACACCTGGGCAGCTAGATGATGACTGGGTGGCTGGAATTGAGGACTGGATATAAGGCTGCCGACGCCCGTCTTCCTGGCTGGTGATTTTCCTGCTGGATTCTTGGAGACCAGTCTGATTCCTGCATCTCAAGCTAAGTTTTTCTGCTCTGCTTTGTACTCTTCAGTTTTGTTCTTATTTTGCCTTGTTTTTTGGGAGTTCTGCCATCCCCGGCCGGGGGTGAGCTGAATTCCATTTTTGTCTCTAATCTGTTGATATTTTGCTCTGTCTTCAGAATATACCTGAGTGCTGATATAGTCTTTTTGAAGCCTAGCGACTTCAGGGCCTCTTTTTCCTATCAGTCGGTTGGCTCATTTTGATAGGGTTTTTGCGGATGGCAGACAGCAGCTTTCCTATCCTGTCCTATGTAGTTAGCTTGGGCCCCATCATTTGCTCAACCTATCTTTCTATCTGTGTTAGTGTTTTCATCTTGCTTCACCGTCATTATATGTTGGGGGCTGCCTATTGCTTTGGGGTCTGCTCTGGTGCAGTTTAGTTTTTCCCCTTTCTGTCTTTAGGCTATATAGTTCTCCGGCTGTGATCGAGGGGTCTTGGGCACCGTAGGAACCCCCCACAGCTACTGCTAGTTGTTGTGGATAGGTTCAGGGGTCTGCAATTCGATAGCTGCCAACCTCTCTGGTTTTTCTGGACTTAGCTGGTATTTTGTTTTTTCCTCCTGCGGTGACTCATCATAATACTAGACCCCTCGATCACAGCCGGAGAACTGCCTAGCCTAAAGACAGAAAGGGAAATCTAAACTGCCCCAGAGCAGACCCCAAAGCAATAGGCAGCCCCCAACATATAATGACGGTGAAGCAAGAAGAAAAAACACTAACACAGATAGAAAGATAGACTGAGCAAATGATGGGGCCCAAGCTAACTAGATAGGACAGGATAGGAAGGCTGCTATCTGCAATCCGCGAAAAACCCTATCAAAATAAGTGCCAGCAGACTGACAGGGAAAAAGGCTCTGAAGACGCTAGGCTTCAAAAAGACTATGTCAGTACTCAGGTATTTTCTGAAGACAGAGCAAACCGACAAAAAGGAATTCAGCTCACCCCTGCAGGGAATGGAAGAATCCAGAAAAGCAAGGCAAACTAAAACCAAAGCACAAATGCAAAAAGGCAAAGCAGAAAACTTAGCTTTTGAGGAGCAGGAATCAGACTGGTCTCCTAGAATTCCATAGAGAAATCACCAGCGAGGCAGAAGGGCGTCGGCTGCCTTATATCCAGTCAGAGATCCCCGTCGCCCAGTCATCCTCTCCCAGCTCAGGTGCTTGGTAATCAGCATCACTACCTTCCTTCACCAGAAGAGGGAGTTCATCAGACCTCAATGGTGAAGGGGAAAATGAACTCATAACAATGTGCGGTTTGAAGGACAGGGCAGACTCAAGGGTTACTCTGAGGCAGCGGACCTCCGGTACGGGGGAAATCGTGATGTTGTCAATTGTTATAGAAAGGTCAGGTAAGGAAGGTCTGTGAGATGGGGGAAAGATGATCAGTACAGATTTGTCCACATTCAGTTTGAGGAAGTGGGAGGAGAAGGAGGATATGGCTGATAGACACTCCGGGATTTTGGAGAGCCGAGAGGTGATGTCTGGGCCAGAGAGGTAGATCTGAGTATCAGCATAAAGGTGGTACTGGAATCCGTGTGTCTTTATGAGTTGCCCCAGGCCAAGTGTATAGTTTGAGATGAGTAGGGGTCCTAGAACAGAGCCTTGGGGGACTCCAACAGAGAGAGGGAGGGATGAGGAGGTAGTGTGGGAGTGGGAGATGCTGCATGTACAGTTGGAGAGGTATGAGGAGATCCAGGATAGGGAGAGGTCTTTGATGTCAAAGGAAGAGAGGATCTGTAGTAGAAGGCAGTAGTCAACTGTGTCGAAGGCAGAGGACAGGTCTAGAAGGAGGAGTATAGAGTATTGTCCATTCGCTTTGGTTGTAAGTAGGTCGTTAGTAATTTTGGTCAGGGCTGTCTCAGTGGAGTGATGGGGGCGGAAACCAGATTGTAGATTGTCAAAGAGCAGGTTAGATGAGAGATGGGAGGAAAGTTCAGCATTGACGTGCTGCTCCAGGAGTTAGGAAGCGAATGGGAGCAGCGATATTGGGTGATAGCTGGATATAGCGGTTGGGTCAAATGTTGGCTTTTTGAGGATAGGCGTGATTGCGGCATGTTTGAATGCAGAAGGGAAGGTACCAGAAGTTAGTGATAGGTTGAATAGGTGGGTTAGAGATGGGATAAGAGTGGTGGCGAGGTTGGGGAGGAGGTGGGATGGGATGGGGTTGAGTGCATAAGTGGTGAGGTGTGATTTGGAGAGAAGATGAGCAAGCTCCCCTTCAGTGATGTTGGATAAGGAGGTTATGGGGTTTGGGCATTGGTCTAGTATACAAAGGGGTTGTGGTGGTTGAATAATAAAGACGTGTTGTGTTTGGTCTATCTTGTTTTTGAAGTGCGTGGCGAAGTTCTCAGCAGAGATTAGGGAAGATGGAGTGGGCAGTGGTGGGCGGAGAAGGGAGTTAAAAGTATTGAACAACTGTTTAGGGTTGTGGGATAAGGAAGATACAAGGGATGTAAAGTAGGCCTGTTTGGCAGAGGTGAGAGCTGATTTGAATGCAAGTTTTGCTTGTTTGAGTGCAGTGAAGTCGTCTTGGGAATGCGTTTTCTTCCAGCGCCGTTAAGCAATTCTGGATGCTTTACGAAGCTTTTTAGTGGTGTTATCGTGCCAGGGTTGTCTATTGATTCATCGCACTCTGTTATGCATGACAGGGGCGACTGAGTCGATGGCTGATGCAAGAGTGGCATTGTAGAAACTAGTGGCAGTGTCTGTGTCGTGGAGTGAAGATATGGAGGACAGTGGTAGGATAGAGTCAGAGAGTGTGTGAGTGTCTAGATGTGCAAGGTTTCTGTGGCAGTGCGCATGTTGCTGGACATGGGTGACAGGTGATGAGGACAGTGATGAGAAAGAGAGTAGATGGTGGTCATATAGAGGGAGAGGGGAGGTTGTGAAGTTAGATAGGGAGCAGAGACGTGTGAAGACCAGGTCTAGTGTGTGTCCGTCTGTGTGGGTGGCTGAGGAGGACCACTGAGTAAGTCCAAAGGATGAAGTAAGGGACAGGAGTTTGGAAGCTGCCAACTGGTGGGTGTCAATGGGGATATTGAAGTCACCCATGATGATGGTGGGAATTTCAGCAGAGAGAAAGTAAAGGAGCCAGGTAGAGAATTGGACAATGAAGGCAATGGTTGGGCCTGGAGGTCGGTATATGACAGCCACTTGGAGGTTGTAGGGAGCGTAGATGCGGACAGAGTGGACTTCAAAAGAGGGGAGGACAAGGGAGGGAAGAGGTGAGATTGGGTTGAAGGTGTAGTTGGAAGAAAGGAGAAGTGATAGGACTGTGATGCGGGCGGCTGTGTCTGCTGCTGGGCGTGTCACAGTACAGCGGGCATGGCCGTGCACAATTTGCTGTGCGGCCGGCCCTGTACAACTGTTGTGGGAGCGGGACGGGCGGCATTTGCCTCTCTACCACCCGGCCCAGCCCGCCCCTGACAGGGGCTGTAGGACCACAGGAATCAGTGAAGCAATGGCTGGGTAACCACCACGGTGCAGGGAGACTACGGTACACAAGGTGAGGTGCAAACAACAAAGGGTAAATTTATTGGAAGGCAAGGAATGAAGTAGATATGGAAGGTGCAAACAGGGGTATGCAGTGGCAAAAGATAGTTTACAAGAGTTTGTATTCTTTAGCTGGGCCGTCAAATAGCACGGTGCTCAAACTATTACAGGATCAAGGTATTTCAAACAGGCAAATCCAAACAATGAACACAGAATGATGCTACTCTAAGTGTAGCCTCCCTGGCCTCCGTGCAATGCAGAAACAGCACCTATAGAGGAGGCAACAAAGTCGGAAAAACAGACAGAGTACACTGTTCTACATATCGGACTGGTGGAACCCCTGTAGTAGACCTCTGGGATCTTCGGAGCTCTTGGCTATCAGGCAAGGCTTGACTATCTTCCAGAGGAACACTGTTGTGAATGCTCTGGATCTGTCTTCTGAGTCGGGGCTCCCTCTGGTGGTTACTGTGGGTAGTGGAGCTGGCCGGGTTGATAGAAGTTTGCCACCTGACGACGATGATTGGAAATCAGGGGTTACTGACTGGGAGGACATAAGTGAGCAGGCTTCCCTCAGTGGTTGCTGGTGATTAGTTTCTTCCCCTGCATCTTGAGGTCTGCTGTCTCCTGACTGATCCTGTATTTTTCAGCTAAGTTGTTAATTTGCTAATCCTAAGCATCTGATCTGGTTTTGCCTCTTTCTGCTTTGCTGTGAGGTTTCAGCGTGCTCCCTGCTGGGGCTGTGCAGGACCCAGCTCCATATGTTACACCTTGTGTCAGTTTGTTCAGTCCCCTGTTATATTAGTCTCTTTTGCTTTGCTGTCAGTTCACACCAGAATGCTTATATAGTGGGGGAGAGGTCGTGAGACCTCAGTGTTTTTTGTACATCAGACGTTTTGGATTTTTTAGGGTTTTTGCGTGATTGCAGACAGTGGCTTTCCTTTCCTGTCCTATCTAGGCAGTTTGGGGCCCATCATTTGCTCAGTCTATTTTCTGCCTGTGTTTGTGCCTCATCTGTATTGTCGCTGTACACCGACAATATATGTTTGGGGGCTATCTATTTCTTTGGGGTTCTACTCCGGGGCAGTTTAGATTTCACCTTTCTTGCTTTAGGCTTAATTAGTTCTCCGGCTGTGCCGAGGCGTCCAGGGCATCGTAGATACACTCCACGGCTACTGTTAGTTCTAGTGTTAGGACTAGGGGTCTGCAATCCGCTAGTGACCAACCTTTCTGGTTTCCTGGTGGCCTTGCCTATTTCTGCCATCCTCCTCGGTGACCTATTCATAACAAACACTTGTTGCAGGAGTCATAGTGAGCTCTTGTCGGGTCTCGTCCTCACGTGGTGGTAGTGGTACATCCATGGGATTACCGTCTCTGTACGGCTGAGGACCCTTCGCTGTGTCCGGGACGGTCCACCACTCATCATCAATTTCACCATCAGGCATGACAGATTCAGGAAGTAGCGTAGCGCCTTCAGGCGACAATGGCGCAGAACAGACCTCAGACTGGCAAGGCCGCAGCATATTTCTGTGAAGTACCCTAGGGGTGGATGCCCCACTCTCAATCTGCACCTTGTAGACTGGACCGTCAGAGTACACTCGCTTAATTTCTCTGTAAGGCTGTACTTCCCATCTCTAGCATAATTTTCCCTTGGGGCGTTTCTCTCTGATAATACTCGGTCCCCAGGTTGGAGCGGTATCTCTTGAGTCGGAGTACGGCCCGTATGTTCTTTTTCCTGCAGCTGCTGACCCGCCAACCACTGTATCGTTTGTAATCCTTGCCGATGCTCTTCCACCCATGAAGTGACAGTTCGCTCCATCAGCTTCTCTGGCTGTTCCAAATTCAGCTCAATGATCTCTCGTCCAGCTCTTCCAAACAGCAGTAGATATGGGGTGTAACCTGTAGTGGAGTGGACCCGATTGTTGTAGGTCCAGACCAACTCTGACAGGTAGTCTGGCCAACATGCATTCTTATCCTCCTTCAACATTCTCAGCATTTCAAGTAGGGTTCGGTTGAAGCGTTCAAATGCTCCGTTGCCTTGAGGATGGTAAGGGCTGGTCCGGGACCGTTCAATGCCATACATACGTGTATTGTAAGGGTTCCAATGGATTGTAATGAATAAGAAAATGCTCACACAAGAATTGAATTTACTAAATTGATTTACTATATAAATGATAAGATTAAAATATAAAACTATAAACACATATGCATTAATCAGAAACAGGCATTATTCATACATTACATTATTCAGATAGTCTCATCTCAGTGTCCTCTCTGGTCTGTCACATCTCTTTCTCTGTGTCTCTCTCTCTGCTAATCAGTACCCTCCTTTTATCCCCCCCCAAAAGCATTCAAATGTGTCTTCTTTGATCTATCATTGAATGCTAATGAGAAGGTCCCCTGACCAAATCACATCCTTGGGAATGTTTACACACCCAATCTAATTATGACAAGGAAGGTCCTTTGTTGGTAGATAAGTGCAAGCCAGTTATTTGTTCTGCTTGGACAATTTGACCATCTGGTTGAAACAAGTTTCAATGACCTTCTAGGAAGGTTCAAAGAGCTGAATACCATATATATATATATATATATATATATTATAACTGATTGAAACGATATCAATAGTTGGTATTAATTAATTGGAGTGTTGAAACCATTAAAAATAAATCATAGTATACAATCCACCCCTAGGTTTCAATCACTTTAATTAATTAACCTGCCACTAAACTATACCATTTATCATTATTTGCATTGCTCATATATATATATTTATTTATTTGCTACCAATAGAAAACTGCTTGGTAAAAAATAACATCCTGGGCTTAAAACGGAACAAAAACAACATTGGACCAACAGGTACTGAAATATCAAATGTCTGTAGAAATCTTCTTTCTTCGGATCTTCTTGACCGCAATTTTTAAATGGGTCTCTGTTGCAGGGAAGCACTGGGATTATTATGCCCTCATCACTTTGGGGTGACTTCACTACTTTCCCTGGTTAGCAAAAGAACAGACTCTAAAGAGCAATCTGTCCCTGCCTTTCATGACATTAACCCCTCGTTTCTCCAAAGCAATGGGTGAGGGAAGTGCAGGTGTCCATGGCTGAGCATAAGAGTACCTTTATCTTCTATTGCTGCCGCTGTTCAGGGCCTTATTCACCCTGGTGACACTTTAGCAGCATCTGGGCTCAGTCTCATCGCTCAATTGGACATCTTCAGTCTACACACAAGACACAGCCTGCACTGAGGGAAAGTGAAGTTCACAATCATACTTGAAAGTTCCAAAGTCTTGGCAGAGCTAACTCAGTCCAAAGCAACAGTCCAAAATAACTCAGTCCATGATATATTCACAGTCCAAGATAGAATAACTTGTTCAATATAACTCAGTCCTGGTGGCTTGTTTTCTACCCCTTGATCAAATGAATCAAACAAAATTACTGTAAGTTTGTTGGTCCAAATTGTTCCCAGAATGACCTTTGAAATTTTCTACTGTAGCAAATATTTCTACTCTAGATAATAATACTGCATAAAATATATATCATATGTGTATGGACTTATACACTGATCAAACACATCAAATTCATGTCAATCACATTTGCATAAGAACGATGATCATAATTACCAGTACAATCATGTTCATGGAGATCACAAAATAATGTTATTACTAATTAGAATCAGTACAATTACATGTTAAGGAAAACCGAACCCAAACCAATTTGCTATTAACGCAATTCTAGCAATTTATTATTTTACATAATAATATACACATTACATCAACTCACACTCTGGCTTCACCTAATGCATTGGGTCTCTGTTGCAGGGAAGCACGGGGATTATTATGCCCTCATCACTTTGGGGTGACTTCACTGCTTTCCCTGGTTAGCAAAAGAACAGACTCTAAAGAGCAATCTGTCCCTGCCTTTCATGACATTAACCCCTCGTTTCTCCAAAGCAATGGGTGAGGGAAGTGCAGGTGTCCATGGCTGAGCATAAGAGTACCTTTATCTTCTATTGCTGCCGCTGTTCAGGGCCTTATTCACCCTGGTGACGCTTTAGCAGCATCTGGGCTCAGTCTCATCGCTCAATTGGACATCTTCAGTCTACACACAAGACACAGCCTGCACTGAGGGAAAGTGAAGTTCACAATCATACTTGAAAGTTCTAAAGTCTTGGCAGAGCTAACTCAGTCCAAAGCAACAGTCCAAAATAACTCAGTCCATGATATATTCACAGTCCAAGATAGAATAACTTGTTCAATATAACTCAGTCCTGGTGGCTTGTTTTCCACCCCTTGATCAAATGAATCAAACAAAATTACTGTAAGTTTGTTGGTCCAAATTGTGCCCAGAATGACCTTTGAAATTTTCTACTGTTGCAAATATTTCTACTCTAGATAATAATACTACATAAAATATATATCATCATATGTGTATGGACTTATACACTGATCAAACACATCAAATTCATGTCAATCACATTTGCATAAGAACGATGATCATAATTACCAGTACAATCATGTTCATGGAGATCACAAAATAATGTTATTACTAATCAGAATCAGTACAATTACATGTTAAGGAAAACCGAACCCAAACCAATTTGCTATTAAACCAATTCTAGCAAATTATTATTTTTACATAATAATATACAAATTACATCAACACACACTCTGGCTTCACCTAATGCATTCATTCAGTAAGCAGGAGCGATTCTCATATATATATAGACAAACACACACTTTGGGTACCCACACATTTGCATTGCATAACTCAGGTGTAGGTGAACAAAGCTATATCAAGACATTAACAAACTAGCATTCATTGAAATCATTTAACATATATATTCTTCAAAACCCAATTTGCACGGGAGCTCCCAAAAAATAAAAAATGTTAAAACTCAAAAATAAGTCATAAAATATAATCTTATATTAGGTAGATGGATTCCTTTTTCACTACTGCAGGAATGAACTATTTACTGTGCACTGTATTTACATGTTAATTAAATGGCCAAGGTTTCTTCTTTCACATCCTGCAAACAAACAAAAGGTTAATTACACCCCCCACCCCCCAATCCAACATGTTGTGGACTGAAAAGAGAAAAAACAATTCCTTTAAAAACCAAGAATGCTAAACACAGTACAATTAAAATTCAGAAAATGAGCTCATAAAAAATAAAAATATACCAAATAAAAAGTAAAAATAAAAAATACCACGTGGATTTTTTCTTTGGCTGTGAACCAATTTTAATCAAGGGATATCCATGACAAATACACAAAGCACATACAATGACAATACAACACTTAATACAAATAAGTCATCTATTTTCTTGTCAACCCCCCAGTATATTATCAGTCATCTAACTTTAGGTCAGTCTTAAATTCATTGTCTGTACTGTCACTCCCTCTTTGCCTTGCATGTTTCTCTCACAATGGCTCCCACACACAGAATCATCTAATATCTGCTGTGGTCTTTTGCCTTTTAAAACATCAAGGTCTATTACAAACCCTCAGGTGAGGAATGCACATTTATACATCACCAAGACCAAACCCAATTCATCATATATCAGACAGCGCATACGTCACAGTATGCTCACAGGATTATTTCTCTAAAAAACTCTAGAATGAAAACAAACATCATTAGACATCAAAAAATGGCAAAACTGTTCAAACAACAATTTTCAGAGATGTTCCACAACTTTTATAATTAGTCCATGAGGGAATCTTGGCAGGGGGTGTAGTATGCCATGGTATTGGAAGAGTGCAAGGGGCGGTTACAGTGGGGGCTTTGCATGCCTCCATCAGGTGTCCCACCTCTATCTTTCCAACCCCCTATCTCATTTGTCGCCACCCTCTTGGGTCTGGCGAGTTGCAATTTACCTTTCCTCCTCAGATCTTGCCATCTCCGCAACAGGTCACTTGTAGAGATCCCATCTATCTCCTGGAAAGGAACTCCACTAGCTATCAGGTCACAAAACAACTCCGTCCTGCTCTTTCTAATTTGAGTATAATCCTCTTTTCTCCTTTCTTGATCTACTCTCTTTACTGTACTATTTTTTGATACTTTTGCTCTCTCTAGAGCAGATAGCTGGGAGATTAGATTGCATGCTGTGTAGACAGTAGTGGAATTTCCCATAAATGCACTGAACATAGTGAATAATGGGGCTTTGTAAGCAGCTGGGGCACCTTCTATGAACTTATTCTTCATCAATACTGTCAATATTGCAGCATCTGGTCCCTTCCAATCCTCTACAACAGCAAAATGATCATTCAGATCTGGCACAGGATTGCGAGTTATGCCACCTATACCTGCGATTTCTCTCAATCTCTGAACTCCATCTGCAAGAGTCTCCCATCGTGTCTGTGGTATTAATTCCATGGGAGAGTCATACACTTGTGCCACAGAATCCCTCACCAAATGCAGCAAAGAGAAAGTCTCCGTAGTGTCCCTTGCACGTCTCATTTTTAGACGCACCATAGGATCAATACAAATACTATAAAGTCCTACTGCCTCAAGACGGTTCAAGATTATAGTATCGGCTCCCTGATCCCATAATCTGAGAATCCATGCTAACAAAGGTTCTCCTGCTTGCTGCCTGTACCTGGTAGCTAATTCTGTTATTTCTCCTGCTGTATAATTCCTAGTTTCCTCGGTCATTGAAGCTTCTGCTCCTGTAGCTGTGTGTCCTGCATCCATCCTATCTCCACTACGCTGTGTGACTTCTCTCCTAGTTTTAGTAGTCACAATCGGTCTGGCTTGCTTTTCTTCTTCATCTGTCTCACTGTTACAGTCATCACATTCTAGCAAATCTGACCATTTCTCATGTGCAATCATGGTTCTAATCTGTGCAGTACAAATATCTGACACTGG